>NC_045779.1:33934896-34606771 GCF_008692025.1 Phocoena sinus
TGAGGCAAGTAAGGATACAACAAGAGAAAACATCTAAAGGATGTTTTGCAAATGTTTTCATTTCAGGAGTAGATGTTTTCAGATACACGTGTTCAGTTTTGGGGCAATACACTTGGTTCCAAGCTTTCTGGGTGCTAGAGTAAGAAGGGAAGCACATTGAGGCACTATTAAAAAGGAAAACATAAAAGCATACTAAGGCAAAACTTTTCTTGCAACTAAATCCACATGGGAATTTATTATAATAGTCTTTATCATAGTGTGTGGCTATCTTAACAATAGCTTTATAAAATATAAAGGATTATTTAAACAACGTTTTTCATCCAACCCTCTGAAGGCATAGAGACATATATTTCATCCTAAATCAATGAAGATCTTTCTTGAAGGACCATGTATAAGTTTCCTAGGGCTGTCATAACAAAGCACCACAAACTAGGCTGCTCAAACAGAAGTTTATTGTCAGAAGTCTGATATCAAGGATATTGGCAGGATTGGTTTCTTATGAAGGCTGTGAGGGATAATCTTCATGTGTTTCTTCTAGCTTCTGGTGGTTTGCAGGAAATCTGGCATTTCTTGACTTGTAGATGTATCACCTCCAACTGTCTTCATGTTCACGTGGTATTACCCTTGTGTGCATGTCTCTGTGTCCAAATTTCCCCTTTTTACAAGGACACGAGTTCTTGTTGGATTAGAAGCCTGCCTTACTGCAATATGACCTCATTTTATCTTAATTAATTACATGTGCAATGACTGTTTCTAAATAAGGTCACATTCTGAGGTTACTGGAGGTTAGATCTTCAACATATAAATTTGTAGGGGACATAGTTCAACCTATAATAGACCCAGATGATGTGGGATAAATATTTTAGTTGCAAACGACCTGTCCCAACACAGATTCAGGCCTAGGACATTTCATTGAATAGACTATAGCATTGTCCAATGTCATAAGCAAACTTTGTGAAGTCCAGGATCATATTTAATTCCTGACCAACTGTCTATTGTCTACTTGTGTGCAGAAAGTCTTTGCTATTGAAAACCTAATGAATCAAAGTCTAACTATGAGAGATTCTGAAGTCTTTTTTTAGTAGTGATGATTCAGTGGATACATTCATGCTCTTTTCCTTGAAGCTGTAACTCAATACCCCAAGATTGTTTGTAAGCTTCTCTAACCTACTGAATCTTACCAGATGTCCTAAAAATATATGTCACTAGGGCACCTGAGAGAGTAGGACTACATCTAGGTGTAGTTACCACCACTATCAGGAAAAGTAACTGTTTTATGACCTCCTGACATTTTCTTCATAAGACAGTATTATTGTGGGAGAAGAAAGATAATCCAGTCCTTCCAGGAATTCTAGGAGGACCACATATTTCCTCTCCGAGAAGTTTTTTAAAAAAATGATGTCTGACTTCTAGGTCATTTCTAAAGCTAGAAGACAAGGTAACCAGGAAATACCAAATAATCAGGCAATGGGTGAATAGATAAAACAGAAAAAAAAAAAAAAGTCCTGATGAAGTACTCAGTGTCGTGGAAAGTACTATAGTATAGTGATTTAAAGCAGGGTTGTTGCCAGAATCTGACATTATTATTTTCATGCTGCTGCCACTATTGTAATCATAGCCATTGTATCAACATAATGTTCTAGTTTTCTTCTTAAAAAGAAGAAAGCATATTCTTTTGAAAAATATGTTCAGGGGAAGCCAGATATTCCCTGTGCTCTTCTATAGCTGTATGTCTAGTTGAAGCTTCAGGTTTTAAATTTAAGTAGACCTGGACTGAATCCTGTCCCTACCATTTATAACAAGTGACTTTCACAACTTCAGGTTTCTTAGCTGAAAAATTGGTGTAAATACCCATTTTCTATCCTGTTAGATCGTTAGCATAGTTCCTGCACATAGCAAATGCCAATATATTTCAGGAATTATTATTTTGAGCAACTTCCTCTTCTCTAAAATAAAGAAAAATTCTAACTGTTGCAGAGGCTACTTGCCTATTTTATTGGTGGAGAATATAGGGGGTATGTCTTCACATCAAAATTAATATTTAAAACTTTTTTGGTACATAACTAATATCTCTTGCACTCAAGCAACCTGAGCATTCTTGTTAAACATTTATTAGCAGGCAAAAAGTTATGCTAAGAAACTAAACCTTTAGAGAATTTTCTGTTTAGGGAATATACTATTCTGACTCATTATGGTAATATCTTACTCTTTAGCCAAGTAAACAGTAAACAACTCATAGAAATAAGTGAGAAAATTAATAAACATATGCTAGAATATTATATGGAAAGACTTGTGAATGTTTTATGTATTTCTACTAAGTTTATTACTTTGACAATATTTTCCCTGAGGTGCTACATATATAATGCCATGACAGCGTATCTCCATTTTATAAGGAGTTCAGTTGTAAGCATGAAACAAGGATTGCTTTGGTTAGAACACTATGTATAGGCTTTTTTATTTAAGAGAAAACATTTTTATGTGATATTCCTTGTCTTCACTACAGTCACTGGTTTAGAGAGAGGTTTTAATCTAGCCATAATTAGGATTGACAGTTTGCTCTGTTAAACCCTGGCATGTAATCTGAAAAAACTGTTGAATACAGTATATGATATACTGACTTCTCCTTGTTTAAGTACAACTTTCTGAGAGTTTCACAGAAAGGTACTTCTTTTACTTCATTTTGATTACTAATTTTTAGGTCATATGTATTTTTATTCAAAGTTCAAATTATGGAAGCTTGACAGGAGCCAACACAAAATAGAACTAAGAAGTTAATCCTTAAGATATTCTTTTATCTGTATTATTTCTCAACTAGAAATATTTGAAAGGCTCTTTTTCTTCATACCTGTTATCCAGCACTTTGCTGTATAGAGATGGCTTAGAATAAATGTGTTAGTCCCTGGTGATCTGGTGAATTTGAGGAAAAAGTAATATGACAAGGGTGGGGCAGGAAAGGGATGGAAAAGAGAGGAAGTGAGGGTTTTAGAAGTAAGAATCATAACAAATCTCAATTTTTTTTGAAAGTTTCAGTGTATAATTAAATTTTTAAAAGTATGTTCCCCAGCCATCAGTAGGACATTCATTGAGATTTAATCCATTAATACTCCATCCTCTCTACAGCCCTTCTCTACCAGGGAAGAGGGCATTTGACATAGGAAAAATAATATACAAGGAGTTCTACAGCCTCACAATTTGAAGAAAAAAATTGTTATGGAAAGTTCAGAAATGCTTTTTAAAATATTCTAGATTCTAAAACTCAAAAATGTCAAATCCTTGTGAACATCAAGTTGTCATGCCAATGGCAGAGTAGAGAGCTCATTGAATTTAGAATTGTACATACTAAAAAACTTCTTTTGGAATTATGTTGTAATCGATTATTATATAGAACACAATTGCTTAGCATAAAGTCAATATGAATATCAAAAAAACATTGGAGGGCTTTAATGAAATCTTTCTTTGGCCATGGCAGAAAGACAGTATTCAGACTTGCATGGTGGAGAATTTGGTGTACCCATGCAATGTTAATGTCAGATAGGGGTCACACAGATTGCATGTGTGATTGCACAGCCATGTAATCAAGGATCAAAGACAAGATCATCAGGATATTTCATATGTCATTTTATAATATGCTGGATCCTTTTGGAAGCAGCAGTGTGGATTGCAATGCATATTGATATAAGCTTCAGGGGATCTGCATCTAAACCCTGACTTTACCACTTAAGAGTTATATAAATTTGGACAACTCATTTAACCTCATTAAACCTCAGTTTCTTCATTGAGAAAGTGAGGATAACACTAGAGCCTTGTTTTCCATCTCATAGAATTTTTCTGAGGATTAAATGATTGCAGGTAAACTACAAAGCTCTGTAAAATTTAAATGGTTGCTATTGCTACAGGAAATATTTGTCAGATTCACTTATAAAAGAACTTGATGTTTTTTACCTTTCAGTGTAAGTCCATTTACAAAACATATGTTTATTGACTCAAGTTGGTGATCAGATTTTTAAAATTTTACCTTAATAAAGTGCTGAATCATTGTGCAAACATTTCAGACAAATGCCTCTGAGCATAATCATTTATAACAGTTTTCTTTAGAACTTTAAATTGAGTGCCACTGTCTATTTTGGAATGCAATGCTAACATCTTAATTTATTTTCAACTAGTAGTTAATTTCCTTTAGAGTGTATATTATCAACACTACCTAGTCCTGAGAGTTTCCAGACTTTTAGAAACACATACTAGGCTGCCAAAATCTCAGCGTCCTTCTGTGGCAGCTCAACTCACTGATCATTTTCTCCTCAACATCCTACAGGACAGGAGACTAAAATCATCTGCTTAGAAATAGTTAAGTTAGATAAAATGGTCCCCCCAAAGATACTATAAATAACTATAGATTTCTTATATGACAACTGTATCCAAGTAATGAGTTATATAAAAAAAATAAACAAAAACTCATTCACCAACAACCCTGATTATAAAATATCTAGGAATAAACTCAAACTTTTTCAACTAACATTGTAGAAGTCTTGGATTAATAGTAATACATGATATATTATCGAATCAGAAAAGTCACTGTCAAATGATGTTTAGCTTCAGCATAGTCAAGAAATTTTTTAAAAAGGAGCTTCCTACTGTATATAAGAATGTAGTATAATGCTATAGACATTTAAAAATCTGGTACTGGTACTATAGATAAATATATTAGTAGCACAGAATAGAGAGAACAAAAACAAACTCATATGTGTGGGAAATCATATATAACAAAGGTGACACTTAAAATCAGCTGGTCCAGTTACCCAAACAAATGATATTTGGACAGTTGGACCATTTGAAGGAAACCATGTAGATCCCTACCCCAACCATTTAGAAAAATAAATTTCTTATGGATTAAATATCTAAATTCAATATAGTAGTATTTAATATGTATATAAGCATATTATGTATATTATATATATATATATATATTACTGTACAAGAAAATGTGGGTGAATACTTTTATAATCTTGAAGAGAAAATGGCATTTCCAAGTATGACCTAGAACTCAGAAGACACATAGGAAATATTTGGTGATGTGATGATCTTATCTGATTATATAAAAAATTAACATTTCCATACAGTGAAAGGCAGAAAGTCCAAAGGTAAGCTACATGAACTATAGCCAAGAGCAAACAGGATGGGAGAAAATACTAAGCTGCAAATCAGTAACCAAGGCAAACAACATGAGTAGACAAATGAGTAAAAACTATGAGCAAGCAATTTATTGAAGACTGCAAATGACCAAT
Source organism: Phocoena sinus (assembly GCF_008692025.1). Classification (NCBI taxonomy): domain Eukaryota; kingdom Metazoa; phylum Chordata; class Mammalia; order Artiodactyla; family Phocoenidae; genus Phocoena; species Phocoena sinus. The sequence goes on from NC_045779.1 coordinate 33,940,179, forward strand.
TAGTGTAGAGAAAGGTACTTGACCTCACCAGTAAAAGATAATCAAATACAACATTTCTAATCAGGCTGAGAAAAATGTCTAAGATTCTGTCTGGTATTTACAAGAGATGATAAAATCTAGCACTCTCTAACACTCCAGGTATCTTTTTGGAGTACTATTTGGAAATATCTATTAAAATCTCAAATGCACGTGCCTTTTCACTCACCCAGCAACACCACATCACAGAATCCATGTTAGCACAAGAGAAGAATGATAACCTCTGTTAGGCTGTCCATCTGTTACCAATGGTAACTTTTAAAAAGGGAAATAATATAAATTTCCCTTAAGTGATACAAATAGGTAATTTAATTATGTAATTCCAACAATGAAAAACTGAGCCCAGAGAAGGAAGATGGAAGAGATGAAGTAGAAGAGCATCTCCATAGGCTGGCATATAAAATGTCCTCAATCTATTGTTAATTTCAAAAAACAATTTATAGACTAATAGACATAATCATGATATCATAGTGCATCAAATTGTCCGCAGTGCACATCTTTATGAAATGAGGCTAGAGCATAAAGACTTTCACTTTTTTACTTCATATCAGAGACTGCAAACTGGTGACCTGCCAGCTTGATTCAACTAGCAGATATATTTTTTACAGAGAGAGAATGTTTTAGAGATCAAAAGAATTCATGAGAAAACCTGGACTTCCAGCTCTCTTAAAATAAGAAGATTTGGAAACCCAGGACCCGTATTCCTGCCTGGCAACAATTGGCTTGAGCTGGATAAACGCTGCCCCCTTTAAAAGGTATGTACCCTCTCTGTGTCAGACTTGACTCGTGTTGTTACCTGCCAGGATTCCAGGGGCGTTGGAATTTGCTTCCTTTATTTCATATGCTCTTATATTCTGTGAATTTGTTACAAGTATGTATTACTCTTGCAGATAAAATGTAAGGATTAAAATTTATGATGGTATACCCTGTGAAACTTGTAATAAATTATCAAAGAATTTCAATGATAATATAGCAATAGAATTATAGTGCACTTCAATTTCTAGTAGCTATAAATCCAGCATTTTAAATTAGCTACAACAAAATTGAGACTAGCTTACCCAGAAATATCCTGAATGTTGAAATCAGATATTAAAAATAGAGCATCTGAATCCATATTTATAGAACACCTACTATATGCAAAGAAAAATGATAGATGCTGCATAGCATACAAAAATGGAGTGTGTTATCATTCCTTTTCTTTCTAAGTCATCCATTAGGTCTAAAATAGCTAACTGGTTGTCATACATTGATACTATTTTTTCGTAGTATTCATCACATAACTTATTTTATAATTCCTTACAGCACTCAGTTATTTTACAATCCTGTTTCTAAGAGAGCTTTACTACTGTTTCAGTAATCTTTTAACTATTTTTCCATCCTTCTGACTCTGCATTTCAGTATCAAATTCATCTCTAAAACATTGCTCCAATCCTGCCATTTTATTTTTAATACATACTAATTCAGTTCTGTAATTTGGAAAATCAAAGCATGCCACAAGTTGACCCCAAAATGTCTAGATTTACTATTTTTCATGTATTCTTTTTTTCAGCCAGAAATGGGCTGCTGATTGTTTTCTAAACATATAATTTCAGATCTTCCATTTACTTGACTATTTTCTTCTTCCTGGAATGTCAACTCTTCTATTTTAGTTGTGGTTTAAAACCCTAGCCAGCCTTCACATCTTAGCTCAGATGCTGTCTCCACCATGAAGCTTTCTGCCGCCCCAGACAGAGATCTCTTCCTCTGAACTTCTATCGTGGTTTGCCTGGATTCCTGATACATCACACAATCAGCTGATTGGCGTCACAGTAATTAAGGCATATGTCTCTTGTATCCTTCTAAATATAAGTTCCTAAAGAGCAAGGATTGTTGTCTGCAAGCACAGAACTTTGCATACCGTTAAAAGTTTAAATTTTTCACTTGTAAAGTCATGAGATATACAAACTGATGTGAAGCAGATATGAGGAAGCAGACAACTGTAATGAGGAAGATAAAGCAGACTGATAGAGGTATCTTATAGGAACTTAGGCTGCATTAGGGTGCTTGTGTGGGTGATAAGAGGACTGCATCATTGCCTAAGTGTAACACATGCACCTGGTACTTCCTTGACAGGATGACAATAAGGGAACCTATTCTCAGTAATAATAACAGGGTGTTCAGCTGAAGTCAACTGAGGATTTGGAGAAAGCTGGTTTGGTACAGCCTGTGTTGAGTGGCTTAAAATTTATAGAGTGAAGAATTGCTTAAGAGACAATGTTCTTAGGAAAGCCAGTTAAAGCTTATAGGACAGAGTGTCAGGCTGGCTGTTGAAAGACTTCTGATAACTTTCTGTCATTTGAAGAGCTGTTGGTGGTTTGGAAATAAATCATTTTAAAGTAATCAGCTTTTGACTGTCATGAGTCCTCAAGGGGAAGTGACATGAAGCCTTGATAAACCTTAATAGCATGACTATGATAGATGCCATGATTTATCAGGCTACCAGATTTATCAGGTAGCTGATATGAAAACTAGTTCATACCCACCCTCAATGGCCACAAACCATGCAGTTTATTTCAGCCAGGACTAGACTTCCATAATAAGCCAGTACATATGGTATGAGGCAAAGAGTGGATGCCTGATTACCAAAGCTAAGGAGGGTGTTATAAAAGCAAAAAAAAGTTCAAATAGGCTTTTTTGGAAACATTTGGAGGATGAAGCGTTTGGCATAATGATGAGCAGGCTGAAAGGTGGCCAAGAATCATTTCATTCATTATTCTTTTCCTAAATGGGAAGATCCTGTATCTTGAGATTAATGTACATGAGAATAGGAACCTAGCTTTGGACTTCTGACATAAGTCAGAGCAATTAGAACACATGCCTCCAAAAATCTGCAGATGGGCAGGGACTCTGAGAGTTTCCCTCATGAGCTAACAGTGTCCCTATACCCAGCTGGAGCTAGACAAATCCAGAACTAGGATTAAACAGGGCACTTCCAAAAATCATTGAACAGGAAAGAAGTTTAATCTTTGCTCCTACAGGCAGGATTTCATTTGTTTGCTCAAGTAGCATCTGGGAGATCATTAAGAAATACCTGGATGGACAAAAGGGAACCCTTGTGCACTGTTGGTAGGAATGTAAACTGGTGCAGCCACTATGGAAACCAGTATGGAGGTTCCTCAAAAAATTAAAAATAGGGACTTTCCTGGTGGTCCAGTGGTAAAGAATCCACCTTACAGTGCAGGGGACGTGGGTTCGATCCCTGGTCAGGGAACTAATCCCACATGCCGCAAGACAACTAAGCCCATGTGCCACGACTACTGAGCTCGCGCACCTCAACTAGAGAGCCTGCATGCTTGCAAACTACAGAGCCCACACACCCTGGAGCCCACGTGCCATAACTGGAGAGAGAAAACCTGCACACTGCAATGAAGAGCCTGCGCACCACAACAAAAGATCCCGCATGCCTCAACGAAGATCCCGTGTGCCGCAACTAAGACCCAACACATCCAAAAATTTAAAAAAAGAAAATTTAAAAATAAAACTACCAGATGATCCAGTAATTCCACTCCTCGGTATTTATCCAAAGAAAACAAAACTAGTTCAAAAAGATATATGCACCCCTGTGTTCATTGCAGCATTATTTACAATAGCCAAAATACGGAAGCAGCCTAAGTGCCCATCCATAGATGAATGGATAAAGAGGATGTGGGGTGTGTGTGTGTGTGTGTGTGTGTGTTTGTATTTTCATGACTGGGTAATGAAATATTACCCAGTCACGAAAACAGAACGAAATCTTGTCATGTGCAACAACATGGATGGACCTAGGGGGTATTATGCTAAGTGAAATAAGTCATATAGAGAAAGACAAATACATATGATTTCACTTACTGTGGAATCTAGAAAAAACAAATGAACAAACATAACAAAACAGAAACAGACTCATAGATACAGAGAACAAACAGGTGGTTGCCAGAGAGGAGAGGAGTGGGGAGAGGAAAGAAATAGTTGAGGAAGATTGAGAGGTATAAACTTCCAGTTACAAAATAAATGAGTCACAGGGTGAAATGTACAACATGGAGAATATAGTCAATAATAATGTAATATCTTTGTATGACGACAGATGGTGACTAGACTTACCATGGTGATCATTTTGTAATGTATGGAAATATTGAATTGTCATGTTGTACGCCGGGAACTAACATGGTGTTGTAGGTCAATTCTACACCAAAAAATAAACAAACTTGGGAATACCCTGGTGATCCAGTGGTTAGGACTCGGTGCTTTCACTGCCAAGAACCAGGGTTCAATCCCTAGTCGGGGAACTAAGATCCCACAAGCTGTGCGGTACAGCCAATAATAATAATAATAATTAAAAAAAAAATAAACTCATGGAATAAGAGATCAGATTTGTGGTTACCAGAGGCGGGGGAAGGGAGAACTGAATGGAGGTGGTCAAAAGGTACAAACTTCCAGTTATAAGATAAATAAATACTGGGGATATAATGTTCAACATGATTAATTAACACTGCTATATGTAATACATGAAAGTTGTTGAAAATAAATCCTGAGTTCTCATCTCTAGGAGAAAAGTTTTTTCTTTTTATTTTGTGTCTATATGAGATGATAGGTGTTCACTAAACTTATTGTGGTAATCATGATGTGTATAAGTCAAATTATTATGCTGTACACTTTAAGCAGTGCTGTATGTTAATTATCTCTCAATAAAACTGGAAGGGGAAAAAAAAAACACTTGGAACTGATCAGTGAAGATAACAAAAGTTGTACAGTTTTCCCTCTGTATCCATGGAGGATGGGTTCCAAGACCCCCAATACCAAAATGCAAGGATGCTCAAGTCCCTTTTGTATAGTAGTGTACGTAGCATTTGCATATAACTTATGCACAGTCTCCCATGTACTTTAAATTATCTCTAGATTACTTACAGTACCTAATACTAATATGTAAATGCTGTGTAAATAATTTAAATACAATGTAAATGCTGTGTAAATAGTTGCTGGCACACAGTAAATTCAAGTTTTGCTTTTTTGGAACTTTCTTGAATTTTTCTTTTTCCTGAATGTTTTCAATCTGCAGTTGGTTGAATCCAGGGAGGCAGAACCTGGGATTTGGAGGGCCGACTGTAGTTGGGAGCAATGGACTGTGAATCAGATAACAGCCAGCAAAAAGAAGCAGAAAAGTGAGAAGTGCTCAGGGCATTTTTTTTCTTTTTCTTCCTCTTTTTTTCTTTCTCTCCTTCCCTCACTTTCTCTCTCTTTCTTTCCCTAGAGTGCTCCTTAATGAGAGATACCAGCTCTTGCCCAATAGCTCCTTAAAGGGGCCACTGGATACCTGACTAGAGTTTCAAGACCACCAGTCTAAGTCTACTATAGATATGAACATCTCCTCATATCTCAGTAGCCCCTAGTAAATCATTGCACATTTAATACGGATAGAGACTATGAATCATAGTCTTAAATCATGTTTGCTTTTACTGAAAATAGATAAAACTAGTCATATTCAAAGGCATGAGTATATTTTTCACATTATATTTGATTGTACTTATATAATTTCAATTTTGATAGCTAACATATACATATGGTTCAAAATTGACATTCCTGTCCCAGTGACATAGTCCCCTTCCCAGAGACAGTGATACCAGTTTCTGGTATATGCTTCCAGAAATTGTTTATGTATGCACAATTACATATACAGGTATCTCACACACCTGTATAGTTAATGTTAATGCCTGCACATTAATGGTAATGTGTTATTAACATTAATAATACAGTCCTGAAAATCTGCAAGAGAATGTTAATCAGGTGCCTATTTTTATCATTCTAATGCATCTTGTGTCATGTCAACCCCCAGACCCCCAATTTCCTAAATCCTATATAAACCACAGTAAAATGTTTATATATGTAACATACTATCATATTAGGATAAAAATTCCTTAAAACATCACCTGCTAATCACCAATAATAGACTTACTAACAAACCTTTGCTTTGTATGCCTGACTAGGGCATCTTCAGGCACTGACTTCAGAGAAGCAGATGACTTTTGTTGACACTTGTGAGCGTCCCAAAACGTGTACATTTGATTCTTAACCTACCAATGTGTCTGCAATATAACTCGAGGCTTTCCCAAGCATTGTTTTCTTAGAATTGTACTGAGTTTGGGTGATGTAAATATGTTATTTTTGTCTATTAAAAAGTGTTGAGATATGTATATATTATTTTTTCTATAAGATTTCTGTATTAAAAACTAGGAAGTGTACTATCAAAAAAACAAAAAAGCAAAACAACAGCCAGGAACTGAGAAGTTGCCTTTTTCTATCATTTTGCACAAATAGGTATGCTATATACACTATTTGTACACTTTTTAAAACTTGTTTCATACACACAGTATTACCAGTAGTTGTCTCTGGGTAGTTTATGTAGTTTATGACTTTGGGTAATTATGTTCTTTTTGTTTACCTGATTTTCTGTATACATCTTGCAACATGAAAAAAAGATTTTTAAGAATGTATATATTTTTAAATTTTTGAGTAACTAGTTCAACTTTTAAAAAGTCACTTATGTGGACTCATTCCTCAGGCCAGATGTCATCATGTTTAAGTCCAACTCAGCCTATTCTTAATCTATGATTATTAACAGAACGTGATTCTACATATACATGGTCTCCCGATTAATCATTTATACTTTTAAGTAGAATTATTGACAATTACTGTGATAACTTTAATAATGTGAACCTTAGGATGTTTACTTCATCATGTATTCAACCATTGAAAGGCAAATAATATCCTTAAACAAGAGTTTCACACTTTCACTTACAGCTAGTTAAAATAATTTTGCCTGTTTATCAAAATCTAAAAGAAAACTTTGGACACTAAGAAATTGACAAATTAATTTTCTATATAAGGCATTTTTTTTCCCTCCATTGATACTGCAATTTATTTCCCTGAGTGATCTGTATTCGAGTCTGTAAGTTACCCATGGGCAAGGCAGGCAGCAAAGGCTTCCCTGAGAAAGGCAGTTTTGATAGAAAACAGTGTATCACCTCCCCATCCTGCCAGTAATTTCCAAAAAATTACTCCAGTCAAATTGACTACATCATCCCTTCATGAGAAGGGGTGTAAAGCACAATCTTGAGAAGACTTTAAAGCCAACAGTATCACTACAGGCAAAATTACTGTAAAAATAAATCTTGAGAATGGTGCCAGTTTTAAGACTTTATTTTGCTTATGATAGCACTATGAGAGGTGGGAAGAGCAAATCTACAATTCAGATCCACAAAGAAATAATACAATGAAAACTGAAAGCACTTTCCAAATCAACTAATACAAACAATATAAATCTAAGTTCATGATCCAGAAAAATGGCTGATGAATGACTATAATACACTATTGCAATCAAACAAAATCAAGGAAGGTCAAATTTGAATTAGAATGTAAATGAAATAGAATTTCAAATAATTTAGCAATGTTTTTGCCTTCATAATCAAATATAATTTTGCTGACAGCATAATTAGAAACTATCCTTGCCCTAGAGTCAAGTGGATGTAAAGATAGAGAAAATGCATTTTGTGATTTAAAAATAAACAACAAAGATTAGGAGCTGAGAAAGAAAAACCTACCTCTTTTTCCCCAAAGTAGGGAAAATTTGCATTAAAAGACTGATTGTTGATCAAGGGTCAAATATCTACTAAATCTGCTCTCATCTAAAGTCAGCTTGGTCCTTCCCCATGCTGCTAGTGCATTCTCTTGCCTCTGCTCAGCAGCATTTCTCGACTGGCCATTCTGGATCAGTGCCTAAGTTTTAACACTGCCTAGATGAGCAAGGTTAATTTCCTATAGACAGTAGGTATATGGAGGAAAATCAGAAATATTAGCAGGGCTAACCTGTCAGTCTAATAAACAAAAGAAGAGAGGACAAGGAGAAAAGAAAAAAGAGTGAGGGAATGAGTTAAGTGAAGATATCAAAGCATATAATAAACATTCCACAAGGTATAAACCAACTGACCAGAGAGGGTATGCAGTGCCACTTAAGGGCCAGAGAAACTTCCGTATCACTCAAGTTGGAAGGCTTCAGTCATGTGCCATTATTTCTCCACCTAGACTTGGATCCAAATAGTCCAATCTGCCAGAAATGTGAGGTGAGTATTACAAATTTAGGTTGGAAGACAGACATCTAAACATACAATGTGTTAAATGTTAAAGGAGAGGAGAGTATAGGATGCCCTGGAATACATAGAGGGAGCAACTAATATGAATTTAAAAGAAACATAGTTTAACTGAGGCTGAAAGGATGGGAAAAGGGTAGCCAGGCAAAGAGAAGGGAAGGGTGTTTCTCTCTTAGAGAGGGAATGGATTCTGCAAGTGCCCAAAGGCAAGAGAATTGTTAAAGAGAAGTGAATTTAGCATAGACTTGAGGAGAGTAGTGTTGAGCAATGAGATAGGATTGGACACCATCAGGATACTAGAAAATCTTGTATGTCACATCAGGGACAATGGAGCCACTGCAAGTATCAGAAATTAACTTGAAAAAAGTCACTTACCAATGACTGGCTCTATATAATTTTACTTTTAGACTAGACACAAGACAATTTAAGCTAGAGGATAATTAAGAATTTTGCAAAGCCCCAAGAACATTCTTATAGCTTTTAATCATCATTATACTTTAGATGAACATGGTATATCCTACAAATGGTCTTTTAACTTTATCACGGGGTATTTATTTATGATTTAGCTCCTCATGAAAATACTGTATCTTTAAAAAAATTTCTGATTGTTTAGATTACAAAAAAATAAATTCTTGTTATATTTTAGAATTGCTGGAAGCTTAAAATTTTGATGACTCATTTCATCAATAAAATGTTTTCAGCATATACTTTATATATATGAACAAAAATACATGAATATATAGAATAAAAATACATGTGAATATATATTGCATATGTTATGTACATAATAGTACATAATTTCAAATAAATTGTATATAATTATATATTTTGTATAAAATATATAATTATAAAGTATATATAAAAATAGAAATTAAAAAATAAGCATAAAAAAATTAGAAATCAAAATTCTAATAGAAGAAATAGAAACTTCCCAAGGTACTTGGAAGACCCACTCTGGAGACAACTGTTATAACCCACATAAAATCGGAGTTCCGATTTTTTTTCATATTTTCATTTTTTCATAAATTCTGCACATGGGACTGTATATTTCTTACCTGAAGTAATAAAATATTATGTGGGGAACATTCTTAATTTCAGGCACACTTTCACAGAAAATTAATCAAGTGTTCTTACTATTTTGATTACAAAAGAAAAATTCCAACCACAAGAATCACTGAGGTCACCATGTACTCTTGAATGGATTCAGTGTGTTATGTTGCCACAGGAATTTCAAACTTGTAAAGTTGTATGACGCTCTCGAAGCCTTATGTTTCTTACTGCAAGGAACAGAGAACAGATAGATTTTAGTACTAAAAAATTAAACCTAAGGACCACAATAAGAGAAAAATAAAGAAGGTAAGTGGGAAAAAAAAAATGCGGTAAAAAGGACCATCATTTAAGGCCCTCCAGAGGCTTCCTAGTTTAAAATAACTCAGTACTGTCTTTTCTGGACTGAGGACCTGCATATGAACACACCACTGAAAACCCTGGTGTGGTGGCCAGACCATGGGTTCTCGGGTCAGCCTGGTTTTGATCCAGCTCTGTGTGAAATTAGGCAAGATACTTAACCTTTCTAAGCCTTTGTTTCCTTATCTATAACATGGGTATGAGTGACACCTACCTACTAGGATTGCTGGATGGATTAAATGAAATAATAATGTATGTGAGGTGTTTAACACAGTGCCTGGGCTGTAGTAAGCACTCAATAAATACCAGCATAATTGTTCAAAGAAATAGAAGTATACAATGAACATACCATCACCTTTTCTGACAAAAAGCCCAGGGTTAACATAAATTATAAACACTTTTTAAGCTTTTGTTCTTACAGAATTTTGATTTTCTAATTATCACAGTGTACTTTCAAATGTCTGAATCAATGCCATTTCATTTAGATTAAAAACTAGAAATAGCAGGCTATCAAACTTGCTTTCTGCAAAGCAGCAGGCAGAGTCCTGAGGGCCCAGGATGTGGAAGAGATAAACATAATTAAGTGGGAAGGGCAATGATTAAGGCAGTCTTAGCTTATGCTAGGACAGGTCTTGCTAGTAGAAGGGCAAATGAGGTGATAATTTCAGTTCCTAAATACTAGAGCAAGAAGCTGTGAGACGGTTGTTAGGAGAGAAATGAGAAATAGTCTCAAGGAGAAAGAGGGCTGGAAAGTACAACATACACACGTGCTTCTTTCCTAAATTTAATATTTGCCTGTGTACCTTATCACATGCCACATGCCATGCTAGGCATTTTCACAAACTGTCTTTATGTGCCTATTTTATAGATGAGACCCTAAGGTTCAGAGATTATAAATTGCTTGCCCAAGACTATACAAGGAAAATAGAAATTACAGTCAGTGGTGGCATATGTTGTTTGTAGTGATGATTATCGTAATATGGGTCAGGGACATTAGAGAGACCAGGCTCAAAGGAGCTGAGCTATGGAGAAAGAGTCTGCTCCCAGATTTTTAAGCAGCAGTTTTAGGATCTTCCACTTGACTGATAATAGCCAAATTTGCATTGAAAAGTCATTGAAGTAAAGAGATAAAAACCCTAAGAGACTTCATGTGGGTGATTTGTTGCTACAGAAGCAACTTGCTTGGTACTTGATGGTTACAGGCTGAACAGTTCTTGCTTTTTGTCCAGGAAATGCAAAACTGAAGGAATGCAGATTTGCCAGGCAGGGAAGTAATCATTAAGCTCATAATATGATAAAAAGAAACAGATTGTGAGAGAAAATTTTTAAATAGGGTTTTTTCTGAACAGTCTTATTTAGGTTTATATAATTGTTTAATAATAAAGTTTTACGCCTCGTTGTCATCTATTTTGCTTACTGATTGCACAATTTACAGTCACTTTGGGACAGGGGTCCTGAGGCTAATTACTAAAAAGCTGTGAAAACTTTTATCCTTATCCACAGTTAAAGCACCCAAGCATTTCAGCTACCTTTCAGAAATATTTTCAGATTCTATAGACACTATAAAAACTCTGCTTCTGTGATGCTGTGGAAATAGATTGGGTATCTAAAGCCTGCACTGTAGAGACTATTTCTCACCTACTAAGATTGTGCCTATAATTAGTAGATACTATCACCAAGGTGGTGGAATTTAGGTTCATCTGTTGGGGCCTATGTAGTACAGGAACCCTAGGAATCAATGACTAAAAAGTCTGGATTTAGCTTTTGTTATTAAAAAAAAAATCTTAATTAAGCCAGACACAATAGGAGAAATCTTGTCTGATTCCACTTACATGAAGAACCTAGAATAGACAAACTCAGAGAGACAGAAAGTTTGGCAGTTATCAGAGTCTGGGAGGAGAGGAGAGATGGGGAGTTATTGTTTAATGGATACAGAGTTCCAGTTTGGGAAGAAGAAAAAATTCTGGAGATGGATATTTGTAATGGTTGCACAATGATGTGAATGTACTTTATGCCACTTAGCTGCATATGGTTAAAATGGTATGTTTTACGCATATTTTATTTACCATAATAAAAAATTCTTAAGCCACAGCAATAATGCCAATAATACCTACCAATATTGACTAGTGCACTGGACAATGTGCTAAATGCTTTTCATGCACTCTCTTAGTTAACCCTTAAGGTTAAGTACCAGAGAGAATGAGACACAACGGCTTAATTCTTATGTCTAGGCTTCACACAAATAGTAAATGGTATAGCAGGATTTGAACCTGGGTCTATTTACAAAGCCCATGATATACGTACAACATTATATATTTGGGACTTTAGAGAAGTTTTTAAAGTTTATATAAAACTTTTATATTAGATTTATATTTTCATACATACCAAAGGCAAGATTTATATAAATTAAAACATCAAAGCTCAGTGTTCTAACACTAACAAGTGGCTTTATTCTCAGGTGATGCTTTTTCAACTCTCCTTCATCTACAGAACTTTAAACACACAACAGAGGCAATCTCAGGGAACAACATCCATCCTTGTTTCTGACAGTACAGTGTAATTTTGACAATAAGATGGAGGAGGGGGAGAGTAAATTTATTCTTTCCCCTTCTGTTCCCTACTGTTGTTTCAGATCACAGTGCCACTAGATGGCCTCTTTTATGATTTCAAGAATGGACTTGTTACTTTTTGATTTTGCCCTCATATCATACTCTGCTCTCAAAACTGTCCCCCCTCTGGCCTGGGTAATCCATCAGGGGCCCAACATCCCCTCGTTTCACAAAGGTAGGCAAATGACTCCAGCAGAGACAGAATCATTTTGAAAGAGTGAGTGTTGACTTTGCTGCCACTTAAAAAAAAAACCTGACAAAATTCAACACCCATTTATGATAAAAACCCTCCAGAAAGTAGGCATAGAGGGAACTTTCCTCAACATAATAAAGGCCATATATGACAAGCCCACAGCAAACATCATCCTCAATGGTGAAAAACTGAAAGCATTTCCAATAAGGTCAGGAACAAGACAAGGTTGCCCACTCTCACCACTCTTATTCAACATAGTTTTGGAAGTTTTAGCCACAGCAATCAGAGAAGAAAAGGAAATAAAAGGAATCCAAATCGGAAAAGAAGTAGTAAAGCTGTCACTGTTTGCAGATGACATGATACTATACATAGAGAATCCTAAAGATGCTACCAGAAAACTACTAGAGCTAATCAATGAATTTGGTAAAGTAGCAGGATACAAAATGAATGCACAGAAATCTCTGGCATTCCTATATACTAATGATGAAAAATCTGAAAGTGAAATCAAGAAAACACTCCCATTTACCATTGCAACAAAAAGAATAAAATATCTAGGAATAAACCTACCTAAGGAGACGAAAGACCTGTATGCAGAAAATTATAAGACACTGATGAAAGAAATTAAAGATGATACAAATAGATGGAGAGATATACCATGTTCTTGGATGGGAAGAATCAACATTGTGAAAATGACTCTACTACCCAAAGCAATCTACAGATTCAATGCAATCCCTATCAAACTACCACTGGCATTTTTCACAGAACTAGAACAAAAAATTTCGCAATTTGTATGGAAACACAAAAGACCCCGAATAGCCAAAGCAATCTTGAGAACGAAGAAAGGAGCTGGAGGAATCAGGCTCCCTGACTTCAGACTATATTACAAAGCAACAGTAATCAAGACAGTATGGTACTGGCACAAAAACAGAAAGATAGATCAGTGGAACAGGATAGAAAGCCCAGAGATAAACCCACGCACATATGGACACCTTATCTTTGATAAAGGTGGCAGGAATGTACAGTGGAGAAAGGACAGCCTCTTCAATAAATGGTGCTGGGAAACCTGGACAGGTACATGTAAAAGTATGAGATTAGATCACTCCCTAACACCATACACAAAAATAAGCTCAAAATGGATTAAAGACCTAAATGTAAGGCCAGAAACTATCAAACTCTTAGAGGAAAACATAGGAAGAACACTCTATGACATAAATCACAGCAAGATCCTTTCTGACCCACCTCCTAGAGTAATGGAAATAAAAACAAAAATAAACAAATGGGACCTAATGAAACTTCAAAGCTTTTGCACAACAAAGGAAACCATAATCAAGACCAAAAGACAACCCTCAGAATGGGAGAAAACATTTGCAAATGAAGCAACTGACAAAGGATTAATCTCCAAAATTTACAAGCTGCTCATGCAGCTCAATAACAAAAAAACAAACAACCCCATCCAAAAATGGGCAGAAGACCTAAACAGACATTTCTCCAAAGGACTTACAGAATGCCAACAAACACATGAAAGAATGCTCAACATCATTAATCATTAGAGAAATGCAAATCAAAACTACAATGAGATATCATCTCACACCAGTCAGAATGGCCATCATCAAAAAATCTAGAAACAATAAATGCTGGAGAGGGTGTGGAGAAAAGGGGACACTCTTGCACTGCTGGTGGGAATGTGAATTGGTTCAGCCACTATGGAGAACAGTATGGAGGTTCCTTAAAAAACTACAAATAGAATTACCATATGACCCAGCAATCCCACTACTGGGCATATACTCTGAGAAAACCAAAATTCAAAAAGAGTCATGTACCAAAATGTTCATTGCAGCTCTATTTACAATAGCCCGGAGATGGAAACAACCTAAGCGCCCATCATCGGACGAATGGATAAAGAAGATGTGGCACATATACACAACGGAATATTACTCAGCCTTAAAAAGAAATGAAATTGAGTTATTTGTAATGAGATGGATAGACCTAGAGTCTGTCATACAGAGTGAAGTAAGTCAGAAAGAAAAAGACAAATACCGTATGCTAACACATATATATGGAATTTAAGGAAAAAAAAAATGTCATGAAGAACCTAGGGATAAGACAGGAATAGAGGCGCAGACCTACTGGAGAACGGACTTGAGGATATGGGGAGGGGGAAGGGTGAGTTTTGACAGGGCGAGAGAGAGTCATGGACATATACACACTAACAAACGTAGTAAGGTAGATAGCTAGGGGGAAGCAGCCGCAAGGCACAATAATATCAGCTCGGGGCTTTGTGACAGCCTGGAGGGGTGGGATGGGGAGAGTGGGAGGGAGGGAGATGCAAGAGGGAAGACACATGGGAGCATATGTATATGTATAGCTGATTCACATTGTTATAAAGCAGAAACTAACACACCATTGTAAAGCAATTATACCCCAATAAAGATGTTAAAAAAAAAAAAAAAACCTGCCTGAAGATGAGGCCGGTACTTAGAAAACCAGAGCCAAGAAATGGAGAGAGTTGTCTTGACGCTACTTTAAAATATCTGGCTTTTATTTATTTATTTATGGCTGCATTGGGTCTTCATTCCTGCTCGCGGGCTTTCTCTAGTTGCAGCAAGCGGTGGCTACTCTCCGTTGCGGTGTGTGGGCTTCTCATTGAAGTGTCTTTTCTTGTGGAGCATGGGCTCTAGGCATGTGGGCTTCAGTAGTTGCAGCACACGGGCTTAGTAGTTGTGGCATACGGGGTTAGTTGCTCTGAGGCTTTTGGGATCTTCCTGGACCAGGGATCAAACCTGTGTCCCCTGCATTGGCAGGCGGATTCTTAACCACTGCGCCACCAGGGAAGTCCCAAAACATCTGGCTTTTGTTCCAGGAATGCCTGGCACACAATAAGCAGTGGCTTATATTTTCCTTGAAATAACATATTGTCTGACCAACTTATGAGAACTCCAAGATCTTGATTTCTGAAATGTGGCCCTGAACGCAATCTCTTCTCATTCCACTTCTCCCATTCATTCATTCATTCACTGAATAGTTATTATGTATCAGGTGAGACAACACAAACAGAAGTCATAATCTGTGGTGAATGTAGCATCAGAAACATTTAGAGTATTATAGGCGCACAGAGGAAGCATCTCTGCCTTTGTGGGAAGAGCATTCCAGGCTGAGGATGGAAGGTGCAAGCTCTCAGGGGGCTATGCTTGGTGGGTTCAAGGACACCACGGAGGCCAGTGTGGCCTGTCTCCTTTGTTTCCGCCTTTCTCCCCCTGTGAAGGTGGTTATCCATGCAATGTGCCCTTTAGTTTATCTTTTTCCTTTTTTCCTTGGAGAGAAGATCTCTTTCACTCCTAAGACTATGAATAGATGACTTCCAACACAAACCGTCAGTCCTAATCTCTCCACACAACTGCAGGCAAGCATTTTCAATTGCTTTCATGAAATCTCCACTTGGATTTCCTCCTCATTCCTTCAGATCTACATGTTCTCCAAAGAATTCATCATCCTCTCCACCCCAAACACACCCAACCAGCTCCTCTTCTTGGTAATACTTTCCTTGACAATGGCCCATTATTACTGAATCAGTGAGGCTTACAACTTTGGAGTCACCTTTCCTTCCCCCTCTCTGGTGTCTCATGTGTAATCACATACTTAAACCAGATGGCAAACTGTCCAAATTCCAAGGATGGCCCCCACCAAAGTTCTAAGCCAGAACAAACGTGTAATTGGGCAATCATTCTCTGGTTATTGCAACCAATAGGAAATTATTTTTTTTCCTTTTTGACTCACCTGCAACATTTATCTTTACCTGAAAACTTTTATGGAGGTAAAATCTGGAAAACCACAAACCACACTTCCAGATGAGCTTCCATGGTTAATGTGTTCTGAACAAATCATTTTAAACACAGTGAAAACACTTGAGTGCAAGTGTTTATGCATCACTACACTTTGACTTAAGACAGTTGGGATTGCCAGTTGGGTTTCCCTGTGCTGTTTCTAAGGGTCCCAGGGATTCTAAACTATACTGTCTTAATTTCATCCTGGCATTGAAGTGATGTGAGTCTCAAAATTCACTTCAGTGCTGTGCAAGGGCTTCTAAACAGCTCAAGCTTTCCTCATTAAGACAGCACTCCTATTCTCTCCATTATTTTTTAACTTTTTATTTTATGTTGGAGTATAGTTCGTTAACAATGTTGTGATAGTTTCAGTTGTACAGCAAAGTGATTCAGTTATACATATTCATGTATCAGTTCTTTTTCAAATTCTTTTCCCATTTAGGTTGTTACATAATATTGAGCAGAGTTCCCTGTGTTATACAGTAGACGCTTGTTGGTTATCCATTTTAAATATAGCAATGTGTACATGTCAATCCCACATTCCCTAACTATCCCTTCCCCCAATCCTTCCCCTCTGGTAACCATAAGTCATTCTCTAAGTCTGGACATATATCCAGAGAAAAACATGGTCTGAAAGGATACATGCATCCCAGTGTTCATTGCACCACTGTTTACAACAGCCAAGACATGGAAGCAACCTAAATGTCCATCGACAGAGGAATGGATAAAGAAAATGTGGTACATAAATACAATGGAATATTACTCAGCCTTAAAAAGAAACGAAACTGAGTTATTTGTAGTAAGGTGGATGGGCCTAGAGTCTGTCATACAGAGTGAAGCAAATCAGAGAAAGAGAAATATCGTATGATACCACTTATATGCAGAATCTAAAAAGAAATGATACAAATGAACTTATTTACAAAACAGAAACAGACTCTCCATATATATTTTTTTAACTTTCAAGCATCACTTCTTTAGAAAGCATTCCCGGCAGCAGGGCCGGTCAAAGTGGTGGTCAGTGGTGGGTCAAGGTGAACAGTGGCTGAGGTGTGGGAAGTGGCATGGAGCCGAGCCTGGGACTGCGGAAGCGTGGGGGGACCACAGTAGAAATCCTCAGGGGCAAGAAAGAAAGCCTGGACCTCGAAGTCCCTGAGCAACTCTTCTCCTTGGATTTGGGGAGCCTGCCCACCATCTTAAAAAAAAAAAAAAGAAAGGAAGAAAGCATTCCCTTATTTATCAATACTTTATTCACCCTCATGTGCTTTGTGGTACTCCAGCATTCAAGCCAGAATATTTGCCAATTCTGATTGAGAAGTAGGCAGTCCATATGAACAGTAAAAAATAATTTATCAAGAATAATTAAAATTCCATTTTAATGATTTCAAGAAATCGTGGTGGTTGTTTGGCTTGATGAAACCCGGCACTGGAGCCTCCCCGGCTCTTTGGTGGGGCTAATGGCGGACTCTGGGAGGACTCACACCAAGGAGTAGTTCCCAGAGCTTCTGCTGCCAGTGTCCTTGTCCCCGTGGTAAGCCACAGCCACCCCCCACCTTTGCAGGAGACCCTCCAATACTAGCAGCTCAAGCTTTTAAAATCAACATCTTCCCTGAATCCAAAATTATTGCTCAGATTGGTGACTCCATCTCACTGACTTGCAGCACAGCAGACTGCGAGTCCCCATCGTTCTCCTGGAGAACTCAGATAGACAGTCCGCTGAATGGGAAGGTGAGAAATGAGGGGAGAGAATCCACGCTGACCATAAATCCTGTTAGTCTGGGGAATGAACACTATTATTTGTGCACAGTGATTTGTGAGTCCCAGAAACTGGAAGAAGGAATCCCAGTGGAGATCTACTCTTTCCCTAAGGACCCAGAGATTCATGTGAGTGGCTCCCTGGAAGTTGGGAAGCCAGTCACAGTCACGTGTTTGGTCCCTGCTGTTTACCCATTTGAAAAGCTGGAGATAGAATTACTGAAGGGCAACCGTTCAGTGAAGACACAGAACTTTCTGGAGCCTTCAGAAATGAAGTCCCAGGAAACAAAGAGTTTGGAAGTAACCTTCACTCCTGTTTATGAGGATATTGGGAAAGCTCTTGTTTGTCAAGCTACAGTACACATTAATGAAATTGATTCTCAACCCCAAGTACGGGGGACTACAAAAAAACTGCAAGTCTACGTCTCACCCAAGGACATAGTTATATCTGTGAATCCCTCCACAAGCCCACAAGAAGCTGACTCCATGACAATGACATGTACCAGTGAAGGTCTACCAGCTCCACAGATTTTTCTGGAGCAAGAAATTAGACAATGAGAATCTACAGCTCCTTTCTGAGAATGCAACGCTCACTTTAATTGCTATGAGGCTGGAAGATTCTGGAATTTATGTGTGTGAAGGAGTTAACCTCGTTGGGAAAGACAGAAAAGAGGTGAAATTAATTGTTCAAGAGAAAATGTTTACTGTAGAGATCTCTCCTGGATCCCAGATTGCTGCTCAGATTGGTGACTCAGTTGTGTTGACCTGTGATGTCATGTGTTGCGAGTCCCCATCCTTCTCTTGGAGAACCCAGATAGACAGCCCTCTGAATGGGAAGGTGAGGAGCAAGGGGTCCAAGTCCACGTTGATCCTGAGCCCTGTGAGATTTGAGAACGAACATTTTTACCTGTGCACTGTGACATGTGGACATAAGAAACTGGAAAAGGTAATCCAGGTGGAGCTCTACTCCTTCCCTAGAGATCCAGAAATTGAGATGAGTGGTCTGTTAGTGAGTGGAAACCTGGTCACTGTAAACTGCAAGGTTCCTGATGTGTATCCTTTTGACTGGCTGGAGATTGAATTACTTAAAGGGGAGAGTATTATGAAAAATAAAATCTTTTTGGAAGATGTAAGTAAGAAATCCCTAGAGACTAAGAGATTGGAAATGATCTTCATCTCCACCACTGAAGATACTGGAAAAGTTCTTGTTTGTCTGACTAAGTTACCTATTGATGAAATGGAATTTGAACCTAAACAAAGGCAGAGTACACAGGTACTATATGTTAATGTTGCTCTTGGTGATACAACCCTCTTGGTCAGCCCCTCCTCCATCCTGGAGGAAGGTAGATCTGTGAATATGACATGCTCTAGCGATGGCCTTCCAGCTTCGAAAATCCTGTGGAGCAGGCTGCTAAGTAATGGGGATCTATAGCCTCTTTCTGAGAATATCACTCTCACCTTAACGTCTACAAAAATGGGAGATTCTGGTATTTATGTCTGTGAAGGCATTAAACAGGTTGGAATAAGCAGAAAAGAAGTCAAATTAATTATCCAAGTTGCTCCAAAAGATATACAACTTAACAGCTTTTCCTTCTGAGAATGTCAAGGAAGGAGACACTGTCATTATCTCCTGTACATGTGGAAATGTGCCCCAAACTTTGATAATCCTGAAGAAAAAAGCAGAGTCAGGCTACATAGTGCCTAAGTCTACATATAGTGCATATACCACCCACAGGGCCCAGTTAGAGGATGCGGGAGTATATGAATGTGAATCTAAAAATGAAGTTGGCTTTCAATTAACAAGCATAACACTTGATGTTAAAGGAAGAGAAAGTAACAAGGACTATTTTTCTCCTGAACTTCTCATGCTCTATTGTGCATCCTCCTTAATAATACCTGCCATTGGAATGATTATTTACTTTGCTAGAAAAGCAAGCATGAAAGGGTCATACAGTCTTGTAGAAGCAAGGAAATCAAAAGTGTAGCTAATGTTTGAAATGCTCATAGACACGATGTTCAAATCCTCAGTACTGCTCATCATTCCATGAGGAAAACAACAAGCTAGGAGTCCAGACTTCCTTGAATGTAGTAAACTCTTGGAAAGAAATGGCTGCCTATGCCCCTTGTTGTGAGCCAGAAGCCAAAGGAAAATTTCGGCCTAAAAAATAGGCACTACCTTTGAGATGTGATAACTGGAGTAGTTTCTTGATGTGTATACGCAATAACATGACTTGTATATATGTAAAAGAAAACTATGTCAGAGCAAGATTGCTTGGAATATCAGCACACTATAGTCACATTTCTAAAATTATTAAAATGTTGCTTGGACTGACTGTTATAACTTAATTCCTGTTAATATTGATTGGCAGCTTAACCATGTCATCTTTGTACTATATTATTTCCTTTAACAAAATTTTATTCCTATAAAGTTCATAGACAACAATTCCATGTTTTGTAAAGATGCTAGAGTTTTATATTGTTATAGGCAAATGATAAACCAAGAGGGCACTGGGTTGACTTTCAGGTACTGAACACTTCAACCTATGGTATAATGGTTGATTGGATTTCTCTGGATGGTACTGACATGGCACGGAGATGTTTTATGATATTGTTTTTTCATCAGACTCTTGTGTAACTTTCCCAATGAGGTCTAAAAATGCAACTTCTTTTGATTTTCTTTTGGAAATGTTTAGGTTTTTTTGTATAGTAAAGTGATAATTTCTGGAATTGAAAAAAAAAGAATTCATGGTAACTCTAGTCAGGATAAATGTTGCCAGTTAAGAATTAATATGAAGCATAACAAAATATCAGTGGAGGAAATTATTAGCAAAGCAACATAAAGTAGAATTATATAAGGTATATAAATTATCCCTTGTCAGAAGATTGCTGACTCTGAAAATTTAATGTCAGTTACAAATTAGGAACACAGTTAATATATTTATCTCTAAATGTTTTCCTTGCTCTAGGGCAGCATGCTTGTCAAACTTTTTCACACTATGGCACATGTGGAAAATCATCTTTGTGTAGTGCACTGGTGTAAGTAAATGAAGCTGCTCACAGACATGGGAACAGACCAGGGTTCTGGGCTCCAGGTCCTGTCCATCAATCCCAAGGGCTGAGAGGGCCCATATCTGAACATATTTGTCACCCATTCATGATTGAGAAGCTCTAGTCTTGAAAATGGGAAGGCAGCATAGCATAGTGGTCCTAAACTCATCTCTGAAATCAAACTGTGTTCTCAAGCCCTTCTTAGCCATGAGAGCTCTCTGACTTTCATTTTCCTCACCTGTAAAGGGGGCTAATCAATTCTACTGCACAGAGTTAGATCATCCCTGAAAGTGATTGGAATTATGTCTGATACACAGTAGGAGCTCAAAAAAAGTTAGCTGTTACCTTGTACTCAAACTTTGGTACTATCCGAATATGAGTAAGCCAGATCATATGGAGTAAAGAGGTACACAAACTTCCCATAAGATGAATGGGTCACTAGAGCTAGTGCTACGTTATAACCATCAAAATCTTCATGCTCTGCCCTTAAGAGCCATGTCACATCTAAACTAGATTGTGGCTTACATTTTCCCAAAGAATAATTCTAGATATACAGTAGAATTCAATGGGCAAACATGATCTAATTTACAGTATTTTAAACACAGAGTCCCATTTCAGAAATGAAACTATTTTCTACATTAAAGAAAATATCATTTAAATTACTTATTGTGACCATTAAGAACCTAAGATAATATGGGTTTTGCATAAGTATTATTATCTGAAAACTTTATAAAATTGAATGTGAATTTCATGAAGTCAAGAAGTAATTTTACTTACCTTGAAAAGAGCCAAAATATGTGAATCAAACTGAATAGTTGTTAATATGAAAGGAGAGTTAATACTTAAATATTAAATAGAATTTAATTCTCAGAGATTCTATCTCATTCATGTAATTAGCATCTCAGTTAGCCAATTCTTATGTTCCATGGCAGAAGGACAAATTTAATGGGTACTTTTTTCCCACTAAAACATATAATTAATATCTGAAATCTGTCGAGAGTTATTTTGAGTTCTCTATATTTTCACCTATGGAGAATTTGCTACAAGGAATCTCTGTACAAAATTACACAATAATTTTGTATGGGATAGTATTTTATACTCTCAAGAAGCATAAAAAAGAAGAAAATCCAAGATGAACACATTCACTGTTGTGGCCTCTCCCGTTGCGGAGCAGAGGCTCCGGACGCGCAGGCTCAGCAGCCATGGCTCATGGGCCTAGCCGCTCCCCGGCCTGTGGGATCTTCCTGGACCGGGGCACGAACCCGTGCCCCCTGCATCGGCAGGCGGACTCCCAACCACTGCGCCGCCAGGGAAGCCCCAAGATGAACACATTTTCAACCTTGATTTATAATGACGCAGGGGACAAAAGAAAGATACATTTATTGTTATTATTTCTAGTGATAAGAATAAGTCTGTGTATCTGAAGTAAGGAATTTCACATGCAAATGTGCTCTGGCTCACAGACATTTCAGTGACTACTTTTTATTTGTTTTGTTTTGGTTTTGGTGTGTTAATATTGGGTAGATTGTCTATATACCTTCACAGTTACATGTATAATGATGACAATAAGCTGATCATATATACAACACTTTTGCCTGAAAGCATAAATGTTTTGCTGTAATTTTAATCACCACTTAAATGTAACAAGCCACAGTAATCACAATATGGTAGTTTTAAGTTTAGAAAAATAGTTTATTTTTAACTGAGTAATATTAAGATAATTATGTAATTTTCTTTCTCTGATTAATGTATATGTACATATATTTATAAAGTATAGTTTTAAAATTGAAAAACGGTAACAGCACTTTTAGAGTGGAACAAATATCAGAGGAAAAAATGGTAAATAGCTTTTTATTACGAAAGTAGACGGACAGGGCTTCCCTGGTGGTGCAGTGGTTGAGAGTCCGCCTGCCGATGCAGGGAACGCGGGTTCGTGCCCCGGTCTGGGAGGATCCCACATGCCGCAGAGCGGCTGGGCCCGTGAGCCATGGCCGCTGAGCCTGCGCGTCCAGAGCCTGTGCTCCGCAACTGGAGAGGCCACAACAGTGAGAGGCCTGCGTACCACAAAAAAAAAAAAAAAAAAGTAGACAGACAATATTTAAATGATTAACATAATCTATATAAATTATTACTATGTTTCACTTATATACACTCAGAAATCATTTAGATAAACATAATAGCTTTGATTGTTTGCAACCCATTGAGTTAATGTGGATTTCTGGTTCCATAAAGAATGCTTACAGTTTTAAAACACTATATTAGGTGATGATATTTTCAGGGTAATTGATTTCTTTCCCCTTCATTTCTTTTTTTTTTTTTTTTAAACATCTTTATTGGGGTATAATTACTTTACAATGGTGTGTTAGTTTCTGCTTTATAACAAAGTGAATCAGCTATACATATACATATGTTCCCATATGTCTTCCCTCTTGCATCTCCCTCCCTCCCACTCTCCCCATCCCACCCCTCCAGGCTGTCACAAAGCCCCGAGCTAATATCCCTGTGCCTTGCGTCTGCTTCCCCCTAGCTATCTACCTTACTACGTTTGTTAGTGTGTATATGTCCATGACTCTCTCTCGCCCTGTCAAAACTCACCCTTCCCCCTCCCCATATCCTCAAGTCCGTTCTCCAGTAGGTCTGCGTCTTTATTCCTGGCTTACCCCTAGGTTCTTCATGACATTTTTTTCCCTTAAATTCCATATATATGTGTTAGCATACGATATTTGTCTTTTTCTTTCTGACTTACTTCACTCTGTATGACAGACTCTAGGTCTATCCATCTCATTACAAATAGCTCAATTTCATTTCTTTTTAAGGCTGAGTAATATTCCATTGTGTATATGTGCCACATCTTTATCCATCCATCCGATGATGGGCGCTTAGGTTGTTTCCATCTCCGGGCTATTGTAAATAGAGCTGCAATGAACATTTTGGTACATGACTCTTTTTGAATTTTGGTTTTCTCAGGGTATATGCCCAGTAGTGGGATTGCTGGGTCATATGGTAATTCTATTTGTAGTTTTTTAAGGAACCTCCATACTGTTCTCCATAGTGGCTGAACCAATTCACATTCCCACCAGCAGTGCAAGAGTGTCCCCTTTTCTCCACACCCTCTCCAGCATTTATTGTTTCTAGATTTTTTTTTTTTTTTAACTTAGGCATACTTTTATTTTTTTATTTATTTATTTATTTTTAAACATCTTTATTGGGGTATAATTGCTTTACAATGGTGTGTTAGTTTCTGCTTTATAACAAAGTGAATCAGCTATACATATACATATGTTCCCATATGTCTTCCCTCTTGCGTCTCCCTCCCTCCCACTCTCCCCATCCCACCCTTCCAGGCTGTCACAAAGCACCGAGCTAATATCCCTGTGCCTTGCGGCTGCTTCCCCCCAGCTATCTACCTTACTACGTTTGTTAGTGTGTATATGTCCATGACTCTCTCTCGCCCTATCAAAACTCACCCCTCCCCCTCCCCATACCCTCAAGTCCGTTCTCCAGTAGGTCTGCGTCTTTATTCCTATCTTACCCCTAGGTTCTTCATGACATTTTTTTCCCTTAAATTCCATATATATGTGTTAGCATACGGTATTGGTCTTTTTCTTTCTGACTTACTTCACTCTGTATGACAGACTCTAGGTCTATCCATCTCATTACAAATAGCTCAATTTCATTTCTTTTTAAGGCTGAGTAATATTCCATTGTGTATATGTGCCACATCTTCTTTATCCATTCATCAGATGATGGGCGCTTAGGTTGTTTCCATGTCCTGGCTATTGTAAATAGAGCTGCAATGAACATTTTGGTACATGACTCTTTTTGAATTTTGGTTTTCTCAGGGTATATGCCAAGTAGTGGGATTGCTGGGTCATATGGTAATTCTATTTGTAGTTTTTTAAGGAACCTCCATACTGTTCTCCACAGTGGCTGAACCAATTCACATTCCCACCAGCAGTGCAAGAGTGTCCCCTTTTCTCCACACCCTCTCCAGCATTTATTGTTTCTAGATTTTTTGATGATGGCCATTCTGACTGGTGTGAGATGATATCTCATTGTAGTTTTGATTTGCATTTCTCTAATGATTAATGATGTTGAGCATTCTTTCATGTGTTTGTTGGCATTCTGTATATCTTCTTTGGAGAAATGTCTATTTAGGTCTTCTGCCCATTTTTGGATGGGGTTTTTTGGTTTTTTGTTATTGAGCTGCATGAGCTGCTTGTAAATTTTGGAGATTAATCCTTTGTCAGTTGCTTCATTTGCAAATGTTTTCTCCCATTCTGAGGGTTGTCTTTTGGTCTTGGTTATGGTTTCCTTTGCTGTGCAAAAGCTTTGAAGTTTCATTAGGTCCCATTTGTTTATTTTTGTTTTTATTTCCATTACTCTAGGAGGTGGGTCAGAAAGGATCTTGCTGTGATTTATGTCATAGAGTGTTCTTCCTATGTTTTCCTCTAAGAGTTTGATAGTTTCTGGCCTTACATTTAGGTCTTTAATCCATTTTGAGCTTAATTTTGTGTATGGTGTTAGGGAGTGATCTAATCTCATACTTTTACATGTACCTGTCCAGTTTTCCCAGCACCATTTATTGAAGAGGCTGTCCTTTCTCCACTGTACATTCCTGCCTCCTTTATCAAAGATAAGGTGTCCATATGTGCGTGGGTTTATCTCTGGGCTTTCTATCCTGTTCCACTGATCTATCTTTCTGTTTTTGTGCCAGTACCATACTGTCTTGATTACTGTTGCTTTGTAGTATAGTCTGAAGTCAGGGAGCCTGATTCCTCCAGCTCCTTTTTTCGTTCTCAAGATTGTTTTGGCTATTCGGGGTCTTTTGTGTTTCCATACAAATTGCGAAATTTTTTGTTCTAGTTCTGTGAAAAATGCCAGTGGTAGTTTGATAGGGATTGCATTGAATCTGTAGATTGCTTTGGGTAGTAGAGTCATTTTCACAGTGTTGATTCTTCCCATCCAAGAACATGGTATATCTCTCCATCTATTTGTATCATCTTTAGTTTCTTTCATCAGTGTCTTATAATTTTCTGCATACAGGTCTTTCGTCTCCTTAGGTAGGTTTATTCCTAGATATTTTATTCTTTTTGTTGCAATGGTAAATGGGAGTGTTTTCTTGATTTCACTTTCAGATTTTTCATCATTAGTATATAGGAATGCCAGAGATTTCTGTGCATTCATTTTGTATCCTGCTACTTTACCAAATTCATTGATTAGCTCTAGTAGTTTTCTGGTAGCGTCTTTAGGATTCTCTATGTATAGTATCATGTCATCTGCAAACAGTGACAGCTTTACTTCTTCTTTTCTGATTTGGATTCCTTTTATTTCCTTTTCTTCTCTGATTGCTGTGGCTAAAACTTCCAAAACTATGTTGAATAAGAGTGGTGAGAGTGGGCAACCTTTTCTTTTTCCTGATCTTAGTGGAAATGCTTTCAATTTTTCACCATTGAGGATGATGTTTGCTGTGGGCTTGTCATATATGGCCCTTATTATGTTGAGGAAAGTTCCCTCTATGCCTACTTTCTGGAGGGTTTTTATCATAAATGGGTGTTGAATTTTGTCGAAAGCTTTCTCTGCATCTATTGAGATGATCATATGGTTTTTCTCCTTCAATTTGTTAATATGGTTTATCACATTGATAGATTTGCGTATATTGAAGAATCCTTGCATTCCTGGAATAAACCCCACTTGATCATGGTGTATGATCCTTTTAATGTGCTGTTGGATTCTGTTTGCTAGTATTTTGTTGAGGATTTTTGCATCTATGTTCATCAGTGATATTGGCCTGTAGTTTTCTTTCTTTGTGACATCCTTGTCTGGTTTTGGTATCAAGGTGATGGTGGCCTCGTAGAAGGAATTTGGGAGTGTTCCTCCCTCTGCTATATTTTGGAAGAGTTCGAGAAGGATAGGTGTTAGCTCTTCTCTAAACGTTTGATAGAATTCACCTGTGAAGCCATCTGGTCCTGGGCTTTTGTTTGTTGGAAGATTTTTAATCACAGTTTCAATTTCAGTGCTTGTGATTGGTCTGTTCATATTTTCTATTTCTTCCTGATTCAGTCTTGGCAGGTTGTGCATTTCTAAGAATTTGTCCATTTCTTCCAGATTGTCCATTTTATTGGCATAGAGTTGCTTGTAGTAATCTCTCATGATTTTTTTTATTTCTGCAGTGTCAGTTGTTACTTCTCCTTTTTCATTTCTAATTCTATTGATTTGAGTCTTCTCCTTTTTCTTCTTGATGAGTCTGGCTAGTGGTTTATCTATTATGTTTATCTTCTCAAAGAACCAGCTTTTAGTTTTATTGATCTTTGCTATTGTTTCCTTCATTTCTTTTTCATTTATTTCTGATCTGATATTTATGATTTCTTTCCTTCTGCTAGCTTTGGGGTTTTTTTTGTTCTTCTTTCTCTAATTGCTTGAGGTGCAAGGTTAGGTTGTTTATTCGAGATGTTTCCTGCTTCTTAAGGTGGGCTTGTATTGCTATAAACTTCCCCCTTAGAACTGCTTTTGCTGCATCCCATAGGTTTTGGGTTGTTGTGTCTCTATTGTCATTTGTTTCTAGGTATTTTTTTATTTCCTCTTCGATTTCTTCAGTGATCACTTCATTATTAAGTAGTGTATTGTTTAGCCTCCATGTGTTTGTATTTTTTACAGATCTTTTCCTGTAATTGATATCTAGTCTCATGGCGTTGTGGTCAGAAAAGATACTTGATACAATTTCAGTTTTCTTAAATTTACCAAGGCTTGATTTGTGACCCAAGATATGATCTATCCTGGAGAATGTTCCATGAGCACTTGAGAAAAATGTGTATTCTGTTGTTTTTGGATGGAGTGTCCTATAAATATCAATTAAGTCAATCTTGTTTAATGTATCATTTAAAGCTTGTGTTTCCTTATTTATATTCATTTTGGATGATCTGTCCATGGGTGAAAGTGGGGTGTTAAAGTCCCCTACTATGAATGTGTTACTGTCGATCTCCCCTTTTATGGTTGTTAGTATTTGCCTTATGTATTGAGGTGCTCCTATGTTGGGTGCATAAATATTTACAATTGTTATATCTTCTTCTTGGATTGATCCCTTGATCATTATGTAGTGTCCTTCTTTGTCCCTTTTAATAGTCCTTATTTTAAAGTCTATTTTGTCTGATATGAGAATTGCTACTCCAGCTTTCTTTTGGTTTCCATTTGCATGGAATATCTTTTTCCATCCCCTTACTTTCAGTCTGTATGTGTCTCTAGGTCTGAAGTGGGTCTCTTGTAGACAGCATATATAAGGGTCTTGTTTTTGTATCCATTTAGCCAATCTGTGTCTTTTGGTGGGAGCATTTAGTCCATTTACATTTAAGGTAATTATCGATATGTATGTTCCTATTCCCATTTTTTATATTGTTTTGGGTTCGTTATTATAGGTCGTTTCCTTCTCTTGTGTTTCTTGTCTAGAGAAGTTCCTTTAGCATTTGTTGTAAAGCTGGTTTGGTGGTGCTGAACTCTCTCAGCTTTTGCTTGTCTGTAAAGGTTTTAATTTCTCCATCAAATCTGAATGAGATCCTTGCTGGGTACAGTAGTCTTGGTTGCAGGTTTTTCTCCTTCATCACTTTCAGTATGTCCTGCCACTCCCTTCTGGCTTGTAGGGTTTCTGCTGAGAGATCAGCTGTTAACCTTATGGGGATTCCCTTGTGTGTTATTTGTTGTTTTTCCCTTGCTGCTTTTAATATGCTTTCTTTGTATTTAATTTTTGATAGTTTGATTAATATGTGTCTTGGCGTATTTCTCCTTGTATTTATCCTGTATGGGACTCTCTGTGCTTCCTGGACTTGATTAACTATTTCCTTTCCCATATTAGGGAAGTTTTCAACTATAATCTCTTCAAATATTTTCTCAGTCCCTTTCTTTTTTTCTTCTTCTTCTGGAACCCCTATAATTCGAATGTTGGTGCGTTTAATGTTGTCCCAGAGGTCTCTGAGACTGTCCTCAGTTCTTTTCATTCTTTTTTCTTTATTCTGCTCTGCAGTAGTTATTTCCACTACTTTATCTTCCAGGTCACTTATCCGTTCTTCTGCCTCAGTTATTCTGCTATTGATCCTATCTAGAGTACTTTTGATTTCATTTATTGCATTGTTCATCGTTGCTTGTTTCATCTTTATGTCTTCTAGGTCCTTGTTAACTGTTTCTTGCATTTTGTCCATTCTACTTCCAAGATTTCGGATCATCCTTACTATCATTATTCTGAATTCTTTTTCAGGTAGATTGCCTATTTCCTCTTCATTTGTTAGGTCTGGTGGGTTTTTATCTTGCTCCTTCATCTGCTGTGTGTTTTTCTGTCTTCTCATTTTGCTTATCTTACTGTGTTTGGGGTCTCCTTTTTGCAGGCTGCACTTTCGTAGTTCCCGTTGTTTTTGATGTCTGTCTCCAGTGGCTAAGGTTGTTTCAGTGGGTTGTGTAGGCTTCCTGGTGGAGGGGACTAGTGCCTGTGTTGTGCTGGATGAGGCTGGATCTTGTCTCTCTAGTGGGCAGGTTCACGTCTGGTGGTGTGTTTTGGGGTGTCTGTGGCCTTATTATGATTTTAGGCAGCCTCTCTGCTAATGGGTGGGGTTGTGTTCCTGTTTTGCTAGTTGTTTGGCATAGGTTGTCCAGCACTGTGGCTTGCTGGTCGTTGAGTGAAGCTGGGTGCTGGTGTTAAGATGGAGGTCTCTGGGAGATTTCCACCGTTTAATATTATGTGGAGCTGGGAGGTCTCTTGTTGACCAGTGTCCTGAAGTTGGCTCTCCTACCTCAGAGGCAGAGCCCTGACTCCTGGGCTGGAGCACCAAGAGCCTTTCATCCACACAGCTCAGAAAAAAAGGGAGAAAAAGTAGAGAGAATTAGTAGAAGTATGAGGAAAGAAAGAAGGAAAGGAGGAAAGAAACGAAGGAAGAGAGAAGCAAAGAAGGAAAGAAAGGAGGGAGGGAGGGAGGAAGGAAGGAAGGAAGGAGGGAAAGAAGGAAAAAAGACAGAAAGAAAGAAGATACAGTAAAAATAAAATAAAGTATAATATAGTTATTGAATTAAAAAATATATAGAAAAAAAAAAAGGGACGGATAGAACCTTAGGACAAATGTTGGAAGCAAAGCTATACAGAGAAAAGCTTACACAGAAGCATACACATACACGTTCACAAAAAGAGGTAAAGGGGGAAAAATCGTAAATCTTGCTCTCAGAGACCACCTCCTCAATTTGGGGTGATTCGTTGTCTAAAGGTGGGAAGGAAGGAAGGAAAGAAAGAAAGAACGAAGGTAAAGTATAATAAAGTTATTACAATTAAAATTACTTATTAAGAAAAAGAATTTTTTTAAAAACCATGGACGGATAGAGCCCTAGGACAAATGGTGGAAGCAAGAGTATACAGACAAGATCATACACAGAAGCATACACGTACACATTCACAAAAAGTGGAAAAGGGAAAAAAATCATAGATCTCGCTCCTAAATTCCACCTCTTCAATTTGGGATCATTCCTTGTCTATTCAGGTATTCCACAAATGCAGGGTATATCAAGTTGATTGTGGAGCTTTAATCCGCTGCTTCTGTGGCTGCTGGGAGAGATTTCCCTTTCTCTTCTTTGTTCTCACAGCTCACAGGAGCTCAGTTTTGGATTGGGCCCCGCCTCTGCGTGTAGGTCGCTGGAGAGCGTCTGTTTTTTGCTCAGACAGGACGGGGTTAAAGGAGCCGCTGATTCGGGGGCTCCGCCTCACTCAGGCCGGGGGTTGGGGGATGGGGGAAGGAGGGGCACTGCGTGCGGGGCGGGCCTGCAGCGGCAGAGGCGGCATGACGTTGCGGCAGAGGCCGGCGTGACGTTGCACCAGCCTGAGACCCGCCGTGCGTTGTCCCGGGGAAGTTGTCCCTGGATCCCGGGAACCTGGCAGTGGCGGGCTGCACAGGCTCCGCGGAAGAGGGGTGTGGAGAGTGACCTGTGCTCGCACACAGGCCCCTTGGTGGCGGCAGCAGCAGCCTTAGCGTCTCCCGCCCGTCTCTGGGGTCCGCGGTTTTAGCCGCGGCTCGCGCCCGTCTCTGGGGTTCGCGCTTTTAGCCGCGGCTCACGCCTGTCTCTGGAGATCCTTTAAGCAGCGCTCTTAAACCCCTCTCCTCGCGCACCAGGAAACAAAGAGGGAAGAAAAAGTCTCTTGCCTCTTCGGCAGGTGCAGGTTTTTCCCCGAACTCCCTCCCGGCTAGTCGTGGTGCACTAACCCCATCAGGCTATGTTCAAGCCGCCAACCCCAGTCCTCTCCCTGCGGTCCATCCAAAACCGAAACCCGAGCCTCAGCTAGCAGCCCCGCCCGCCCCGGCGGGTGAGCAGACAAGCCTGTCGGTTGGTGAGTGCCGGTCGGCACCGATCGTCTGTGTAGTAATCTCCCCGCTTTGCCCTCCGCACCCGTCGCTGTGCACCACTCGGCAGTCCCGAAGCTCCCCCCTCCGCCTCCCGCAGTCTCCGCCCGCGGAGGGGCTTCCTAGTGTGTGGAAACTTTTCCTCCTTCACAGCTCCCTCCCACTGGTGCAGGTGCCGTCCTTATTCTTTTGTCTCTGTTTTTTCTTTTTTTCTTTTGCCCTACCCAGGTACGTGGGGAGTTTCTTGCCTTTTGGGAGGTCTGAGGTCTTCTGCCAGCCTTCAGTAGGTGTTCTGTAGGAGTTGTTCCACGTGTAGATGTATTCCTGGTGTATCCGTGGGGAGGAAGGCGATCTCCGCGTCTTACTCTTCCGCCATCTTCCAACCCCTCTCCCCTTCATTTCTAAATATCTGTGTCTGTATGTCTAAAATAAATTCCCCCTTTTAAGAAATAAATTTCATTTTTTTGTAGATGCCTCTGATATTTTAGAACTTGGGAAATAACACCGATTAAAATGTTAATACACCTTACTGTTGTAGCATTTTATTAAATTAGGTATTGATAATCATGATTTCAGAGCTTTTGGACACAGTCAAAAAGAAAAAAATATTTTAAAAATTATAAATATAGAAATAACTTGGTTATTATTTGTATTAGAGATAATAGTACCAATTTTTATTTGTTGCTCTGGTGCTTAGCACTGTAGGACATAGGCGATAAAGTGAAGCATTGAAATAATTATGATGCCAGAACACTTGGTGATGATTTTTAATTGTGAGCAGATGAATTTTTGATGTTACAATAATGCTTATCTGTTATTTGAAAATAACTAGGAAATAAATGTTTGAGTCCTGGCTCTGACCTTTACTAGTTCTATGACCTTGGGCAAATTAACGTCTCAGTGCTTGGTTTGCTCATATATACAATGGAGATAATGGCAGCACTAACTTCGTAGCGTTGTGTAAGAATTACTAAATTAAAACAGAAAAATACTTAGAACCTTGCCTGAGTAATAGGCATTCAATCAATGTTAGCTATTTTAGTTGTTTTTCATGAAAGTGTATATTTCCCTGCAGTGTTACGTATGTTGGATGTTTTTGTGTTTGTTTTTTAAGCTTTGGCGGTTTAACAAAATAGTATCACCATCATCTTCATTTATATTTTCTTCATTACTAGATTGAATTCTTTTCAAATTATTTACAGTCTGCATGAATCTCCAGAGAATTTTTCTGAGTGAAATAGAGCCATTGCCAAAAGATTACATATTGTATGGCTTCATTTATATAACTTTTTTAAAAAATTAAAAAAATTTTTAATTTGTTTCAAAGTTAAACCCAAGACACACTGACTTCACAGGAAATCCAATGAGAAACGTTTTTCTAGGCTGAACACCTGTTTCCCCTTAGTCTCCCCAGAAAAAACATTGCATGTTAATTACTTTCATTTTACAATCACTGCTAAATAAACATTTTTAATATAATAATAAGTCAGTAAGGGAACTGAACCAGATTCAGGATTGAAATAATGCAGTTTTCCATGAAGATATCAAAGCCATATTTTTCACCTCAACTTCCAAAATTTCACATAGGTTAAGGACGTCCCTCAAGCATCTCTAAGCCCTCCTTCCCCCAGCTTCTAACTCGTGGCATTCTGCATGGCAGGCCTCCTGAGAGTCTAGGGCGTAAGAGTTTTGGGGGGTTCAGAAAGCGGGCTGTGGACCCCCTGCCTGAGGCTTCGGTTTGAGCCCTGGATCCGGCCTTACTTGTGTTTCCCCACAAGGATGGTGTCTCAGTCTTTCCTGAAGTTGGGCACCATGCAGAATGCTATGAGTTATATAACATTTTTGAAACACTGCAGGGATCAAACACTGTATGTTTGATCCCTGGTCAGGAAAGATGATCTCACATGGCGTGTGGCACGGCCAAAAAAAGGAAATGACAAAATTATAGTAATGAAGACCAGATTAATGGTTGCCAGGATTAAGTAGGGGGTTGGGACAGGAGAGAAGTGGGTGTTGCTATGAAAAAGGAAAATGAGGGATCCTTGTGGTGATAGAATTGTAGTATATCTTGACTGTAGCAATAGTTGTGATATCCCCAGTTTTGATACTGTACTATACTTATGCAAGATGCTACCACTGGGAGATACTGGGTAAAATTTCTGTGGTATCCATTATTTTCTTATATATATAAAAAAAGCCCCAAAACTCCCTACACAGAAAACCCCAGGACCAGATGGCTTCACTGGCAAACTTCACCATTTTATTCCCCTGAGACATGTCTTTATTTGTAAACAAATCTGTTCTGACTTGCCTATTTTCATTTTCTTTTTAAAATTATTATTGCTAATTAATACTGTTTGTAATTCTTTTAAAGAATTTAAATTAGGTTTATTTAAACTAAAATAACAAAACAAAAACAATTCACCCACCCATGGCCTCTTGCAACCACCAGTCTGTTCTCTGTATCTATGAGCGTTCTTTTTTAAGATTCCACATGTAAGAGAGATCATATGGTATTTGTCTTTCCCTGCCTGATTTATTTCACTTAGCATAATGCTGTCAAGATCCATCCATGTTGTTGCAAATGGCAACGTTGCATTATTTTTATGGCTGAATAATATTCCATTGTAGATATATACCACAATTTCTTTACCTAGTCACCATCAATGGACACTTAGGCTGTTTCCATATCTTGGTTATTGTAAATAATGCAGCAGTGAACATGGACATGTATATATCTTTTTAAGGTAGTGATTTTTTTCCCCTTTGGATAAATACCCAGAAGTGGAATTGCAAGATCATATGCTAGTTCGGTTTTTAATTACTTGAGGGACCGCCATACCATTTCTCATAGTGGTTTCACCAGCTTACATTCCCACCACAGTACACAAGAGTTCCCTTTTCTTCACATCCTTGCCAACACTTGTTATTTCTTATTTTTTTGATAATAGCCATTCTGAAATGTGTGAGGTGGCATCTCATTGTGGTTTTGATTTGCAGTTCCTTGATGATTAATGATGACGAGTATCTTTCATGTACCTTTTGGCCATCTGTATGTCTTTTTTGGAAAAATGTCTATTCAGGTGTTCTTCTCATTTTTTAAATTGGATTGTTTTTTGCTGTTGAGTTGTGTGAGTTCTTTGTATATTTTGGATATTAGCCCCTTATCAGATATATGACTTGCAATTATTTTCTCCCATTCAGTAGTTTTACTTTTCATTTTGTTGATATTTTCCTTTGCTGTGCAGAAACCTTTTAGTTTGGTGTATTCCCAATTGTTTATTTTTGCTTTATTGCTTTACTTTTGGTGTCAGATACAAAAAAATCATTGCCAAGACCCATGTCAAGGAGGTTACTGACTATGTTTTCTTCTAGAAGTTTTATTGTTTCAGGTCTCATGTTCAAGCCTTTAATCCATTTTGAGTTAATTTTTGTGTATTGTGTAAGATAGCTGTCCAGTTTCATTCTTTTGCATGTGGCTGTCCAATTTTCCCAACACTATCTATTGAACAGACTTCTCCTTCCCAATGTGTATTCTTGGTTCCTTTGTTGTAAAGGCTCTATAGTCTGTTCCATTGATCTATGTGTCTGTTTTTATTCCAAAAATTATATTGTTTTAATTACTATAACTTTAGTTTGAAATCTGAAAGTGTGATGCTTTCAGCTTTATTTTTTCTCAAAATTGCTTTGGCTCTTTGGGGTTTTTGTGGTTCCATGTAAGTTTTAGGATTGTTTGTTCTCTTTCTATGAAAAATACCACTGGAATTTTGATAAGAATTACACTGAATCTGTATATTGTTTTGGATAGTATGGATATTTTAACAAAATTAATTTCTCTAGCCTATGAACATGGAATATCTTTGTATTTATTTGTGTCTTCTTCAATTTCTTTCATTAATGTCTTTTAGTTTTTAATATACAGGTCTTTCACCTCCTTGATTAACTTTACTCCTAGGTATTTTGTTCTTTTTGATGCAATTGTAAATGGGATTATTAATTTCTCTTTATGATAGCTCATACACTAATAAGCATACACAGCATATTTTTGTATATTGATTTTGTATCCTGAAACTTTACTGAATTTCTTTATTAGTTCTAATAGTGTTTTGATGGAGTCTTTAGGGTTTTCTGTATATAATATCATGTCATCTGCAAGTTTCTTCTTCCTTTCCAATTTGAATTCCTTTTATTTCTTTTTCTTGCCTAATTCCTCTGGCTAGGACTTTCAATGCTATGTTAAATAAAAGTGGTGAGAGTGGACATCTTGTCTTGTTCCTAATCTTAGAGGAAAAGCTTTCAGCTTTTATTATATTGAGGTATGCTTCCTCTATACATGCTTTGTTGAGAGTTTCTATCATACATGGGTGTTGAATTTTGTCAAATTCTTTTTCTGCATCTATTGAGATGATCATATCATTTTTATCCTTCACTTTACTAATGGTGTAAAGTGGTGTATCACACTGATTGATTTGCAGATGTTGAACTATTCTTGCATCTGGGGAATAATCCCATTTGATCATGGTGTATGATCCAGTTAATGTGTTGTTAAATTTGATTTGCTGATATTTTGTTGAGAATTTTTGCATCTATATTCATTAGGAATGGCTTGTAATTTTCTCTTTGTGTGTGTGTGTGTGTGTATGGCAAACTCATCTGGTTTTGGCATCAGGTTATACTGGCCTTGTAAAATGTGTTTGGAAGAGTTACCCACTATTCTATTTTTTGGAAGAGTTTGAGGAGAATTGGTATTAATTCTTCATTGAATATTTGGTGAAATTTCACCAGGAAGCTGTATGGTTCTTGACTTTTGTTTGTTGGGAAGTTTTTGATTACTGATTCAATCTCCTTGTTAGTTATTGGTCAGTTTAGATTTTCTATTTCATCATAATTTGGTTTTGGTAGGTTGTATGTTTCTAGGGATTTATCCATTTTTTTCTAGGTTGTCCAGTTTTTTGGCATATAATTGTTCATATTGGTCTCATGATCCTCTGTACTTCTGTGGTATCAGTTATAATATCTCCTTTTTCATTTTGATTTTTATTTATTTGAATCTTTTGTTGTTGTTGTTGACTCTAGCTAAATGTTTGTCAATTTTGTTAACTTTTTTCCAAGAACCATCTCTTAGTTTTACTGGTCTTTACTATTGTCTTTTTAGTCTCTTTCATTTATTTCTGCACTAATCTCTGTTATTTTCTTCCTTCTAACTTTGGGCTTTGTTTGTTCTTCTTTTTCTACTTCCTTAAGCTGTAAAGTTAAGTTGTTTGAGATTTTCCTTCTTTCTTGAGGTAGGTGTTTATCTCTAAACATCCCTCTTCAATCTGCTTTTACTGCATCCCATAAATTTTTGTATGTTACACTTCCACTTTCATTTGTCTCAAAGTATTTTTTGATTTCTCTTTTGACTTCTTCTTTGACCTATTTGTTACTCCATAGCATGTTTATTCTCCAGTTTTCTTTGTATAATTAATTTCTCATTTCTACCATTGCTTAGAAACAATGCTTGATACGATTTCAATCCCCTTATATTTATTAAGACTTGTTTTGTGGCCTAACACACAATGTATCTTAGGAAATGTTCTGTGTACACTTGAGAAGAAGGTGTATCCATTGCTTTTGGATAGTAACTTTTGTAAATATCTGTTAAGCCCAGCTGGTCTAACATGTCATTTAAGGCAGATGTTTCCTTATTGATTTTCTTTTTGTCTCAGTGATCTATCATTGGCATAGTGGGGTATTAAAGTCTCCTACTATTATTGTATTGCTGTCTATTTCTCCCTTTGGGTGTGTTAATATTTATATATTGAGATGCTCCTATGTTGGGTGCATAAATATTTTAAATGTTATATCCTCTGGTTGGATTAGCCCCTTTATCATGCCCCTTTTTGTCTATTATTATTTTTGTCTCTTAGTCTTTGTTCTAAAGTCTGTTTTGTCTGATATAAGTATAAATACTGCAGCTTTCTTTTGGTTCCCATTTGCAATTAATATCTTTTTCCATCCCTTCACTTTCAGTTTGTGTATATCCTTACAGCTAAAGGGTGTCTCTTGTAGGCAGCATGTAGATAGGTCTTGTTTTTTTAATCTATTCAGCCACCCTATGTCTTCTGATTGGAGAGTTTAGTCCATTTATATTTAAAGTAATTATTGATAGGTATGTGCTTATTGCTATTTTGTTGATTGTTTTCTTGCTGTTTTTGTAGTTCCTCTCTGTTCCTTTCTTCCTCTCTTGCTCTCTTCCTTTGTGATTTAATGAGTTTCTGTAGTGGTATGCTTATATTCCTGTGTCTTTACCTTTTGTGTACTTCCTGTAGGCTTTTAATTTGTGGTTACCATGAGGCTTACATATAACAACTTATATCTATATCAGTCTATTATAGATATCTATAAAACTCTAAGAAAAATAAAATGAAAATAAATTGGGAAAAATACTTCCTATACAAATATCAAAGGGTTAATCAATTAATCAATAAATTACCCCATTTTTATGAAATATGAAAATTTCTAAGGTATTGATAAAAGATTTAAGAAAATAAACATTAAATTACTGAAAGTAAAGAAAGAAACTAATTTCTAAACCTTAATGACTGTACTTGTTACACTGAGCTCTACAATATCCCTCAGTGAATTTATGAAAGTATTCAGAAAGTTTCTATTAAATTCACAAAAAAATTAAATGTTCTTGTTTTCAATAATGCAGAAAAGTAAAGAGCCTCAGGTATAGTATAATTATGAGTATTAAATTATATTCCCTAGCATTTATATCATGTATGAAAAGTGAAAAATTATTTACAGTCAACATTTTGGGGGGGGGCCACATCACGTGGCTTGCGGGATCTTAGTTCCCTGACCAGGGATTGAACCCAGGCCATCAGCAGTAAAAGTGTGGAGTCCTAACCACGGGACCACCAGGGAATTCCCTAGAGTCAACATTTTTGAATATTTATTAAATACAGTGAAGTAAGCAAGTCATATTCCATCTACACAAGGTCATATTAATTTTAGTATTCAGTAAGTCAACAAATGTTTGTAATGTATCTACTTGATACCAAGCACTATTCTAGGTGTTGGCAATACAGTGATGGACAAAACAGGGAATAAGACAAGTGCCTCTGAGAGAATGAGGGTGTTGAAATAAAATAATTAAATATGCATTAGTACCTATGACTAAGACTCCATGAAACATCTGGTTTCTGTATTTCTGCTTCAGCTGAGCCCTAATCAGGGTCCCTGGTCTATTCTAGGAAAGGGAAGAAAGGCAGTTGTGTACAGGCTAGTGATAAGGAAGAGAGACTTTCTCCAGCTGGCCCCTTCTTTTACTCTGTGCAATGGCGAATACCATTCAAGTAACTCAATAGGCTACTACTACTGATTTTACTATTAAAATTTTGGAGGGTTAGAGCCAAGAACTCTAGCTATGCTTGTTCATAAACATGAGAAGGACAGAAAACACGAACTGAGGGAAATGTCAGGGCCAAACTCCATTTAGTGAAGTCTTTCACAGGTGAATGGCAGAGCTGAGATAGAACTCTTTCTATTAAATTTACAGATCAAGTAAGATTCTTCAAGTCTTTCAACATCAGCATTCTAAATATCTCTCTTAATACAATTTTGTAAGGGTGTACAAAGTACATACCCTATGGACACTGGACCAGATATCTTCCTTGGAGTCACTATGAATATCTGTGACATCTTCCTAGAAATCCCCCTGCCAAAATGTCATCAGGATCATCCATTTTATCCTGCTTCTAGGAAGAACTGTTTTTTTGTTTGTTTTGGTTTTTTTTTTTGTGGTACGCAGGCCTGTCACTGTTGTGGCCTCTCCCGTTGTGGAGCACAGGCTCCGGACGCGCAGGCTCAGCGGCCATGGCTCACAGGCCTAGCCGCTCCGCGGCATGTGGGATCTTCCCGGACCGGGGCACGAACCCTCGTCCCCTGCATCGGCAGGTGAACTCTCAACCACTGCGCCACCAGGGAAGCCCAGAAGAACTGTTTTAATGGTTACTTAGTTTTGTTTTTCTTTTCCATTCACCAGTTACTGGGGTACCCAGAAAGCCCACGACCTATCTTTAAAAATAAAAATGCCAGCTATTTTTATTGATTTTGTGTAATAGCAAATGTAAAATGTATAAAATCAATCCACATGTTTTGTATCTTTCAGAGACAGTTAAAATTTTGTGAAAGAATACTTAAGTAGTCTCAAGCTAATTGTATTTCTTAAGAAAGCTCTCATTTACAATCCCCTTTGATGATTATACTGATAGTGAATTGAAAGTGAGAGTAGTTTTCTCTCTCTTATATATGTAATAAGGCAAATATTTACCTGTTTGTTAACATTAGGAAGCTTCTAAATGAGCCCCAAGAGAAACAATAATTCCCAAGTTCTTATAAGGAATGAGCCTATTATTGCATGTGCAAATTTAAAACCAGATTTAGAGCTCATCTGTTTTCAGCTACTATTGCAATGGAGGATAATGCTGGAAGGACGGAATGGTCAGTCCACATAGCCTAAGGAGCTATGTGGAGAGAGAGCTATGTGGAGAGAGAGAGGAGCTGACAAACCTAGCACTCTGGCATGCCTTCCTCTTGGATAAATATGCAGATCCTATCTACTTTGCATTTTAGAAGTATGGGACAGATGAGCAATTATTTAAATAGATTTCCATCAGAATTGGTCTACTTAGCTACTTTCCTCCTTTAACTGATATGTAAATGTTGGAGATCATCCAGGTTTAATTTATGGACTTTCTTTCTTCAATGTCTACTCTTTCTCTGCAGGTGATCTCATTCATCTCAATGGCTTTTATATGCTAATAACTCCTAAATTTACATCTCTGCCCCAAACTTCTACTCTAAGTTCTAGACCCATATAACCAATTGCCTAATAATACTAGGATTCTTAATTATAACATGTCTAAAACAGAACTCATGAATTTCTTCTCAAACCTGTTAACCCCTCCATCTTCTTTGCTACACTGAATGGCTAGCCTCCACTCAGTTGCTAAAGCCAGAAACAAAAATCTATTTTTAATAACCTCTTTTGGAATTCCCTGGTGATCCAATGGTTAGGACTTGATGCTTTCACTGATGTGGGACTGGGTTCAGTCCCTGGTTGGGGAACTAATATCTCACAAGCTGCCTGGTGTGGTCAAAAAAACAAAAACAAAAAACAAAACACCACCACCAACAGCAACAAAAACCCTTTTTTTAACCCCCCCCATATCCAATTTATTAATGAGTCACTAATTCTATCACTTAAATCTACCTTGAATCTATTGTTGCTTTTGCCAAATCTGCTGGCCCACTCTTTCTCATCTGGGCACCTGTGAAAGTCTGGAGACTTTACTTCTTGACCTCTTCTAATCCATACTCCACATACCACCAGATTTACTTTTTGAAAAATGAGAATTCCAAATTTACAGGAAATTTTCAGGTATAGGGCAAAGACAAAGGTCTTCCTGAACTCAGTTTCAATATGATGATGCATTCATAGTCCCTAAATTCTTCAGTGAGTATCTCCTCTCCTTCCATCAAGACGTTTTTACCATCTAATACAAAGAACCAGTTCAAGTTTTCCGATTATCTTATTATTATTATTATTTTTTGCGGTACGCGGGCCTCTCACTGCTGTGGCCTCTCCTGTTGTGGAGCACAGGCTCCGGATGCGCAGGCTCAGCGGCCATGGCCCACGGGCCCAGCCGCTCCACGGCATGTGGGATCCTCCCGGACCGGGGCACGAACCCGTGTCCCCTGCATTGGCATGTGGACTCTCAACCACTGCACCACCAGGGAAGTTCCGATTATCTTGATAATGACTTTGTGACTAAGAGATTCAATCCAGGATCACATGTTACATTTTAGTTATATTGTCTCTAGACTTTTTTAACCTGGAACAGTTTTTCAATCTTTTATTTTCATACTTTTGAGGATTACAGGTCAATTATTCTGTACAAGATGCCTCAGTGTGGGTTTGTCTAATAAAGAGATTCAGATTATGCATTTTTGGCATAAATATCACATAAGTGGTGCTTTTCCCCCCCTCATTTCCTCATATCGGATTGTCTTCCAAGAAAAAGATGCCAAGTTGAATTAAACACAAAAGAGACTTATTGGGAGAAATGCTTGTGAAGAATAAAGGGGAAGAAGCAGGAATTGGCAGAGAGAGGGTCTTTAGACCAATATTTGGGACAAACATCTGAGAAAGGTGAGAAGGAGGTAAGAACTCACACTCTAGTGCAGTTCTGAGAAAACCTCAAGACAGACTGATGGGGTGTCCCCAAGAAAATGTTTCCTGTTAGAGGAATCTCACATCAGGCAGGAATGGACAGGCTTAAATATCCCCACCATGCTCAGTGATTGGCTGGGAGTAGACTAGGAGAAGTGGACCTCAGCATTCATAGGGATAGTGGCTGGAAGTGTCAGCAGCTTTTCTCTCCAAGGTATGTTCTCTCAGCAGGACACTTCCATGGCCACCATATATGTGGTATACAATTTTGATGATACCATTTCTGGTGATATGCACTTGGTTAAAAGTGGTACCAGCCAGATTTCTCCACCACAAGTATGGTAGTTGCTGAATGGTGATTTTTTATGTCCACAATATCTTCTAGATTTATTAGTTGGCATTTTGCTATAAAGTAGAGCTTTCTCTTTTCCCATTTCTTTACTAATTTTTTTCAGTATTGACTCATATACTCCTATTTCATTAGTGGGCTATGACTTGTTTTTATCTTTATTTACGCTGGTGCTCAAATTGTTCCAGATTTGGCCAGCAGGAGTCCTTTCAGGCCAGCTCCTGGTTTTTTTGTTTTGTTTGTTTGCTTGCTTTGAGGTGTCCTATCATTCTTCGAGCACTTCCTTCTCTTCACCACAAAAAAACAGCTCCAGGACCACATTGTCCTGCTCTGTTCACAACAAGAGCAAGACCAAAGGAGGGACAAAGTGGGGTGGGAACAAGGCCGGGGTATGGTCAGGCTGGGTGAGAAAGTGTCTGAGAAGGAAGAACACAGCTGCCCTTGCCTGGTGAAAAAAAAAGAAAAAGCTAGGATTAGCCATTTGTCCCAGCTAGGATTAACCATTTGTCCAAGGAGCACTGGTTCCTTTTAGCAGAGAATGGCATTTTGAAACCAAGATCTGGGTACTAGGTGTTCTCATTATTATTGGAGTGCCATTGCTCCCAGACCATCTCAGTGAACAGAGATAGAAAAAAAAAAATCTATATGCATATACA
Source organism: Phocoena sinus (assembly GCF_008692025.1). Taxonomy (NCBI): domain Eukaryota; kingdom Metazoa; phylum Chordata; class Mammalia; order Artiodactyla; family Phocoenidae; genus Phocoena; species Phocoena sinus. Next base: position 33,982,792 of record NC_045779.1, read on the forward strand.
ACATATGTGTACACATACATACTTATATATAAATATATATTTATATATTTCTATTTCTGTTTAGAAAATCAAGACTGAAATTCTAATCCAATGCCAAAAAGTTCATTCTAACATTCCTGCTTTCTATATTTGTAGCTCCTTCCTATCACAGTGAGAAACATGACTTCCATTATACACAGTGTGTTTATTTATTCCTCATGTATAAAACCAATCTCATGACCTCATTAGGTCACCACTAGACTTTGTGCTCCTTCCTTGAGCAACCCCAGGCTTTCCTCTGGGACACTGTTGCACTCCATCTGAAAATATTTTATAAACACCAGGTCTTTGAAACAAGTTATTATCATCATTGGAATAAACAGTCTGATCAAGAAGTGAAAGAGTGGCATGGACTTATATATACTACCGATGTAAAATAGATAGCTAGTGGGAAGCAGCCACATAGCACAGGGAGATCAGCTCAGTGCTTTGTGACCACCTAGAGGGGTGTGCTAGGGAGGGTGGGAGGGAGACACAAGAGGGGGGAGGTATGGGGATATATGTATATGTATAGCTGATTCACATTGTTATAAAGCAGAAATGAACACACCATTGTAAAGCAATTATGCTCCAATAAAGATGTTAAAAAAAAGGAATCTGTACCTTTAAAACAAACAAACAAAAAAAACAAAATTGAATTTAGTGAAATAGTATATAAACTTAAGAAATACAAAATACGAGGGGAAAATAACAGAGAAAGAAAATGACAGATAAGCTGAGAAACATTAAAGATATTTATTTAATCCTTTAACGGTTAATTATATAGCACCTACCATGTGGCAGGTGCTGTTTTAAGAGCAGGACATGCACCAGTGAAAAGAAAAGATACAGACACAAATTTTTCAATAATAGAAGTGCTAAGTAAAGAATTCACACACACAAAACCCCCCAGAATCACTAATAAGGGGTACAACTGTAAACTGAAGATGCTTTTCAATATATTAAGAAATATGATTTGAGTTGGGGAGGAAGTAAAGAAGAAAACCAACAAACAGAAACCAAGATCAAACATGTCCTGGGAAAATTTTCAACGTCAAGGCTGAATCACTGACTTTAACTATAAAGCTATAAAACTTTTAGAAAAAATAACACAGAAGAAATGATTGATACATCCAACATCCTGGATGTGTATCTCCAGAGAATTATACTGGTGAGAAAAGCCAGTCCCCAAGGTTTACATCCTTTATGATTCCATTTTCATAACATTCTTGAAATGACAAAATTATAGAAATGAAGAACAGATTATTGGTTACCAGGGATAAAGGAGGAGGTGGGAGGAGGGAAATGAATGTGGCTATAAAAGAACAACATGCTGTCGCTATAAAAGGAAAGAAATTTCCTTTCTTGTGATGGAAATGTTGTTTCTTGACTATTTCAGTGTGAAAATCCTGGTTGTGATATTGAGCTTTAGTTTTGCAAGATGTTACCATTGGGGGAAATTGGTAAAGAGTACACAAGATCTCTTATTTCTTACAACTGCATGTGAATTGAATTTACAATTATCTCAAAATAAAAAGTTGGATTAAAAACTGGAAGTATGTAGTCAAAGATTAGTCTGTTTAATAGAGCTATCATCTGTGTATAAAAGTACCTAAAAACATTTTTAGACCTGCAATATTTATTACCCAGGTATATGTTTCCTGTAAAGATCTCTAGAAAACTCAAGACAACCTGTGGACAGGGATAAAGTGGTCCCAACAGAGGCAGTTCAATATTTATAATAAGTATTATGTAGTTTAGAGATGAGTAAAAAACTTTACTATAACTAAAACTTGATGTAATTACTGACAGAACAAGAGTACTTATGAATACTCTAGAAAGGTAAGGGATGTAATATTACTACTTATTATGAATACTGAAACATTAGTTAAAACTAACAACAAAAAGACTTTCCCATTTAACAAATGATGAAGAATGAGGGTACAGAAAACATCACTAAAGAGCATAAAATTATTTTTCTCTCCTTAAAAAGAAACAAAAATGTAGGATGCTTGATTAGTTATAAATTGATAATTGCAGTATCATGACTGTGAATTGCTTTAACTCATTTATAAAGTGTTAAAAGTACGATATTTACTTTCAAACGTTATTAAAATATTAATGTAAATAGAGTAACACCATAATGGAAAAAGGAAAAGGGAGAAGTATAAATTTTTAAATTATAAAGTAAAATGACAAAACATACAAGTGGCAAAAATTAATCAATCAAAATAAGTAAATCTCAGATAAAAATAAAAATAATTTGAAATAGTATATTCTTTAAAATAGATAACAAAGTAGAAAAAATTTTAAATGCAGCCTAGAAATTAATTTAGAAAATAATGATTTCTTTACAATTTGGTTTCCAAACAAAACCACAGAAGGTCTTTTTGTTTTGAACTTCAAAATGAGAGTTTGATTCTAAAGGTTATGTCGTTTCTAAAATATATTGTATAGAGGAAAAAAAATTAAGGATTGCGATAGTATATATAGTATGTCTCCATTTTTGTCAGTGAGATAAATGCATACAAACATATTTAGATGCATATTTATAGAGAAAAATATCCAAAAATCTTTACACTAAATTGTTAGTTGTGAATTATATATACCTGTTAAAAAGATTTCATTAAAATAACTAAAAATACTAAATAGACCTAAGACAAATCATACAACATTAAATAACATGGAATGTAAAACATAACGAACATACATTTCTGCATTAAACAATATGTATAGGATAATAGTTGAAAAAATTAAACATTTTAGGGAGGTGGAATTAGGCTTGAATTATTTTTAGAAATTTAAAATTTATCCTTGTTCATTAATTCTGAGGGTAGCACCTTGTAATTCCTTTTTTTCCACTTTAAATCTTTAATTCACCTTAATTTTTTCAAAAGATAGCTTGTTTTCACAATGCTATTTATTGATATCACCTTCTTTACATAATATATTCTTATGTATACATGGGTCTGATTCTATACTTTCTCTTCTGTTCCATTAATCTAACTATTTCTTCTGATTTCAATGACTTTACATATGAAATATTTGCACAGAAAGTCCTCTTTTGTTACCTTTTTTTAAAACTTTCCTGGACATTTTCACACTTTTATTATTGCAGATGATCCGTGCATCAGTTTATTAAAATAAAAATCAGGAACAATGCTTTGGAATAATTATTGTAAGAAGATCTACTTGACAGGATAATTTGAGAGAATTCAATGTGTGATTTAACAATGCGATGAACTGCCTCTTTCATGTTACAAGAATAGTACAGTCCCGCTCACTCATTCCCAGCTAACAGAACAGCTAAAAGTTTAAATATATTATAATCCCTGTGAGAAAAATAGTACAACATTCTATTTATTTTTTTATTTTATTTATTTGAATGATGATATGAAAGAGTAAGTCAAAATGAGAGAGGTGTTTCTAATTTGATTATAAAATTTAAAAATGCTTTATCAATTTTGACTTTGACTTCAAGTTAAATCAACACGAAGAGTTTTCAGCTCATGCGTCAGGAGTAAAAAGGCAAGAAATTCAGTGTACTTCTGTGATACTAAATGGTAGTAAAAGCTGCATCTAAATAGGCTAATTCTTAACTGATGAGCCAAGAGTAACTCTGATACCCAACAGAGACATAATTTTCAATTATTTGGTCTCTTATATCTCAGTGAGACAATTAGGGCCTCCGTTTTGCCCATGGAGCCTCTATACAGTGTCCCCTGCAGAAATGGTAATTAAGTCTGTCACTGAAAAAATGGGGAGCAGTGAGGGAAGGAATTCACATTTCTTAAATGTCTGTTATGGGATAAGTGCTTTGCATTTAACTTTTTTGGGGGCGATACAGTACAAAAATTGAATCAGAAGCCAACTACTGTTCACTTTCCTCTCTGCAGAGTTAACTCATTTAAATAATTCAGAACTTTAGGTTAGATGATTTGTCAAAGTAGTTTCTATAAAATTTCAACTTTTCTGTAGTATTACAACTAAAATTGTTTCTTTCAATCAGTTTGAATAAATCCTATTTTAGTTCTAATTTTATCTATCAAATCAATAAGTACAAAAAGTCTATAAGCTAAGTCTGATAATAAGCTCAGTTGATATCTACTCCTGAGTGTTTAGTGCACATATTTAACCTTGAAAGCATTTTATAACCATATGCATACTTGGAACGTTCACTATCATTTCTTAAGCTTGAGACTAATGCTGGAGGCAAAATGATCTTATAACTGAACTGATGCCCTACTTCTATATCCAGGAGATATGATAACGCTTGCAACTGCTACCTAGGAATACTTTTCCTTTCAATTACTTTTTGTAAATTTCTCTGTATTTTGAAAATAGATTTTGCTTCTTTTGCTTCATGGGAATTATATCTATTTTTACATATAACAAACTTTTTTCTGAGTGACACTGTCTAGCCTAAGTGCCCTAAAATTCATTTTTCTTGATCTCAATGATAAATATTTAAAACTAAGAGATTGGAATACATATTTTTCCATTTGCCTCAAACTATTTTGATAATTATTTGTTATTATTATAGATGCAATTTTCTAGGGCTTGATATTTTCAAAGTGAGTTTAAAATTCAGCATTAATCAAATTATATCAAGTTTAAGTGGATATGTAATAAAACTTTCACTTAATCAGGGTGATGGTCCCTGGGCTTTGTGGTGCTTCTGAAGCTTCCCATGTCACCAAGGCAACACAGGCTGGATGCTTTTGTGTCACTGCTTATGTAGGCTTCCCATCTGCCAAACAGTGGACTAGTATAGAAGGCACAGAATGGGGGAATAAGATGCTCCGTTGCTAACTTTCTCTGATCCTGTGTCCTCCTCTTTCAACATGAGAATGCAGAACTAGATGAATCTTCATTCTTTTCAGCTTTAAAACACGTTTTTCCAAAATTGAACAAACTAATTTAAAAATAAATTTCCCTGGAGTAAGAATGTTGAGAGCAGAAGAGAACGCAGTAAACACAGTAGGAATTTCCTCTAAGCCATGCAGTTCTTAGGATGTGCTTCATCCTGTAAACATTTTGAAATTTTTATTTCAGAGATGGAAGAAAAGGAAAATTAAGGAAACATCCTAAGATTAATTGGAATTGGAACTATATTTAACTGCAGATACAAATTAGATACTTACTCTAGAGAGCCATGATTCTGCTCAAGAAGTAGATGAAAAATAAAATGAAATTGAGATGGAAATGGTCCTTAGGTACAGAATCATAGCCTCCACACTGTATACATGTGTAGATATTTTTTGACTTGCACAAAATTATATAGCAAATTGGTGACAGTCAGAAATAAAGTGCATATGTCTCTTAACCCCCAGGTCAATGATCTATTTAATTCTCTAGTATCAGTATCTTCTGATATAAGCTAATGGTATCTCATATCAATAAATTATAACATATAATCAATAAGCTATATAAATTATAGATTGTTCATTTTTCTCAGTATTTAAACAGTCTTCAGTCACTCCCATCTTAAGAGAAAAATCTTTTCTCAGTGGTTTCAACCTTCAGTGGGTATCAAGGTACCTGGACCTCTTAAAAAATAGTCAATGCCTAGGCCCTACCTGCAGAGATTATGAAAATAGGTGAGTAAGGGCAAAGCATGGATATTTTTTGAAAGGTGTCCAGGTGACTCAATGTGAGAGAACCACAGTCCTACCTCCTCCTTTATCTTTCCTCACTCCCCAGCTACTGCTTTCTCCTCTTTAATTCATAGCCTTTTAAAAACTTTAAATGACATAATTAATGTAGAAACTATAAAAGCAATGCAAATTTTAGAGTAGGTAAAGAAATGCAAATCTTTTTGAAAAGCAGGTCCTTTTCTAATTAATTTCAATGTTAATTGTAATTTTCTATGCTCCCACTGCCAAGTTTATTGAGAGTGGTCTACATTTGCAGTCTTCATTTACAATTTAACACAGTTGCACATGGCTTGCACACCCCCTACTTGCTTGTAATTACTGCCACCAAGTTACCAATGACTGCCTAATTGTCAAACCCAATGAATACTTTCAAGTTTTTAACTTATTTGGGCCTCTCTGTAGTATTTAACAGCCTCCTATTTCTCAAAACTTTTTCCTTCCATTGCCTATGACACTCCCTCCTGGTTGCTATTCTCTCTGGCTGCTCTCTATCAGTCTCCTAGTCACCATCGTATTCACTTGGTACAAAATCCACACCAAAAGCCTCAAATACCATCTATGTGTGTTGATAAGTTCCAAACCTGTATTCCCAGCCCATATCTCTGGACCCACATATCCACTTAATCAGTGTCTCTTGATCTCCATGCCTCATAGACATTTCAAACTCATCATCTCCCACACCTCCAAACTGCTCATAAATATGTCACCATTCACAGAACCTGAGGAGCCATCACAGCTTCTCCCCTTTTTTTGGCACCCTCATCCTATATTCACCAAATTTATTTTCTATACCTCTCAAATGTAACACTTTCTCTTTTTAAATTTTTTATTGTTATGTCTTATTTGTGGCCTTCATCATTTCTCCCCTGGTCTTCAGAGTGAGTAGTAGTCTCGACTCTTCAATTCCTCCAATATTCTTAGTGTCATATAAAATGCAGACTCAATTGCCACTTTGATATCTCCTCATCCATGAACATAAAATCCTAACTTCTTACTTTTTAATATTCTACATAAATCTATTCATGTGATATATATGTGGGTATATAACACACACACATCATATATGTAATTCTCTAGCCTTAATTCAATATTCCCACTTGCTCTCTATATTCTAGCTGTATTTAATTATTTGCCATGCTCTTGTGCTTTTGTCTTTAGAATGCTCTTCTTCCTCTTCCCTTGGACAATCTGCACTTATCCTTTCAAACTCAACTCAGTTATCACTAACTGTGGAATACTTTCCTACCCTGGTTCATTTCCCTCCCCTCCCCGCCCCCCCCCCCCCAGTTCCCTTTGTCCTTGCTGCAACTCTTGATTCTAATTTAACCTTCTGCCTCTATGGTATAAACATTTATCGTGGATCTGATCACATTTTATTGTAATTGTTCCTTTATTCTTCTACTTTTCCCACTAAATGAGAGTTCCTCTAGTATTATTCATATCTCTCTAACTCCAAAGCCTAGCAGAATGTCTGATATCTAGCTAATTTTTTTTCAGTATTTTCTGAAAAAATGACTGACAATGATTCGAATGAAAATTTGAATCTTGATAAAAGGGTAATATTGGCATCACAAACCACAATAAGGCAATAAACTTAAAGTCAACTGTTTATGAAGGAAATAACTTAGGTTCATAAGATATCAATTCAAATAAGTCTAAGTTATATGTTGGCTTAAAAAATTAAAAGAGCTGCTGGTAGAGAAAGCAGTCCACTGGGGAAAACTTACTAGACTCAAAACTCCTTCATTTTCCAAAAAACAAACAAACAAACAAAACCAACCCTCAAATAGCATAAAGTAGGATAAATTACAGGTTTCTTTGGTTAAACTTGTTTTCTTATTAGCATTTAGAAAGTGGCTAGCCTCACAGACATGAATAGAGTCTATGAGGTGTAAAGGAAGAGGAGAGACATAAATATACTGATGCACCAATTCAAATTATGTACACAATAAGGAAAGGAACAAAATTCCTATCTGCACAACTTTCACCTTTTACCTAAAAAGACTAAGACACATAACAGTGTGTCTTAGTCTTTTTTAGTCACAGATCCCTTTGAGAACCATGTACTTTACAGCCCCTACCTGCAAAAAAACAATAAGCTAAATCTTCTTTAGAAAACTTCCCCAACCTTTACCTAAATACAATGATCTAAGTACTCCTTTCACTAATTACTTAATTTGTGCTATATTTTTTCACTGATATTTTACCCTGTACATATTATATAGTAGTTATTTTGTGTATATGTTCTCTCTCCAACTTCACTGTGTGCTCTGTAAACACAGGAGCCAGGTAAAAGTTTTAATACTCTCCCCTATTCTGGTCCATAAATGATCAACTCAGTGTAGTCTGCCAAATATACACTCAAATAGTCAAAGTGCTTCTCAACTCCTAAAAGGTTGGTTTTGGGTAATAATACCTAACGCTTATTATAGCGTTAGGTAATAATACCTAACGCTTACTACCTACCAGGTATTACTCTCAGCACTTAACCCATTTTAATCTCTTTAATTCTCACAATTACCCCACGAGGTAGGCTATCATCCAGGTGAGGAAACTGAAGCACAGAGAGAAGTTAAGTAACTTCTTAATGTTTCAAGGTCATGTAGCCAAGAAGGAGTGGTATTGGGATTTGACCACTGGCAGTTGGCCTTAAGAGAGCCAACTTCAATATTGTACTATATGACCTCGAGTACTTGAACAGAATAGCTATCAATTGGGATGGTTTAATAAGAGGATGACTTCTACCATGCCAAAGAAAGGAATATAGGTTCATTTTACCTATTTAAAAAAAATTAGTGCAATTTTCCCCACTTTCCTTTTGGCTGTATTACCTTCATTCTCTCTCCTCTTCATTTCTTCTCTATTAGTCCCCCACACCTACTCTCCACCACCATCAAAATAACCCATCTTAAGCTAGTAGGTTTCTTTTCACATTTTTCTCGCTACTCATTTAATCCAATATGGAGAGATGCACCTATTCACATGCACACAAATTCATGTATAGAAAGTCACATACAGAGACTCATGCGCAAGAAAGTGAGATAGGACTTTTTCTCAAAAATGTGGTATTTTTACTTAGTTTTCTGCATCTCATTTATTTCACAAAACAATACTTCCTGGAAATCCCTCTAATTTACTGGCATAAATCTGGTTCTTCCTTTCTAAGGAAGTGGCTAGTCAATCTCCCATGGTACGAATGGTACATTATTTATTTAGCCATTCCCCTATTATGAACTGTGTTCACTTTGTCTCCAGTTGTTTGGCACTAAGAACAATGCTGCAATTAATATGGGGCATCAGAAATGCCAGAGGTGGAATGTGAAGTAGGCTCGCTGTGAATTCCTTCGAGGAAGTTTGCAGGAAGCTTCTCTGTATATGGTCTTCCTGAATTCTCTCCTCTTCGAGCAGCAAGGAACATTAAGGTCATTCAGCTCTTTCTCAGCCTTTTAGAGGTCAGGGAGAGCTGACATATTTTTGTGCGACCGATATCAAACTTCCATTTGGAAACCCACAGGATTTCAAAACTGAAGTCTCCCCAAGATCTGCAGCTTTCCAGCCTTTCTTACCAGCATTTGGCAGCCCATGCAGGAGAAACCCCTGCTCTGGTTTTCTATACCAAGACCCCCACAAACTCATAATAGAGTTGATCCTAGCAGCCAAGTGGAGGGAAGCAAAGACACTCTCAGGTTCAATGTTACCAGAATCTGTCCCAAGTCCATTTAATAATTTAATGCACTGCTATGAAACCTACCTAGAATGCTGATTCCAAGCAAAGCTGTCCTATTATATATTTAAAGTAGAAATATGATGACATAAAACCAGTTAGTTAACTTAATATCAGAATAATGAACTGAAAAACCTTAGTGGAAAACTACTCAGTTCCCTGTCCTCCCAGCTGTGGTCAACTTGAGTGCAGGATTGTAAGAAATGAGCATGAAACAGGCCATGCATCAAAACATTTCTTCTGAAAATGGCTCTATAACTAACAAAGACAGAATCAAAGAATTCACTCTTATGATGGTTATGAGTTTTATGCATCCTCGGATAAATATACTTACATTAAAACATAATTGTATACCTACTTCAAGAATTTTATAATTTTCAAATTACTCTTTTTTTTTTGGTTCAATATATATTCTACTCACTCTTTTCTATTCAGCTTCGTGCATATTTTATGATTTTTAAGGCTTTCAACCAACAGGTTATCCCACAGAATATTAGTCACTGTTAAGACAGTAGTATCAGTTAGTAATTACTTAATTCAGATAATCAGGTTTGTTGAAACATAACAGAATGATTAAATATAAATTTACCACCTACATATATCCTGTTTTAACACTATCACACATATAATGCTTTCCCTAAAAATGTTCAATATTTAACTCATAATACTGTATACTATTAAAATATGTTTTCCCCACACTCTTGAGTGCTGACAGGCACCCTCAATCAAGGAGGGTGAGCATGGCAGAAAGTACTGTACAATCTTGGGTAATGAACACACTGCTAACACATTTATCCAGTGAGTGTTCTACTGCACCACCCCAGCTGAAGGCAGTCTGCAACATGTGGTGTCCCGTCTTTGGCCTATTTTATGTTCTAGCAAGCAATTTTGACCTAAAATGTCTAGGAAAAGTATACATGCAACAGGATGGGATCTGCTACAAATAAACAAGAACAAGTGTCTTTCTAAGTATTAAGACGAAAGTTTTATGGCAGCTGGAATGGGGCCTCAAGGAAACAGTCATAGAAACAGGGTAGAGGTCAACAGGAAATTAGATTTCCCAAAGTCCTGTAACATTATGAAAGGCATCATAAGCATTACTGCAGCCTGAGATAAATGACTAACAATTGTTTGACTAGCAGGTAGCATTTCATGATTTGGGGATATTAGGAAAAAAAACACAGAAGATCGAGTGTCAATGTAAGACATCAGAACCATTTCTCCACAGGGCCTCTGCTATAACCATTACCACCCCTATCTAAGGTCAAGTACCAGCATTCCCATTTTTAGGAGCATGTCCTCCTTTGTTCTTGAATTGCTCCCTCCCCTGGCATACCCTTTTATTTTCTCAGGCATACAAGTGATCTGGGATACCAATTATCAAAAGATTTTACTGATTTACCTTTAGAATTATCTATTTTAAATCTTCAGCTACCTGAGAAAATAGTTTGCAGCAATCACTTTGCAATTCAGAAGTACCAAGTTATTATTTAGTTGTTGAATTATTTAACAGTTTTCATTCAACATATGCGCGGTTATTGGAACTCCTTAGCTTTAAATATCCTGTGGAACAAGTGATTCCACTCCCTTCTTTTAAGCTTTTTAGGTTAAAGACATGACCTTTAAAAAAATTATATCCTAAACAGTTTATTATAACAGAAATTAGCAATGTCCAATTTAAAAACCAGATAGTGTTATTCAGACCACCATTCTGGTACACTGAGTGGCCTGTGTCTGAAACAAAATTCCATCATTGAAGTCATCAACCTAGGTCAGTATCATTGCTCCTGAGGTCCTCATTAAAGCTCTCTTATTCTCTGCAAATGCTGACTGGTTTTGAACAGCATGGATTTACCATGCATCTCAGGATTTACCTGCATCAACCTGGCACATACCTAGCAACTTTCAGCATTCTAAAGAAAGTCCCACAAATATTGACATATGTAAGCCATAGCACCTTTCCTAAGAATAGTTCCAATCAGCATTGCACATTAACAAACACATACTGGTATATGCTTGTAGCTCCACCACCTAGCTCAGTTAGAGCAATGGTAAATAAGAGTAGATACTGAACTTAATAGCTTCTCAGGGAGGGAAATGTTTTATAGTCATAGGCTTGATCCTATCAGGGGAAAGTCTTCTTAAAAGGTTTGCAGTTGGTTACAAAGTGCATAAAAGGAGAGTATGGTTGGTTCTGAATAAACCCACAAAGTCACTTCTGAACATAAACTCAAAATACACATTCTAATGACAGAGATTTGGTTCTATTATTTTCACAAACCAAAGTACAGATTTCAAGTTATTTCACAAATCAGATAATCAAATGAAAATGGACATGAAAACATTTAGTAAATTATTATGTGTTTTTAAAAAGAGGTGCTGCTGTTTAAAAATAATTTACATGACAGAACTTGGCAAAGAGTAAACAAAATCATTAGTAATAACCCAGAAAATGTAAACTAAGAAAAAGGCCCAACGAATTAAAAAAATAGAACATATCTTTCATCAGATTTGAGATAAGGTATATTGTGTGCTTTTAAAAATATGCATAAAGCAACTTTATACTGCACTTAAATGATTTGAGAAATCCAAAACATTTTCTCTTATAAATATATACTCTACGACTAGATGTAATATTTGGGCAACATAAAAGGATCTTGTAGAAATTTGTTGCTGCCAGAAATCTGGGATACAGAGTTAAAGATGGAGTGAATAAGGCATGGTAATGCTTTGTACAATTTATAGAGAGCTCATATAAAAAACCAGCTATCAAACAGCATGACTATAAGGGATAATAGTTTATGTGGAGGCTAGAGATGATGAACAAAAGGAAAACTGCAGCTTTAGATTAGTATTTTAGAAATAGTAAATCCATACTATTTTAAGTAAAAATGGATGATTTTATTATATAAAATTATGTTGGCAGAATACAGAAAATTACTTCTCTTTTACCTTTACATATTTATTTTAAGTACTAAGCAAAATGCAACAGCTGGAAGAACTCATGACGAACTACCAAAAGGTATTCATTTGGCAAAATTATTCAAGTTACAAAATGCTAATTAAATAAATGCACTTCAAAATACATCAAGTGTAATACAAGTGTATGAAAGTAGTGATCTTAAATTATTGATTTCTTTACCAAAAACTAAACACAAACAAGAAGCATAAGAGAAATACTGTCAAGTTAGACAGAAAAGAATAAATCAAACATATTGTTTATTGGGATAATTAAACTAAATAATTTTTAAAGATAACCAAACAAGTAATTAGGATTCAAAAAAGAATAATAATATTCCAATACTATATATTTTTTCTACCAATAAAAGAAGGAAGGATTTGTAGGCCAATTGAATGCTATAGACCCAGGTGCCTATAAGATCATTTGCACTGAGTTCTTCTTGGTATGTACATATGAACTCCACTGTTACTCAAAGGTGAGCAAACTTAGGCATTATGAAGGACAGGAAAACAATTACACTTGCAACAGGGCAAAAAATTTACACATTAAAGTGGTCAAATGCATCTTTAGCATAAAGCTAAAATAATCTGCTTACAAATAATTCTTTTGCACTTTAGTAAATCAGGGCAAAGATTTTACCCTAATGAAAAGTCAAATGGGAGGTCTCTGATAAGGTGACATCTTCATAGCTAAAAAAGAGATACCTATTAGAAAATTTGCATTCATATCTATAATCTCCATTGTAAAAAAAATGAATCATTAAGTTCACAATTAAGCTATTTAAAAAATATAAGGTGATAAATGAATAATATGTCATATGAATCATATTGCCAAATCATTATATTCTATACACATAAGTGCTATTAATAAATACACTCAATTCATTCTACAGGAGAAAGAATTGCGAGACTTAATTTCACATTTCAGAATTCCTGAGCCTTAGAGAAAAATAAGTACCAAAAACCAAACAAAATAAGCCTACTCTACAGTATGGCAAATAATACAAATCTGGGAATTAAGTTAACATTACTTACAGTTTTAAAGATGAAGACTATGGGAAAAATATATATGTACTTCAATGGAATTATAAACATGATTTTAAAGCTTGGTTTTGTAGAAAGGCGTTTTGATCAAACAAGGCCACCTGAGTGACATCTTTAATGATGGTAAGCCCACCACTTTAAAGGAATAACATCTTTATTTCAAAGCCTAATTATGAATATAAAAAGAAAAAGAAGTTTATTTTAATAAAATGTTTTAGTAAGACTGCAATAGGACAGCCCTTTGATGGAAGACCTAAGGAGGGTAAAACCAATGTAATGAAATTAGAACTCAAGTTCTAATTTGAGCCACCACCCATTTAAATAATTTCCCTTTTGCTTTGCATATTACACAGTGAAACTAAAAAAGGTATCTTAAGAGCACTTCAGTCCCACAATGTAGGATTTAAGCTTGTGTGTATCGGTATATTGATCCTTACAAAAATACATTCAAACAAAAGTTCATGTCTATTTTCTAACTAGCAAGGAAAAGGAAAGCAAAGTGGTCCCACCTAAAACAATTAGAAAAAAAAAAAGAACAACACCGTTTATCCTTTCTGGAAAGACTACCAAAGCAAAGAATGTCCAATAATATTATACATTTAAAATTGCATACTTTTACTCATCTTTATAAGTAGGAAAGATGCTTACAACTATTCATAGACTTTATAAATAAAGACACTAAGCAAAAAAATATTTGGATTATTTCTCTATTCATAAGTACCCATAAAGAAAACAATGAAGAAAAACTAAAGTGCAGACCTATAGGCCATTATGGGTATAATAAATGATAAAGAGTTGCAGCCAAAATTGCATCTACATTTACACTTACCTATCCAGAAAATTATTCTTGCTTTTTAAAAAATGTGCAATTTAAAAACTAGTCAGTTTCTGTTTTGTTTTGTTTTGTTTTTTTGTGCTGTAATACAATTAGAACTTGCATCTGCCCACTAGCGAGGGGACTGCTAGACCTTGGACCACACACTAGGCTCTGACAATCATACATTTCATTAGAATCATACAATATTGATTCCACCTCCAGAAAATGTTAGGGTCCTCTTGTTGTAGAATGAAGAGCCACTGATATTTGGTTGATTGCCTTTAACCACAGAGGTTTTCAGTTCCATTTCGCAAGCTACAATAGCTGCATTCAATTCCACTTGAGCTCGATGAACTACATAAAACATGAGGCCTATACTTATAATAATCTGTGAATAAAAATAAAATATTACAGTTAACAATATTTTACATGGAAAAAGGGGAGAAATATATCCAATAAATATTTGTCTTAGAAATGTTATAAACAGGATGCTTGTCAAATACCATTAGGTAAAATTTTTAAATAGTTTACACACAGTTGTCATTTATTCTTCCTTTGGCTGCTGGGTATGGAGGGCCAAAATCTACAGGGTAACCATTATATGGTATCCGGTTAACACAAGGCAACTATACATCCCTTTTAGTCCATATTAAATGCTGTTTGTTTGATACAAGTCAAGCTTCTCTCTTTGTAACAAAAAGTTTCCTTCAAGGAATAAAAAAAATTTCTACAATAGAGGTAAAGCTGGCTAAACTTTATTAATGTAATAATGTAGTATTATTTCTGTACAGAACTATAAATGTCCATAGGTATTTTTAAGCCCACTTAGAGAGAAGCACTACCATTTGCAAATGACCTACCTGGTGCAGCCAAAATTTAAAATATTAAGAAACACTTTTAAAAAATGAAATGCCGGACTTCCCTGGTGGCGCAGTGGTTAAGAATCCACCTGCCAATGCAGGGGACACATGTTCAAGCCCTGGTCCGGGAAGATCCCACTTGCCATGGCGCAACTAAGCCTGTGTGCCACAACTACGGAGCCTGTGCTCTAGAGCCCATGAGCCACAGCTATTGAGTCCACGTGCCACAACTACTGAAGCCTGTGTGCCTAGAGCCTGTGCTCCACAACAAGAGAAGCCACCATATGAGAAGCCCACGCACCGCAACAAAGAGTAGCCCTTGATTGCCACAACTAGAGAAAGCCCGGGCACAGTAATGAAGACCCAACACAGCCAAAAATAAATTAATTAATTTAAACAATTAAAAAAAATGAAATGCCAATAAGCTTCAAAAGAAATTAACTAGAGATTGTGAACACGAAAGTGTCTATACTTTTCAAAACAAAAACAAAGGAACATGGTGAGGGGAAAAACGCCAGTCAAAGGGATAACTAGAAAAAGCTTTAAACTGAAAATCAGGTTCTAGTCTTGGTTTAGCCACTCACTAGTGCTGTGATTTCAGGTAAGTCCCTTTAAACCACATGGGCTTCTCCCACTGTCCAAAAGTTGTGGTCCCTCTGTGCTTAAACATTCTACATACAATTCAGCACAATGAATGTCTAAGCAGTCTACATCTTTTAAATGGTATTTATTCCAAAGTTCATTTTAAAGCAGTTCTTTAGAGTTCGGAGCAAATATTCTCAGTAGATATTGTTTAATGTCCCAGCAAGCTTTCAAAGGCTGCTCTAAGCATAGTGATCCTTAAATATAACACTGTTTCAATTAAGCCTACCTATAATTTTATGGGAGAAATATTCTAGATACAAGTGTTGAGGGAGGTAGGGGGAAGGGCAGGATACTGGGAGTAAGGTAGGTTGAGTAGATGGGGGAACCTGGAACTTGCACAAGGGAATCTGTACATGAAGCGAATCTGTACATGAAGCGAATTACTTAATACAATTCTAAGCAAATTAGTTTTATTTTATTTTTTATGTTATAGGAAACAAAGATATTTATTTTATTCATCCTTATTTAAAACATTTTCTTTTTTTAAATATTTTAATTTTATTGGAGAATAGTTGATTTACAATGTTGTGTTAGTTTTAGATGTATAGCAAAGTGATTCAGTTACAAATACACATACATTCATTCTTTTTCAGAGCCTTTTCTCATATAGGCTACCACAGAATATTTAGAGTTTCCTGTGCTATACAGTAGGTCCTTGTTGGTTATCTATCTTATATATAGTAGTGTACGTATGTTCACCCCAAGCTCCTGATTTATCCCTCCCTTGCCAGTTTCCCTTTTGTAACCATAAGTTTTTTTTTGTTTATTTTTTTGCGGTATGCGGGCCTCTCACCATTGTGGCCTCTCCCGCTGCGGAGCACAGGCTCTGGACACGCAGGCTCAGCGGCCATGGCTCACAGGCTCAGCAGCTCCGCGGCATGTGGGATCCTCCCGGACCGGGGCACGAACCCGCATCCCCTGCATCGGCAGGCGGACTCTCAACCACTGCGCCACCAGGGAAGCCCCATATATTTGTTTTTGATGTCTGTAAGTCTGTTTCTGTTTTGTAAATAAGTTCATTTGTATCTTTTTTAAAAATCAGATTCCACATATGAGTGCTTTCACGATATTTGTCTTTCTCTGTCTGACTTACCTCACTTAGTATGATAATCTCTAGGTCCATCCATGTTGCTGCAAATGGCATTATTTCATTCTTTTTTATGGCTGAGTAGTTATTTCATTGTATATATGTACCACATCTTTTTTATCCATTCCTCTGTTGATGGACATTTGGGTTGCTTCCATGTCTTGGCTATTGTAAATAGTGCTGCAATGAACATTGGGGCGCATGTATCCTTTTGAATTAGTTTTCTCCGGATATATGCCCAGGAGTGGGATTGCTAGAGCATATGGTAGTTCTATTTTAAGGTTTTTAAGAAACCTCCATACTGTTCTTCATAGTGGTTCTACCAATTTACATTTCCACCAACACTGTAAAAGGGTTCCCTTCAAATTAGTTATTATTATTATTATTATTTTTGTGGTACGCGGGCCTCTCACTGTTGTGGCCCCTCCCGACGTGGAGCACAGGCTCCGGACACGCAGGCCCAGCGGCCACAGCTCACGGGCCCAGCCACCCTGCAGCACGTGGGATCCTCCCGGACCGGGGCACGAACCCCTGCCCCCTGCATCGGCAGGCGGACTCCCAACCACTGTGCCACCAGGGAAGCCCCAAATTAGTTATTTTAAACGTAGGCCTTTAAATCTTGTCTTTGTTCTCTAACATGTGAGCTCTCTTAAAAACACAAGATATACTTATTGAACACCCTAAGTTTGATACTATGTGGATGGTGATACAATGTGAAGAGATGAAAAAAATGTTAACTAATTGGGGGAGGGTGTGGATGAGATGCTAAGTTCTGCTTAGGACATGCTGAATTTGAGGTGCCTATTAGATATCCAAAGAATTCAGTGAATGGGTCTAAAGGTATGGAAAGAAGGCTGAGCTGAAGATGTGTATTAGGGAGTCCTTGCAATAAACATAATAGCAGCAACCACAGTAACTGGATTTACCAAGAAGAAAAGTTTTCAGAGTGAGACTAAAAAGCTCTGGCTAGAATCTTGAGGAAGACCAAGTTAGGGGTGAAAAGAGAAGGAGGTGCTGATAAATGAGCCAGGCAAACAGCAAAAAAGATCAGGAGACTGTTATCAAAGAAGCTAAGAGAAGAAGGTGTTTTTAAAAGGCATAGTCAACAGAATCTTAGGTTGCTAAGATGAGAACTGTAAAGTGTATCTGATTTAGAGAAGGTTAGTGATGAAAGCTTGAGGGAAGAATTTGGTGAGGCCACAGAAAATAAGTTTAGAACCACTGAAAAAGTCTTTTGGGTTCCCAGCAAGGGTGAATGGGCTACATCTTTACATGGGATTTTCCCCCAGATGCCTTTCTGGAGCCCAGGGCCTGGCAATGTGTACTGACTCTTCCCAACAGCCCAGTGAAGTAGACAAAACAAAAAAACAAAAAACTTTTTTAAAAGTTTCCCTATTAAAACAAAAGAATCAAAAAAAAAAGGAACAAAAAGAAAAACAATAAAACAAAAGAATCAAACACAAGTAGAAAGACAAGCTTTAAAGGGGATATCCTATAGAAAGTGATTTCTTCCACTGTTAACTGAAAAGCAAGCCGAGAGTATGAGCAGAACATAAGAGGGTTAGTACATTTCTTAGTTGGAAATTGAGGGGTTTCCCATTTGAAGGCTTTTGATTTTTCTGTTAAGCAAGAGAGGTAATCTGTTGAGAATGAAGAAGGAAGCCAGGAGAGGAGGAAAAAACTGTGAGGAGCGTGAGGATAAGTTTGAAATAGTCATTGAGGAAAATGGGGGAATGGGAAGACAAAGGAAACAGAATATAGGGCAGTGTTGAGAAACCAGCTGAAGGTTTGCAACCATGAATTAAATATCACCAATTTGCTTGGTCGTATGACTTCCCCAAAAGAGCAGGTGCAAAGCAGATCAAAATTTGCATTTATCCAGGATTGGGGTTTTGGCTGATGAGTACACACAAAAATATATGGAAAAGATTAACTGAACTGACAAACCATGGAATCTAAGTTGGATTTCAGTACAGTAAATACTTGTGCCTTCCTCTGAACATCTGATTTTACAGACACTGTGGACTCTTATTTAGGTGGCTACAGTGGGAGGCAAATTTGTGGCTCATTTCTAGCGAATATGAGGAACCTCATGTTATTTACTTTGCTAACTTTAACCTACGCTTCATCCTTTTTTCCTATGCTAATTTTCTCCTTCAAGATGACTTCTTTCTCCTCTCTTTTTATTCTCCTGTATATCTTTTGTAAGCTAAATTAAATCCTCCCTGAAACAAATTACAAGTAACATCATCAATATATCCAATCAAGGCATAAACATGCCTTCACTTTTTTGTTGTTGTGGTGGTTGTTTTTTGTAAATGTCTGGGCTAAGAAACATTTACCTTTTTCCCCCTGTTTTGTATCCTAAGCTTAAATAATTTGCCAATTCAAGCAAAGGGGTAAGAAATCGCTTAGAAAAAAGAACATCCTATATTTTAAGAAGCATCACTGACAAATGCATGAACTAGTTTGTTCTATTGCAATTCCATTGATTATAGTTGAATAATTTACTAAGATGCATAGAAATATAAAGTATCAAATAGTGAATATCTTCTGAAAACTACTAATAATGAGGAATTCTAATTACAATGTCAAGAAAAAAAGATGTTTCAAATTGTTTCCAGGAAACTTGAAAAACATAAAATATGCTTAAATATACTAAAAAAAAATCAATCTGAGAATGTAGTGTACATCAGAATCTTAGCGTACCTTGGGATGATTATAAACATAAATTATTAACATAGATACTACGTAACACATAGAAAGTTTAGTATGTGATTGGCGTGCTACATTAATAAAAATAAACCAACTGTAACAAAAACTCTAAACCTATAGCAGGTTATCTTAAAAAAATGTAGCTCTGAAGAAAAAATAGTAAAGAAAAATAAAAACTGACTTCCTGAATATCAAAAATATTACAAAATTTTTGTTAAAGCAAGCCCTTTCACTGACAAGCTTTATTTATAGTTTAATGTAAATATTCCTGGGCTTACTTTGTTTACTAAACTTGTACTGCATAAGCACAAAGAAAATTAACTCTGGCTTTATTTATCGTAGTATTTTTAATACAATATAGTACCTCAATAAATTGAGAATACCACTAACAGTAAATTTGCAATGTGACACCATATATTCAATAACAGTATAAATTAAAACTTACAAAGTCAAGGGACCAGTAAGTTAAGTCAGCTATCTCACTAGTATTATCTGCTCAGTAGACCGTTGGTTATGAGTGTGGTCTCTAGAACCAACTGCCTTTGTTCAAATCCTGATCCTACCCCTTGCAACTCAGACATTAGACAAATTATTATCCAATGGTGTGCTAGTAAACTAGCTCTTAGGGATCAGAGGTGGGAAGCTTGACTTAGAGCACTTGCCATTTTCCATAACTGTAGATACCCACGTCATGACCAATTTCAAGCTACCAGTGCGACATCACTGAATGTACAATTGGCTCGAGATAATAGATAATAAAATTATTTGCCTACTAAGGTTTTGGTAGGCATTAAATGAGCTTAAATATATGGCATATAAAGCATTCAATAAATGTTAGTGACCATCATCATCATCTTACTAAATCATCAAAAATTATGGTGATTTTATATTTTGGTAAATCTCAGTAATGAAATGTATCACAAGCAAATGAATTTTTAACTCTTCCTGCATGTAATTTAAGGCACTGAATAAGTCTGCCTACATAGCAGGATTTTCCTCCTTTATTAACCTCTTATATTGAATTGTATGTACCCCAAACTATGCTATAATCTGCATGGTAGTAATAATTTATTATACAAATATTATTTGAACTTATAATGGAATACTTCTATACTTTTTATAAAGCAATACTTTCTAAAGAATTTTTGTTCACATCAAATTGTACTAGAAATAAATTTACATTGCCAGTATAATAATCTAAAAAATACAAATAGAAGAGTTCAATACCTTCAAAATTTGAAGGTAAAGTAACTAAGATAAAAACCCAACCCCACCAAATCTCATTATCTTTAGAAATGTAGTATTAACACTTCATACAAACTCAAAACAGAATATTTGATTTAGTCATGACTTTGAAAATAATCACTGCAAAAAGAAACCTATTTTTGTCATTCCTTTTTTTGTGTTTAAGAGAATTTTCAATAAGTGTCAATTCAGTTCTATATATTTCCATATATCCACACAATTAAAAATGTAAGTGTTGTCAAAATATGAAGTGGTACTGAAAGAACAAGAAAAGGTGTAAAAAGGAAAAAATCTTCTTAAATTATTTTCAGTGAAATTTCTTAGATTTAAATCAGTAATGTCATACAAAAAGGAAACAAAAAAAGACAAGCCTTGGCCTTAAACTCACCTGTAAACAAAAAACAAAATATCCACTAACACTTTGTTCTGCAATGACATCTTCCATGGTCCTCAGGGTGGTACCCAAATAAGAATTCAGGAGCTGGGTAGGAAGCAGTCCAACCGAAGATGCCATCAGATAGTTGGGTAAGGAGAGATCAGTAATCTAGAAGAGCAGATTAAATGGAATGATTCATTACAACATAAAATTTCAGCTTTACATAAAACTGTGGTACAAGTCTTGCTAGCAGTTTTCCCTTGGAGTAGAGGAAGCTGAACTACTTTTCAAAGCATTCTGGTTTTTAAAAATGATTATAAAGGGAATACATACAGAATGTAAAAGATGAAATAAAAGTTTGAAGAAAAATTTTAATTTTCTATTATTCTGCCATTGAAAGCTAACATTTGTGACTATTGTTTTTTCCTTACATGTAAATAAAATGTGCACACACACAGATCACTCTGTAAAAACAGTTTTTAAAGTCTTCCTCATGTCATTTAAATATTCTTCATAAGCATACTTAAATGGCAATGTGGTCACTGGGCTTTGAAGCCAGGTAACTCTAGAATGACATTTAAGGGCAGAGTCTTTGAGTATCAGTTTTTTCACTTGTAAAATGAGGATAATAACCACTACCTTACATGGTTGTTGTTAGGATCAGAAATATTTGTAAATATCTTAACAAATGCTAGCACATGACTGACACTCAAAAAGGTAGAAATTATTATTATTATACAATTACACTATTGGGTTGGCGAAAAGGTTCATTCAGTTTTTTTCCATAAGATGGCTCTAGTAGCACTTAGGTTTCTTTAACTTCATTCGAAACAATTTTGTTAGATTGTATTGTGACAGCTGTCATATCGGTGTGCATTTAAAAAATAACTTATCAAAACTGAATTTTTGTGTAGCCATTTTAATATTAAAGATGGAAGAAAAAAAGCAACATTTTTAGCATATTATGCTTTATTATTTCAGGAAAGGTAAAAACGCAGCTGAAGCGCAAAAAAAGCTTTATGCAGTGTATGGAGAAGGTGCTGTGACTGAACAGTGGTTTGTAAAGTTCCGTGCTGGAGATTTCTTGCTGAACGATGCTCCACTGTCAGGTAAGTTGATAGTGATCAAATCGAGACATTAATTGAGAACAATCAATGTTAAACCACATGGGAGATAGCCAGCATACTCAAAATATCCAAATCAAGCGTTGAAAATCATTTGCACCAGTTTGGTTATGTTAATCGCATTGATGTTTGGGTTCCTTGTAAGTTAAGCGGGGGAAAAAAACCCTTCTTGATGGTATTTTCGCATGCGATTCTCTACTTAAACGTAACAAAAACATTCTGCTTTTAAAACAAATTGTGATGGGCAATGAAAAGTGGATACTGTACAATAATATGGAATGGAAGCGATCGTGAGGCAAGCAAAACCACACCAAAGGCTGGTCTTCATCCAAAGAAGGTCATGCTGTGCATATGGTGGGATTGGAAGGGAGTCCTCTGTTATGAGCTCCTTCTGGAAAACCGAACGATTAATTCCAACGAGTACTGCTCCCAAGTAGACCAACTGAAAGCAGCACTCGATGAAAAGCGTCCGGAATTGGTCAATAGAAAACGCATAATCTTCCATCAGGATAACGCAAGACTGCATGTTTCTTTGATGACCAGGCAAAAACTGTTACAGCTTGGCTGGGAAGTTCTGATTCATCCACCATATTTACCAGACACTGTACCTTCGGATTTCCATTTATTTAGGTCTTTAAAAAATTCTCTTAATAGGGCTTCCCTGGTGGCGCAGTGGTTGAGAGTCTGCCTGTCGATGCAGGGGACGCAGGTTCGTGCCCCGGTCCGGGAAGATCCCACATGCCGCGGAGCGGCTGAGCCTGTGAGCCATGGCCGCTGAGCCTGCGTGTCTGGAGCCTGTGCTCCGCAACGGGAGAGGCCACAACAGTGAGACGCCCGCGTACCACAAAAAAAAAAAAAAAAAAAAATATATATATATATATATATATATATATAGTTTTCTTCCTCTTAATGGATAAAAGTTCAATTTCCTGGAAGAAGGTAAAAGGCACCTGGAACAGTTCTTTGCTCAAAAAAAGTTTTGGAAAGATGGAATTATGAAGTTGCCTGAAAATGGCAGAAGGTAGTGGAACAAAACAGTGAATACATTGTTCAACAAAGTTCTCAGTGAAAATGAAAAATGTATATTTTATTGTTACTTAAAAACCAAAGGAACTTTTTGGCCAACCCAATAACACTGTGTGGATGTAGCACAATTTAACCATTCTTTTGCTGTAGAACATCTAAAACTGTCTCCTTAATTATTTCTTTGTGTATATGTGATTACGTATTTTTTTTGCTATTATAAATTTTTTAAACCTATATGAAAACCTTTCTATATTAACCTCTGTGGGAGAACAGTGTCTAAAATATCCCCAATAAATCCATCTCATAGTATTCATGCCCTTGTGTGATCCTCTCCCCTAGAGTGTGGGCTGGACCTAGTGCTTTCTTCTAGCAAACAGACTGCACAGCATAAGCAATGAGATGTTAGTTCCAAGATTAGGTTACAAAAAAAACAGGACTTCCATCTCTCCCTCAAGAAGGTAAGTTACCATGTTGTAAGCAGCTCTATGGAGAGGTCCTTGCTGTACCAAGGAACTGATGCCTTCAGCCAACAGCCAGCAAATACCTGAGACCTGCCAACAGCCACCAGAGTAAGCCTGGTAGCAGATTCTCCCCCAGTGGAGCCGTAAGATGGCTGCACCTCTGGTCAACATCTTTTTTTTTTTTTTTTTTCCTGGTCAACATCTTGATTGTAGTACTGAGAGAGAACCTGAATTAGAAGCACCTAGTTATGCTGTACAGGAATTCCCGACCCACAGAAACTGTGAGATAATAAATGTTTATTAAACCATTCAGTTTTGGTGTGATTGTTACACAGCAAGAAATGACTAATATGCAACTCCATTATTTTAGGAAAGATCATTCGGAATGGAATTACTGGATCAAACAGTAAAAACTGTTTTCCCAAAAGGTTCACAGTTTTACATACCTATCAGTAAGTAATGTATAGGTGTGTCCATTTCATCATACTCTTACCAACTTTAAGTTTTAAATTTCAATCTTTCTTAGTTTGATAGGGGTAAAAATAATGTTTGATCATTGTTTAATCTGTACTATTTATATATTCATTAGTTTTAAATATACATTTGCACTTCTTTATGGCTTTATTTGTTCACATTTGCTCATTTTTATTGAAATGTTAAGTGTTTTCTTATTTATTCATGATATTTATTCTTTTTATAGTAAGGGCAACTTTTTGTCCATTATATGTGGTAAATATTTTCCTTTAAAGTGTCTCTTTAATTTTATGTTTTGACATTCAAATGTTTCTAAATTTATACATGTATTATTTATATATATTAATTGTTTCCTCTGATTTTCCATTGCTTTTAGCTTAAGAATGTCTTTTCAGATCCCATTGTTAATTTCTTCCTATATTTCTTTTATTATATTTTCCTTTTAATATTTACCACTTATTCCTTCTGCAATTTATTTGAATTAAAGGTGAGGATTCCTTATTCTTCCCTTTCCCCAGTAGCCAATTTTCCTAGCATTATTTATTGAATAATCAATAACTTCTCCAGCAACTTATGATGTTTACTTTATTATAAATGAAGTTATTGTATATAAAGCGCTCTATTTTGGGCTCTAATACTGTCCACTGATATCTTAAACCTTGTGTTGAAACCAAATTATTGTAAAGACTATCAGTTTAATATCTCATAAGGAATTTCCCATCCTTCAAACCCCTATTACTCTTCTTTCTAAAATTTGTATAACCTTCTTACCTATTCATTTTTACAGATACATTTTAGGATCACTCTGTCACTCAAAAAAATTAGTAAATATTATACTAGGATTAAGGTAAATTTATAAATTAATCTGGACAGAGTTGCAATCTCCAGAATATTCAGTCCTCTTATCAAGAAATGTTTTTATAATTACTTAAAAATCCTCCACATTTCTTACTAAAGTTTGGTAGTTTTATTCACATGTATCAGTTATTTCTTATTAGTTTATTTCTAAGCATTCTGTGTTATAGTTGTTGTTGCTACTGCCATTAATTTTGAGAATAACTTTTCCACATCCTTAACTGGGTATTACTGTTATATAAGAAAGCTAGCGGCTATTTTATTAAATTTCACTTTCATTAATTTTAAGAGTCTGGTATTTTAATCAGTTACAGGTTACTCTATAACTACAATCTAACCTAATAATTATGTAAATCATGTTTTCAATAAAGATACATTTATCTCTACTCATAGATGATTAATTGGAGATATACCACTGCTGGTTTAGAAAGAATACTGCAGTGACTGCTTGTTAAAGATTCACCTAAACAATTACTGACTCAAAGACTGCTCCATGCAAGATGCTCTGGTAGGTGCCTGCAAGAGAGGCAGTATGACACAACTTTTACCTTGAAGAATTTACACACTGACAAGTACACACACTACTTCAGAAACAGGCAGAAAGGGAGCCTTGAGAAGAACTACACAGAAAGTATTAAAGAGTAAACAGGGATTAAAATCTCTGTAGGAGTGGGGGGGGGCCAAAGGGCAATATTGTGGAATAAGAGGAATTTGAAATGAACTCCACAAGCTAATATGGGTTTGGCAGGCAAAGATAGGTGGGATGAGGAAGTTAAGGTGTTCCAAGAAGAGAATGAATAAGGACAATGTGGTAGGGAACATACAGGATGTATCAGTAAAGTTAGCAGTACAGTTTGGATTATTTATAGGGCAAGGGAATCCTGTAAAATAAAGACAGGGCAAGTATTTGGGGTGATACTTGTTATGGGCCTTGGGTGAAAGGGGAATGAGTTTGTACTCAGTAGCAAAGCTCTGGGGAGTCTAATCAAAGAATGACATGAATGTGGCTAAGTATTAGGAAGGTTCCTCTATCACTCTGGAGCACTTACAGGAATGGAAAACTTTCTTTAGAATTAAACATGTCAAATATATAAAATAAGTAAATATGACAAAAATGAATCATAAAAATTATTACACTGCAGTTAATAATAACATTATGTGTTAGGGAAGTTATTTTTAAAATAAATATTTAAGTTCCAAAATATCAGAATTCAAAGCTTCAGTTCATAATCTTTAAATGTAATGAAGTTTCTCCAAAGAGAACACATAATTGACATTCATGGATGACATCAATAATATCCAAACGGCTATTTTAAGAACAGATATCATAAATCTGAAACAACCCTGCCACTTAACTCTTTAACAAGACCCTTGTCCAAAGCATAAATCAAAGTTTATCATATGTTTCATGACCGAACCTCATCCTACAGAAAAAGCAAGTGTCATTATTTAAATACGGTTCTTTTCTGAAAAGTTGCATAGCTAAATAAAGCAAAGAAACTAATTTCAGGTAATCATTGTAAACTGTTTTGCTGGCGTGTCAAATAATTTAACCAAATAGAACAAAACAATAATACACACACATACAGTTTTTCAACTATTACTAAGTGTATTAAAGATAAACAGTTTCTAAATTATTCTAATATGGCATTTCCTATAAGCTATGATCCTATTCAGAATCTGCACCTAGTTCCAGTCTTTGACAAACAAAGCTAATGTAGAATACCTGTTCCCACAAAGAGACCCATCCAACCTTCTTTCCCTGGTAAGCCTTTACCCACCGACTTTTAATAAAACATGTCTCCCAATCAAAAAATGGGCAGAAGACCAATAGACATTTCTCCAAAGAAGATATACAGATTGCCAACAAACACATGAAAGAATGCTCAACATCATTAATCATTAGAGAAATGCAAATCAAAACTACAATGAGGGCTTCCCTGGTGGCGCAGTGGTTGAGAGTCCACCTGCCGATGCAGGGGACACGGGTTGGTGCCCTGCTCTGGGAAGATCCTACATGCCGCGGAGCGGCTAGGCCCGTGAGCCATGGCCGCTGAGCCCGTGCGTCCGGAGCCTGTGCTCCGCAGCGGGAGAGGCCACAAGAGTGAGAGGCCCGTGTACTGCAAAAAAAACAACAACAAAAAAACTACAATGAGATATCATCTCACACAGGTCAGAATGGCCATCATCAAAAAATCTAGAAACAATAAATGCTGGAGAGGGTGTGGAGAAAAGGGAACCCTCTTGCACTGTTGGTGGGAATGTAAATTGATAACAGCCACTATGGAGAACAGTATGGAGTTTCCTTAAAAAACTACAAACAGAACTACCATACCACCCAGCAATCCCACTACTGGGCATATACCCTGAGAAAACCATAATTCAAAAAGAATCATGTACCACAATGTTCACTGCAGCTGTATTTACAATAGCCAGGACATGGAAGCAACCTAAGTGTCCATCAACAGATGAATGGATAAAGAAGATGTGGCACATATATACAATGGAATATTACTCAGCCATAGAAAGAAACGAAATTGAGTTATATGTAGTGAGGTGGATGGACCTGGAGTCTGTCATACAGAGTGAAGTAAATCAGAAGGAGAAAAACAAATACCGTACGCTAACACATATATATGGAATCTAAGAAAAAAAATGTCATGAAGAGCCTAGGGACAGGACGAGAATAAAGACACAGACCTACTACAGCATGGTCTTGAGGATATGGGGAGGGGGAAGGGTAAACTGTGATGAAGTGAGAGAGTGGCATGGACATATATACCCTGCCAAACATAAGGTAGATAGCTAGTGGGAAGCAGCCGCATAGCACAGGGAGATCAGCTCGGTGCTTTGTGACCGCCTGGAGGGGTGGGATAGGGAGGGTGGGAGGGAGGCAGACGGAAGAGGGAAGAGATATGGGAACATAGGTATATGTATAACTGATTCACTTTGTTGTAAAGCAGAAACTAACACACCATTGTAAAGCAATTTTACTCCAATAAAGATGCTAAAAAAACAAAACAAAGCAAAACATGACTCCTTGTCCTACTTTCCAAAAAGACATTAAATGTGAGCCTAGAGTATTTCCCACTGGAATTCCTGACTACAATACCCTGGGATCTTGGCTCAGGACTGTTTTCCTACTCCAAAGACTCCTAGAAATCTCAGCCTAGGATGTCAATGTTATCCTGCTGGTTAGATTCTGTGATCAGAAATACTCCAGTGAGTGTTCCAGGGATGGTGAATGCTACCTGATAGCCATCTTCCCATGCTTTTAAAACTCTAGAAGCACCATGAAAGTATACACATTCTTATTCTCAGAGGTACTGTGATTTACTTGGAGATGTAACTCACTTGTCTGGGTCAGTAGGGGTTACTGTAGAATATTAGTTTACCATATACCAGATAGATCCTGAAAACAAAGACGTGCCCATCTGAAGGAAAAAAAAAGAGAAAGAAACCCTTAATTCTGAATAGCAAGAGCTGATTCTTCTCTGAACACATATTTTTGAAGCTGACAATAAGAGAACTCTGTCTTTAGATGGATCACTCAGATGCTCACTGAACCTGAGGCCTGCTGTCCTTTCAGGCACGGCACAAAGCACAGCTCCCCTGGCAATCCTGCCTCCAGCCCCTCTGCTTTCTCTATTTACGGCTGTTTACACAACGGCTTTACGGGCTTTAATTTAACACACTAAGAAACTTTATCATTTTTACAAAGAATATCTTGACACAGATCGAGTGAAGAATATAAAGGTGATCTGTGTATGGAAAAACTCAAATTTTATCCATAGCTTTGTGAATCTCTATTAGTTTTGGCAAATTACACCTTCCTGTATAGGTGTGTTTCTTAGTTTATATAAAAGCAATGCTGCTTATTGACAAAGTTACTATTAAAGTAAATTCCAATTAAAATATATATTTAGTAATATTATACAGAAAAAAGTCATGAATCCCTATAATAATTTTTAAGGAATGGTCAACAAGAAGTTAAAATGACTACATTTGCTCTTTTCATCTAAATATTATTGATAAATTATATATTTTATAATATATATCCTAAATATTGATACTTACTATCAATATTTCAGAAACAGAGAGGGAGAAATAGTCAACAAATGGCAAGTAGTTTTCACTTCCAGAAATATGAAATTTTAAAAACTGGTTAAAGGAAAAACATTAACTGCCCATTCCCTTCCCTCCCCAAAATACCTCTTTCAGTGTTCCCAATCTCAGTTGCCCTAGCTAGACACTTCAGAAGTCAGTCACACCACTCATTCTTCCCTCATTCTCACATCCAATCATCTACCCTTTCTTATGGATTCTACCTTTTACATATGTTAGAAATCTACCCATTGTCTGTCCCTATTCCTATTCAGTCTCCCCCTCTCCAGTCTTGATACTCTAGACCTACCCTCCACTCACAACCTATGCTAAATTTTGCAGAAATCTTTTAAAAATGCAAATCCAATCCTGCTTAAACTCCTTCCTACTGCCATCAGAATGAAGGTCAGGTTCTTCAACATGCAAATTGCTTCATGACCTGGCCTCTGAATGTGTCATGCTTCACATCACACTATGTTCCAGACACATCAAAATTCTCTTGTTCTTAGAATATTCCTTGCTCTCTTCTTTTTGGGCCTTTGTACATTGTTCCTTCTGGCAAGAACACTTATACCCTTCCTCCCACTCCTTTTATTTGGGCAAAGTCCCAAACTATCTTGCACTACTCAGTCATCAATTTCTCTAGGACACCTATCCCAAGCTCCCAAGTCTGCATTAAGAACTGCTCTCAAGTTCTCTGACAGACACTATTACTCGCCAAGTCTCTTCATACTAGAGAGTAACGGAAGGTTTCACTATCTGTTTGCCCTTTACCCCTTCCTCAGACTATAAGTTTGTAAAGGAAGGGACCCATCTGTCTTGTTCCTCATTGTGTCTCTAGTCTTTAGTATGATGCCTACTATATATCAGGTACTAAATATATGTTGATTGGATGTAGACTGTACCAACATTAAAATTGTTTTGTTTATAAATGTGGAGACTTATAATAGTTGCCAGTTTATAAACAGGCTAGGATGCAAAGTCCACTTGTAATTGGCTGTTCAGAAACTAAACATGCTTTCCCCCTTCCCCTCAGAGAAATAATGTATTAAATGGAAATTAATTCATTATCAGCAAAATATTAGCCTTGATATATCCAGAATGTTTTCTCCACTAGACTGCAAGCACTCTGAAGGATCTGGGATGGCTTTATTCATTGCTATTGTATCTCTAGCATCTAGAACAGCAGTGGGCACAGAGTAGTACCTATCAGTTACTTGTTGAGTGAATACTGAATGAACACTAAAAGCATTTCCAGTAACCTTTGAGGTCAACCTGTTATCAAGGTTAAGACCCTCTGTTCAGGCAGCAACCCTGAATGTACTGAGAAAAGTCTTGCTACTGGAAAAAAAAAAAAAAAAACCCAACAAGGCAAGGGCTCCGAGAGACCCCACAATAACAGGTAGAGAGAGCATCAGTGTAGAGACTTCTACTGACAGAGATAGGACAATAAATCTGTCTACAATGCAGAAACCATCTTCATATATACAGATTTTTTCATTAGTTTACTATCTCTAAATTAGGAACTGCTTTTAACGGTTCCTAAATATTTTAGGGGTCAGTGATCCATTTGAGAATCTGATTAATACACACATTGAACCTCCTCCCCGGGGGGGGGGGGGAAATATATATATATATATATATATATATCTCACTGCATATAATTTCTGGAACATAAGTTAAAAAGATCTTCTTTATAGAGTTATGACAAACTATAGGTTTATTACTTCTACTCATTCAACAAAAATTTATCAAATGCCTTCTATACGTAAGGCCCAGGTCTAAGCAAGGATAAAGATACAAAGATAGAAAACCACAGCTGACTGTGTGGTCATTTTAAGTCATTTTGTAGTATACTTAATGATCAAAATGTTCATTACATTCAGTAAAAAGTCACAAAAATCATTTATAACATTCACCCACAATGTTATATAATGAAAACACATGCATTAACAAATGCAAAGACTAGAAAAATAAACACTGAAATGTTACTGATTTTTCTTCTTTGTACTTACTATACTTTTCAAAGTTTTTACAATGAATACTTATTTCATAGAAAAAGCAAATACTGTTAAAATAAGTTTTAATAAGACTCTGTCTCTAAAGAAGTTTTCTTTATCTAGGAAGGGGTAATAAGATATACTGTATTCATTACTATGATACAACAGGCTAGAGATACAGATTTGTGAATTCTTACCCCATATATGACACATGAAAACCACAGAAGCTGGTGAGATAACTGAAGAGGCACAAACAGGAGAACACAGTTTTGAGGACGCAATAGCCAGCTATACTCAGTGGTACTGTGAGGTCTAAGGATGTGGGCTAAGGTGGCATGACATTTTTCAACTTGGTCATCATGTCTCAACCTTCAAGACTTGATGACTCCAAGCTCCTTCAAAACACAGACTGTGCCTCTGTCTTTCTATTCCATCTGACCTGTACCACTGGCAATGAATCAGTATCTTTTAATAGTAAGAAGAAATAATCATTAGATATACTGGTACAATGACAAGTATCATGACCCATCATCTGTGTATGAATGAATGATTATATCTATAACACAGAATAAGAATGTAAGAAGATGAGAACACATTTTTATAAAACATACTATCACCAAACTGTTAAATAAAAAGTAATGCTAGGGCTTCCCTGGTGGCACAGTGGTTGGGAGTCCGCCTGCTGATGCAGGGGATGCGGGTTCGTGCCCCGGTCCGGGAGGATCCCACATGCCACGGAGCGGCTGGGCCTGTGAGCCATGGCTAATGAGCCTGCACATCCGGAGCCTGTGCTCTGCAACAGGAGAGGGCGCAGCAGTGAGAGGCCCGCGTACCGCAAAAAAAAAAAAAAAAAAAAAAAAAAAAAAAAAAAAGTAATGCTAGTTACTCAGAACATTTGTCTTTTTAAGAGCAAACTCTGAGACCCGGTCTAACCTCTCTCATTTTACAAATAACAAAAACTGGAGGCCAGATCATTAAATGACTTCACCAAAGTCACACAGGAGCTGAGACAGAACCTAAGGTCCCCAAAGAGTCCATGAGGCTAAGATTTTACTATTTTTCTGGTCTTTCAGTCACTAGCTAATAAAATACTTTTATTTAATTATAATAAATTTCAGTTCGATTGTGAACTAAATTACTAGAAGTAATGTATCTTTTTCTTGATTACTCAAGGCAAACTCTAGGAAAATACATTACAGTTACATTTGCTTCAACTTTGTCTTTAATCTTATTTTGCTGTCATTATTTTAGTCAGTACACCAGTTTCACAGCTCCCTGCCCCTCCCAAAACAAACAAAGAACCTTTCTGTTGCTGCTTCTAACCTACTGTGGGCTAATAAAAATAGCCAAAGTAACTAACAGTTAGGTAACATAAAATTCTTTAAAGTGGTTCCACTGAGAAGTGAGCCAGGATGATGGGTCAGGCCTTGCACTTTTAAATTTACTCATTTCTTTTCTTTCCTTTTTTTTTTTTTATCCACATATGGTCTTTTTTATAAAAAGGGTTTTGCTAAATACAAAGGTAAAAATATATATATGAGAGCTTAAGGGCCTCCTCCTACAGTTGCAGGGACTCAGGTCTGGTGGCTGTGACTGCTGTAGCTCTAAGGCAAACTTTTTCTGCAAAGTGCCAGGTAGGAAATACCTTAGGTTTTGCAGGCCATAGGGTCTTTGTCACAACTACTTAACTCTGCTGTTTTATCTTAAAAAGAGCCACAAATTGTACATACATGAATGAGCATGGCTGTATTCCAATAACACTATTTACTGATGTTAATATTCCAATTTCGTGTAATTCTCACATGCACAAAACATTATTCTTCTGATATTTTTTCAAATCATTTTCCTGGGATGATGTCTAATTCAACTGTGTAGAACCTTGCCCAGTGCCTGACACATGGGAGGCCCTAGGGCAAGTGCTCTGCAATTATCAATGGAATAAGGAGATCTCTGAGCAACCCAGCTCTGCTCAGATCAACAACAGAATCTTAGTTAAGTTCATGACTCTACAATTTACTAACTGTATGTTTCTGGGATAGTTATTTCATCATTCTGCCTCAACTACCTTAGCTTAAGATGAGGATTAGGGTTTATATGAGTCTTAAATAAGTAATGTGTACATGTTAGAAGAACAGTGCCTGGCAGTTATTAAGTACACTATAAATAATGGTTAAATTACAAACAAACAAAAAAAACTTTGAGTATCAATGTCCTTTTTTTGGAACGCAGAGGATAGACAGAAAGAAATAGTAAGTAATGAGCAAGCTATATATTTTACCACAACTTTGTAGCAGGTATTAGTAAACACATTTTACAACAGAAAGTATGGCTCAAAAGAGTAGCTCAAGACGTCAGAGTAAATGTTAGAACTAAATCTAATTTCAAGTGTGTGATATTTTGTCCTCTATATAACTGCCTATAAGTCACTAATAACTCCTCAGAGGACTGTTGTGATGATTAAAGAATATCATGTATGTAAATTTGCTCTGCATACTGTAAAGTGGTATACAACATATGAAAAAGAGGATCTTCCATGCTATGTTTTATGTTTTTATTTGAGGTTTCAAAGATTTAACCATGATGGAAAGAAAATTTCCCATGTGGAATTGTTTGAGAAGTTTTTCTATAACCAAAGTGAAAACAGAGAATGATTTTTAGGATCTCCTATGGAACAACAGCAACAACAAAATCAAACCCCTTTGGAAGTTGCAAGCACCAATATGAATACTGTTACCCATAACAACCAATTATCATGTAATATATTTGGATTAAAGTTGACATTTCACAGGTGGTAACTTTAAACTGTAGAAGTTCAGATGTCTCCAAGGGGGCATCTTATAGGAGACCTTACAACAATGCTTTAATGCTTACTCAATAGAGAATGGGATGTTATTCTTATGAATGTTTACAGTTTCCAACTTTATCAACAAAAAGGAAATTCTGAGTCTACAGACAAGACTTGCTATGTCTGAATCAGAAATAATCATGTCTACCTCTTAGAATGAGGATGAAATAGTTAACACATCAAAGGGCACTTAGTAATTGTGGAATGATAAGAGAGAGGCTATAGAGGTAAGATGAGCACTGGGAATTTATCCTGAGGGGAAAAGAAAACCCACTTGAGAGTTTCCCTGCAGGGAGTACCAAGATTGGATATGCATTCTAGAAAGATCTTTCTGGAGAGAGAAAAAATTAGAAACCCTTGTTTAAGAAGCAAGGAGACCAGATGGGAGCTTGAGATGCCTGAACCAGGGTAGTGGCAGTGGACTGAACTGAAGGGCCTGGGAGGCAGAATCCATAAGTCAAGTGCCACAGTCATGAA
Organism: Phocoena sinus; assembly: GCF_008692025.1. Taxonomy (NCBI): domain Eukaryota; kingdom Metazoa; phylum Chordata; class Mammalia; order Artiodactyla; family Phocoenidae; genus Phocoena; species Phocoena sinus. Next base: position 34,017,307 of record NC_045779.1, read on the forward strand.
GACTGCTACCAAACACTCCAGTTCTCTCTCCTTCCTGGCACACACACTGCCCCTTTGAAGTTAGCTGTGGCCATGTAACTAGTTCAGGCCAGTAAAAAGTGAGATTACTTCCAGGTGAAAGCTTTAAAAACCAGTGTGCAATTCACCATGTCACATAAACCAAGTGAAAAATGGCTCTGCCATCCTGGATCCCAAAGTAAAAACAACATAAAGCAGAGACTCCCCACCCCTTCCCCAAACCAAGTTGAACCTGGATCTGTGTCAAGTAAGTAAACAAACCTTTGATTTTTTTTCTTTTTTATACTTAAAGAACATATATTTATGAGAAGTCATGGGAAAAATATGGCATCATATGCAATATAGAGTCTATTTAATAAAAAAAAAATTTTTAATTGTATTATAAATGCTGGAAGCATATATTATAGTCCCCCAAATCATAAAAGCTGAATTCAAAATATAACTTAAATTTATCTCCTTTTCATCATAAACAATAATTCAAGCTGCATTTTTAACAAACCTTTGCTTTTTAATCCACCGAGGTTTGGGGGTTGTTACTGTAAGCATAACTTAGCCTATCCTGACTGAAGCAGTAAGAAACAGTCATCCTAGATATGTGCCCAGATAAGAACAGTACCTAGAAACACACACAGACTGCATGTCTAGAAATCTGTCTTAATGTACAATAATACCTACAGATACAAGATTACATCAAAAACACTGGTCGGGGGAGAGGGGTTAACTATTTCCCAACAGAAACAATGAGTGCATTTTTAAAAGTGGAAAAAATTTAAATATGTCCTTTGGAAATTATATTTCTTATAATCTAAGAATTGATACAAGGAAGTGTTATGTACTTATTTTCCATTTCAAGCTTTTCAAAAGTGAGTGTCAGTTTGCTTATCCCTTTCTAGCACACATGGGAGAAGGAAAGAAATAAAATTAATAGATAGGAAGCAAGGGAGAGCACCTTTCCTTCTTCCATACATTCACCTTTTACAATTAGCTCCTGCCTCTAAAATATAAAAACCACTACACGTCCACCACTAAGAATAATAATTGCTAATAATTTTTGAGAATTGAGTATATGCCAGGCAAATACTCAATGCCTTCACTGCATTAGCTTATTTAAGCCTCATAACTCAGCACAGACTAATCAAGGACTATTTCCAAAGCCTGTGCCCCTCATGACCACTATACTTCACTTCCTCTTTGAAGTAGGCCCAGATAAATTTCTTTAATCAGGGGCATTGATTAAAGATCAATCAATCGTGGACACTGAAGATGAGTTTTAACTGAAATAGCAGGGAAAAGGGATAATTTAAAAGATAGGTAGGGGGCTTCCCTGGTGGCGCAGTGGTTGGGAGTCCGCCTGCCCATGCGGCGGACGCGGGTTTGTGCCCCAGTCCGGGAAGATTCCACATGCCGCGGAGCGGCTGGGCCCGTGGGCCATGGCCGCTGGGACTGCGCGTCTGGAGCCTATGCCCCGCGGCGGGGGAGGCTGCAGCAGTGAGAGGCCCACGTACCACAAAAAAAAAAAAAAAAAAGATAGGGAAGAAAAAAACAAAAGAAATATGCCTGGAAAGGGGGCAGCTGTGGGTAGCCTGAGGGGTAGGAGGGCAGAGAGGGTAGAGGCAGAATGAAGTTCTAGAAGGCAGAAGGGAAAGTCAGGCTAAAACAAAAATCAGCCTAAACTAAGCTTTCTTTTCACTCACATACCCTGGGTGAATTCAGTAAACAGTTTTGGTTGAAAGAGCTACTAAGCAGACAGTCAATAATAGAAATGAACAAGATATAATAGACTATATCCAATGGCTCCACAAACCCCCTGCTTATGGCCAAGAGTGAGAATTTCACACAGTACCATGCACTTTTTCAGCTGGTCTGGGGTTTATAACTCAGCTCCACCACTTGGTAGGTCGGTGATCCTGAACAAGTTCCTGCATGCTTGAGCCTCCATTTCTTCCTCAGTAAAACTGTACCAATAATACCTATTTCAAGAGGCCAGTTTTCTTTTTTTCCTTCTTTTCTCTTGACCCCACAAGGCAAACTGAGAATTGCCCCTTGTCAAGTTTGGTTTCAATTACATAATTACCTTAAATTATTTCCAAGTACGAAGTATAACTTAATCACATGTTTAATATGTTTAAGAGATTACTTTTAAAAAAACCTAACTTATTTTTAATTAATAAATATATAGAGTCCACATTATATACCCGGGACTATACTAGGTATTAAAAATACAATGAAGAAACAGAGTTATGGGTTGAGACCCTATCTTCAAACCATAGTGCAAAGTTTGACTCTACCTAGGTGACTCTGGGTAATAACAACAGTAATGGTGACAAAAGCCAACATGTGAGTGTTTGTTAATCCAAGGTCAGTAGCAGTATTTATTTTATTAATTGTCTCAATAATCCTATGAAGTAGGTACCGTTACTTTCCCCATTTTGCAAATAAGGAAATGAACCACAGAGAGGATAAGTAACTTGACCAAGGTCAACAGATTCTGTGGGGACAGTAGAATTCCAGAGCACCAGCCCTGTGTTCCAGACTATTAGACAATAGTCTATAAAATATGTATAATCACCTTCTGCAGGGTTAGATTAGAAATAATATGTGGGAAAGAGCCTAGGATAGTAGGCACATGGTAGGTGGACAAGAAAATGCACACGGAAATTATACTAGAGAGGAAGCAAACTAAAGGTATGAAAACTATTCAGGTTCCTTAGTTCCCACTCTCTTTCAAAGTCTTAGGATACTTGACCTATTATTATCCAAGGTTGGGTCAAAGTTCATGTTTATAGGAGGTTGTGAAAAGGTAAAAGTTTAAGGAAGTGAACATACCAAACTGCCTGTAAACACCAAACTGTATCTGTACAGAAAACTCCTTATCTATTTCCATGCCTCCCCAAGCTTCAATCTACAGTCATTACTGCTGTTGGTTAAAATCAACAAGAGATTTGCAAAAGGCATTTAAAAAGAAAAGAAGAAAAAAGAAAAAAATCTTAACTTCATCACAGAGGTTGGTTAGAATTATTCTTAACATAAAACAAAATGAGAAAGTTTCTAGAGACTACCAATTTATTTTTGAGACAAAAGAATGTGTCAGAATAACATAAAATACATTGATTCCTATGGATTTGAGTGCTAAATTTCTTTCTTCACACAGAGTTTTCTTTAGGTCTAGCTGAAGGGTTGAGTTCCTGGGAATCTCTATATGAATTCTTTGAACTTTAGAATCATTGAATTTGAGGAACCCAGTAACCACTTCAACCCCTTTACCTTAGAAAAGTGGAAAGCAAGGGCAGATAGTGTTAATAATTTGTTCCAAAGACACTAAGTTTGTAAATACTGGATTCCTTTCTTCCAGTGGGATGGTTTCCTCACTTCGCAGTGTTTCTATTCCTCAGTCAGTTACAGTGTGATGTCCATTAACTAGAAATACCTAAACTGAATAAGCAGAACATATGAATACAAGGCAAAAAGAACACAGAAGGTGTGTAAAAAGACAAATATATTCTCACTGGGAGAAAGGTTATCTGTCCTATTTTGTTTTATCCTACTACCTAGTGATTTCAAAATGAAGTTCCTCCAAAAAAAGATAAAAAGGAGGCTTCCCCCCATTACACTGTAAAAGCAAATTACTTGATGAAAAAAAAAGCCTATTAAAAATTTTAGGAAACTCCAAAATATGGAGTCTGTAACTACCCTCTACACTGTTTACCCAAACACTTCCTTTAGCCCCACGTTGTTAAAAACTTGAGTCAAAACACTGGATGCATTTACGCAGGTTAGAGAGAAAGCTAGGCATGTGAAGCCTTTACTCCCTGACTGTTGCCAAAGATGCTACAGAAATCAGATGACAAATGTTTAAAATGGATATTTCCACTCATCTCCCCTCATAGTTAAAAGGGCTCTTCATTTCTTTTTATATCTTTATTGGAGTATAATTGCTTTACAATGTTGTGTTAGTTTCTGCTGTACAACAAAGTGAATCAGCTATATGTATACGTATATCCCCATATTCCCTCCCTCTTGAGCCTCCCTCCCACCCTCTCTAGGGCTCTTCATTTTTATTCAAACTCATATGCCAAAAAAGGAGTAGCTCTTTCTCTACCAAATCTCCTATTGAGGGCCGGACTTAGATTTGCTTTATTTGTTTGAGATTTCTCAGGGTACGACGGAAAGTAATTTTAATTCCTGTTGTTAATGTCACTTCTCTGCTGGCATTTTTCTGTTGGAGCGTCCTCCCAGGGTTGTCACAAGATCGCTCAAAAACAGACTTGGAGAGAGATGGACCAGCGGGACACCACTTACCGAGAACGCTGCATTCTGAAGCCCAAAAGGTATGGGGGTCAGTCTGGCCAGTGCCACCACTTTCAGGCCACTTCCTCCCTCCACGACGCGAACAACAGCGCTCAGCTTCTCGCTGCTTTGGATCCTGGCGGTCACCCAGGCGGTAAGCAGCCGCTTACAGACCACATGGGCGATAAAGGTGCCGATGAGGACGCCCACCACCATTAGTCCCATGCCCAGCACGAAGCCGTACAGGTAGCCGGCGGCCACGTTGAGCACGATGTACCCCCAGCCGCAGGGGAACGAGACCACGATGAAGCCCACCACGAAGAGTAGGACCCCCAGCAGCGAGTCAAGGCTCTCCACCCAGAGCAGGAGGTGCTGCAGGTAGCGGCGGACCAGGGCCAGGGAAGCGAAGCACACCGCGGCCAACACGCAGACCAGCACCAGGCTCCGGCACCAACAGGTGCTGCCGAGGCAGCAGCAGCGCCAGTTTCTCACCTCGGCCACGCCGACCACCACGCCGCCGCCGCCGCCGCTCCCGGGGCTGCCCGCCAAGGCCGCGCCCGGCGCCGGCAGCTCAGAGGCCGCAAGCTGACCGTGGTGCCCCAAATAGGCTCCGAGCAAGGCTCCGGAGGCCGCTGCAGCCGCCGCCTCCGCCGCGCTCGCCCCGCCCCCGAGGGGAAGGCGGTCCGCTGAGTCGTCCCCGCCCGCCGCCCGCGGCAGGGCCCAGCGGGGCGGCAGTTCTGCGTGGCCCGGAAGGGTGTCGTGCTGCAGAAGTCGTGGCAGAGTCTGAAGCAAGCTCCCGCCGGGGCTCCACATGCCTCGGCCCCAAACAGGCCCTCAGCCGACCAGTCCCTCCGCCGCCGCCGCCGCCGCGCCCATCAGGCGGCGGCCGTTCATGGCGCCCCGCACGCCTGGCCTTGACTCCCCGCGTTCGCTCAGGTGGCACTAGAGGGCCTCAGAAAAAGGCAAGGACTCGGAGACGGTGGGATGATGCCGCTGAGTGAGAAAACTCCGGACCTCACACAAGCAGTGCCCTCCCAGTTTCGGCCAGAGGAGGCGGGGCCTTAGGCGCGCGGGGCGGGGCCTGGCGGGAGCTACATTTTGGCCCCGCCCCCGTGACGCACAGCCCAGCCGGCTGAGCGGGTAAAGAGAGGGGTAGTGACCGCGTAGGGAGGGCTGGGATGCTGAGGGGAGCGTTTGGGAGGGCAAAAAGATCAGAAAGTATGCGGGCACCGGAGAAGGAGGGGACTGCAATGAGGTGTAGAGTCGGGTGACGCGCGGTGAGCGCGGGGAGCGCCGGGCGCTCCCGGCCTTCCTATTAGGCGTGCGCGTGCCTGCCTGTCAGGGCAAGCTCTCCTTTCCTCGGACCCAGTCGCAGTCCGGCAGCTGCTTGGATCCTTGCGCAATACCTGTTGGTTGTTTCTGCAGTAACCTCTGATCGTTCACATTCACAGCTCCTTTGGGACACTAGACGAAAAAGTTCTTAATCTGCTTTAAGGAGAATTTGCTAATTTTTACCTACCCAGGTAGTGAAGTTTCCGTATAGGTTTCAGGTCGCCGTTTGGTCCTTAAGGAACTGAAAGAATTAGGTACAAAGGCCCAACCTTGACAGAATGCCGCTTCTGACCCCAGAAGTCCTTTACTGAGCGCCAGACACCTGGACTAGGGACTTCTCAAAAAGATTCCCCGAAGGACATTTTTAGGATTCGCAGTATCAAAGTATGGCTCCTTCTCAAACTATTTTTTTGCTGGTTTCCTTTCTTCTTTTTGCCCTCTAAGGTTAGTGTTCCCCAGGTCCTCTTTTTTCCTTCTCCCTATTTAGAGCTCGCTAAACCCTCTAATCTGAGCCCATAGCTTTGATCCCACTGTGTCCCCATATGCTGATAAGCCCCAAGTCTGTGTCTCTTTTCCTATCCCTCCCTTGCACTCCTGGACACATCCAGATGGAATTCCTGTAGGCACCTCAAATTCAGCATAGCATGGTAGAAAGACACCAACTTGGGCTCTGGTGCAGAACAGATTTGGTAACTATGTAACTGGTATTAATCCCTGAATCTCAGTATTTGTTTTTAAATTGCAAAATGAAGACAATAGTACAATTTTACCTAATAAAACTGTTGTGAGGATTAAATAAAATAATAAAGATGCTTGGCACTGTGCCTGGAATCAATATGGGAAGGTATCCATCATTTAAAAGTATTGTAGGGCTTCCCTGGTGGCGCAGTTGTTGAGAGTACGCCTGCCGGCCGATGCAGGGTACGCGGGTTCGTGCCCCGGTCCAGGAAGATCCCACATGCCGTAGAGCGGCTGGGCCCGTGAGCAAGGGCCGCTGAGCCTGCGCGTCCGGAGCCTGTGCTCCGCAACGGGAGAGGCCACAACAGTGAGAGGCCCGCATACCACACACACACACAAAAAGTATTGTACCCCATAGACTTGCTCTTTCTTTTCTAACCTCAGTGGATGATCTTCCACCCACTTATCAGCCAAGTAGCCACCAGGACACTTTGAGTCTTTACTGATTAGGTGCCTGCTTTCTCTTTCATGCCATTCCTCTCAATCCATGTTGGTTTGGCTGAGTCAGTCTCTCAAAGATATCAGGCACAAGCTGCTTCCTTCACCTCTTTTTTAACTCCTGTGGTTCACATGGAGGAGCAACTCCCTTATTTAGCTAAAGTTTTACTTTCCTCCTAGAAGCTTCCAACACTACCTTCCCATCACCATCACACCCAGTTTGGTGTCTCCTTTCTGTTCCCACCCCTCTTTTTACATAGTTATTATCATTTGTCCACTGTGTTGAAATTTTTTGTTTACATCAATGTTTCCCTCTTTACACTGAATTTCTTCAAGGTGGGCCCATTACTTATTTAATCTAAGAATCAGTAAGCACTCTTTAAATGTTTGTTGAATGAACAAATTACAGTTTACAAGGGAGGGTATGAAGGCCGGAAAACCAGACAGGAGGCTAACAGAATTGTTTGGGCAAGAATCCATGAGGGACTAAAGTAGGGTAATGGTCATGGAGTTAGTAGAATTGGGATAAATTAGAAGCTATGGGCTTGTCGACTGATTGGATGTTAGAAGAGAGAAAGAGTCAAAGATAACACCTGGGTTTTCTATTTGAGGTAGTGGATAGATATTGGAGCCACTGACCAAGAGAAAAAATACAGAAAGTTTGTGAGAAAGATGAAGGGTTCAGTCTTGGTGCATGAGACTTGAAATGTTTATGATACAATCCAGTTGTGGCATGTCAGTAGGTGGTTGAAAATATGGATAAACAGGGAAAACGGGGCATCTCTCCTAGAAATTTTGACATTGGTATATAGACAGCAGTTAAAGCCATGGTTATGGATGAGTGAATGGTGGTGGGTGTGTCAAATATTTCCTGTTGTCTTTCAGGTACATGGTAAGATTGCATTTCCCAGCCTCCTTGTGGTTGGGATGAGCTAAGTGACACATTCTGCCCATGAATTATGAGCACAGAGTTTAATTGCTGGTGCAAGACCTTCCAGAACTCTTTTTCTCTTTGCCATGGCAATCAACAATGTTCCAGAGAATATGCTCCATTAATCTTGGTCTTGGAAGGTTGAGGCAGAATAGTGTCCCATCCACTTCATGATGGTATTTAAAGTGAATGAGAAGTCAACTTTGGTTGTTTAAAGCAACTGAGATTTGAGGGTGTTTTTGTTCATTTGTTTTCAGAGCAAATCTTTGTCACTTCTTACTGAATGAATGAGAAGAAGAGCAAAAACTTGGATACACCAGTGTGCTCATTAGACTATTTTCATGCAAGAAAGAGAGACCAAGAAGACACCTTAATTAAAAGGGTTGGAAGCAGGAGTATTTATATGGATATATTAATAGCTATTAGGAATCAAGGCACCTCTAAAGAGAAGCTGTTCTTTTCTTTCCCATTGTATCTCTGTTTTTCTCTACCTCTTTGATCAGTTCTCACACTACTGACAGCTAATTAACCCTCTTCTTATCTTATAATACACATTTCAGAGGAGCACAATTCAGTTGCAAGAGCCCATAGCTCTAAGCCACGTCATGGGCTGCCAACCAGCCTGTGGTTGGGCCACTGTTATATCAGGTGCCCATCCTGATCCAAACAGTGCCACCGCTTTGCAAAATACCGCTCCTGAACATGGGAGCTCTGGTCAGACTATAACGGGACATTTCCATTTTTGTCCCACCAAAATTTATTTTTCAAAGAATTGTGAGAGTTATATTTTACAAATGTTAATTAGATGTGTCTTAACCTACAAATGCTCCAACCTCCCACCCTCTGTCTAAAACCTTTCTGTTGCTTTAGCAAAAACACCCAACTCCTTGAGTAGCCTACAAGCCCTTTATGATCTGGCCTTTACCTACCATTCCTACCTCATCTCCTGCCACCCTTCCCCCAGCCACACTGGCCTCCTGTCTCTCCCTTTGATAAGCCAAACTGGTTTCAACCTCAGGACGTTTGTACTCTGCCTTTGATGATCTCTCTTGTTTGAATACTCTTCCCCTACCTCTTAGAAAGCTTTCTTATTATTCCTTTCTTCTTATTATCTACTTTAAGCTCTTCTGCCATCACCTCATCTATGTTAGTCATATACTCCTTTCCTTCATTGCACCTACCATTTGAAATTGTCTTGTATGATTATTGCTTTGCTATCTGTCTTCCCCAAGGAGAATGAAAACACCATGAAAATGGGCATCTTTTCTGTCTTGTGATCCCCTGTATTCCTGAGAATAGTCCCTGACACACAAAATACTTTTTTTTTTTTTTTTTTTTTGCCGTACGTGGGCCTCTCACTGTTGTGGCCTCTCCCGTTGCGGAGCACAGGCTCCGGACGCGCAGGCTCAGCGGCCATGGCTCACGGGCCCAGCCGCTCTGCAGCATGTGGGATCTTCCCGGACCGGGGCATGAACCCGCGTTCCCTGCATCGGCAGGAGGACTCCCAGCCACTGCGCCACCAGGGAAGCCTCACAAAATACTTTTTAAGTAAATGAAGGAGATGGTAGGTAGTGTGCTCATCTACTGGCTATTTTTCGCTAGTCCTCTATCCAGGTTCATTCTCTACTCTTCCCTGCCTTGCTGTGCATCTCAGGAGGTTGACTTCTAGAGTTTGCATCACCCAATCTTCATTGTGCTCTGGGTTTCCAATTAGGTTTGACCAATGAGTGTCACCAGAAGAAGATTGGAAGATAGTAGAGTGAGAGGTGGTCAGGGTATTTATCTCTTCCCAACCCAGCTTCACTGTGTTTTTGGTAGTAACTGAATTCTTCCATGTCCAAAGTTCCTGTTGAGTGGCCTTTAAGTTTCCAGCTCTTTCCTAGCTCTGGTAATGGTTTCCTGATGCTTCACCATCCCTTGTAAAACTCCCTTGATTAGACTCTTTACTATGGCCGCTGTTGCCTGCTGGGACCCTGACTGACATAGGTGGACAGGTCAGAGACTGATGAGTTCAACACAACACCTGAGTTCATATAACTTGCCGAAGGCTATACAGAGAAAGTGATGGAATCAGGTTTCAAATTCAAAGTAAGTTCAGGTAATTTGAGGAGATCAGGAGAAACTGTTATACTAGAAATCCAAGGAAAAGAGAATGTTAAGAAAGAAGGAAGAGTCAGCAGTGCCCAATGTAGCAAAGGATTCAAGGTGAGAGAAGGACCAATAAGTGCCCCTTAGGTATCTATTTCAAAAGTAGCCACTAGGGCCTTAGGTAAACTACTTTCAATAAAAAGAAAATTCAGTCCTGGACATATATCCAGAAAAGATGAAAACTCTAATTCAAAAAGATACATGCACCCCAATGTTCAGAGAAGCACTATTTACAATAGCCAAGCCATGGAAGCAACCTAAATATCCATCAACAGATGAATGGAAAAAGAAGATGTGGTATGTGTGTGTGTATGTGTGTGTGTGTGTGTGTGTGTGTGTGTGTGTATAAAATGGAATATTAGCCATAAAAAAGAATGAAATAATGCCATCTGCAGCAACATGGATGGACCTAGAGATTATAATACCTAGTGAAGTAAGTCAGAGAAAGACAAGTATATGATATCACTTATATGTGAAATGTAAAAAAAAGATACAAATGAACTTCTTTACAAAACAGAAATATACTCACAGACATTGAAAACAAACTTATGGTTACCGAAGTAGAAAGGCAGGGGAGGAATAAATTAGAAGTTTGGGATTACCATATACTTACTACTGTTGATATATATAAAATAGATAAACAACAAGGACATACTGTACAGCACTGGGAACTATATTCAATATCTTGTAATAACCTATAATGGAAAAGAATCTGAAAAAATATATATATGTATATATATACATATATATATAAACTGAATCACTTTGCTGTACACCTGAAACTAACACATTGTAAATCAACTATACTTTAATAAAATTTTTAAAGTGATTAAAATGGTAAATTTTATAAGTAATTTACAATAGAAAATTAGAAAAAATAAAAAAAAGAGTGAGTTTAAATAGCTCTTTTGATCATCCTGAACAAAAAGGAAGGAAAGAAAGGATGACAGCTAGAAGGTAATGCAGGATGAGAAAGATGGAGATATTATAAGTGAGATGTTCCAGTGTGTTTATAAACTGAGATAAAGAAGGCTGGAGTGAGAAAACAGTTAAGGAACAGAAGGGAGAAAGTAAGTGATGAAGCCAGGCTCTGAAGGAGATTAGAAGGAATGGGATTAAGATCTGGGGAAAGGATTAGATGCAGAGGAGACAATGCTTGAAGTTCAAAGAAGAGATATAGAAATGAATGCAGAGTTGCCAGTGCTTATTTCTAATTGTAATGGAGTCTGTCATTTGAGGGTTTATTTGAATGTATTTTGGGAGATGCTGATAGTTTTTCTTTCTCCTTTGGTAGCCTAAGGCATGATTTCCATGAATTTCCCTGATCACAAATAAGGACTGATTTGTCTTCTCAGCTCTTCAGGTGTCAGTCATACAATGGGTACATTTTTCCGGCCTCCTTGTTGTAGACTTTCCACTGTGCTTGCCATTTAGATACCTTACTTTGTTAGTATCTGTGAGAACAGGGAATGGGGTAGAAGAGGGAATTCAGTCAAACATTGTTAAGTAATCATATTTAAATGCAAAATGGGAAGAGGCTATTAAAAACTAATTCAATGGTAAATTACTCTGCAAACTCTGAATTATCTATTTTACAATTATGGATTTCCATGTACTGTAAAATGTTACCTTCACTTAAATTTAAGTAGCGATAAATACAGTTTGATATGTGAATATTGAAGCTAACAGTTAAAATTGGTTTGCTGTGATTTGTTGTTATTCATGCAAATTATTTCTCATGCACAATTAGGCATCTCTTTTTCTTCTGACTTGGGTGGTCTGTGATGTCTTTGCCTTTCTCTTGCTTCTATTTATGTCTTTGATTGGTATGTTTTGGGGGAGATTTTGGGGCTCTGAGATCAAAATTAGAATCTGGTTTATTTTATAATAGGCTTCCAGAAGCCTTTGAATTCTTCATGACAAACTCTGTGTCAAATAAACACACGTCAGGCATCTTTCAATGACTACTGCAGCCAAAGGAAATGGAAATGTAAGTACTGCATCAAATGGTAGTAACAGGAGAACAGTGCTGTTCTTCAGTAGGCTCTCTAGCTAGCAAGATGGATACTTTGAACACCCTTTTGGAGCACTGTATAAAAGACAAATCTGCTTAAGATATATAATTTAAATGAGTATATCTGGACCCTGTATGAAGTTGCTATTTCAGTGTTAGCAACTAGTTCTTTCTGAATGACGTGTATTTAACTTATTTGTTCAACAAGAGCATATTGGAGGTACATACTTTGATAGATTCCATTGAGAATGTAAAGATGAATTAAAGGCATTTCCTACCTTTGGGGAGTCTAATTGTGGAGAAGAGAAAAATAACTCCACTACAAAGCATATGTGATAGGTGCATCAGAGTGATGCCAAGAGGTTTGGGATGGCAGAGACAAGGAAGATAATTACTGATGGGGTAGTCATTTCCAAAGAGTGCTATTACTTCTGTTCCTGAGTTGTATTTAACTAGAATACTTCCAATTAAAGGCTTGCTTAATTCCCTGAGCTAAATTGTGAATATAATCAGTCTTCTACAATGCCTTCTGTCCAGCATTACAGTTATGGTGGGAAATGCAACAATCTCATCCAGACTCAATCTGCCATCCTTACGCTTACATGCCTGTCCATCCTTTACCAAGTACACATCTTCCTGAGGAGTATCTCCAGCTCCCCTCTCCTCTTTCATTGCTCTTCACTATATATTTGACCCCAAAGAAGTGGCTCTTGTCAGAGATTGCAGGTAAGGATTATTGGAAAGAAGGGAAGAATGCACTCATATCAGCTAAGTAATTGTTTAGTAATTACTACTTACAGTAAGAAAATGAAAAGCAATAGGCTGACTCTACAGATAAAGCTTCCAGTTCAGAATAGTCAGAAAGATTTGTCTTTCCCATTTCAAGTAGTTTCAATTCTGTGGAAAATAGTAACTCAGGGTTCAATTAGAAAACTGTTGTTTATTCATGATACTGGATGAAAATGCCAAACCTTGCAGTTGTTATAATTCTGTTACTGTGTAAGTTGATGTACACACAAAGTACTGCTCAGTCTAGCCTCTACACTAATTAATACCATATAGGATATCAGGGAGAAAAATGAGTATAAAATATCACCTTTAAATTTTTGTTAGAAAGTAAGAGAAAGGAAAATTTAGAATATCCTACTGCTAATGAGCCTTGTTTCTCAGTATAGAAAATATGATTAGATACTGATATTGAGACTGATATTGATTAATTCCACAAAATGAATCCTTTATTTTTTAGCCACACATGCACAGAAGTATATCTTCTCCAATATTTATTAAGTACTTATGGCTTTCAACTCTCCTCATAAGTCAAAATTGAAAGACAATATATGATTAGAGAGCATTTAAAAAACTTGAATTTGTATTTTTTTTAAAAACTTATAGTCTATTTTTATTTATTATTTTTATTTATAGAGAGTATTTGTTTCATTTATTAGGTATGAGTTAGGGAGGAAAGGCATACTCTGCTGATCTCCAGGCATAAAGCAACCCATCTGGCTGATACTTTTTTACCTCATCTCTTCGTGTCATCCCCTCTCAAATCTGTGCTCTCAGTTGAAGAGGATGAAGAGGGGAATCTCCCCAGAAAGAAGAGGATTCATCTTCAGTTAAGAGAAAGGAGTTAAAAACAAGCAAACAAACACAGGAGATGTAGATAGGCTTGCCTGCTAAACCACCCAGTAAGATCTTACTCGATAATTTACTTGGGAAAATCTATAATTCCAGTATTTTAAAGGGCACCTTGAGGGTGAGACTGGGCCTCAAGGATTCATCTTCCAGTGCTACAGCCATAAACAACTGTAACACAGCATGTTACACACAATGACAGCACAGAGGAAGGAATGACTAAGTCTGGGAGTGGAAGTTTTGCAGCAAAGGTGATTATTTGAGCTTTGTGTTAAAGGATGAGTATACACTAATTTACATCCTGCTCATTCCAAAAGGATTTTATGTGCCTTGTAAAAGTTGACCACACAGTGGAAGAGTGGAATTGCATTTTGGACCAAATCACAGAAGTGTGAAAAAGTACGATATGCTTGGGAAGTGGTGAGATTTGAGGACAGATGCACAGAGCACACTTGTGAGTCTGGAGGAAGATATCACCATTCTCTAGTAGTAGCTTTCAAACTTGTGCATGCATCAGTTCCCCTGGAGTACTTTTAAAAGCACAGTTTACTGGGTCCCCCAGAGATTTTGATTCTGAAGGTTTGGGGTGAGGGAGATCAAGAATTTGCATTTTTTACAAATTCCCTAGTGATGTTGATGAGGCTGGTCTTGGGACACACCTTAAGAACCACTTTTCTAGAGTTTGGATTTTATTCTATAGTCAATTGAGAATACCTGGAATTTTTACAGCTGATAAAGGAGTCAGATTTGAATTTAGAAAGTTTATTGGAAGTTATGAGGAGAATCATGGAGGGATTAGTAGATTATTTCACATGTCTAAGAGACAGAGTAAATGGGCCTCAACATATTTTTGGAAAGATGAAATAGAATGGCTTGAGGTGTGATCAAGATTGCTTGGAATGATTGAATATGGGGAATGAAGGAAAGGGAAGGAATCTCAGAATGTTAAAATTATGTTCTATAATGTAAATGAAACATTATAATACTTAGATATTCAAAGAATCTTATCCTACCAAAATCTTAAAAATGGGGTCCAACAATTCATTCAGAGTTTCAGATCATTTTCTTGCCAGTGTCACAGGTTAGACCTTTACATCTAAAGAAAGTGAGATGGCTTGGCCATGGTCATTCAGCAGTCACATCTTAAAAATATATGACATGAAGCCCACTCAGGTAAGATCAAGTGTTCCTAAGGAAGCATCCATCTAGGGGTGCTGTTTATCCAGTGTGACTACTCTGAGTATCAGAACCTTGGCTGCAAGTATCAGTTGCGGTCTGGAAAGACCTTAGCATACTGTTAACTGTAGGAGGTTCCCTCAATACATAGGAATTTATAGATGCAACATGAAGGATAAATTGAGACAGGCTGAAACCACAAAATGGAAAGAAGTATATATGACTAACTTGATCCTAATTCTATTAAACCCATTGTAACGTGCAGTGAAGTTTTGATTTTAACTTCTAGTTTCTCCTTCTAGCAACTGATCCCTTAGCCAAGTGTAACTAAGGAACTGTCACTAATCTGCTTTCTTTTTCTCTGAATGTTGTTGTTCTTAAAGTTCTGCTGACCTTCTTCTGTTCGTGCTGTTCTTTTCTCTTGCAGGGCTGTTGAAATGGTCAGCTCCTTGTATAAACCATTTTTTATCTTTTTGTTATTAAAAAATTTTTCCATCAGTATAATCTCTGCCAATAGCATTTCTAAGGAGGTTGCTTTCTTCAATCCTCTTTGCTAAATACTTACAAGCCATTAACTTCTCTTTGTTTTTGCAGCCCATTAACCCTCTGTGCTTCTTGCATTGGGCTGCAGCCTCTGTGTTCTGCCCCTTGGTAGTGATAGGGAGGGGTAGGTTGGAAGGAGAGAATGGAGTAGAATGGGGGTAAGGTACATGGTATACTTTGCTCCTTTTGACTAGAAGAGTAACTTTCAGATTGGGTCTAAACTGGAAACAGATCCCTCCCTTAGACAGAAAATGCTACTCTGTTTTTAAACATTAAACAGCCTTTGGCTGCAGTCTTCCAGGGACTTTTCTGATTCACTCTCTTATGCTTATAATTCCTGTGGGAAACAAAAGCTTCATAATGCATTTAGTTACTATTGGAATTAGAGGGGGTTAATAAATTACTCCTTCTTCTCACCATATAAATTCTGAACTAATTGAGAGATACATGAGTCAGGAAAATGAAGTTCAAAACTTTAACTCTATTACTGATAGTGTTGATGAAGAATGTATCTTAGAGTGAGACCCAAGTATAACAACCTGCTGCCAGTCTAGTCCTTTGGACAACCCAGTAGAGGGAAAGTTTGAATATGGAGGGCAGACACATTAACCTAAGTTCTTACCCTCCTCTCAGGTAATTCATTCCACCACCATGTGGAGGAGTAAAGGGGTAGAGGGGCAAGAAGTCAAGATAAACACTTCCTCGTGGAAACCAGATATTTTATAATAGAATTTTAAAGAGTTATAAGAAAATAACAATGGTTAACCATAACAGTGTCTAACAATGACTTCTGAACTGTAGAAAAATAATTTCTTCCTTTAAGATAATTAATGTCACACAATTAGGAATTTTAGAAAATCAGGAAAGTTAATATTTATTTTCCAGGCTATGAATGAAGATGACAAAATCTGTATTTAGATTCATAAGTTGTGTTGATTGCACCAATTATCTATTTAATTTATATATATATATATATATATATATATATATATATATATATATATAAAATTAGAGGATTTAAAGTTTTTAAAAGTTGTCACATGCTGTTAGTTATCCTCCACAACATTTTTCCATTTTCCATAGTAGTAAATTTACAACTGGATACATGGCCACCAGCTAGAGAAACTATTGCCCAGTCTCACTTGCAACTAGGGGTAGCCATGTGAATAAGTTCTCACCAATGGAATGGCAAAGTAAAAGTGATGTGTGCAACTCCAACCTCACTTGCTTAAATGAAAATGACTTGGTGTCCACTTTCTTTCCCCTTCTTGGGTTGAGATGCTGATGTGGCAGAGACCAGTGGTGCCAGGGACCCTTAATGACTTAATGGAGCAGAGCCTTTCTACTAACCTAGCCTGGCCAAACTATAAGATGAGAGAGAAATAAACTTCTACCTATTTAGGCCACTGTGATTTTTTGGTCTCTTTTTATTTTTATTTATTTTATATTTTTATCATTAAAAAAAAATTGGGGTATAGTTGTTTTACAATTTTGTTAGTTTCTACTGTACAGCAAAGTGAAGTAGAGTTCCCTGTACTATACAGCACGTTCTTATTAGTTATCTATTTTATACATAATGTATATATGTCAATCTCAATCTCCCAATTCATCCCACACCCCCACCACTCATGGGTCTTTTTTTAATGTCAATATATATACCAAATAGTACAAATATTATGCCTATTCTATATGATATTTGTTAAAATATTCAATAGGAAGAAATCTGTACAATTAGGTACTATAGTCAGTTGAATAGAGGGCCCCCCCAAATATAAATCTACCTAGATCTTGTAAATGTCAGCTTATTTGGAAAAAAGGGTCTTTGAAGATGTAATTAAGAATCTCAAAATGAGATCATCCTGGATTGACTGGTTGAACCCTAAATCAAATGACACATGCACTTATAAGAGACAGAAGAGGAAAATACAGAGAGCAAGGAGAGGGAGGCTGTGTGAAGACAGAGGCAGAGATTTAAGTGGTGCATCTGCAAGCCAAGGAACTCCTAGAGCCACCAAAAGCTGGAAGAGGCACGGAAGGATTCTCCCCTAGAGCTTTCAGAGACAGCGTGGCCCAGCCTACATCTCAAGTTCAGGTTTCTTGTCTCCAAAACTGAGAGAATAAACTTCTATTGTTTTTAAGCCAGCCAGTTTGTAGTAATTTGTTATGATAACACTAGGAAACTAATACAGCTACCTAATAAAATTTGATAACAAAGATGAAGAATTTGGACAGGAGAAATAAAAGGAATCATTTCTTGTTTCCTTATGAAATACTGAAAGGAGCATAGAGCACTAATATAAAATTGGCTCATAAGACATTTTCTGATTGCCAGAAATGTGTCACCTCTGAAAGGTACAGGGTGTATAAAAGTGAGACACAATCCTAACCTTCAAGAGGTTCATAGTCTCCTTGGAGAGGATATATGTACATCAGCAACACTGATTCATTTTAAAAAGAAACTAAAAGGAAAGAAACTTCATGTCAAAATTATAGGCTACTTGGTTAAGAGAAAACTGCCCACCGAGTTGCTGAACAAACAAGTTTGACCATCTAAGAAAATCAGATATAGAATTTGTACATAGTGATAATTCTATCTGGGAAATCTGATAAAAACTGTTATTTAAAAAGTTCCTTGTATTCCTAAAGCAATTCACTTTATAAAAGAATTTGTTAAAATAAAATAGCAACTGATTTACTTAAATGTTAATAATTAATGACTTGAGAATTATGCTAGAAAGAAAGGAATTTAAAAGCTTTATTCTTAGGAAATATTACCACTTAATGACTGATTGAAATGGAACAATATTATAAAATGTAGAAGAAAAGGACTTGCAAGTGGATCAAGATGGTGGAGGAGTAGGACATGGAGCTCACTTCTCCCCACAGATACATCAAAAATATATCTACAGGTGGAACGACTCTCACAGAACATCTACTGAACACTAGCAGAAGACCTCAGACCTCCAAAAGGTTGAGAAAATCTCCACGTAACTGGGTAGGACAAAGAAAAAAAAAAAAAAAAGAGAGGAGAGAAAGGAATATGGATGGGACCTGTACCCCTGGGAGGGAGGTGTGAAAGAGGAAAGGTTTCCACATGTGGGGCAGTCCCATCACGGGTGGGGAGATCAGCCAGGACAGAGGGGGAGCTTTGGAGCCTCAGAGGAGAGTGTAGCAACAGGTTTGTTGAGGGCAAAGCAGAGAGAGAGAGACCTGCACAGGCGATAAGTGCCAGTCAGCCACACTCTCACCCAGTCCCAGTTTATCCTTCCCCCTCCCCATGTCCTCAAGTCCATTCTCAATGGCTGCATCTTTATTCCTGTCCATCTCCTAGGTTCTTCAGAACTTTTTTTTTGATTCCATATATATGTATTAGCATATGGTATTTGTTTTTCTCTTTCTGAACTTACTTCACTCTGTATGACAGACTCTAGGTCCATCTACCTCACTGCAAATAACTTAATTTCATTTCTTTTTATGGTTGAGTACTATTCCATTGTATATATGTGACACATCTTCTTTATCCATTAATCTGTTGATGGACACTTAGGTTGCCTCCATGTCCTGGCTATTGTAAATACAGTTGCAATGAACATTGTGATACAGGACTGCTTTTGAATTATGGTTTTCTCAGGGTATATGCCCAGAAGTTACATTGCTGGGTCATATGGTAGTTCTATTTTTAGTTTTTAAGGAATGTCCATACTATTCTCCATAGTGGCTGTATCAATTTACATTCCCACCAACTGTGCAAGAGTGTTCCCTTTTCTTCACACTGTCTCCAGCATTTATTGTTTCTAGATTTTTTGATGATGGCCATTCTGACTGGTGTGAGATGATATTTCATTGTAGTTTTGACTTGCATTTCTCTAATGATTAATGATGTTGAGCATTCTTTCATATGTTTATTGGCAATCTGTATAACTTCTTCGGAGATGTGTCTATTTAGGTCATCTGCCCATTTTTGGATTGGGTTGTTTGTTTTTTTGATATTGAGCTGCATGAGCTGCTTGTAAATTTTGGAGATTAATCCTTTGTCAGTTGCTTCACTTGCAAATATTTTCTCCCATTCTGAGGGTTGTCGTTTCATCTTGTTTATGGTTTCCTTTGCTGTGCAAAAGCTTTTAAGTTTCATTATGTCCCTTTTTTAAAATTTTTATTTCCATTTCTCTAGGAGGTGGGTCAAAAAGGATCTTGCTGTGATTTATGTCATAGAGCATACTGCCTATGTTTTCCTCTAAGAGATTTATAGTATCTGGCCTTACATTTAGGACTTTAATCCATTTTGAGTTTATTTTTGTGTATGGTGTTAGGGACTGTTCTACTTTCATTCTTTTACGTATAGTTGTCCAGTTTTCCCAAAACCAAAAGAAAAGGCTGTCTTTTCGCCATTGTGTATTCTTGCCTCTCTTATCAAAAATAAGGTGACCAATGTGCATGGGTTTATCTTGGGACTTTCTACACTGTTCCATTGATCTATATTTCTGTTTTTGTGTCAATGCCATACTGTCTTGATTACTGTAGCTTTGTAGTATAGTCTGAAGTCAAGGAGCCTGATTCCTCCAGCTCCGTATTTCTTTCTCAAGACTGCTTTAACTATTCAGGGCCTTTTATGTTTCCATAAAAATTGTGAAATTTTTTTGTTCTAGTTCTGTGAAAAATGCCAGTGGTAGTTTGATAAGGATTTCATTAAATCTGTAGATTGCTTTGGATAGTATAGTCATTTTCACAATGTTGATTCTTCCCATCCAAGAACATGGTATATCTCTCCATCTGTTTGTATAATTTTTAATTTCTTTCATCAGTGTCTTATAGTTTTCTGCATAGAGGTCTTTTGTCTCCTTAGGTACGTTTATTCCTGGGTACTTTATTCTTTTTGTTGCAGTGGTAAATGGGAGTGTTTCCTTAATTTCACTTTCAGATTTTTCATCATTAGTGTATAGGAATACAAGAGATTTTTGTGCATTAATTTTGTATCCTCCTACTTTACCAAATTCATTGAATAGCTCTAGTAGTGTTCTGGTAGTATCTTTAGGATACTCTATGTATAGTATCATGTCATCTGCAAACAGTGACAGCTTTACTCCTTCTTTTCCAATTTGGATTCCTTTTATTTCTTTTTCTTATTCGATTGCTGTGGCTAAAACTTCCAAAACAATGTTTAATCATAGTGGTGAGAGTGGGCAACTTTGTTTTGTTCTTGATCTTAGTGGAAATGGTTACAGTTGTTCACCACTGAGAATGACGTTGGCTGTGGGTTTGTCATATATGGCCTTTCTTATGTTGAGGTAAGTTCCCTCTATGCCTACTTTCTGGAGGGTTTTTTATCATAAATGGGTGTTGAATTTTGTTGAAAGCTTTTTCTGCATCTATTGAGATGATCATGTGTTTTTTATTTTTCAGTTTGTTAATATAGTGTATCACATTGGTCGATTTGCATATATTGATGAATCCTTGCATTCCTGGGATAAACTGCACTTGATCATGGTCTTTGATCCTCTTAATGTGCTGTTGGATTTTGTTTCCTAGTATTATGTTGAGGATTTTTGCATCCATGTTCGTCACTGATATTGGCCTGTAGTCTTCTTTCTTTGTGACACCTTTGTCTGATTTTGGTATCAGGGTGATGGTGGCCTTGTAGAATGAGTTTGTGAGTATTCCTCTTTCTGCTATATTTTGGAAGAGTTTGAGAAGGATAGGTGTTAGTTCTTCTCTAAATATTTGATAGAATTTGCCTGTGAAGCCATCTGGTCCTGGGCTTTTGTTTGTTGGAAGATTTTTCATCACAGTCTCAACTTCAGTGCTTGTGATTGGTCAGGTTATATTTTCTATTTCCTCCTTCTTCAGTCTTGGAAAGTTGTGCTTTTCTAAGAATTTGTCCATTTCTTCCAGGTTGTCCATTTTATTGGCCTATAGTTTCTTGTAGTAATCTCTCATGATCCTTTGTATTTCTGCAGTGTCACTTCTCCTTTTTCATTTCTAATTCTATTGATTTGAGTCTTCTCCCTATTTTTCTTGATGAGTTTGGCTAATGGTTTATCAATTTTGTTTATCATCTCAAAGAACCAGCTTTTTGTTTTACTGATCTTTGCTATTGTTTCTTTCATTTCTTTTTCATTTATTTCTGATCTTATCTCTATGATTTCTTTCCTTCTGCCAACTTTGAGGTTTTTGTTCTTCTTTCTCTAATTGGTTTAGGTGTAAGGTTAGGTTGTTTATTTGAGATCTTTCTTGTTTCTTGAGGTAGGATTGTATTGCTATAAACTTCCCTCTTAGAACTGCTTTTGCTGCATCCCATAGGTTTTGGGTCATCCTGTTTTCATTGTCATTTGTTTCTGGGTATTTTTTGATTTCCTCTTTGATTTCTCCAGTGATCTCTTGGTTATTAAGTAGTGTATTGTTTAGCCTCCATATATCTGTATTTTTTTACAGATGTTTTCCTGTAATTGTTATCTAGTCTCATCGCGTTGTGATCAGAAAAGATACTTGCTATGATTTAAGTTTTCTTAAATTTACCAAGGCTTGATTTGTGACCCAAGATATGATCTATTCTGGAGAATGTTCCATAAGCACTTGAGAAGAAAGTGTATTCTGTTGTTTTTGGAGGAATGTCTTATAAATATCAATTAAGTCCATCTTGTTTAGTGTATCATTTTAAGCCTGTGTTTCCTTATTAATTTTCATTTTGGATGATCTGTCCATTGGTGAAAGTGAAGTGTTAAAGTCCCCTACTATGATTTTGTTACTGTTGATTTTCCATTTTATGGCTGTTAGCATTTGCCTCATGTATTGAGGTGCTCCTATGTTGGGTGCATAAATATTTACAATTGTTATATCTTCTTCTTGGATTGATCCCTTGATCGTTATGTAGTGTCCTTCATTGTCTCTTGTAGTAGTCTTTAAAGTCTATTTTGTCTGATATGAGAATTGCTACTCCAGCTTCCTTTGATTTCCATTTGCATTGAATATCTTTCTCCATCCCCTCACTTGCAGTCTGTATGTGTCCCTAAGTCTGAAGCTGGTCTCTTGTAGACAGCATATATATGGGTCTTGTTACTGTATCCATTCAGCCACTCTATGTCTTTCATTGGAGCATTTAATCCATTTACATTTAAGGTAGTTATCGATATGTATGTTTCTATTCCCATTTTCTTAATTGTTTTGTGTTTGTTTTTGTACATCTTTTCCTTTTTCTTTTGTTGCCTGCCTAGAGAAGTTCCTTTAGAATTTGTTGTAAAGCTGGTTTGGTGATGCTGAGTTCCCTTATCTTTTGCTTGTCTGTACGTTTTTAATTTCTCCGTCAAATCTGAATGAGTTCCTTGCTGGGTAGAATAATCTTGGTTGTAGGTTTTTCCCTTTCATCTCTTTAAATATGTCCTGCCACTCCCTTTTGGCTTGCAGCGCTTCTGCTGAAAGATCAGCTATTAGCCTTATGGGGATTCCCTTGTATATTATTTGTTGCTTTTCCCTTGCTGCTTTTAATATTGTCTCTTTGTATTTAATTTTTGATAGTTTGATTAATATGTGTTTTGGCGTGTTTCTCCTTGGATTTATCCTGTATGGGACTCTCTGCACTTCCTGTACTTGATTGACTCTTTCCTTTCCCATATTAGGGAAGTTTTGAACTATAATCTCTTCAAATATTTTCTCAGTCCCTTTCCTTTTCTCTTCTTCTTCTGGGACCCCTATAACTCAAATGTTGTTGTGTTTAATATTGTCCCAGAGGTCTCTGAGACTGTCGTCAATTCTTTTCATTCTTTTTTCTTTATTCTGCTCTGCAGTAGTCATTTCCACTATTTTATCTTCCAGGTCACTGGTCCTTTCTTATGCCTCAGTTACTCTGCTATTGATTCCTTCTGGAGAACTTTTAATTTCATTTCTTGTATTGTATATCATTTGTTTGCTCTTTAATTCTTCTAGGTCCTTGTTAAATGTTCCTTGTATTTTCTCCATTCTATTTCCAAGATTTTGGATCATCTTTACTATCATTACTCTGAATTCTTTTTCAGGTAGACTGCCTATTTCCTCTTCATTTGTTTGGTCTGGTGGATTTTTGCCTTGCTCCTTCATCTGCTGTGTGATTCTCTGTCTTCTCATCCCAATAAACTCAGTGTATTTGTGGTCTCCTTTTCACAGGCTGCAGGTTCTTAGTTCCTATTGTTTTTGGTGTTTACCCACATTGGCTGAGGTTGGTTCAGTGGGTTGTGTAGGCTTCCTGGTGGAGGGGACTAGTGCCTGTGTTCTGGTGGATGAGGCTGGATCTTGTCTTTCTGGTGGGCAGGACCACGTCCAGTGGTGTGTTTTGGGGTGTCTGCGACCTTATTATGATTTTAGGCAGCCTCTCTGCTAATGGGTGAGGTTATGTTCCTGTCTTGCTAGTTGTTTGTCATAGGTTGTGCAGCACTGTAGGCTCCTGGTCGTTGAGTGGGGGTGGATCTTTTCATTGAGATGGAGATCTCTGGGAGAGCTTTTGATGTTTGATATTATGTGGAGCCGGGAAGTCTCTAGTGGACCGTGTCCTGAACTCAGCCCTCCCACCTCAGAGGCACAGGTCTGACACCTGGCCAGAGCACCCGGACTCTGTCACCCACACTGTTTGCCTCCAGGACTACTGAAGAATCTAGAGAAGCATAGCCAAAATGTCTGAGTCATAAAAGCTGAAGAGTGATGACTGCCTCCTGTCCTGCCCTCAGCCATTTCAGCCTCCACACGGACTGCAGCTGACCTGGTGCCCATCCTTTCCCTTCTAACCACTCCACCCTTGCCCCACTGGTGGGAGGTGGGACCCACCACCACGCTGGAATCTTGTGGTGGTGCCCTGAACTCTAGCGAGCCCTCCAAAACTATTTTTGAAAGCAATGATAAATACAAGGAACAGCAAAAGGATAAACATGAATATGTAAAAAGGGACATGAGAATCATAAAATCTGGGACTTCCCTGGTGTTCCAGTGGTTAAGAATCCACCTTGCAAAGCGGGGGACATGGACTTGATCCCTGGTTGTGGAACTAAGATCCCACATGCTATAGGGCAACTAACCCCGCATGCTGTAGAGCCTGTGTGCCACAACTAAGAACCTGCATGCCACAACTACTGATCCCATGCACCACAACTAGAGAGCCCATATGCTGCAACTAGAGAAAAGTCTGCACTCCTCAATGAATAGCCCAAGAGCCGCAACAAAGGATCTCACACACCGCAACCAAGACCTGATGCAGCCAAATTAATTACTTAATATATTTAAAAAAACACCAAACATCAAAGAGAAAGAGAGAATTTTTTAGAAATCATAAAATGTGGGGAAGGAGAGTAAGAAAATACAGATTCTTTTTATTATTATTATTTTGTTTTAGAATGTGTTTGAACCTATTTGACTATCAGTCTAAAGCAAGCAAATATATGAAGGGGTTACCATACTTGAAAAACAGGGCAACAATAAATCAAAAACATAAAATAGCTTCACAAAAATGAAAAAGAAGAGAACACAAGCATAAAATAAAAGGAAATCATCAAACCACAAAAAGAAATACAATAGGAAAAAGAAAGGAACAAAGAAGAAACAAAGACTCAACTGGAATACAAGGTTTAAAATGGCAATAAATACATACATATCAATAATTAGGTTAAATGTCAAGGGACTGAATGCTCCAATTAAAAGACATAGTGTGGCAGACTGGATAAAAAAACAAGAGCCTACAATATGCTGCCTGCAAGAGACCCACCTTAGGGCAAACGACACACATAGATTGAAAGTGAGGGGGATGAAAAACGATATTTCAGGCCAACAGAAATGACAAGAAAGTGGGAGTTGCAATACTCATATCAGACAAAATAGACTTTAAAGACTATAATGAAAGATAAAGAAGAACACTAAATAATGATAAAAGGATCAATACAAGAAGAGGATATTACATTCATCAACTTATATGTGCCTAAATATCAGAGGACCCAAATACATAAAATCAAATACTAACAGACATAAGGGAGAAATCAATGGGAATACAATAATAGTAGGAGTCTTTAACACCCCATTCACATCAATGACAGATCTTCCAGACGGTGAATCAATAAGGCAACAGAGGTCCTAAATAATACAATAGAACAGTTAGACTTAATTGATATTTTCATGACATTACATTCAAGAAAAACACAAAAAAACCCCAGCATACACATTCTTTTCAAGCACACATGAAACATTCTCTAGGATTGACCACATACTTTGGCAAAAATTAACCTCAACAAATTTAAGAGTATAGAAATTATTTCAAGCATCTCCTCTGACCACAATGGCATGAAACTAGAAATCAACCACAGGAAATGAAATGAGAAAAAAAATGACTACATAGAAACTAAACAACATGCTACTAAAAAACCAAAGGGTCAACGAGGAAATCAAAAAGGAAATTAAAAAAATACCTTGAGAAAAATGATAATGAAAACACAACCATACAAAATCTATGGGATACAGCAAAATAAGTTTTTAGAGGGACATTCAAAGTGATACAGGCCTTCATCAAAAAACAATAAAAATCTCAAGTTAACAAACTAACCTGCCACCTAAAAGAATTAGAACAAACAAAACTTAAAGTCACCAGAAGGAAGGAAATAATAAAGATCAAGGAAGAAATAAATAAAATAGAGATGAGAAAACAATAGAAAAAAATCAATAAAACCAAGAACTGGTTCTTTGAAAGGGTAAACCAAATTGAAAAACCTCAGGCCAGGCTCACTGAGAAGAAAAGAGAGAGAACCCAAATAAACAAAATAAGAAATGAAAGCAAAAAAAAAAAAAAAAAAAAGGGCTTCCCTTGTGGCACAGTGGTTGAGAGTCTGCCTGCCAATTCAGGGGATGCGGGTTCATGCCCCGGTCCAGGAAGATCCCACATGCCGTGGAATGGCTAGGCCCATGAGCCATGGCTGCTGAGCCTGCGCGCCCGGAGCCTGTGCTCCACAACGGGAGAGGCCACAACAGTGAGAGGCCCGCATAACGCAAACAAACAAACAAACAAAAACATCCTCAGTTCACAAGGATGGTTCAACATTCACAAATCAATCACTGTAATATGCCACATTAACAAAAGTTAAAAAAAACATATGATCATCTCAATTGATGCAGAAAAAGCATTAGACAGAATTCAAC
This sequence comes from Phocoena sinus, assembly GCF_008692025.1. Lineage (NCBI taxonomy): Eukaryota > Metazoa > Chordata > Mammalia > Artiodactyla > Phocoenidae > Phocoena > Phocoena sinus. Next base: position 34,043,703 of record NC_045779.1, read on the forward strand.
ATTGCTTCATGATAAAAACTCTTACCAAAGTGGGAATAGAGAAAACATATCTCAACATAATATAAGCCATTTATGACAAACCCACAGCTAATATAATACTCAATGGTGAAAAGCTAAAAACATTCCTGCTAAAGTCTGGAACAAGACAAGGATGCCCACTCTCACCACTTCTATTCAACACAGTATTGGATGTCCTAGCCACAGCAATCAGACAAGAAAAAGAAATAAAATGTATCCAAATTGGAAAGGAAGAGGTGAAACTGTCACTATATGCAGATGACACAATACTATATGTAGAAAACCCTAAGGACTCCACACAAAAACTACTAGGTCTAATAAATGAAACCAGCAAAGTAGCAGGATACAAGATTAATATTAAAAAAATTGGATGCATTTCTTTACACTAAGAATGAAATATCAGAAAAGGAATATAAAAAAAAATACTTTTTAAAATAATACCCCCACCTAAAATACCTAGGAATAAACCTGACCAAGGATGGGAAAGACTTATATGCTGAAAACTATAAAATATTAATAAAGGAAATTAAAGAGGATTCAAAGAAATGGAAAGATATCCCATGCTCTTGGACTGGAAGAATTAATATTGTTAAAATGACAATACTATCCAAAGCAATCTACAGATTTAATGTGATTTCTATCTAAATACTCAAGACATTTTTTCACAGAAGTAGAACAAATAATCCAAAAATTTATATGGAACCATAAAAGACCCAGAATTGCCAAAGCAATCCTAAGGAAGAAAACAAAGCAGGAGGCATAACTCTCCCAGACTTCAGACAATACTACAAAGCTACAGTAATTAAAACAGTGTGGTATTGGTACAAAAACAGACGTACAGATCAATGGAACAGAATAGAGCCCAGAAGTAAACCCACACACCTATGGTCAACTAATCCTCAACAAAGGAGGCAAGAATATAAAATGGATAAAAGATAAGTCTCTTCAGCAAGTAATGCTGGGAAAGTTGGACAGCTGCATGTAAATCAATGAAGTAGAACACACCCTCACAGTATGCACAAAAATAATCTCAAAATGACTTAAAGACTTAAACTTAAGACATGACACCATAAAACTCCTAGAAGAGAACATAGGCAAAACATTCTCTGACATAAATCATACCAATGTTTTCTTAGGTCAGTCTCCCAAGGAAATAGAAATAAAAACAAAAACAAACAAGTGGGACCTAATCAAACTTACAAGCTTTTGCACAGCAAAGGAAAGCATAAAAAAAAGTGAAAAGACAACCTATGGAATGGGAGAAAATATTTGTAAATGATGCAACAGACAAGAGCTTAATCTCCAAAATATGCAAACAGCTCATACTGCTCAACAACAACAAAAAACAAACAACTTAATCAAAAACTAGGCAGAGGACCTTAATAGACATTTCTTCAAAGAACACATACAGATGGCCATTTGGAACATGAAAAGATGCTCAGCATCATTAATTATTAGAGAAATGCAAATCAAAACTACAGTGAGGTACCAACTCACACCAGTCAGAATGGCCATCATTAAAAGTCTACAAATAACAAATGCTGGAGAAGGTGTGGAGAAAAGGGAACTCTCATACACTTTTGGTGGGAATGTAAGTTGGTGCAGCCACTATGGAAGACAGTGTGGAGTTTCCTCAGAAAACTAAAAATAGAATTACTATATGATCCATCAATTCCATTCCTGGGCATACACCCAGACAAAACTATAATTCAAGATTTATGCACCCCTATGTTCATAGCAGCACCAATTTAAAATAAGGTTTAAAAATCTATTTCACAAAGAAAATTTTTCTTAAGTGAAGTCAATTATTGTTAATAATTCCTCTTCACATCCTGGTTTATAAAATTCACTTTTTAATATTTGGCACCCCATAAATAAAATATTTATTTCAAAATTACATATTTACTGGAGCCATTCCTCAGGTAAAACAAAAATTGGTCCTGTGGTCACATAGAAAGAATGCATTGAGCATTATTCCTTGGGCTGCATTTAGACTTTGGTATGAGCAATCCAAGATTGTCCCCCATATTCATTTCACATTAGTGCAACAGGCTAAAGAGTGCCCTAAAGAATTATTTCCTTCCTGGTATTACAGGTAAGCTACTAAACAATATGGAATCTATGTCTAAGTTACCTCAATTTTATTCTGGAACCTAAGATCACTACTAGGTTTTTTATTGGGAGGGGTATCTTCCTTAGTTACACCTACTGTCTTCCACATGACATAGGTAATATGAAAATCTAATTCTATCCCCTCACCACTCCCCCAGTATTTTAGTCTGTTTATTTTTAAATTTTGACTCACTTCTATTTTTTCATTCAGTGCAGAACTTGTACAGTATTCTCTTTTATGCTGGGCATAAAAGGTCTTACATTGACACATAAAATGAGGACTTACTGTGTAAGAAATAAATACTGAAAATTAAGTATGCATAAAAATACTAGAACAAAATACACCAAAATGCTCTCCTTTGGATGTTGGATTTATGAGTGAATTTAAAATATCTTCTTAGCGCTTTCTATCCTTTCTAACTTTCTATAATAAAAATTTAATTGGTTTTGATGTTTGTTTATGTTTGTTTATTTGCAATTTAAGGTATCAGTTTTATTCTACAAATGTAAATAGGCTTAAGGAGATTTTAGTGAGGTTGCTAATGCTCATCCTCAAGTGAAGACACTGAGCCCACAGTTGACTTCCCCAGGATCAGATGGAGAGACTAGAGTATCTTTTCTAAGGAATCCCTTTTAAGGAATCTCTACCTAGATGTGCTTATATGGCAAAAGTAGCACTGAAGAGCTCTCATTCTTCTTACCAATCCTAAGGCAAGCAGACAAAAAGAAACCAACCTTCTAAACATTTTACTCAATCCAAATTCATTTAAAGTAATAAATATTTACAAGGATGTTCAGAAGCTATAATCCCAGTGGAAAAAAGTCAAATGGTATCACTGACATACTCAATTTTAGCATGAGTTTAAAAAGTGGTATTGAAATTAGATTTTTATATATGTGCCTAGGTATTTACTATGATCTTAGAAAACCATATGGTGGTTACTAATTTATTAGGTACAGATTGGAATGTATTTGTATACAGTTGTAGATGCATGGCATTTCTATTAATTGTCTTTTTTGCTACTAAATTTTGTATATAGCTTATCTTAGTAATATTGGTATTTGGTAATATAATGTTTGATAACTTCTTAACCTCTTTGGAAAGGTAACATGAAACCCATAGTTCTATGAAATTAAAACAGACAGGAACACTTTTACTTTAAACACTATTCAGGTAATGGGAAACAACAAACTCAGTTTTATTTTGGTGTTGCTGTTTATTCACTCTAAGATTTTTGTTGGGGTAGATGCCATTTTGCTTCTTGGAGTGAATCTTTTTCACATTTTTTCAGTCAAGTTTTCATATGGATATTTTCAAATAACATATATAACTAGAGAAATATGAAACTAGTAATATTGCTTTTCAAATGTTAAATTTCAACCTCAAAACACAAAAAAAAGAAAAATTCAAATGAGACAAAGAATAGTTTTTGTTTTTAAGACTTAAAACATTCACTTATAAAAACACTCATATTCTCAAATTGAAAAATGTCCCACCTGGTGAAATAATGTTTACCATTATATGATATATAGTTAAATGAGAATAAAGGCAAGCATGGACAAATACTAAAGAAAAACTTCATTGTGCAAATACATATATTCTTAGAAATAATCTTGGAAAATGTACTTCCCTGACTAAATATTTCAGCTGTTTACACAAAGATGTTTTCTACTGAAGCCAACAGGAGTTATACATTTATGCATTTCTGGCTAAAATAAGGTTTTTTAATGATTGTTAAAGCCTCATAGAAAGGCCTATATCATTTCTTGTCTTAATTATTTTAAGCAGGAGTTCCTGTTTCCATGTTCAGTTTTTTGCTAATTAATTTGGAAACACCAGTTTCCTAAAAAAGAGGGGATGGAGCAGATGGTCATTATTTCATTGTAAACTATCAGTTACCCTGTTTGCTTTTGCAAACCTGTATTGCAATTTTTTTAAAAAAAGTATTTACATGTTAGGGTAATTAATACCAGATAGCCTTATGTCATGTTTTGGTAATGTCTATAGATATATCATCTGTGGGAGGGCTATTGTCTGTCACAGATCAATCAGCTAGTAAATTGTGCTTATTTGAAGTCTTCTGTTTTTAGCCTCATGATTTACCTAACTGACTTTTGGGGGTTGTTAAAGAACAAAATAACTTGGAATTAAAAATAATTCATAATACTTGTCAGAAATAGAGAAAATGTGTTATAAAGAATAAACTAAAGTAGTTTTAGCGTATCAGACTTGATATAAGCCCTCTGATTTACTGCTGGTATAAACTGCCTTCTTTAGCTTACTTATCTTCAGATGATGCCAAAGAACCTCAGCCTTCCAGACCAGCCCCATGCATGCCTGAAGATAATATGAATCAAGCTGGTAGTTTTTTCCCCAAAGAGTTGTTCATCAAGCAAATAAAAATACTAGTCAGAAGATGGGGGAGAAATCCAGCCTGGAGATACATACTTTAGAAGGCATTGATACTTTAATGGTTAGTGAAGCCATGGCAGTGGATGGAATCACCTACGGAAAAGAAGTAGAACAATTTTTATCAGCTATCTAAAATCCATGCCCTTTTTGTATAAACACAACACCTCCCCACCCCACCCCCTGATCCTCATTGAGAATCATAGCCTCAATATCCACGTGGTTCTGGCTTTAGTTTCTGTAGTCTATATTATAAAACTAATATTTTTTGCTTCATTTTCAAATTACTATAAAATTTAATATGCATTTCCAGACTATACATGCAAACCCCTTGATGAATAAGAAGAGCAGCCAGCTGAGCATAGCAGCTTAACTAAAGGAATAGCCACGGCCTCCTACTCACCTCACAGGATTGCTAGGAGTAGCAAATGAAAACAGAGGTTGAGATCTTTGAGACTCAGTATAAAAAAGTCAGAATTTACAGGATGCTCTTGCTGGAAACAGACATCTATTTCTAAATATATGTGCAATGGGCAATCTTTAGCATTTGTTTTTGGAAACTCTAGCATGGTACATTACAGCAATTTTTAGTTTTTATTCATTGCACAATACCAACCACATGGCTGCAATGTGACTCATAGTAGACAATTGTGGGTAGTAGCATGGTTATCATTTATTCAGTGTGGGCAGTCTTAGGTTCGTTATCAAGATTTTGTTGAACTTTGTGGGCTGGTTTGTAAATATTTTATTGCTCTGTATACTTTGCCATCCAAGCCTTTACTGAAACCAGTATGAGTAAAATTCTGCAAACAGAGCATTTTTTTTTGGCTGTGAGGCATGTGAGATCTTAGCTCCCTGACCATGAATTAAAAGGCGAAGTCTTAACCACTGGATTGCTGGGGGATTCCTGAGCATTTTTACTTTTAAATCAAATTTTCATGCTTACATTATTTAGAAATTTGAGTGAGATTGGCGTACTATTTAATGGTTTTTTGTCAGAGTATCAGGGGTACCTCTGAATTTAGCTCATCCAATTAACTCCTTCCCTCTCTGAGAGGTATATTCTCATAAACAAATTTCAAGGGCAAAAATAACCAAACAACAATAGTAAAAAAAAAATTATTAGTTGGGAATTTGGCTTAGAGCCAGGGTACAAAGCTCTAGTAAATTGAGCGGAACACATGAAAGGCTTCTATTTCTTGAGCTTGTTAGGCCTAAATAGCCTCAGGCTAAAGCAGGCTCCAAGGATTGCTCTCTCACTTTTAATGCTACAAAGGCAGTCCTAATACTCCAGTGGGCACTAGTGGAAACAGAAAGAATGCCAAACAAGAGAATACTGTAGCTCTCCTAGGTATTGCTGAAGTTAACTTACTGTGCTCCACACTTAGGGAGAGGGAGAAGGGGGAGAAGACAGACACAAAGTGCTCCCCCACACCACTTTGCCCTGTCCTGCAAAAGAGGAGAGAGCCCTGTGGTGACGTGTAGTTCCTTGGAAAACTTTGACTCTTGAAAAAAGCAGCTTAATTAATATCCTATGATATTACTCTCCTCCTTAAAGGGACAAAAAGAGTATGAATGTGGAATGCCGTTCTACACCGAAGGAGCAACAAAATTATTTCAAGTATTTGAGTACATTTCCTGAAGAAAGCAACATATTGTTGTCTTCCTCTTTTCTGTTAGATCTTTGATACAAAGAGGCTTTGGAGGGACCCTCAATTCCCTGAAAAATCAACCATCTTCTTATTCCTTGGGGACCAGCAGAAAAGTCTAAGCACACACATGCGTTCTTTACAATAAGTCTCTGTCTTTAACCCAGAGCCCTAATGAGCAAGGCTGAGTCATGGAGGTCTACAAGGACTCCTTTTGTGCTGTTGACCTAAAAGCCTAAATGAAAAGAAAGCACAGAGACCTCTTTGACTCCTCTTTCCTAGGCCTATACCTGAATTTTTGCTTTCAGACTTTCTACTTCAATTATAAGAAGGGAGAAAAGACAATTTTAAGAAAAGTAGCAGCAAAGGTAAAAGAGTTTTTCTACTTTATGCTTAGAACTTTAGAACTGATCTTACCTGAGTTACGAAGTCCTAGGCCACTGAGCACTGGAGGGTGTGTATGTTGGGGAGCATTTTAGTACAAAAATCACAAGAAAGAACACACTGTGTATGAGACAAAGAGAAGCGAAATTGAGATCCTCACAGAACCCTAAAGATGCCAAAGTCAAAGCTGTTTACTTACCTACAAATCTCTTGGAAACCTTCAGCCAATGTCTGACTGGCTTTACTTCTTCATTATATTTCCCTTAGCTCCTCCTCTTGAGACATTTATCACATTTCGTTATTCTTTAACAGCCATCTTTTTCCTAGACTGGTATCTTCTCAAGGGCCGAGACATGTTTGTCTTCTTATTCTCTAGCACTTAGCAGGCACTCAATAGATTTTTTTACGGTTGAATGACATTTAATTGTGCCCCTGACTATAACCTCTTTTCAGAACACCACTGGGGAAGGTATTTTGGGGAATAGCTTCTTCACCTCCCCCAAAGCATAGACTGTTTAACCAACATTAGCTCTAGAAGTGTTATTATTTGAATAATTGGTGATTTTAAGAAAATTAAATCTCATACATTTTTTAAAAAATTGCTAACCCCTCAGATTAGGTTTTATGTGTTCTATTCCCATGGACATCCTCCTTTCATACACTCACTTGCAGTTTCTTCATAAAATCTGCATTTCACCTAAGCTGTAAACTAGAGGAGTAAAGGAGACTGTGTCTAATTTGCCCACTCTTGGATTCCTAGTGCCCATCACTTGCGATAGCATACATTAGGTGTTCAATTGCATTCGTTGAATGAATGGAACATTTAGTCATTTCTTTTGTATATACGGATCATTAAGTGTAAAGTCACTTTGCTCACTTGATCACGTCCATGTTTTTAGTCCATTGGAAGACTAATGTGTATGCTACCTATTGGAGTTACTGCAGACATCCATGTTCAAGACAGTTTTAGTCTTATGCTTCAGCAATTCTTATATTTCATTTGAAAGACAAAGGAATAAGAAATGTTCTATCTACTATAGCTGAAATAAATTTTAGAAGAGCTCTGAAACTCAACTCTAAAACATATACCTCTAATTCTTAACATTATAAATTGGTGCACAGATCCATATATTTCTGCCACTATAATATAGTTTTTACTGCATAAAAATCTATATATATATATTTATATATAACTAAATTTTTAATGATAGATAAAACCCATTTTTGTATTTACATGTGGCCACAAATAACTCTTGGCTCAAAATGGTATTTCTATTTTAGATAATCCTCACAGTTCCACTTATTTAAGGTACCTTATATCTTTATCAACAACACTTTTCAGTATTTATTCTAAACATAGATACCCAAAACGGCTATTGATTTCTTGAATCATTGAATTTCCAGAATATTATACCTTATGTTTAATCAAAAATGATAATAGAACTTGAAAAGTCAATTATAAAGCCAATTGCTGCCTCACAAAAATTTTTCTATTTCTTTAAGTTGGAAAATGGAGAGAGCAGAAGATGTTGGTAAAATCATATTTATAAACTATGTGTTTTCTTAAAAAAATTACTTATTGTATTTCATGTTAAGTATGTTTTAATTAACACTGTCAAATTAATAAAGCCCTCAGAAGTCAAAGCAATACAGAAAGATTTTTCTTCTGAGAAAAAGTTGTTAATGTAGACATGTTGTTAATATTTAGTCCAGGAAAACTCAACTTTATTCAATAAAAATTTAAGCAGAATTTATTTCCATAATAGGAACAGCTGTGTGGAGGAGAAATGATAAGCAAAAGACAGGAAAAAAGGAACATACAAAACAAAAATAGTGAATTTCACACAGAAAAAAAGGAGCAGAGGGTGAATAACTGAGATTTGAGTAAAATACTCTTGTCATATCTTGTTAGTCACTTGAGCTGTAATATCCAGCCTGTGACACAATTTCCCATGCTTTTTGAAGTACTAATTACATGATTAAGTACTCTTAACCTTGACCCTGGGAGTTCCATGAGCTTTTCATTTATTATTCATTAATGGAGCTCAGACTCTTGGTATCTGAAGGTATAAGGATGACTCTTTGCCTTCAAGGAATATGCAACAAGTTAGAGGAGACAGACAAGTAATTAAAGGATGCTAATATAGTTTAATATATACTATAATACTGGAAATGCTATATTTTTTGTGGCAAAAACATGCTAGGAAAATGGTCCAAAACTCTTTCTCAGGTTTTTATATGTCAGATCCTAAAATGGCAATCAGATCCATTTTTTTAAACTGGTGTTAGTTGCACTTATAATAAAATATGCATTCTATGGCAGTGATACTTAAAATTATTTTTTCTATCTCCCCATATAAAAAAAATAATACTGTTTTAGTCACATTTTATTTCAAGCTAGTGTAAAACTTTTTTCTTCTCCCAGAACTAAAATGTGACCAGACTGTTTCATACCTGACATCTCAGAGTAAATGCAGAAGAAAACTGGGAAGCAATGAATTTAGCATTTAATATCTTGCTTTAGAGTATAGTTATAGTTAGAATATAGTTAAATAGTAACTCCTTTGAAGTTGTCTCCAACTTTGTGTCTGTGGTGTTGAGTATGTATGTGGTTCTATCGGAGATGGAGATGGAGCAGTGTTGCTGAAGGGAACCATATGTAACACTGAACACCATTTTTGTACTTTTATTTATGTGATTGATCATGATGATCACTTTGATCTAAAGTTAGGTAAAAGTCTGGGTTCTTCAAAGGTGTCATTTCATTATCTAAATTTGACTGAGCAAAGAGTCTGTACCAAGGCTACTCCAAGTAGTTTCTTGCAGAGGATACAGTATGGTAGTTTACAGTTAGGGAATACCCAGGGAAAGCCAGAGACAGATGCAGGTGCAAAATTTTGAAGGACATTCTATGTCATGTGAAGGAGCTTAGACTTTATTGTGAAGATAAAGTATTCTCTGTCCTGATGATATTTCACTATCTAGTAAAGATTTAGACAGGGTCTTGCTGCCTAATTAATCTCATTAAGTATATATTAGTATTAATTACTCCAAAAGAAAAATCTCAGTTTGGGCCAACGTCATCTCCTTTCCTCTGAAGGAGGCTGTATTACCTGCCAAAGATGAGGTGCAAGGTGATTATGTCAGGAACCTGAGGAAAGTATTAAAGATTCCCAGTGGATGTTGTGGGTAAAAGGTGAGGAGAGAACAGAGAACGATTGCTGAAATGAGGTCATGAATTTGTAAGAAAGTCAATCCATATTGCATGATTTTTCTCCAGGAGACCTCAGCAACATAGGAGAAGAGAAGGCAAATTCTCAAAAGGTTAGGATTTTGCTACAAAATGAAGCTGAGGTATCAGAGACAAAAGGCATTGGAAAGAGCAGTTATCTTATGATTTTTAATTTATATTTATTTATATTTATAATATTTAAGATTTAAATAATAGTTGAGTGGTAAGAAAGATCCTTATTCCTGCCAGAGTAGAAAGACTAGAGTCCAAAGTGGGTAAACATATATGAAGTCTGGACTGCTAAGATAATGATGGCAGAGATGAAGAAGGGATCGATTTGAGTATAATTTTTATATAGAATTGAATGAGAGGTTTGAAGACGTGGGAAAAATGGGAGATAATTTCAGGTTCTTGACCAGGATGAATGGAAGATGTTAATATCCAGGTTTGAGGTGGAAGCTGATGAATTTAGTTTTGGACATGCTGAATTTCAGAGGCATCCATGGGAAGACATCAAGTAGATAGTTGGATATTTGGATATGATGGTTAGGAGAAAAATCTAGGTTAGATTTGGGAATCATTGTGTGCTGGTGATTTAGTATATTGGTGATTTAGGTGTAGATGTGTATCCAAGGAGATTATGTACAATTGGGAAAGAAAGGATCAAGGATGAATTCTAGGGGAATACCAATATTTACAGAGGAGATGAAGACACTTTTTAAGGAAGTAAAAAAGAAACAAATGGTTCTCATGGAAACCTCGGGAGGAAAGACTTTCAAAAATATAGAGTGGTGAAGACTATTATTCACTGTGAGTGTTCACGTGACATAAGGACTGACTAAAATCCATTGAATTTGGAAATTAGTTAACGGTTTCAGTTAATGGTGGCAGCAGATGTCGGATTTCAGTGGCTTGAGGAAAGAACAAAGAATTAATAAGTGAATTTAGATTGTTCTTTCAAGGGGTATGTGATTATGAAGGTCAGAGCAGAGATTATACTAATGCTAGAAGAGAGTTCAGAGCCAAAGGAAGTTTTTCTTTAAAATGGGAAAGATAAATATATTTATTTGTGGAGGAGAAGTCAGTGGAGAAAAAAAGAATCTTAAAGCAAGAGTGCAAAATTAACACTGCAGAAATTAGTATGAGCAGAGTTTTGAGGATTGGTGAAGGGATTAGCATTAGACTGAAGGGTAAGGTTGGTGGAGAATTGGAGATTTTAGAAAATATCTTGTTTGGTTTGATTGCAGACACATGTGTGATTCCCTTATTTCTTACTCTTAGGAGGGAATGCATGCCAGGCTGTTTCCACTCCTTCACCCACACCACCTTAGGGGAGGTGGAAACGATGAGGTATTTAATAAATTTGATTAGAATAACTGAGCATTAGGATCCTTGGCTGAACTCTGGCCATCCTTCCCTTTGGGAACAATCTACCTCCAGAGAGCATATGTTCTCCTACTCCTCCAAAGGCAAGCTCTTCCCCAACACACAGGAGGACTTGCCTTTTTTTAGTGCCTTGAACTTGGTTACATCTGACTCATTCAGAGATTCAGCATTATAAAACTCCTGTGGCTAACAGACATAAAGCCATATCCTCTAATCTGGCCTCTATATGTAATAAAGATGATATTTTACTCTCTTATTCCTTTCTTGTGTTTCTCAGTTAGACCAGTATTGGGTGGGAGAGAAGAGTGTTATCTTGTCTGCCAATTAATTGTTTACTCATCAAATATAGCATTGACTACATGACCATGGCAGACTGCTAGTGGTCCCCACACTCTTCCACTTTTAATTGGAAATAGATGCCCAGCTTCTAAAGTAAGTTGCTGCTAAGTCCAATCAATATTGTGAACTGTCAAAAAAGTCTTCTGCAGCTGCTTGGCCCTGGTGAGTCTTAAAGCTATAGACAGCTCTTGGCAAGAGATGGGTGCCTTCTTATTGGCACAGAGATGAGGTACCAGGGAATTGGAACAGATGTATATGACCTAAAAGAGCATCCTAAAATGAGTAGTAGATTGTTTCTTTTTCCTTGCAGAACTAATCCCCACCCCCTTTAATCTTTATATCTGGTGCAAGCTAGACTGACTCCTTTAGATACAAGAGTCCTTCTATGGTGGGTCCTCAGGTAACACCAGAGATAGAGTAGGGAGCAAACTGGAGATCCTTGCCTCATAATTCTGAAAGAGATACCACCTACCACCACCATCCCAACCTAGATAACCTCAGTCCAAGGAAAAACTGCTTTTGTGTGTGGGCATTCTCTCAAATGACAAACCCTGTACATCTGCTCCAACTAAGAGCTTCAGTTTGGTGATCCCATTTTGTGTATGTGTGTGTGTGTGTGTGTGTGTGTGACTGAAAGCAAAGTTACCTGTTGAGAATAAGGGTGGTAAAAAATAAAAGGGACTTTGAAAACAGTAGTAGGTTGAGTAGGTGGTTGAAAAAGCTGCTATAAAGAGTTGGAGACAGAGCTGACTGAGACACTAAAGAATTGTGAAGAGGCCATGAGGGCCCAGGTGAGGTGATGTTGCAACAAAAATAGAAATGAGGTTTTTTCCTCTCCTGATAACCAGGAAAATAAAGGGAACAGTGAACAGGTTAGAGAAGAAACATAACTGGCCTTAGTTAATCAATCCTAGTTTTATTTTAACTGTTACTAATAGGTAGTGTCTTTAGTTAGATTTGTCCTTCACAAAGCTAACTTGTCACCCCTAATCCTGTGTAATTTAGGTAGTTTACATCCTGCACATGGTATTTACTCTTTACTCTCCCTATAATCTCCTGTAGCAAATCACCCCTTGTAGATGTTTGCATTTCAGAAAGGAGGTTGCAGATTGATAACCCAGAGACTAATGGACCCAATTACTGGGCTGCCAGACCCAATTACCAGGTGGCCTGACTCCAGCGGTGACTGTTTCAAAATAGTGCAAGATGAAGAATGCAAGACCTTCACCATTTTGATCCTTATCACTCATTTTGGACTGTAAACTCCCCTATAAGAATCCCTTTAATTCCCCAGGAAGGGGAGGGGGCACGGTTCTTGAGGCACTAGCCTTCTGTGTCTTCCCTTTGCCTGGCAAAGAAAATAAAAAGACTCTCTATTTCTTATATTCCAAATTTCTGTTTCTGTATTATTTATTTATTTATTTTGCGGTACACGGACCTCTCACTGTTGTGGCCTCTCCCGTTGCAGAGCACAGGCTCCGGACGTGCAGGCTCAGCGGCCATGGCTCACGTGCCCAGCCGCTCCGCGGCATGTGGGATCTTCCCGGACCAAGTCATGAACCCGTGTCCCCTGCATCGGCAGGCGGACTCTCAACCACTGCACCACCAGGGAAGCCCTGTCTCTGTATTTTTATTTGGAATCGGAGCATAGGGAGCCAGATTTTGGCAACAGTGAGAGAAAACAAAAACATTGAGACAACTGCACAATTATATGGTTTTTTCAAACAGCACTGCAGTCTTGCAAAAGGGAAGAAAAAGCATATGGTTTTACATAGCATGGGTGAAGGTTTTCCAGGAGAGTGGAGCAGAAGGACCAGAGTTCAAGTTGACTGGTGACCATGTGTTGGACCAATGAAGAAGGCAACATAGGCTGGACTGGGATGGAAGTGAAATCAGGGAACAGCAGGTATAATGTGATTTCTCTCAAGGAATTCATGAAACCAAAGAGTGAATGAAGTGAGAGCAAGACAGAGGGAGGTCAAAGAATAATAGTAGTCCTTCGGCTAGGATACATCCTTATTCACTCAAGCAACATTATCCAGAGTCTAACCTCTAAAAGGGTGTTTTTCCTCCTCTTTGTTAGTTGAATAATCAGAAAATTGATATCCTACCACCACCACCCTAAGTGTCTTAGTTAGTTCAGGCTGCTATAACAGAATACAATAGATTGGGTGGCTTATAAACAACAGAAATGTATTTCTCACAGTTCTGAAGGCTGGGGAGTCCAAGATTAAGGTGCCAGCTGATTCAGTGTCTGGTGAGGGCCCACTTGCTATGTATGTTCTCATGTGGCAGAAGAGGATCTAGAGAGCTGTGTGAAGTATCTTTTATAAGGGTACTAATCTCATTCATGAGGTGACTTAATTACCTCCCAAAGGCCCCACCTCCTAACACCATCATGGTTATGTATTACAACCTATGAATTTGTTAGTTTATGGTTTCAACATATGAATTTTGGGGGGACACAAACATTCAGTCCATACCACCATGCCAATGTTTACTGAAAGCTTACCATTTGGAAGTGACTCTTGAGGCTTTTACAAACATTCCCTCACTTGCTCTTCACAGCTCAATGTGTGGGTTTTACGTACCTTGCACAGAGTCACACGAACTGAGTGACAGAACTGGGATTCATACCTGGGCAGAACCCTGGCAGACCCCCTCTTAAGCATGAAAACCCCATGCTTGACCATTACTCAAAAGTGCCATCTTATCATGGGATGGAACTATGGAATATTGTTAACAAAAGTTGGATGGTTTGAAAATTATTATGGACCCATTCATAGATAATTTATGAACTTGGGAATAATATGTGAATCACATTAGTTGATTCATTTCTTTCTTAACAACCTTATGTTAAGCACCTATAATGTGTCAGGCAGCATACATCACAGACCCTGACACAACATAAATTATGAATTAGTATTACCATCATCAGTTGAAATACCATATATTCAGTAGGGAGGAAATATTTTTTAGAATAGTGCATGTAACCTTATTAGAATAATGTAACTCTGGACCTTACAATTCAGATGATTCTGCTTGGCCATGAAAGTTTTTAAAGGGAAAAAGAGAAGTAATCCCAGTTAATCATTGAGATGGTGGTCAGAGTCATCGCCATCTCACCCATTGTGTGTAGGCTTTTTTGTAGGCTTGTTGACTTCTTGTGGTTTTTCTTTAGGTGCTATCTTGTTCACACAGTTTGTTCACAAGATTACTGAGGGGGAAGCTAGGGAAGAAAACTTGTAACTGAGCAGGACCCTGTGAGGCCTTCCCAGGACAGGTCTTTCCCCTATATCTTCTGCTTTAGCTCCTCTCTGAAGTACCTAGATAACAGTATTTGATGCTCATTTCCTGAGTTGCTTTACAGATGTGAAAAAAATCCCACCAAATGGAAGATGTTAACTACTTGATGGCCATGAACACATAGCCCCAGGTCTCCTGGAGCCTAAGGACTGATAATATTAACTCCTGTGACACCACCCTGTTCCCTCACCATCAGCCAATCAGAGACTTGTGCACAAGCTGATCACATACCCTGTGACCCCCCCTCCCTCACCTGCCTTCTAAAAATGCTTTGATGAAACCCTTTGGGGAGCTTAACATTTTTTAGGGCATAAGCCACCCGTCTTCTTGCAGGGCCCTGCAATAAACCTTTCTCTGCTTCAAACTCTGACGTTTTGGTTTGTTTGGCTTCACTGTGCGTTGGGCACACAAACTTGCACTAACAATTAACAGCTAACATCTGTTAATTACTTATTCTTCATTTCTGCTACTTTGATCTATGGAAAGAACCAACAAAAGATTTGAAAGGCATGCTAGGGCTAGAGATGAGTAGAGCATGGGTGTGCCTGATTTAAGGTTAGTGACAAAAGGGAGCCCCTGTAGAGAGCTCTTTCTGCCAAGAGCTCTTTCCTGCCAAAAGCTGCTTATAAATCACCACTTGTCAGAACATTATTCCCTTTCTATGGGATTATGGGCTAAGGTTGGTCTTCTGTAACTACTTCATGCTGACATAGGACACCGTATTCTTTTTTCTTTTTTGCGGTACGAGGGCCTCTCACTGTTTTGGCCTCTCCCGTTGCGGAGCACAGGCTCCGGACGCACAGGCTCAGTGGCCATGGCTCACGGGCCCAGCCGCTCCACGGCTTGTGGGATCCTCCTGGACTGGGGCACGAACCCGTGTCCCCTGCATCGGCAGGCGGACTCTCAACCACTGCGCCACCAGGGAAGCCCAGGGCACTGTATTCTTAGAGTGGAAGTTGACGACTTGTAGCATCTCTTTGCTGACAGTTGTAATTGTCTGTTTACATATATGGGCAGAACAAGCTACCATTATTTTGATGCCCACAAAGATATAGATTATTATGAGCAGTAGTGTGCTAACCAAAGATTCAATATTGCTCAAGATGGAGCAATTTATGTCATGGCTGCAGTCTGGTCATCATGCAGTTAGCATTTTCCCTTTGGTGGCGGTAACAGTATCTGTAAAACAACTCAGGAATGTGCACCAGACACTGTCTGTGACTCTACTGTCCTAATCATTAGCTGCCTGAGCCTGTTCTTTTGTGACTCAGGGAGACCTGGGAGACTTCAGCTTTCCTATAAATAAGAGGCAGGAGACATGAAGGGTCCTTTGTGCTTGGGTGGGGGCAGGGTTTTGCTTGGCTTCATTTATAAATGGATTTTAAAATAACTTAGTATAAATGGTAGCTTTGAAAGCCGGATTTTCAATTGCAAGACAAAGTCACTTACCTTTTTGAATTTAGAACATGAAATTTTCTGTGTGTGTGTGTGTATGAGTGTGTGTTTAATGAAAGTAGATTAATTGTAAGATTATAAGTTTACAACTGTGCAGAAATGGAAGGACTTGTATGAAGTTCAGCTACAGACCAAAATTTTTAAAAGGTATATTTCTACACAAGAATGCCAGTGACTAAATTTTGACCTGCATAGATCAAAATGATAAAGGACAGTATGGCCTCCCCCTCCACTAGAGGTCACTTAGTTTAGTGGAGGACAGTGATTCCAAAACTAACAGCAAAGTAAACGGAGTAGAAAGCAAAAGTAACTCTGGAAATAAATTACACAGTAGATGCATATAGAGGCACAAAAAACTCTCACCCTGGATTCCCTAAACCCCACTTCCAAGTCACCTGCACTAGACCAACAGGAACTTTGAAAAGAGGAAGACAGGGTGAGGTCTTGCTACTCCAGGAATAGGGGCTGTTAGGTCAACACACTTGGATTTGGAAGTGTTGACTAAAGAAATGCATAACCTAAAAGTTGAGAATTACATTTATTCAGTGGACTTTCTGAGGACTTCAGGCCCGGGAGGCAGCCTCTCAGATAGCTCTGAAAGACAGCTCTGAAAGACTGCTCTGAAGAGGTAATGGAGGAGCCAGGATATATAGGAGTTTTGCAACAAAAACCAGGGAGTCAGAACATCAAAAGATTACCATTAATTAAAGAAAACCAGACATTTCAGGTTAATGAATTTAGCGCTTTTCTGTGTGTGGAAAGATGCAAGAGTCTGGGCTTATTGAAATCATTCCTTTGATATGCACCTTAACCATCTAGAGCCAGTATCCTGTTCTTTCCCATCCTGAGATCCCTCAGGGTGCAATTTTGAGGGTGGCTGCAATGGCTTGATGGCTGCCACATCCAGTTTACTGATATGGCAGGCAACATTTTTCATTCACAGAAGGTATGGAAAAGAATGACATGCTTATGGGGCTTCCCTGGTGGCACAGTGGTTAAAAATCCACCTGCCAATGCAGGGGACAAGGGCTCAAGCCCTGGTATAGGAAGATCTCACATGCCAAGGAGCAACTAAGCCTGTGCTCCACAACTACTGAACTTGCTCTCTAGAGCCCGTGAACCACAACTACAGAAGCCCGCTTGCCTAGAGCCCGTGCTCCGCAACAAGAGAAGCCCGCGCACCACAACGAAGAGTAGCCCCCACTCGTCGCAACTAGAGAAAGCTGCACACAGCAACGAAAAACCAAAGCGGCCAAAAAAAAAAAAAAAAAAAAAAGACATGCTTGTTTGTTTCTTTTTTAACTTAACAAATGCACTAAGAGAGTTTTAACACAAAAATATTAATAGCTGCATAATAATATCATTTTTTATTAAGGACAATATTGATATTTCAATGAACATGTAAACAACATATCTTACTCTTCCAAGATGCCTACAATGTGTATGTCTTTTTTTTTTAACATTTTTGCAATTATTGACTGTAAACTCTCCTATATTTGCTATTTCCACCAACCACTACATAATTAAGAATTCTCAATATTCCTACAATCCTCCTTTTATTTCAAAAAGAAATAATATTCTATTATGTTTATATGCCAAAATTTGTTAGAAACATTACCTAATGAAACATTCATATTGTTTTTCTTTCTTACTGGGAGTAGGGGTGGAATCCAGTGTAGAACTAGTATATATAAACTTTTGCTTTGAGAAATGGAATATTTCCTGCTATATCAGTAAACAAAGGATGTCACAGTCATCAGCGCTTGCAGCCCTCCAATGTGAGCTGGTGAACCCTGAGGAAACTCAGGAAGGAAAGAATACCTGTCATCTAGCAGCCATCAGAGTGCAGCCACTCCCTAAGGTGAGCCCGGATGAAACTCGGGGTGTGAAAATATAGGATACTGGCCCCAGATAGCTGAGGTGCATATCAAAGGAATGATTTCAGTGAACCCAGACTCTTGCATCATCCCGTACATAGAAAAGCTCTAAATTCCTTAACTTGATATACCTGGTTTTCCTTTAATTAACAATAATCTTTTGACGTTCAGACAACCTGCCCTTTGTTGCAAAACTTCTATATAACCTGGCTTCCCCCCTCACCACCTCAGAGCAGTTCTCTCAGGGTTACTTGAGATGCTGCCTCCTTAGCTTGAAGTCCTAAAAATTCCTGTGAAATAAAATATAACTCTCAACTTCTAGGTTGTGAATAGTTTTTTTAGTCCACAACTTCTATTAAACTATTTCCTTTAAGTTTATTTTTCTTTGAACTGACTGGGGTTGTAGGTGGTTGGCTTGCTTCCATTCCCAACATTCAATTGACTATAATAACAATTAACTTTTAAAAAAGAAGATAAAATTTTGATTCTCCATTTCAACAGCAACAGAATTCTCTTTAGGCAATAATTAAACAAAAACGAACAAAATTTGAGAATAGAGCTGCACCAACATATTTTTTGTCATTTTTAAACAAACTTTTAGTTTTAGAACACTATTAGATTTACAGAAAAGTTGTGAAAATTATACAGAGAATTCCCTTATACCCTTCATCCAGTTTCCCCTTTTGTTAACATCTTATGTTAGCATGGCAGTCACAACTAATGAACCAATGATGATATATTATTGTTAACTAAAGTCCATACTTTATTCACATTTCCTTCCTTTTAGAGTATTTGTTTGAACCATTGTTATAGATTTCTTTTTACAATAGGTATTTTAATTATATGAAAAATTGACTTTAAAAAATCAATTCATGCTAATACAAATGGATGCCCTGAATTAGCCATAGAAGACATGGGGGAAAAGAGGTTATCAAAAATCCTTTCTAACTTATCACACTATATGTAGGCAGGTGTCTTGTAGATAAAAAATAAAAGAGGAAAGTTCAATTCTTCGATCTCACCTTTCTTCTTCCTCTGGTCCCAATGTAGGACATTTCAACAGATGAGCATTTTCTGCTGCGATACTGTGAGGGGCAATGGTAGCTACAGTAAAGACAGCTTTTAAATACTGGTAAGTCCTTTGAATTTCCACTATATGCCTGAGGGGTTGAGATGGATCTTAACACATTACTGGGTGAAAGCAAGCTCTGCAAACATGAGAGCATTTTGACTACTGTGGTACATCTTCTCAAGTATTATAGATCTCCCTTGTCTCATCCTGACCTCAGTCCCTAGGCATGGGGTTTACTCTGTCACAATGTGACCTGCTTCTTAGAATGATATGCTTCTCTTACATCAGAAGTATGGGTTTATTTCCCATTGGCTTAATTGATACTAAAACTCAATAAAAGAAGCAGATGGGGCCCATTTGGTTTCCTTTACTCTGAAAGCCAAAATTAATCCTGAGCATAAAAATTAAAACAGTAGGGGGGGACCTTGAAGATGGCGGAAGAGTAAGACGCGGAGATCGCCTTCCTCCTCACGGATGCACCAGAAATACATCCACACGTGGAACAACTCCTACAGAACACCTACTGAAGGCTGGCAGAAGACCTCCCAAAAGGCAAGAAACTCCCCACGTACCTGGGTAGGGCAAAAGAAAAAACAGAGACAAAAGAATAAGGACGGCACCTGCACCAGTGGGAGGGAGCTGTGAAGGAGGAAAAGTTTCCACACACTAGGAAGCCCCTCCGCGGGCGGAGACTGCGGGAGGCGGAGGGGGGAGTTTCGGGACCGCAGAGTAGTGCACAGCGACGGGTGCGGAGGGCAAAACGGGGAGATTCCTGCACAGACGATCAGTGCCGACCGGCACTCACCAACCCGAGAGGCTTGTCTGCTCACCCGCCGGGGCCGGCGGGGCTGCGAACTCAGGCTCGGGTTTCGGTTTTGGACGGAGCGCAGGGAGAGGGCTGGGGTTGGCGGCTTGAACATAGCCTGAAGGGGTTGGTGCGCCATGACTAGCCGGGAGGGAGTTCGGGGAAAAGCCTGCACCTGCCGAAGAGGCAAGAGACGTTTTCTTCCCTCTTTGTTTCCTGGTGCGCGAGGAGAGGGGTTTAAGAGCGCTGCTTAAAGGATCTCCAGAGACGGGCGCGAGCCGCTGCTAAAAGCGCGAACCCCAGAGACGGGTGCGAGCCGCGGCTAAAAGCGCGAACCCCAGAGACGGGCGAGAGACGCTAAGGCTGCTGCTGCCGCCACCAAGGGGCCTGTGTGCGAGCACAGGTCACTCTCCACACCCCTCTTCCGCGGAGCCTGTGCAGCCCTCCACTGCCAGGTTCCCGGGATCCAGGGACAACTTCCCCGGGACAACGCACGGCGGGCCTCAGGCTGGTGCAACGTCACGCCGGCCTCTGCCGCAACGTCACGCCGCCTCTGCCGCCGCAGGCCCGCCCCGCACGCAGTGCGCCTCCTTCCCCCATCCCTCAACCCCCGGCCTGAGTGAGCTGGAGCCCCCGAATCAGTGGCTCCTTTAATTAACCCCGTCCTGTCTGAGCAAAAAACAGACGCCCTCCAGCGACCTACACGCAGAGGCAGGGCCAAATCCAAAGCTGAGCTCCTGTGAGCTGTGAGAACAAAGAGAAAGGGAAATCTCTCCCAGCAGCCACAGAAGCAGCGGATTAAAGCTCCACAATCAACTTGATATACCCTGCATCTGTGGAATACCTGAATAGACAAGGAATGATCCCAAATTGAAGAGGGGGAATTTAGGAGCAAGATCTATGATTTTTTTTTCCCTTTTCCTCTTTTTGTGAATGTGTACGTGTATGCTTCTGTGTGAGGTCTTGTCTGTATACTCTTGCTTCCACCATTTGTCCTAGGGCTCTATCCGTCCATGGTTTTTTAAAAAAATTTTTTTTCTTAATAATTAATTTCAATTGTAATAAATTTATTATACTTTACCTTCGTTCGTTCTTTCTTTCTTTCCTTCCTTCCTTCCCTCCGTTAGACAACGAATCAGCCCAAATTGAGGAGGTGGTCTCTGAGAGCAAGATTTATGATTTTTACCCCCTTTACCTCTTTTGGTGAAGGTGTATGTGTATGCTTCTGTGTAAGATATTCTCTGTATAGCTTTGCTTCCAACATTTGTCCTAAGGTTCTATCCGTCCCTTTTTTTTTTCTAAATATTTTTTAATTCAATAACTATATTATACTTTATTTTATTTTTACTGTATCTTCTTTCTTTCTGTCTTTTTTCCTTCTTTCCCTCCTTCCTTCCTTCCTTCCTCCCTCCCTCCCTCCCTCCTTTCTTTCCTTCTTTCTTCCTTCCTTCCTTTCCTCCTTTCCTTCTTTCTTTCCTCATACTTCTACTAATTCTCTCTACTTTTTCTCCCTTTTATTCTGAGCCGTGTGGATGAAAGGCTCTTGGTGCTCCAGCCCAGGAGTCAGGGCTCTGCCTCTGAGGTAGGAGAGCCAACTTCAGGACACTGGTCAACAAGAGACCTCCCAGCTCCACATAATATTAAACGGTGGAAATCTCCCAGAGACCTCCATCTTAACACCAGCACCCAGCTTCACTCAACGACCAGCAAGCCACAGTGCTGGACAACCTATGCCAAACAACTAGCAAAACAGGAACACAACCCCACCCATTAGCAGAGAGGCTGCCTAAAATCATAATAAGGCCACAGACACCCCAAAACACACCACCAGACGTGAACCTGCCCACTAGAGAGACAAGATCCAGCCTCATCCAGCACAACACAGGCACTAGTCCCCTCCACCAGGAAGCCTACACAACACACTGAAACAACCTTAGCCACTGGAGACAGACATCAAAAACAACGGGAACTACGAAAGTGCAGCCTGCAAAAAGGAGACCCCAAACACAGTAAGATAAGCAAAATGAGAAGACAGAAAAACACACAGCAGATGAAGGAGCAAGATAAAAACCCACCAGACCTAATAACTGAAGAGGAAATAGGCAATCTACCTGAAAAAGAATTCAGAATAATGATAGTAAGGATGATCCAAAATCTTGGAAGTAGAATGGACAAAATGCAAGAAACAGTTAACAAGGACCTAGAAGACATAAAGATGAAACAAGCAATGATGAACAATGCAATAAATGAAATTAGAAGTACTCTAGATAGGATCAATAGCAGAATAACTGAGGCAGAAGAACGGATAAGTGACCTGGAAGATAAAGTAGTGGAAATAACTACTGCAGAGCAGAATAAAGAAAAAAGAATGAAAAGAACTGAGGACAGTCTCAGAGACCTCTGGGACAACATTAAACGCACCAACATTCGAATTATAGGGGTTCCAGAAGAAGAAGAAAGAAAGAAAGGGACTGAGAAAATATTTGAAGAGATTATAGTTGAAAACTTCCCTAATATGGGAAAGGAAATAGTTAATCAAGTCCAGGAAGCACAGAGAGTCCCATACAGGATAAATACAAGGAGAAATACGCCAAGACACATATTAATCAAACTATCAAAAATTAAATACAAAGAAAGCATATTAAAAGCAGCAAGGGAAAAACAACAAATAACACACAAGGGAATCCCCATAAGGTTAACAGCTGATCTCTCAGCAGAAACCCTACAAGCCAGAAGAGAGTGGCAGGACATACTGAAAGTGATGAAGGAGAAAAACCTGCAACCAAGACTACTCTATCCAGCAAGGATCTCATTCAGATTTGATGGAGAAATTAAAACCTTTACAGACAAGCAAAAGTTGAGAGAGTTCAGCACCACCAAACCAGCTTTACAACAAATGCTAAAGGACCTTCTCTAGACACGAAACACAAGAGAAGGAAACGACCTATAGTAACAAACCCAAAATAATATAGAAAATGGGAATAGGAACATACATATCGATAATTACCTTAAATGTAAATGGACTAAATGCTCCCACCAAAAGACACAGATTGGCTGAATGCATACAAAAGCAAGACCCTTATATATGCTGTCTACAAGAGACCCACTTCAGACCTAGAGACACATACAGACTGAAAGTAAGGGGATGGAAAAAGATATTCCATGCAAATGGAAACCAAAAGAAAGCTGGAGTAGCAATTCTCATATCAGACAAAATAGACTTTAAAATAAGGACTATTAAAAGGGACAAAGAAGGACACTACATAATGATCAAGGGATCGATCCAAGAAGAAGATATAACAATTGTAAATATTTATGCACCCAACATAGGAGCACCTCAATACATAAGGCAAATACTAACAGCCATAAAAGGGGAGATCGACAGTAACACATTCATAGTAGGGGACTTTAACACCCCACTTTCACCCATGGACAGATCATCCAAAATGAAAATAAATAAGGAAACACAAGCTTTAAATGATACATTAAACAAGATGGACTTAATTGATATTTATAGGACACTCCACCCCAAAACAACAGAATACACATTTTTCTCAAGTGCTCATGGAACATTCTCCAGGATAGACCATATCTTGGGTCACAAATCAAGCCTTGGTAAATTTAAGAAAACTGAAATTGTATCAAGTATCTTTTCTGACCACAACGCCATGAGACTAGATATCAATTACAGGAAAAGATCTGTAAAAAATACAAACACATGGAGGCTAAACAATACACTACTTAATAATGAAGTGATCACTGAAGAAATCAAAGAAGAAATAAAAATATACCTATTAACAAATGAGATTGGAGACCCAACGACCCAAAACCTATGGGATGCAGCAAAAGCAGTTCTAAGGGGGAAGTTTATAGCAATACAAGCCCACCTTAAGAAGCAGGAAACATCTCGAATAAACAACCTAACCTTGCACCTCAAGCAATTAGAGAAAGAAGAACAAAAAAACCCCAAAGCTAGCAGAAGGAAAGAAATCATAAAAATCAGATCAGAAATAAATGAAAAAGAAATGAAGGAAACAATAGCAAAGATCAATAAAACTAAAAGCTGGTTCTTTGAGAAGATAAACAAAATAGATAAACCACTAGCCAGACTCATCAGGAAAAAAAGGGAGAAGACTCAAATCAATAGAATTAGAAATGAAAAAGGAGAAGTAACAACTGACACTGCAGAAATAAAAAAAATCATGAGAGATTACTACAAGCAACTCTATGCCAATAAAATGGACAATCTGAAAGAAATGGACAAATTCTTAGAAATGCACAACCTGCCAAGACTGAATCAGGAAGAAATAGAAAATATGAACAGACCAATCACAAGCACTGAAATTGAAACTGTGATTAAAAATCGTCCAACAAACTAAAGCCCAGGACCAGATGGCTTCACAGGTGAATTCTGTCAAACATTTAGGGAAGAGCTAACACCTATCCTTCTCGAACTCTTCCAAAATATAGCAGAGGGAGGAACACTCCCAAGTTCCTTCTACGAGGCCATCATCACCTTGATAGCAAAACCAGACAAGGATGTCACAAAGAAAGAAAACTACAGGCCAATATCACTGATGAACATAGATGCAAAAATCCTCAACAAAGTACTAGCAAACAGAATCCAACAGCACATTAAAAGGATCATACACCATGATCAAGTGGGGTTTATTGCAGGAATGCAAGGATTCTTCAATATACGCAAATCTATCAATGTGATAAACCACATTAACAAATTGAAGGAGAAAAACCATATGATCATCTCAATAGATGCAGAGAAAGCTTTTGACAAAATTCAACACCCATTTATGATAAAAACCCTCCATAAAGTAGGCATAGAGGGAACTTTCCTCAACATAATAAGGGCCATATATGAGAAGCCCACAGCAAACATCATCCTCAATGGTGAAAAACTGAAAGCATTTCCACTAAGATCAGGAACAAGACACGGTTGCCCACTCTCACCACTCTTATTCAACATAGTTTTGGAAGTTTTAGCCACAGCAATCAGAGAAGAAAAGGAAATAAATGGAATCCAAATCGGAAAAGAAGAAGTAAAGCTGTCACTGTTTGCAGATGACATGATACTATACATAGAGAATCCTAAAGATGCTACCAGAAAACTACTAGAGCTAATCAATGAATTTGGTAAAGTAGCAGGATACAAAATGAATGCACAGAAATCTCTGGCATTCGTATATACTAATGATGAAAAATCTGAAAGTGAAATCAAGAAAACACTCCTATTTACCATTGCAACAAAAAGAATAAAATATCTAGGAATAAACCTACCTAAGGATATGAAAGACCTGTATGCAGAAAATTATAAGACACTGATGAAAGAAATTAAAGATGATACAAATAGATAGATATACCATGTTCTTGGATGGGAAGAATCAACATTGTGAAAATGACTCTACTACCCAAAGCAATCTACAGATTCAATGCAATCCCTATCAAACTACCACTGGCATTTTTCACAGAACTAGAACAAAAAATTTCGCAATTTGTATGGAAGCACAAAAGACCCCGAATAGCCAAAGCAATGTTGAGAACGAAAAAAGGAGCTGGAGGAATCAGGCTCCCTGACTTCAGACTATATTACAAAGCAACAGTAATCAAGACAGTATGGTACTGGCACAAAAACAGAAAGATAGATCAGTGGAACAGGATAGAAAGCCCAGAGATAAACCCACGCACATATGGACACCTTATCTTTGATAAAGGAGGCAGGAATGTACAGTGGAGAAAGGACAGCCTCTTCAATAAATGGTGCTGGGAAAACTGGACAGGTACATGTAAAAGTATGAGATTAGATCACTCCCTAACACCATACACAAAAATAAGCTCAAAATGGATTAAAGACCTAAATGTAAGGCCAGAAACTATCAAACTCTTAGAGGAAAACATAGGAAGAACATTCTATGACATAAATCACAGCAAGATCCTTTCTGACCCATCTCCTAGAGTAATGGAAATAAAAACAAAAATAAACAAATGGGACCTAATGAAACTTCAAAGCTTTTGCACAGCAAAGGAAACCATAACCAAGACCAAAAGACAACCCTCAGAATGGGAGAAAACATTTGCAAATGAAGCAACTGACAAAGGATTAATCTCCAAAATTTACAAGCAGCTCATGCAGCTCAATAACAAAAAAACAAACAACCCCATCCAAAAATGGGCAGAAGACCTAAATAGACATTTCTCCAAAGAAGATATATAGAATGCCAACAAACACATGAAAGAATGCTCAACATCATTAATCATTAGAGAAATGCAAATCAAAACTACAATGAGATATCATCTCACACCAGTCAGAATGGCCATCATCAAAAAATCTAGAAACAATAAATGCTGGAGAGGGTGTGGAGAAAAGGGGACACTCTTGCACTGCTGGTGGGAATGTGAATTGGTTCAGCCACTATGGAGAACAGTATGGAGGTTCCTTAAAAAACTACAAATAGAATTACCATATGACCCAGCAATCCCACTACTGGGCATATACCCTGAGAAAACCAAAATTCAAAAAGAGTCATGTACCAAAATGTTCATTGCAGCTCTATTTACAATAGCCCGGAGATGGAAACAACCTAAGCGCCCATCATCGGATGAATGGATAAAGAAGATGTGGCACATATACACAATGGAATATTACTCAGCCTTAAAAAGAAATGAAATTGAGCTATTTGTAATGAGATGGATAGACCTAGAGTCTGTCATACAGAGTGAAGTAAGTCAGAAAGAAAAAGACAAATACCGTATGCTAACACATATATATGGAATTTAAGGAAAAAAAAATGTCATGAAGAACCTAGGGGTAAGACAGGAATAAAGACGCAGACCTACTGGAGAACGGACTTGAGGATATGGGGAGGGGGAAGTGTGAGTTTTGACAGGGAGAGAGAGAGTCATGGACATATACACACTAACAAACGTAGTAAGGTAGATAGCTGGGGGGAAGCAGCCGCAAGGCACAGGGATATTAGCTTGGTGCTTTGGGACAGCCTGGAGGGGTGGGATGGAGAGAGTGGGAGGGAGGGAGACGCAAGAGGGAAGACATATGGGAACATATGTATATGTATAGCTGAAGCACTTTGTTATAAAGTAGAAACTAACACACCATTGTAAAGCAATTATACCCCAATAAAGATGTTTAAAAAAAAAATTAAAACAGTATTATTGTAACAGGGAAGAACAAAATCTGACTCCATGTTGGATCTATTTCTTTTACTTTAACCTTGGCTCTCTGTTGCTTTTTGTTACTATAATCACTAAAATTATGTTGTCTATAGCTATTGGCATACATAATGACCTCCCTCAGGGAACCCTGCCCCTCTGCCTAAATGTTAAACTAAAGTGCCTTTGTTCAGCTCACAAGGAAACATTCTGACCCTGCCCACCTGTGAACAGCTGTAAGAGAGAAGAAAGTAACACATCCCCTCCTGGCCAAACCAGGCAATGTTTTGCAAGACTTATGGCCTTTTTACTTTACTTCCTCACATCCTCCCCCTCTCTGTTCTGTAAAAGAAACTGACATCCAGATCCTGATAAGGTGGTATTCTGGGATGCTAGTCTGCCATCTTCTCGAACACCCGGCTTTCCAAATAAATTTGTTACTCCTTGCCTCAACACCTCATCTCCTGATTATTGGCCTGTCATGTGGCAATTAGACTGAGTTTGGATTTGGTAACGTTATGTCCAGTTTATGCTGACAATTGCAATGTTATCTCTAGATCATTAAAAATAGCTGACATGGGCCCATCACTAAAGCATTTTACACAGATTATTTTATTTAATCCTCTCAACAACCTTTGGGAACTACTATGATTATGTTCATTTTACCGGTGAGGAACTGGAGGCATAGATGGTTCAATACCTAGCCAGAGTCAGTCACATATTTAGTGACTGGCAGAATTAGGATCCAAACCCAAACCTGTGGTTTTAGTCATAAAATTTTCCCCTAGTTTTTGGGGTATAGTAAAGTCAATAAATATTTTATAAATGAGTGAGTGAATAAATAATGAATAAAATATTTTGGTAGTATATCCCTGATTGAGGCATGTCTTGTATGGGTTGAGTTTAGGGATTATTTAGTTTATCCTCATGTTTACCTTAGCTAAGTTATTCAGGACAGACTTCCTGAAGATATACAAGAACACTTTTGTGCAATTTTGAGTTTTGAATAGGAAGACTGACTTAAAATGTATAAAAGAGTAAATTAGTCTGTATATAAAGGACAACATGAAAAAGTCATAGAGAAGAAAATAGAGAGAAGGGAAAATAGAACTAAACATTCCTTTGATTGAATTGAAAGTGCCAAATGGGAATGGAAAACATTAAAGACCTTTGTTGGTATAAGTTATTTGAATGTGTGCAAAAAGCAATAAGGAATCATCTAAATTCAGTCATTGTTGAATGTTTTTATTGTTTGGCTACAGTCGTTTGTATTGATCAGGATGTAGAGAGAGACTGAAGACAGGAAATGGGGAACAGAGGAGGCTTCATTCATTGGCAGCCTAGATAAATGACCATAGACACAATGCCAAAGGGAACATTTGAGGAGCTAATCCAGAGGGAGGAGACATCTTCCTCAATAGAAAATCATTTTGAATATGAAAGGAATAGCAGCATAATTTTTCTCTTCCTGACTTCTAAGATATTCCTTTTTTCTTTTCTTTCTTTAATTGTAAGTCAGAATTTTATATTAATTTTCCCAGTGAATATGAGGCTTAAAAATTTTTAAATGTGTATACTGCTAAGTCTAAATTATTTATGTCATGTAAGAAACAGTAACACAGAAAGTCTAAAACCATGCTTTTTTTTAAACTTCAATATTGTATTCAGTGTTTTGGAGTATACAAGGACAGATCATTCTAATTTCATTTTGCTAGGATTGATAGTGAAGTAGTTTTACATTCTCACAAACCACAAAACAGGCAATGAAGAAACAGTCTAAGAAGGAGTTTCAGAAATATTGTGTTTTCAGGGGAATACTGTTCTTGAGCCCAATTCATTGAGGCCAAACAAACCAAAGCATCAGAGTTTAGAGCAGAGAAAGGTTTGCTGTAAGGGCCACACAAGGAGAATGGGACAGCTCATGCTCAAAAGACCCAAACTCCCCAGTGGGTTTCAGGGAAGCATTTTTAAAGGCAAGGTGAGGGAGAGGAGTCACAGAGTGTGTGATCTCTGATTGGTTGATGGTGAGGTATCAGGGTGGTATCACAGGGGTTAACACTATCAATCTTTAGGCTCCGGTAGATCTGCTATGTGCTTATAGTCACCAAGTAGTTAACTTCTTCCATTTGGTGGTGATTTCGGGTGCTCGCAGCAGTAAGTGGCAGTTTGCAGCGAGCAATATCTGGAAGCAAGTCTTTAGTTCCCAGACCGGGGGCCTAACCACTAAACCACAGGGACCAGCAGCTAGGGCCTAGATCCCTAGTTCTTGCCTGCCTTGTTGAGAATGAATTCAGGTGAGGAGGCAGAAGATAAAGAGAAAGGTAAAAAGTTTATTGGAAAGGCAAAGTACACACGGAAAGACGTGCGGGGGAACTCAGAGGGAGAGTCACGCCTT
This sequence comes from Phocoena sinus, assembly GCF_008692025.1. Lineage (NCBI taxonomy): Eukaryota > Metazoa > Chordata > Mammalia > Artiodactyla > Phocoenidae > Phocoena > Phocoena sinus. The sequence continues at coordinate 34,073,322 of NC_045779.1, forward strand.
TAAGAAGTTTATATTCTTTTTAAAGGGGCAGTTTTCAGGGTCTTTGTCTTCCTTCTGGCCAATCATCTCATTTTGTCCCCCCCCCCCCCCACCGGCTAATATGTCTCAGAACCCTCCCCTTAGGTGCACACGCACCTCTCAGCCAAGATGGATCTCGACATGAAGGTGTCTGGGAGAAGCAAGAGTAACAATGGCTTGGAGTTGTCCCCTGACTTTTGACCCTCAAAGGAGCCTTTCTGCGCATGTGTAGTGTCTCCCTTGCCCCAAGGAGGGGGGAAGCAGAGATCCCTTGATCCTTTTTTCAAACAAGGTTTTGCCACTCTGTTCTGCCATGACTGTTATCTTAAGGCATCCATAAGGGACAAAGCTTGGCTATTTACTCTGTTTCTGTTGTTACTTCCACTTCGGAGAGCAAACAGGAGACTGATTGTAAATGCCTAACTTGGAGCCCACCTATCTCCTGTCTCAGGAAATGCAAACAGGAGGCTAGTTGTTAAGTGCCCAGCCTGAAGCCCACTTCTTTCTGCTTCATGAAATGTAAATGGAAGGCCAGGTGTAAATGTCTAACCTGAGGCCTATCTATCTCCTGCCTCAGTGGGGGGTTTTAGTATCTGTAAAACACCTCATGAAATGTGAATCTAGGAGAAACTAAAGATTCTGTGGCTGCCACATGGCTGATTTACTGTTTAAATTCTTACCAGTTCTCCAGGCCCAACTGCTATTTTTGTCACTACATGTTCACAACCTTTCAATCATTCATTCTTGAGACAAGATTTTGTGACTCAGAGGCCTGGGAGACAACAGCTTTTCTGAGGCAGGCAGAGGACATGGAGGGAGGGGTCTGTCCTGCGGTGCCCTCATAAGGTCCTGCTCAGTTACAACATCAAACGGAAATTTTAAACTTTTTCTGAAAAATAAACTTAAGAATTAAGTGCCAAACAACAATATAAATGTAAAATAATTTAAAAATATTTAGGAGCCCGATCCCACTAATAGTTACTTTGCAAATATAAATTTTACTGGGTAACTTTGACTCCAGAAAATAAATTAGGCACATGAGGACGTAAAATGACAAAGGTTGAAATTGTGCCATGTTAGGGGATAATTATAAAGTCACCATAGCAAGTATGGAGGTAGCAGTGACTAAAACGATTAAATTTCTAACAAAGGTTACCCAACTCTTGGGGGACTTTTAACTGTATACACTTCTCTAACGTTTGAAATTTTGACAATGGACATGCATTATGTAGGGAAAAATAATACAGTAATAATACAATACAATGAACACTGAGCCGTTTGCTTGATAATATGTCCTTAAATTAATGTGGCTTATCTGAGCTATGTAAATATTGAATGACTGTTTAAGGAATTACTTTGAACACCATAAGGTACTCTATGATTTTCTATTAAGGACTCGGCTATTCTTTACACTAAAGAGAAATTGTATTGAAAAATTAAATGGAAGAATGACATGATTCCTGTTTTCAGCAATATAATCCTCAAGGTCCTCTCTCACTCAGCACTCATCTTATATCCTTCTTCTCCCACACACATACAAATTCAACTCTGAAATTGTCAGTAGGGAGCTCTGATAGAGGGGATAGTTCAATCATATAGCACATAGCAAAGCTTCTTTAAAATCTTCTTTTAATGTCTCTTTCTTTTCCCATTATTCCACTCTTTATGGAAGATATAATGTATTTCTTTTCTCTCTTCTAGAAAAATCCATTTGGCTTTGCCAGTAAGTTTCCTGCCACTTACTTCCCTTACTTTACAAAAGTTTGTACAAATTTCAAAATGTGCTTGCATAGCAGAATTAGCTAGGCAAAAACACAACAAAACAGGACCAAGCCAAATCCACAGCCATTTATTATCACTCTAAACATGTCACTGAGGAAGCTCATTTTGTCGTATCATATAATTTATAAATAATAATATAGCTGAAAGTAAGTTTCTTTTTCAGATGTAAGAACAAAGTGAAGCTTTCCCCTTCTTTATCCTAGTCCTATGTTGTAACTGCTATTTCTTTCCTAGTGATACTCATTTCACTCTTCATGGTTATGCAGAAGGTCACACACTAGTCCATCTGCAACATTTCTTCTTATGTGGGAAAATATTAAGCCACCAGCTGAGTCATTTACAGAAGAAGCATTTTTAACAGGTAGTGTGGAAAACTAAGACCCTAAATTTATAGGTCAGAGTTCTAGGAACTTGTTTAACTAAGAGATGATGTGTGCATAAGCCAGTCTTTAAAAAAATTATTATTTTAAATTAAATTATTAAATTTTAAGTTGACTGATGGTGAGGAGATACTTCAGCAACAGCTGTTAACCGGGGCAAGGAAGCTGCTTTGGAGAAAGTGGTAGTGAGTAGTGTTTTGGGATACAAGAGGAAAGGAAGCCATCTAGTTTCGTGGTTGGGTCAGGTGATCTGATATCCCAGGCACTATTACAATATTTTGCACAGTCCATAAAGCCAGAAATGAAAGAGAGAGAGAGAATGCGGGAGAGAGAGAGAGAGAGAGAGAGAGAGAGAGAGAGAGCGAGAATATGTGTGTGTATGTGAGTAAGGGGAGTATTTAGGTGCTTCAACTATCTTCCCCATTGCTACTCCAGCACAGCATTTGCATCCTTAGGTAATGAACATCAAGGGCATAACAAAAATAACATTGAACCATATCAGATGCAAAGTAAAAAATTCAACAATGATTAGTGGTTAGGTTAAGAGGGGAAGAATTTTTTACTTTTATGTAGACAGATGAATTGATGAAACAATATAACGTACATTACTGAAAAGTTATTACAGATGCTTTCTTGTCCTGATGGTTTAAGATATGGTTCCTATGATGAGATACAGCTCTCACTAGACTGTAAGCACAAGGAGGATGAGAATTTACCATGTTTACCATGGAAACTAATTTATCATGGTAAATTAGTTTTCATTTACCATGTTACCACAGTGTCTCCAGTGCCTGACATGCAACAAGCAACATAATAAACATTTGTTGGAAAAAATAATGATGTGAGGGTACATCATAGATCCATACATCATCTCTGATGTGAAAGACCTTATAATAACGTGGTGATGATGATGATGTTAATGATAAATAATAGTTATGATTTTTTGAATTCCTCCTTTGTGCCAGGGACTGCACCATCAATTTACACATAGTATTTCACATTTCATTTAATCCTAGGAAGTATGTATTATTATCACCATTTTGCAAATGAGAAACCTGAATTACAGAGATAGGGCTAAACCCCACCCAAATCAGCCTACATCAGGATCTGAACTTTTGCTGTATGTCTTTGAACAAACACATTCTATACCCACATTATGAACATAGAACTAAGTTAAGGACAATAGATTGAAGGTAGCATATACTCTTTGCTCTTAAGGAGGCAGTATAAGGTACATAACAACAGTGGAGGCATTGCAAGGCCAATTTGCCAGATAATCGGTACAGTAGGTCAGTGCAACAATTTCAAAGAGGAAGAATTTGCTGTGTCCTGAAGAGTTCAGAAAGTGCTTCATGGGAGAAGGAAGCTTGGACAGGATGTTGAAATAAGAATAGAATTTAAACAGGGAGAAAATAAGGGGAAGAATATGAACCAAGTTGAGAAGCAGGAACACACAATGTGCCTTTAGACAACAATGAGGAGACTAATGTGGCTGGAGCAGACTTCTTTGGGGACAGTGCTTTGGGGACAGAAGTGTTTGAAGATATAGTTGTTGGGACACCAGAAGTGGGTAGCACAAATACTCAGCTAAGAAGTTTGAAATTTATCCCATGATGACCCAAAATGTTTGAGATAGTATCTCATGGAAAACAATTATTTTGTTTTCATTAAAATTGTTTGCTCTCCATTAACATTTTGCTCTTCTTCCTCCCAGTCTTAGTTCCATGGAGGTATCTTATAAATGGGGATCATTTTCTACAAACGGTTTGAAATGGAATACATCAAAGTTATAATCGAGTCTGTATCCTGGCCAGAGAAGTGTCTCTTGCTGTTGCACCAAGGTGTGGGGGCTAAACTCTGGTGCTGGCAGGACATGGGTTCATAAGTAAACTACCCACGTGGCTTGAAGTTGTGTGCTTCTGTGAATGCTCTACAGTCATGGTTTTTGTGAATGTGTTCTTAGAATTGTCGGGCTCCTGAGATGTATCATGGACTACTGCAGATAAGAGGTAGGGACGGTGAGAACCTGCTGTCCTTTTTCAACCACTGCAACTCCTCCTCTAAATGTTTGCTAAGTTAGAGTTATACCTACATTTTTATTTGAAAGATAAATTCTACTGATAAAATATGTTTGAAAATTCTACTCCTTAACAAGCACAGACTCAGTCCCATCATTGCAGCCTCTGGAGCAGGAGCTCTTTAGAGATAAACAATACCATAGTTAAGGTAAATTCTTTCAGTTTGTCAATTGGCTTAAAGGTTGCTTGTGATTTTTTGACATCTTAAATTTTTAAAATACTATGTCGTTAAATTTGATGTTTCCTTTGTGATTTCTTTCATAAGTTTTATTTGGAGAAAATGCTCTCATCATACAAGGGAAAAGCTGCCTATATTTCTCCTAGGTTTTATGTGGTTTCTTCTTTTTCCTTCTAATTTCAATTTAGAAAATTTGAAATGTGATATGAGGATTTATCAAGTTAGTTATTTTATAAACAGCCATTTTACTAATTCCATTTATTGAATAATTTTACATCACCATTAATTTAAATAATTCACACACAAAGGCTTTTTTATACAATACCAATTATGTTTTATTACTCTTTGTCATCGCTTATTTTGTTCTGGGGGTATCTGCAGTGTCTGGCCCTATGTATGACTCAGAAAATAACTAGCTGTTCCAATTTATCTTTTCTTTTCCCAGATGAATTTGAGTCATTTAAAAGTATCTCAACCCTTATCTTCACCCCCATTAACAAATGCATCCCCCAAATTGTGTTTAGAGTGATGATGAATAATTTTGGCAGTCTCATATAAATTAGATCATTGTGAGCAAAATCTAGAGCAGTATTTCTCAAAGGGTTTTCCCGGGGTACTTTTTCAGGGTTAGTAAGTCAGCACCTCTGGAGGTGGACCCAGGAATCTAAATTTCAAGTAAGTTTTCCATGGTTGAGAGCATCTGGTGTGGAGACGCAGCTACACATGAAGAGGATCCCACACAGACTAGGCATGAAGTGATAAGGTCTAAATAAAAGTGGTGGTGGTGATATAAAAAGAGACATGTATCTATTTCAAGGTAAGAGTTGATAGCATTTGTTTTGAGCATTTGAGTCTATTGAGTTTGAGTTGGGTGATTGTTAAAATGTAAAATGATATGCCACTGATAGAAGTAGTGAGTTGAGGAAGGATGTTTACCTTTTGGGGGAAGATGATTAATTCATTTGTAGACATGTCAAGTTTGATTAGATGTTAAGAGTTCTAATCATTAAATAAGTTAAAAAGTAGATTGACACATGTAATTTGGCTCAGACAAGAGAGGGCTCGTGAGCAAAAGATGCATAGGGGTTAAAGCATGGGCTTTGGGAGTAGTGATGCATTCAGTTTTGCCACTTAAGGCTCCATGACCTAGAGCAGATTACCTAACTTCTCAAAGCCTCAGTTTTGATACATGCTCACAAATGGGAAGTGGATGCAATGATTGTCTACAGAGAGAAGATGATTGTGAAGAGAAAGTACAGTTAGATAGAAAAAACTCTCTCTAGTCTCCTCATATTTCTCAGTTCCCTGTCAGACTTGGTTGGGCAGTGATTTCCATTCTGTTTTGTTAGCAGCAGGACTCTTGCTTTAAATGGCATCTGTGGACAAAGTCCAGTGTGTAAAGCAAGCGAGGGGAGATGCTCTGTCTAAAGTGGGACTGGAGGCACGAGACGTAAGCATTGATCTCTATTGGCCTGAGTAACCAGAGCCTCCAGACATCTGCTTAGAAGCTTGAATGCCAGGGTGTGGGACAGTTGTAGCTGAGAGAACTACACTCTCTCTGTCTGCAGAGTAGCAAGCTAAACCCTAGTATATCTAAAACTACAGGAAAAACCTGATGTTCGGTATGTAAAAGTATTGACTGAGTACTGACCTTGAAGAATACAAGGTTTGAAGTCACAGCTTTGTCTATGCATGAAAGTGTTGCTGTCATCTACATCCACTTTACTGCAGTCTCCCAGCAGTCCAGAAATTAGTTCTCCTTAGAACATTTATATCTTTTTGGTTCTATCTCCTTCCTGATATTTGTGTTATTTAATTTAAAATTATTATTCTTAGTTTAACAGACAGTTGATAGTAAAGGTGCTAGAAATAAATACAAGGAGGGCAGATGATTATAGAGAAGCATGCAGGAAGTTCATGGGCATTTATCTTTTATTTTTGTTTATTTATGTATCAATTTTAACATCTTTATTGAGTATAATTGCTTTACAATGATGTGTTAGTTTCTGTTTATAACAAACTGAATCAGCTATACATATACATATATCCCAATATCCCCTCTCTCTTGCATTTCCCTCCCACCTTCCCTATCCCACCCCTCTAGGTGCTCACAAAGCACTGAGCTGATCTTTCTGTGCTATGTGGCTGCTTCCCACTAGCTATCTATTCTACATTTGGTAGTGTATATATGTCCATGTCACTCTCTCACTTTGTCCCAGCTTAACCTTCCCCCTCCCATGTCCGCAAGTCCATTCTCTACATGTGCACCTTTATTCCTGTCATGCCCTTAGGTCCTTCGAAGCTTTTTTTTTTTTAGATTCCATATATATGTGTTAGTATACGGTAATTTTTTTTCTCTTTCTGACTTACTTCACTCTGTATGACAGACTCTAGGTCCATCCACCTCACTGCAAATAACTCAATTTCATTTCTTTTTATGGCTGAGTAATATTCAGTTATATATATGTACCATATCTTCTTTATCCATTCATCTGTTGATGGACACTTAGGCTGCTTCCATGTCCTGGCTATTGTAAATAGAGCTGCAATGAACATTGTGGTACATGTCTCTTTTGGAATTATGGTTTTCTCAGGGTATATGACAAGTAGTGAGATTGCTGGGTTATATGATAGTTCTGTTTTTAGTTTTTTAAGGAACCTATATACTGTTCTCTATAGTGGCTTTATCAATTTTCATTCCAACCAAAAGTTAAAGAGGGTTCCCTTTTCTCCACACCCTCTCCAGCATTTATTGTTTATAGATTTTTTGATGATGGCCATTCTGACCGGTGTAAGGTGATACCTCTTTGTAGTTTTGATTTGCATTTCTCTAATGATTAGTGATGTTGAACATCCTTTCACATGCTTGCTGGAAATCTGTGTATCTTCTTTGGAGAAATGTCTACTTGGGTCTTCTGCCCATTTTTGGATTGCATTGTTTGTTTTTTTGACATTGAACTGCATAAGCTGACTGTGTATTTTGGAGATTAATCCTTTGTCAATCTCTTCATTTGCAAATATTTTCTCCCATTCTGAGGGTTGTCTTTTGGTCTTGGTTATGGTTTCCTTTGCTGTGCAAAAGCTTTTAAGTTTCATTAGGTCCTATTTGTTTATTTTTGTTTTTATTTCCATTTCTCTAGGAGGTGGGACAGAAAGGATCTTGCTGTGATTTATGTCATAGAGTGTTCTGCCTATGTTTTCCTCTAAGAGTTTGATAGTGTCTGGCCTTACATATAGGTCTTTAATCCATTTTGAGTTAATTTTTGTGTATGGTGTTAGGGAGTGTTCTAAGTTCATTCTTTTACATGTAGCTGTCCAGCACCACTTATTGAAGAGGCTGTCTTTTCTCCATTGTATATTCTTGGCTCCTATATCAAAAATAAGGTGACCATATGTGCATGGGTTTATCTCTGAGCTTTCTATCCTGTTCCATTGATCTATATTTCTGTTTTTCTGCCAATACCATACTGTTTTAATTACTATAGCTTTGTAGTATAGTCTAAAGTCTGGGAGCCTGATTCCACCAGCTCTGTTTTTCTTTCTCAATATTGCTTTGGCTATTCAGGGTATTTTGTGTTTTCATACAAACTGTGAAATTTTTTTGTTCTAATTCTGTGAAAAATGCCATTGGTAGTTTGATAGGGATTACATTGAATCTGTAGATTGCTTTGTATTTCTGCAGTCTCAGCTGTTACTTCTTCTTTTTCATTTTTAATTCTATTGATTTGAGTCTTCTCCCTTTTTTTCTTGATGAGTCTGGCTAATGGTTTATCAATTTTGTTTATCTTATCAAGGAACCAGCTTTTAGTTTTATTGATCTTTGCTATTGTTTGTTTCATTTCTTTTTCATTTATTTCTCATCTGATCTTTATGATTTCTTTCCTTCTTCTAACTTTGGGTTTTTTTGTTCTTCTTTCTCTAAATGCTTTAGGTGTAAGTTTAGGTTGTTTATTAGAGATGTTTCTTGAGGTAGGATTGTATTGTTATAAACTTCCCTCTTAGAACTGCTTTTGCTGTATCCCGTAGGTTTTCAGTCATCATGTTTTGATTGTCATTTTTCTTCTAGGTATTTTTTGATTTCCTCTTTGATTTTTCAGTAACCTCTTGGTTATTTAGTAATGTACTGTTTAGCCTCCATATTTTTCTTTTTCTTTTTTTTTTTTTTTACAGATTTTATTCCTGTAATTGATATCTAGTCTCATAGCATTGTGGTCAGAAAACACTTGATACAATTCCAATTTTAAATTTACCAAGGCTTGATTTGTTACCCAAGGTATGATCTATCCTGGAAAATGTTCTATGAGCACTTGAGAAGAAACTGTATGCTGTTGTTTTTGGATGGAATGTCCTATAAATATCAATTAAGTCCATCTTGTTTAATGTATCATTTAAAGTTTGTGTTTACTTATTTTCATTTTGGATGATCTGTCCATTGGTGAAAGTGGGGTGTTAAAGTCCTCTACTATGACTGTGTTACTGTCAATTTCCCCTTTTATGGCTGTTAACATTTGCCTTTTGTATTGAGGCACTCCTATGTTGGATGCATAAATATTTACAATTGTTATATCTTCTTCTTGGATTGATCCCTTGATCATTATGTAGTGTTGTTCTTTGTCTCTTGTAATAGTCTTTACTTAAAGTCAATTTTATCTGATAGGAGAATTGCTACTCCAGCTTTCTTTTGATTTCCAAATGCATGGAATATCTTCTTCCATCCCCTCACTTTCAGTGTGTATGTGTCCCTAGGTCTGATGTGGGTCTGTTGTAGACAACATATATACGGGTCTTTTTTTTTTTATCCATTCAGCCATTCTGTGTCTTTTGGTTGGAGCATTTAATCCATTTATATTTAAGGTAGTTAAATGTATGTTCCTATTACCATTTTCTAAATGGTTTTGGGCTTGTTATTGTTGGTCTTTTCCTTCCTCTTTTGTTTCCTTCCTTTAGCATTTGTTGTGAAGCTGGTTTGGTGGTACTGAATTCTTTTAGTTTTGCTTGTCTGTAAAGGTTTTGATTTCTCCACCAAATCTGAATGAGATCTTTGCTGGGTAGATTAGTCTTGGTTATAGGTTTTTCCATTTCACCACTTTAAATATGTCCTGCCACTCCCTTCTGTCTTGCAGAGTTTCTACTGAAAGATCAGCTGTTTTCCTTATTGGGATTCCCTTGTATGTTATTTGTTGTTTTTCCCTTGCTGTTTTTAATACATTTTCTTTGTATTTAATGTTTGGTAGTTTGATTAATATGTGTCTTGGCTTGTTTCTCCTTGGATTTATCCTGTATGGGACTCTCTGTGCTTCCTGGACTTGATTAACTATTTCCTTTCCCATATTAGGGAAGTTTTCAACTATAATCTTTTCAAATATTTTCTCAGTCCTGTTCCTTTTCTCCCCTTCTTCTGGGACCCCTATCACTCAAATGTTGGTGCTTTTAATGTTGTCCCAGAGGTCTCTGATACTGTCCTCAATTCTTTTCATTCTTTTTTCTTTATTCTGCTCTGCAGTAGTTATTTCAACTATTTTATCTTCCAGGTCACTTATCCTTTCTTCTGCTTCAGTTATTCTGCTATTGATTCCTTCTAGAGAATTTTAAATTTCATTTATTGTGTTGTTCATCATTGTTTGTTTGCTCTTTAGTTCTTATAGGTCCTTTTTAAACGTTTCTTGTATTTTCTCAATTCTATTTCCAAGATTTGGGATCATCTTTACTATCATTACTCTGAATTCTTTTTCAGGTTGATTGCCTATTTCCTCTTCATTTGTTTGTTCTGGTTGGTTTTTACCTTGCTCCTTCATGTACTGTGTGTTTCTCTGTCTTCTCATTTTGCTTAACTTACTGTGTTCAGTGTCTCCTTTCACAGGCTGCAGGTTCTTAGTTCCTGTTGTTTTTGGTGTCTGACCCCAGTGGCTAAGGTTGTTTTAATGTGTTTTGTAGCCTTCCTGGTGAAAGGGACTGGTGCCTATGTTCTGGTGGATGAGGCTGGATCTTGTATTTCTGGTGGGCAGGACCATGTCTGGTGGTATGTTTTGTGGTGCCAGTGACCTTATTATGATTTTAGGAAGCATCTCTGCTAATGGGTGGGGTTGTGTTCCTGTTTTGCTAGTTGTGTGGTGTAGGGTGTCCAGCACTGTATCTTGCTGGTCATTGAGTAGAGCTGGTTTTTAGCATTGAGATGGAGATCTTTGGGTGTGCTTTCACCGTTTGATATTATGTGGAGCCAGGAGGTCTCTGGTGGACCAATGTCCTGAACTTGGCTCTCCCACCTCAGAGGTACAGGCCTGACACCTGGCCATAGCACCAGGCACATGGCTCAGAAGAAAATGGAGGACAAAGAAAGAAAGAAGGAAAAATATAATAAAGTTACTAAAATAAAAAATCAAAAGCTTATTAAAAATAAAAAATATTTGAAAGTTATTTTAAAAAAAAGAAATAAAGAAGAGAGCAACGAACCAAAAAACAAATCCACTGATGATAGCAAGTGCTAAAAACTATAGAAACACAAACAAAAAAACATTGACAGGCAGAACCCTAGGACAAGTGGTAAAAGCAGAGCTATACAAAGAAAATCACACAAAGTCCTTCGCCTCAATTTTGGGATGATTTGCTGTCTGTTCAGGTATTCCAGAGATACAGCCTACATTAAGTTTATTGTGGAGATTTAATCTGCTGCTCCTGAGGCTGACTGAGAGAAATTTCCCTTTCTCTTCTTTGTTCGCACAGCTCCTGGGATTCAGTTTTGGATTTGGCCCTACCTCTGCATGTAGGTTGCCTGAGGCATCTGTTCTTCACTCAGACAGGATGGGGTTAAAGTAGCAGCTGATTAGGGGGCTCTGGCTCACTCCGCTGGGGAGAGGGAGGGCATAGAATGCAGGGCGAGCCTGTGGTAGCAGAGGCCGACATGACATTGCAACTCCCTGAGGCATGCTGTGTGTTCTCCTTGGGAAGTTGCCCCTGGATCTCCAGACCTTGGCAGCGGTGGGCTGCACAGGCTCCCAGGAGGGCAGGTTTGGATAGTGACCTGTGCTTGCACACAGGCTTCTTGGTGGCTGCAGGAGCAGTCTTAGCATTTCATGTCCGTCTCTGGTGTACACGCTGATAGGTGCAGATCGCGCCCATCTCTGGAGCTTGTTTAGGCAGTGCTCTGAATCATGTCTCTTCACACACCCTGAAACAATGGTTTCTTGCCTCTTAAGCAGTTCCAGACTTTTTCCCGGACTCCATCCCAGCTAGCTGTGGTGCAGTAGCCCCCTTCAGGCTGTGTTCATGCAGCCAATCCCAGTCCTCTCCCTAGGATCTGAGCTCCGAAGCCAGAGCCTCAGCTTCGATCCCCCACCCTCCCGGCAGGTAAGCAGACAAGCCTCTCAGGCTGGTGCATGCTGGTCGGCACTGATCTGTGTGGGAATCTCTCCACTTTGCCCTCTGTACCCCTGTTGCTGCGTTCTTCTCCTTGGCTCCGAAGCTTCCCTGCTGCCACTCCCTGCCTCCACCAGTGAAGGGGCTTCCTAGTGTGTGAAAACTTTTCCTCCTTCACAGCTCCTTCCCCGAGCGGCAGGTCACATCCCTATTCTTTTGTCTCTGTTTTTTCTTTTGCCCTACCCAGGCGTGTTGGGAGTTTCTTGCCTTTTGGGAAGTATGAGGTCTTCTGCCAGCATGCAGTCTTTAGGAGTTGTTCCACATGTAGATGTATTTCTGATGTATTTGTGGAGAGGAAGGTGATCTCCACATCTTACTCCTCTGCCATCTTGAAGGTCTCCACATTTATTTTTATGATCCATTATATCTTGTTCACTTTTTTTATTGCCTTGTAAATAAATTCAGAATTTGCCTAATGTATATTTTAAATATCTGTCAACATAATTCTTATATCTATTGTGAATATTAACCTTGCTTCTTACTTTGGCTCTGTAGGGCTACTAGTATTATATATTCCACTTAATAAACTCTTTGCCCTCTGTTGAGAACAATAACAATGCAACCAACTAATTTCCTTTATAAGACTGATTCTGGATTTTATAGTCTGGTCTTTTGGAAACTAAAATTAGACCACAAATTGTTTTAATGAAGACACAAAATTCTGCTAGGCAATAGCAGCTTCGTGTAATTTTCTGAGATTTAGGGATCACATTGCTGAGTTGACATAGAAGTTCAAATCTTTTCCTGGAAAATTGGATCCATTTATAACTTACAACATTTGGGGAGTAATTTGGCTAAATCACTGAGTTGCAGTTGTCACATTTTTGTATGGATAGCAACCACTCAATCTACTAAGTAAAACCCAAATTCCCAGGTTCCACTTTCTGATATTTTGATTTCAGTAGGTCTGAGGTAGGAACCAGGGCTCAGCCTTTTGAAGTATTACATAGGTGGTCCATAGATTGTACCTTGAGAAATTCTGGAGTATAGAGTAAGTTCACGTCAGGAAAATCTTTTAAGGGAAGAATATGATGTTTTGTTAGAGTGGCTAAACCACAGAGAATTCCCACTTCACCTAACAATCCTCTGTTTACATCAGTGCAGAGCTGCCAGGTAGTGAGTGGGTGTAAGTAATCCCATTTAAACCTGGAAATGAGGAAGTAAATAATCAGCAATACTGTTGTTCCATTATAGCTATTCCAATTGTGCTGTTGTTTATGTTTTGGAAACTCCACAAGCTCCTCTGATATCTTAAGTAACTTTCAGAAGACACAGTTGTTTTTCCTTGAGTTTTGTAAGCCTTTTTAAAAAATATGAGTTTCAAGCTCTGCAAATCCAACTGATCAGAAATTACCTTGACAATCATGTTTCCTATTTTAATTATGTGAAACTTGAAATAAACTTTGTTTCTTTTTATTATGTTTTTCCCTCAATATAACATCACATATTAGCATTTCCCTTCCAAAGACACTGAAGAAAACATAATCAAGTTGTTTGAACTTGAAGCAGTTTTCTGAATTATAAAAGATTTGTCCTTGTAATACAAAAGTATAGACTCATTCATGGGAAAGGAAATTGTGTGAAGAGAATATTATTATCCTATAGGTTTCAACAATAACTGGGTGAGAGGGAAGTGTAACTGTCTCTTGTGTTGATCTTCAACTGTTAGTAGTTCTACACACTAGTCATTAGACAGGTGGTGAAGTAGTGCTGGAAGAACACCAGATGGTATTAGAAAGTGCAGACTTGAGATCTGGCTCCAATAACTCCCAACCATGATACCTTAGTAAATAAAGTTTACCAATTTCTGCTCCCTTAGTTATATATATTATTCCATCTTCACTCATATTTTTAGTCATTCAATACATTTTATTTTCTACCTACAGTGTTCCACGTTCAGTGTTTTATACTAGGGATGTACTGATAGTACTTTAGAAGGGTGATGATTGCAGTGAAGATGGAGATAAATAGATGACCTCACTGTGCTGTTCTAAAGTTTCAAATGAGATAATGCAAGCAAGCATTATTTAGAGATATAGAGTGCTACACAAATGTAAATTATTAGTATTTTGTTTCTTATTCCTTAGCTCTGTGTGTCCCTATAATTCCAGTGTCCTTAACAGCCCCATAAATATAGATCTCCACTGAACACTGTATATAATATTTAAAGATTAGAAATAACCAAAATATGTATCAAGGGGGAACTGATTAAATAAATTATGGTACTTCTATACATAGGAATATATAATAATAAATAATGACAATAAATAACCTTTTTGAGCACTTACTGGGTGCCAAAGATGGTTCTAAATTCTTTGTTTATACATTAAATTACTTAATTATTGTAACACCACTATGAAGAAACTGAAGAACATGGAAGTTAATTTGCCCAAGGTTTCAGAGATAATAAGTGATAGAATTGGGATTTGAACACAGGTGGTTTGGGTCTTACTCTCCATACTTAACACTAGTCTTTTCAACAGTCAGAATAAACAAAGCAGCTCTACATGTAGTAGAAAGGAAAGCTTTCTAAGATATACTATGAAGTGCAGAATGCATACTGTTTTCTGGAAGAAAGGAAGGAAAGAAAGGGAAATTCAAATAAAAAACAAACATGCATGTGTATAGAATATCTCTGGAAGGATATACAAGAAAATGGTAAATGTGGTTGTTTTCTCAAAGGGCTTCTGGGTAGCTGAACAAGGATTGAAGACTCAATCTTTAAACCTCTCTGGTGTCTTTTGATTTTTGTGTTGTGTGCATACATTACCAATTTAAAAAGTAAATAGATTAAAAAATTGTAAAGTTCTCATAATGAATCCTCCTAAAGCATGTAACAACTTTGTAATGTACATCTTATCATCGAGTTGATATAGTCTGAAATTATAAGTTCATATTTGTGGTACCTAGAAGACTTCACTGCAGGATAACGACTTCAGATTATTTCTGTGACTTGTATCAGCATGCAGTTAGAAAGCGACCAACGTTAAAAGGAACTAGTCTCAACCAGCCTGCTCACTGACAGATTTTCCCCCAGCAGCCCAACCGAGGCTACCCAGAAGTCCTCTCTCTCTGGGCCCTCTTAGTCCAGGCCAGCACATTAAGGCTTAGGAAGCCTGAAAGAGCAGAGGGGAAGAGATTATCCAGTGATAGGCATACAGAGGTTGTCTAATACATTGTTTTGAATGAATAAGCCAAAAAGAGGAAAAAGGGAATAAAGAAGAAAATGTAGTCCTATAAAGTTATATGCCCCATGTCTATACAGTGTGAGATTGATTTTTCACCTGCATCTAATAAAATGGCTTAAAAGAAGTTCCCAGAATGATTTGAGCAAGAGCCATTAGCTTAAAATTCATCAGTGATACAAAGAATTCTGCTTAACTTACCTTTTCCCCTGGGAGTGGGTTGGTGGATGTGAGTATGGGAATAAGATTTTAACTTTATCATCATAATGTACCATTTATCCAGTCCATAAAAATCTTTGAAAATAATATAAAAGCAAAACATGATGTTCCACTTAGGGTTATAATTTTAAATAGGGGCTTATAGCACCTGAAATTGAGACAGAAAAAAGTTTAAGTTATGGTTTCAAGATCAATTTGTCTACCAGGCAAGCAAGGTAGATATCCAGATTGGATTCATGCATTTAAAGATGTTAGAGCCCAAATTAAGTCCCTGGTCCTGATGAGATGACACTTTAAGAAATCAGAACAGGAATAGAGGCGCAGACCTACTGGAGAACGGACTTGAGGATATGGGGAGGGGGAAGGGTGAGTTTTGACAGGGCGAGAGAGAGTCATGGACATATACACACTAACAAACGTAGTAAGGTAGATAGCTGGGGGGAAGCAGCCGCAAGGCACAGGGATATTAGCTCAGGGCTTTGGGACAGCCTGGAGGGGTGGGATGGGGAGAGTGGGAGGGAGGGAGACGCAAGAGGGAAGACACATGGGAGCATATGTATATGTATAGCTGATTCACTTTGTTATAAAGCAGAAACTAACACACCATTGTAAAGCAATTATACCTCAATAAAGATGTTAAAAAAAAAAAAAAGAAATCAGAGACATTCTACTTTTAAACCAAGAATATATCATAAATTGTATTATTCCCAAATTTTCTGTGTCCTCCTTGTGCATTGTCATGGAACTTGAAGTAGACCTTCTATATGGAAGAATATCCTTCCCCACTACAAGTATTTCATGTTTGAGCATGTGACTAGTTTTGGTCAGTGGAATGTGAATGGGAGAAACATGAGATGTATCAGTAGAAGTTAAGAGCTATCACATAGCTCTGCCATCTCTCTCTTTTCCCTCTGTCCCTAGGATGGCATGTACCAGGAAAACACTGCTCCTTCAGCCTAGATTCCAGAATAAAGAAGACATTTGGAGCAGACTCTGAGACAATCCCTAGCTGTTTTGTAACATAAGCAAGAAGTTAATTTTTGTTTTAGTAAGTGCTAAGATTTAGGAGTTCTTTCTTACTGCAGAATAACCTAAAGAAAACTCACTAATACAGAGTGATGACTTGAATAGCCGTGCTTGCTATAGGAAAATTTTAAATGGGGAAAAAGAAGGCAGTAAAACATAAATATCTATACCAGCATCTTTACACCCTCAGGCTGGGTGGATGATGAGCCTTGCAGTGAGGTTGGCTCCTGGTGTGGCATGCCCAGGTCAGTGATAAATGGAGGGATTACCTGGGCATCTGAGCTCCAGGCTGGACTACTCTCTGCCTTTGGCCTCTGGACTTGCATAGATGAGCATTTGGAGCTCAGAGAATGTATTTAGCCATCTATGGGACTCAGTCATCAAAGCTGCTGTGAGAAAATATTTGAATCCATGAATGCTGTGTAGGGGAAGTAAATGTTTTAAAGGAGATTTTTGATGGTCTTGGTGAGTTTAATAGGCACTTGGCCATCTTCTCAGTATCAGTTGTGGATTGCCCACTCTTGTGAAAGTGGTGAGACTTCAGATTGGAGGAAATAGTAGGTCTTTGACATACATCAAGGAACACATGTAAAGGGCCAGGTAATGAATATTTTATGCTGTCACAACTACTCAACTCTACCATTATCCTGTGAAAGCAGAAATTCACAATAGGTAGTGAATAATTGTGGCTGTGTTCTAATGAAACTTTATATACAAAGGCAGGTGACTGGCCAGATTTGGCCTATAGGCTTTACTTTGCTGACCCTTGATGTAGTAGAAAAGAAAATGGAACTTTGTTCCACTAATATCACACTCAGAAATTTGGTGTCAGTTAAAGAGAGGTTCTTGTACACACCTCACCCATAGAAACTTGAAATGTTCTCACTCAGTCAAGAAACCATCAAAACCATGAAGGGAATCATTCCCATGAAGGGAATTACCCTGGGGAACTATTTTGAAAGTTTAATGACAAATTCTATGTCATCAAACACAATGAAAGGTACAGATGCCTTGGTATGAGTGGCATCTGCAGCCTTACCACAGTTTGAGGACCTAGAAGCACTAACCTATGAGAGTGCATGAAACATACAGGAGAAATCAGGCAAATACAGGTTATGAGAGAATAAAAAAAATACAGAAGCAAGTGTTAACAGGAATTCATTATTCCACCTTGTATCACTGTGAAGTGTGCATACTCATTTTACATTTGGTTTGTCAGAAAGAACATTGGCTCTTAGCACATCTCAGGAGAGTAGTTATTAGTTGATTTAGGAAAAAAACACTAGAATAGAGATTTATTTGCTGTATCTTGGCCTTTTTTTGTTACTTTTCTTGAGATAAGAAATATTTTATGTCCCAAGAAAGAGTTTTTGTTTTGTTTGTTTGCTAAACAAAAAATGAATTTAAGTATTTGATATAGTTTCTTCAAAGTCCAAAACATTGAAGTATAAGTTTCCTTGGGAGTTTTGATCATCATTTGTTGCATTCATGGACAGAACATTCCCCTTGGCTTCTTCAGAAAGAATGGTATTCTTAGAGCCATACCTTTTAGAGACCTGAGGATAACCTGAGGAGTTTTTAGCTTTTGAAATTTGCAGCTTTATGGGCTTCAGAGATTCTATGAGTTCTATTACTTATCCCCAATGGGAGATGGCCCCTCAATGGATCCTTTGCCCTGAGTCACAAAAGCCAATCAAATGAAACCAGGTTAAGTATAGCAGAACAGAAATTTTATGCATTGACTATGGAATGGAGAAGGGAGAGCTTGTGCTCTAAAAACATCTTCTCCCTGAAGGGAGGAGAGTAATGGAATTTTAAGGGTTAGGAAGTAGACATGTCATTAGGGCTCTAGGAAAGGGGTGGAGATTTCCAGGGGTATCTGGGGGCAGATGGGGCATGTGCAGTCGTCTTCCATGCTTCTTTGCACAGTGCACAAATTGTTTAGCAGAGCCCTCCCATCACCACCACTTTGGGTGGAGATCTGAGCATGGTAATGTAGCAAAGGTAACTTTTGGACACCTCCAGTTCTCATCTGTGCAGGTGTGTTCCTGTGGTCAAGTCAGAGCCAGTTCGGGGCAGTTGACTACTGCATATCTCTTAAAGCACAGCAGCAAAACATCTCTGTCAAATACCAGGTGCTTTTGAAACAAACACAGAGGTAAATCAAGGCCAGGACTCTTTAGCTTTCAGCTTTCAGGAACTTGTATGGGTGACAGTTCTGGAGTATGGTTCCTTAATATGAACTTTGCCAAAATGCAGGTGATAGTGGTGTAGGTGGTCACCAGATCATGCTGTGAGAAACACAGGAACACAAAAAGAAACACTTTTTGACTGTATCCAGGGTACAAGAAGGTCCTCCTTCCTGTGTTGCTGCTATAGTTCTGGGACAAAATCCTACCTGTCAAGGCTGAAGTTGAGGTTCTACAAATGCTACGACCACATACAACATGTTTATTTACTAGTTTATTCACTGGATTTTATCTCCCACTGATCAGAGGCCTTACATTTAATTTAAGAGATGTTTAGTAGGTGATTTTAATTACATGTATATAACAAGTAACACAAGATATATCAATGTCATTTTATTTTCTGAATATAAAATAAGATCTATATTTCCTAGTTTATGTTGTAACCAAACCAAACATTTTTGTTGTTTCAGAGGAAATGCAGGAGGAAAAATGTTATTTCCTAATGTCATATTTTTGTCTGAGGTGTTATTTTATGTAAAAAATAATTTTGACAGAAGCATAGAAATAAAACCTGAATTCTGTAATGTTTCTTGTGTTCTTAATTTCCAATGTTACATCTTTGTTAGTGTAGCCTTTGAATAGAGCACAAATAAAGACTTTGTATAGTGGGATATAATACCATAAGTTTGAATATATTAAGAAAAGATGTGGCCTGGGGTCGTATATAATTTAAATACAACTATATTCAAATTAACAACGGGTTCCATATAAATAACAGATATTTTTGGTACAATATACTGATATTTAATTTATAGTTAATTCGTGATGCTTTGGGTTATTTATACAAAAGTTATATCTCTTGTTCAGGAATGTAAAATCCAATTGTAACAGCGTTCCAAGGAGAAAATCAGTTACATGTGGAAACATAGTGAAATGATCAGAAGACTTGGAATCAGATAGATACAGGTCTGCTTGTTGGTTTTGCCATTCACAGTCTATTGACATTTCTCAGGTTAATTAACCTCTCTGACATTCATTCTCCTCTTGTATAAAGTAGGAAGAAAAATATCCACCTGTAAAGTTGCTATAAGAATTAAATAAGACAATGTTTATAAAATATTGAGTTCAAGTGCCCATTGAGAAAATGGTGATTCCAATTCCTTTATGCAGTTTAACTCATAGCATTTATGAACTCTGAACAGAAATATGTTTATTTTCCTATAAGAATTTAAGTATTCTGTATTCCTATTTATATCGCTTCCCTCTACACCATGCATTTATTTCTGATATATTTCTTTTATAATACCAAAAATGTATGGATAGAGAGAAAAGTCATATTCATTAAATAAGATTTCATCTCTAATTAAAGTCTTAACAATGTAATGCTAAAGAGCATTGCTTTTGGGTCACTGAATATTTAATCCAAATTATTCTGTATTTTTTACATTATCTTTAAAGGTTATTTTTAAATATTGCTTTACTTTATGAATCCTAGAAACAAAAAGCATAACTCATCTTGAATCCTGTAGCATAAGCCAATCCAAGCTATTATTTTATTTTTTTAAATTTTGATTTAAATACTGTGTGTTCATTGTAGAAGGAATAGAAAATATGGATTTAAAAGAGAAAAAAGGTCCTGTCCTGCCTTTCTGGATTTTACACTTTTTTCAGATGGCCCTTTTGACCGGGGGGCAGTGAGACTTCATTGTAGTGCAGATTTCCTTTACAGGCTTGCTTGGTTGGCCAAAAAGGGCGTATGCGTTTTTTCCTGAATATGTTCAGGAAAAAACGCATACGCCGTCTGATGGGTTGGAGGATGGCGGAAGAGTAAGACGTGGAGATCGCCCTCCTCCTCACGGATACACCAGAAATACATCTACACGTGGAACAACTACTACAGAACACCTACTGAAGGCTGGCAGAAGACCTCAGAGCTCCCAAAAGGCAAGAAACTCCCCACGTACCTGGGTAGGGCAAAAGAAAAAACAGAGACAAAAGAATAAGGACGGCACCTGCACCAGTGGGAGGGAGCTGTGAAGGAGGAAAAGTTTCCACACACTAGGAAGCCCCTCCGCGGGTGGAGACTGCGGGAGGCGGAGGGGGGAGCTTCGGTACCGCGGAGTAGTGCACAGCAATGGGTGCGGAGGGCAAAGTGGGGAGATTCCTGCACAGACGATCGGTGCCGACCGGCACTCACCAACCCGAGAGGCTTGTCTGCTCACCCGCCGGGACCGGCGGGGCTGCGAGCTGAGGCTCGGGTTTCGGTTTTGGACGGAGCGCAGGGAGAGGGCTGGGGTTGGCGGCTTGAACATAGCCTGAAGGGGTTGGTGCGCCATGACTAGCCGGGAGGGAGTTCGGGGAAAAGCCTGCACCTGCCGAAGAGGCAAGAGACTTTTTCTTCCCTCTTTGTTTCCTGGTACGCGAGGAGAGGGGTTTAAGAGCACTGCTTATAGGAACTCCAGAGACGGGCGCGAGCCGCGGCTAAAAGCACGAACCCCAGAGACGGGCGTGAGCCACGGCTAGAAGCGCGAACCCCAGAGACGGGCGCGAGCCACGGCTAGAACCGCGGACCCCAGAGACGGGCGGGAGACGCTAGGGCTGCTGCTGCCGCCACCAGTGGGGCTGTGTGCGAGCACAGGTCACTCTCCGCGCCCCTCTTCCGCGGAGCCTGTGCAGGCCGCCACTGCCAGGTTCCCGTGATCCAGGGACTCCCCGGGAGTACGCACGGCGAGTCTCAGGCTGGTGCAACGTCACTCCGGCCTCTGCCGCAGCGTCACGCCGCCTCTGCCGCCGCAGTCCCGCCCCGCACGCAGTGCCCCTCCTTCCCCTATCCACCAACCCCCAGCCTGAGTGAGCCGGAGCCCCCGAATCAGCGGCTCCTTTAACCCCGTCCTGTCTGAGCAAAAAACAGCGGCTCCTTTAACCCCGTCCTGTCTGAGCAAAAAACAGACGCCCTCCAGCAACCTGCGCGCAGGGGCAGGGCCGGGTACAAAGCTGAGCTCCTGTGAGCTGTGAGAGCAGGGAGGAGAGGGGGAGGTCTCTCCCAGCAGCCGCGGAGGTGGCGGATTGAAGCTCCACAATCAACTTGATGTGCCCTGCATCTGTGGAATACCTGAATAGACAGGGAGTGATCCCAAATTGAAGAGGTGGAATTTAGGAGCGAGATCTGTGATTTTTTTCCCTTTTCCTCTTTTTGTGAATATGTGCGTGTATGCTTCTGTGTGAGATCTTGTCTGTATACTCTTGCTTCCACCATTTGTCCTAGGGCTCTATCCGTCCATGGTTTTCTAAAAAAAATTTTTTTTCTTAATAATTAATTTTAATTGTAATAACTTTATTGTACTTTACCTTCGTTCTTTCTTTCTTTCTTTCTTTCTTTCTTTCTTTCTTTCTTTCTTTCTTTCCTTCCTTCCTTCCCTCCTTTAGACAGCAAATCACCCCAGGTTGAGGAGGTGGTCTCTGGGAGCAAGATTTATGATTTTTCCCCCTTTGCCTCTTTTTGTGAACGTGTATGTGTATGCTTCTGTGTAAGATTTTCTCTGTATAGCTTTGCTTCCAACATTTGTCCTAGGGTTCTATCCGTCCCTTTTTTTTTCTAAATATTTTTTAGTTCAATAACTATATTATACTTTATTTTATTTTTACTGTATCTTCTTTCTTTCTGTCTTTTTTCCTTCTTTCCCTCCTTCCTTCCTTCCTTCCTCCCTCCCTCCCTCCCTCCTTTCTTTCCTTCTTTCTTCCTTCCTTCCTTTCCTCCTTTCCTTCTTTCTTTCCTCATACTTCTACTAATTCTCTCTACTTTTTCTCCCTCTTATTCTGAGCCGTGTGGATGAAAGGCTCTTGGTGCTCCAGCCCAGGAGTCAGGGCTCTGCCTCTGAGGTAGGAGAGCCAACTTCAGGACACTGGTCAACAAGAGACCTCCCAGCTCCACATAATATTAAATGGTGGAAATCTCCCAGAGACCTCCATCTTAACACCAGCACCCAGCTTCACTCAACGACCAGCAAGCCACAGTGCTGGACAACCTATGCCAAACAACTAGCAAAACAGGAACACAACCCCACCCATTAGCAGAGAGGCTGCCTAAAATCATAATAAGGCCACAGACACCCCAAAACACACCACCAGACGTGAACCTGCCCACTAGAGAGACAAGATCCAGCCTCATCCAGCACAACACAGGCACTAGTCCCCTCCACCAGGAAGCCTACACAACACACTGAAACAACCTTAGCCACTGGAGACAGACATCAAAAACAACGGGAACTACGAAAGTGCAGCCTGCAAAAAGGAGACCCCAAACACAGTAAGATAAGCAAAATGAGAAGACAGAAAAACACACAGCAGATGAAGGAGCAAGATAAAAACCCACCAGACCTAATAACTGAAGAGGAAATAGGCAATCTACCTGAAAAAGAATTCAGAATAATGATAGTAAGGATGATCCAAAATCTTGGAAGTAGAATGGACAAAATGCAAGAAACAGTTAACAAGGACCTAGAAGACATAAAGATGAAACAAGCAATGATGAACAATGCAATAAATGAAATTAGAAGTACTCTAGATAGGATCAATAGCAGAATAACTGAGGCAGAAGAACGGATAAGTGACCTGGAAGATAAAGTAGTGGAAATAACTACTGCAGAGCAGAAAAAAGAATGAAAAGAACTGAGGACAGTCTCAGAGACCTCTGGGACAACATTAAACGCACCAACATTCGAATTATAGGGGTTCCAGAAGAAGAAGAAAAGAAGAAAGGGACTGAGAAAATATTTGAAGAGATTATAGTTGAAAACTTCCCTAATATGGGAAAGGAAATAGTTAATCAAGTCCAGGAAGCACAGAGAGTCCCGTACAGGATAAATAGAAGGAGAAATACGCCAAGACACATATTAATCAAACTATCAAAAATTAAATACAAAGAAAGCATATTAAAAGCAGCAAGGGAAAAACAACAAATAACACACAAGGGAATCCCCATAAGGTTAACAGCTGATCTCTCAGCAGAAACCCTACAAGCCAGAAGGGAGTGGCAGGACATACTGAAAGTGATGAAGGAGAAAAACCTGCAACCAAGACTACTCTACCCAGCAAAGATCTCATTCAGATTTGATGGAGAAATTAAAACCTTTACAGACAAGCAAAAGTTGAGAGAGTTCAGCACCACCAAACCAGCTTTACAACAAATGCTAAAGGACCTTCTCTAGACAAGAAACACAAGAGAAGGAAACGACCTATAATAACGAACCCAAAACAATATAGAAAATGGGAATAGGAACATACATATCGATAATTACCTTAAATGTAAATGGACTAAATGCTCCCACCAAAAGACACAGATTGGCTGAATGGATACAAAAGCAAGACCCTTATATATGCTGTCTACAAGAGACCCACTTCAGACCTAGAGACACATACAGACTGAAAGTAAGGGGATGGAAAAAGATATTCCATGCAAATGGAAACCAAAAGAAAGCTGGAGTAGCAATTCTCATGTCAGACAAAATAGACTTTAAAATAAGGACTATTAAAAGGGACAAAGAAGGACACTACATAATGATCAAGGGATCGATCCAAGAAGAAGATATAACAATTGTAAATATTTATGCACCCAACATAGGAGCACCTCAATACATAAGGCAAATACTAACAGCCATAAAAGGGGAGATCGACAGTAACACATTCATAGTAGGGGACTTTAACACCCCACTTTCACCCATGGACAGATCATCCAAAATGAAAATAAATAAGGAAACACAAGCTTTAAATGATACATTAAACAAGATGGACTTAATTGATATTTATAGGACACTCCAACCCAAAACAACAGAATACACATTTTTCTCAAGTGCTCATGGAACATTCTCCAGGATAGATCATATCTTGGGTCACAAATCAAGCCTTGGTAAATTTAAGAAAACTGAAATTGTATCAAGTATCTTTTCTGACCACAACGCCATGAGACTAGATATCAATTACAGGAAAAGATCTGTAAAAAATACAAACACATGGAGGCTAAACAATACACTACTTAATAATGAAGTGATCACTGAAGAAATCAAAGAGGAAATAAAAAAATACCTAGAAACAAATGACAATGGAGACACAACGACCCAAAACCTATGGAATTCAGCAAAAGCAGTTCTAAGGGGGAAGTTTATAGCAATACAAGCCCACCTTAAGAAGCAGGAAACATCTCGAATAAACAACCTAACCTTGCACCTCAAGCAATTAGAGAAAGAAGAACAAAAAAACCCCAAAGCTAGCAGAAGGAAAGAAATCATAAAAATCAGATCAGAAATAAATGAAAAAGAAATGAAGGAAACAATAGCAAAGATCAATAAAACTATAAGCTGGTTCTTTGAGAAGATAAACAAAATAGATAAACCACTAGCCAGACTCATCAAGAAAAAAAAGGAGAAGACTCAAATCAATAGAAATGAAAAAGGAGAAGTAACAACTGACACTGGAGAAATAAAAAAAATCATGAGAGATTACTACAAGCAACTCTATGCCAATAAAATGGACAATCTGAAAGAAATGGACAAATTCTTAGAAATGCACAACCTGCCAAGACTGAATCAGGAAGAAATAGAAAATATGAACAGACCAATCACAAGCACTGAAATTGAAACTGTGATTAAAAATCTTCCAACAAACAAAAGCCCAGGACCAGATGGCTTCACAGGTAAATTCTATCACATGTTTAGGGAAGAGCTAACACCTATCCTTCTCGAACTCTTCCAAAATATAGCAGAGGGAGGAACACTCCCAAATTCCTTCTACGAGGCCACTATCACCTTGATACCAAAACCAGACAAGGATGTCACAAAGAAAGAAAACTACAGGCCAATATCACTGATGAACATAGATGCAAAAATCCTCAACAAAATACTAGCAAACAGAATCCAACAGCACATTAAAAGGATCATACACCATGATCAAGTGGGTTTTATTGCAGGAATGCAAGGATTCTTCAATATACGCAAATCTATCAATGTGATAAACCACATTAACAAATTGAAGGAGAAAAACCATATGATCATCTCAATAGATGCAGAGAAAGCTTTTGACAAAATTCAACACCCATTTATGATAAAAACCCTCCATAAAGTAGGCATAGAGGGAACTTTCCTCAACATAATAAAGGCCATATATGACAAGCCCACAGCAAACATCATCCTCAATGGTGAAAAACTGAAAGCATTTCCACTAAGATCAGGAACAAGACAAGGTTGCCCACTCTCACCACTCTTATTCAACATAGTTTTGGAAGTTTTAGCCACAGCAGTCAGAGAAGAAAAGGAAATAAAAGGAATCCGAATCGGAAAAGAAGAGGTAAAGCTGTCACTATTTGCAGATGACATGATACTATACATAGAGAATCCTAAAGACGCTACCAGAAAACTACTAGAGCTAATCAATGAATTTGGTAAAGTAGCAGGATACAAAATTAATGCACAGAAATCTCTGGCATTCGTATATACTAATGATGAAAAATCTGAAAGTGAAATCAAGAAAACACTCCCATTTACCATTGCAACAAAAAGAATAAAATATCTAGGAACGAACCTACCTAAGGAGATGAAAGAGCTGTATGCAGAAAATTATAAGACACTGATGAAAGAAATTAAAGATGATACAAATAGATGGAGAGATATACCATGTTCTTGGATGGGAAGAATCAACATTGTGAAAATGACTCTACTACCCAAAGCAATCTACAGATTCAATGCAATCCCTATCAAACTACCACTGGCATTTTTCACAGAACTAGAACAAAAAATTTCGCAATTTGTATGGAAACACAAAAGACCCCGGATAGCCAAAGCAATCTTGAGAACGAAAAAAGGAGCTGGAGGAATCAGGCTCCCTGACTTCAGACTATATTACAAAGCAACAATAATCAAGACAGTATGGTACTGGCACAAAAACAGAAAGATCAGTGGAACAGGATAGAAAGCCCAGAGATAAACCCACGCACATATGGACACCTTATCTTTGATAAAGGAGGCAGGAATGTACAGTGGAGAAAGGACAGCCTCTTCAATAAATGGTGCTGGGAAAACTGGACAGGTACATGTAAAAGTATGAGATTAGATCACTCCCTAACACCATACACAAAATTAAGCTCAAAATGGATTAAAGACCTAAATGTAAGGCCAGAAACTATCAAACTCTTAGAAGAAAACATAGGAAGAACACTCTATGACATAAATCACAGCAAGATCCTTTCTGACCCACCTCCTAGAGTAATGGAAATAAAAACAAAAATAAACAAATGGGACCTAATGAAACTTCAAAGCTTTTGCACAGCAAAGGAAACCATAATCAAGACCAAAAGACAACCCTCAGAATGGGAGAAAACATTTGCAAATGAAGCAACTGACAAAGGATTAATCTCCAAAATTTACAAGCTGCTCATGCAGCTCAATAACAAAAAAACAAACAACCCCATCCAAAAATGGGCAGAAGACCTAAACAGACATTTCTCCAAAGAAGATATACAGAATGCCAACAAACACATGAAAGAATGCTCAACATCATTAATCATTAGAGAAATGCAAATCAAAACTACAATGAGATATCACCTCACACCAGTCAGAATGGCCATCATCAAAAAATCTAGAAACAATAAATGCTGGAGAGGGTGTGGAGAAAAGGGGACACTCTTGCACTGCTGGTGGGAATGTGAATTGGTTCAGCCACTATGGAGAACAGTATGGAGGTTCCTTAAAAAACTACAAATAGAATTACCATATGACCCAGCAATCCCACTACTGGGCATATACCCTGAGAAAACCAAAATTCAAAAAGAGTCATGTACCAAAATGTTCATTGCAGCTCTATTTACAATAGCCCGGAGATGGAAACAACCTAAGCGCTCATCATCGGATGAATGGATAAAGAAGATGTGGCACATATACACAATGGAATATTACTCAGCCTTAAAAAGAAATGAAATTGAGCTATTTGTAATGAGATGGATAGACCTAGAGTCTGTCATACAGAGTGAAGTAAGTCAGAAAGAAAAAGACAAATACCGTATGCTAACACATATATATGGAATTTAAGAAAAAAAAATTGTCATGAAGAACCTAGGGGTAAGACAGGAATAAAGACGCAGACCTACTGGAGAACGGACTTGAGGATATGGGGAGGGGGAAGGGTGAGTTTTGACAGGGCGGGAGAGAGTCATGGACATAGAAACACTAACAAACGTAGTAAGGTAGATAGCTAGGGGGAAGCAGCCGCAAGGCACAGGGATATTAGCTCGGGTCTTTGGGACAGCCTGGAGGGGTGGGATGAGGAGAGTGGGAGGGAGGGAGACGCAAGAGGCAAGACATATGGGAACATATGTATATGTATAGCTGAATCACTTTGTTATAAAGCAGAAACTAACACACCATTGTAAAGCAATTATACCCCAATAAAGATGTTTAAAAAAAAAAAAAAAGAAAAAAATACACACTGTCCATAAATCTATGAATCAGAGATAACCACTTATTACAATACATATATATATAATATAATATTGTAAACATTTTGTCACTGTAAACTAAATGATGACCATCTCTCTCAGTCAAATATACTTCTATAATATAATTATTTTGCTGCATAATATTTAGTTGATTGCATATATTATAATTTATGTAACAAATTCTTATTTTTGAGTATTTAATTACTTTTATTATGAAAATGCTGCCATTAGTATCTATGTTTTTTTTTTTTTTTTTTGGCTGTACCACGTGACATGTGGGATCTTAATTCCCTGACTAAGGATGGAACCCACACCTACCTGCTTTGGAAGTGAAGAGTCCTAACTATTGAACCACCAGGAAAGTCCCTATTAGTGTCTATCTTTATAAAACTATTTCCTTGTTTGAATCCCTATGTGTAGAACTATTGCCTAAATTCAGACAGATTTAAAATTCAACATAAATTTTCATGTAGAGTCTCATAGCTAATTTCTCCACTAGAGACTACTTTCTTTGTTTCTAAAATGTCATCTATGTAGATGTTAATTTACTGTAACTAGCATTGCAGACATGCAGTTCATAAACTCTTTTTTGAACTGTTTAGTGTTTCATAACATCCACCCTCGAATTAATACTTTCAGGGTTCTTTTTTTAAAACAATAGTAGTTTTCCCCAAATCAAGTTTTTTCCTCCTTTGAATTTTTACCCTCTTTTATTTTCAGTAGTTATTCCAGTTATTTCAATATGTTTTTAATTTAGTACACTCTACTTTAAATTAATATTACAGTATTTCTCTGTAATGTAAGAACCTTCTAAGTAATACTTTGATATATACTCTTCCTGTACTTTGTGCTATTATTGTCATATATTGTTATTATTTGTACTTTAGTCTATGTCTGAAATTTTACTATCTGGATAGTCTGTGAATCTGTTATGTTGTCTATTGTTTGGGGTATTTTTGGTTTCAGACACGTGCTTTTGTCTCTGTGTGCCTGATCTTTTAAATTCAGTGCCATTTGTTGTTTTTGAAAAATTATAGAGATAATTTGATGCCTAAGGTAGTTATTTTCATCCCAAATAAGATTTATATTTGTTTCTGGCAAATAGCATTACCAGATCCCCTTAATCCCAGCAAGGATTGAAATGATGCAAATTGAACTTCGGTCCTTGTAAGGGCTGGGCTATTTTAGCTTACCCTAACTCTTTAGGTGCAGCCCTTGGGGACCCCAGTCTTAAATCTGGGGATTTGCCAGGACCTCCCTCTCCTTGCCAGGCTCTACATTTCAGTTTTTATCTTCTCTAATTGACAAGGCTATTTTAAGTCCAGTTTAGCTTCTTAGTCTCTGGAGGAAAGTGATCCAAATGCCAGGCTTATCTTTCTAGATTTTCTTCTTCTCTTTGCTTTTGGTCCAAGGATCCATCTCTGCCTTTGTAGCTCTTCAGTGCTTTTAAATTTAAAAAAGAATACTTTGTCCAACCTTTGTTTAGGGTTATACCTATAATTATTTTGATACCTTCCTATGCTTTCAGTAATACTAGTTCTGAAAAACTTTAAATTGTGAAATATAATACATTTAGAAAAACAAATAAATAAAGGGACAACTTAACTAATGAAACTAACACTGAGGTTATGACTTTTAATTTTGAGCAAAACTATTTGACTCTAGAAAGTTTACTGGTATTCACAACAATGATTGTTATAACCCAGTAGAATATAGTAATCTTAATTAGAATGATAAGCACATAGAAACTAAAGGTTACAAGTGATACTTACATAGAAATGATAAATTTACATCAAGAAACGTATTAGTTCTAAAATAGAGTGTAAATTTTTCTTAGTTGGGGAAAAATAAGGGTATTCTGAAGCTAGTTCACTAATTAAGGTTTAAAGAAAACACACATCATGGATAATTCAAAGAAGTAAGAAATTGATTACAGTTGACCCTTGAACAACATGAGTTTGAACTGCACAGGTCCACCCGCACATGGATTTCTTTAATAAATAATAGAGTACTACATGACCCATGATTGGTTGAATCAGTGGGTGTGGAACCTGGATGTGGAAGACTGACTGTAAAGTTATACACAGATTTTCTACTGCACAGGAGTCAGTGTCCTTAACTCTTGCATTGTTCAAGAGTCAACTATATTATTGTTCATAACACTCTTTCTACCAGAATTAGCATAAGGATATTTGATTTGAATATACAAAAATGGAGCATTCTGATTTGAGAAAATAACTCAATATCATTTATTAATTTCATACCTTTAAAAAGTAACTATCTTGCAATGGCCAGTGGCCAAAGTGAAGGATATAGTGCATCTGTGTAAATTTTGTAAAGATGGCCTTGTCCTCTCTCAAACTGATACTTTCAGGGTCAGGGTCAAGTATGGGATGACTGGAGAGAAAGTGAGATTTTATCTACTGAGGTGAGACACGGCAATGTCCTGACCTTTGTGGGAGAACAACACCCCTGATAACTGTGGAGGACATTCAACCTCAGGTATTGCAGGAAGAGGGTGAGAGCAATAAATGCTCTCTTTCACTTCAATATGTAACTCTACACCCATGCAAAACAATCATACCATGTGTCTGGGTCGTCAAGCAACATTTACTGCTGGTGGCATGGCCTCCCTTTGGGTTTGTCATCCAAACTAAGTGCTTGAAAGTGAAAAACTCATGTGACTCTGGCTGGTCCTGTTAATGTGCACTGCTTGATGCCATCACTGGAAGTTCCCCATTGCTGCAGCTATGCCAGTAGCCATGAAAACTTTGTATGTTTTGTGAAATACCTTTTTATCTCATATTGAAAATGTAGCTTTTAAGTGGGTGTAGGATTGCTATAAGAAAGACATACACATAGATTCTAACATGATTCAAAATAAAGTCATTATATGACAACTTAAATCAAAAGGAAGGTGAAGGATCTAAAGCTGGAGAATTTAATGCCAGTAAAAAATGGTTTGATAATTATAGAAAGAGGTTTGGCTTAAAAAAATGTAAAGATAACAGGAGAAGCAACTTCTGCTGACCAAGGGTCAGTACACAACTTCCCAGAAGCCATTAAGAAAGACCTTGAGGGGAGATCAAGATGGCAGAATAAAAGGAACAAATACAACAAAAATACATCTACATGTGGAACAATTCTCACAGAAAACCTACTGAATGCTGGCAGAAGATCTCATACAAACAATGCTACAAGAAAGATCCTACATAACAGTGTAGGACAAAAGAATAAAAAAGGAATTGGGATGGGACATGCACCCCTGGGAGGGAGCTGTGAAAGAGGAAATATTCACTCACCTGCTGTTGCATGTTGGGGCTGGGTGCTGAAACTTGGACCTCAGCTGACAGACTCAGGGAAAGGAATGCATGGAGACAGTCCAAAGTGAGTGGAATGTGGTCTGGGCCTCAAAAAGTGGTGCATGCAGGACAGACCTGGGTCTTAACAGAAGCCCCATTGTTAACTTTTGCATGAAGGGAGGGATGGGGCCTTGCCATAACAGCCTCATTCTTGGCTTACTCACAGCAGGTTTGGCTCCACCTCTACAAGCTCCAGGAGCACACAAACCCCAATTGGTTGCCCACACACAGAGGTGGAGCTGAAATCTGAGATGATCCCTGGTGGTTCTGCAACTTCAGTGGATTTATGCCACCAGTGGTTTTGTAAGCTTGATGCATGCAGGACAACTGAATGGATTACTGGGGTTCCCATGGCTGGAGCAGGTCAAAGGTTAGTAGTGGCAGGCTTTGAGGACATGTGCATGTGGAGGCAGGGCCAGGGTCTGCACTGATTCTCTAGCTCCCATGTCAGGTCCAGGTGCATAAGTATGGCAGGTCCCAGGGCCAGACTTTTGTGGATCTATGCCAGTGGCTTTGTGAGCACAGTGCCTGATGAACATCTGAACTGATTGCCTGTGTTCACATGGCTGAGGTGGGGCTAGGGCAGTGCCAACAACAGGGTACATTGTAAGCCTCTGCAACAGATGACAGATGATGCCACAGAGCTGACTTCCCAGTGGACAGTCCTTGTGGAGGAATAATCAGTGACTTCTATACTAGTGCGAGTGCTCCAGTCCTGCCTACCTCTCACCACAACTTAGACCACATCTGGGGGCTTCCATTCCAAAAACTGGGGAGCAGACCCTGCCACTGACAGGGCTGTGACAACCACAGAGCAAAAAGGAGACCCACTCAACATCCACTGCAGGCTCTGATCACCACAACACCAATCACACCCCCTATTAAGGGAATAATTGTCATCACACACTGAGGAAAGACATGGAAGTCATCCATACAAAAAACAGCCCTTGCACCACAAATATTAGACACACACAGGCTACACAGGGCGGCTCCCATGTAAAAAAAAAAAAAGCCCTTCAAGAGCACACTAGATAATAGTTTCTCCTAAATGAATAGAGTCAGACAAATGTAAGTACAATGAAGAAGCAGAGGAACCACTCCTAATTAAAAGAACAATAGAATTCCCTTGAAAGAACAAACAATGAAACAACCCTGTCCAGTCTACTAGACCCTGAGTTCAAAAAGGAGGTAATAAAAATATTGAAGGAATTAAAAAAGTATCAATAGAAATGCAGATCACTGTAACAAGGAACTAGAAACTGAAGAGGAGCCAATCAAAATTAGAAAGCTCATTTGCTGAGACATAAACTGAGCAAAAGGCAATAAATAGCAAACTAAATAATGCAGAAGAATGAATAAGTGATCTGGAAGATAGAATAATGGAAATCATGCAGCCAGAAGGGCAGACAGAAAGACAAAAAAAAGTGAAAGCAATAAATGAGATCTATGGAATAATATAAAGTGAGCCAATCTACACATAATAGGGATCCCCAAAGGAGAAGAAAGAGAATAGGGGATCAAAAATGTATTAAAAGATTATGGCTGAAAAATTCCCAAACCTAAAGAAGAAAACAGATATCCAGTTACAGGAAGCATAGAGGGTCCCAAGAAAGATGAACCCAAATAGACCTACACCTAGACATATTATAATTAAATTGGCAAAAGTTAAATATAAAGAGAGGATTCTAAAGGTAGCAAGAGAAAAACAAAGGATTAGTTACAAGGGAACCCCCCTAAGGCTATCAGTTGATTTCTCTACAGAAATGTTACAAATGAGAAGGGAGTAGCAAGAT
Source organism: Phocoena sinus (assembly GCF_008692025.1). Taxonomy (NCBI): domain Eukaryota; kingdom Metazoa; phylum Chordata; class Mammalia; order Artiodactyla; family Phocoenidae; genus Phocoena; species Phocoena sinus. The sequence continues at coordinate 34,106,426 of NC_045779.1, forward strand.
ATATTCAGTCATGAAAGGGAAAATCCTGTAATCTAGGATACTCTACCCAACAAGATTATCATTTAGAATAGAAGGAGAGATAAAGAATTTCTCAGAGAAGCAAAAACTAAAAAAATACAGCAGTACTAAAAATATCCTAAAATAAATATTGAAAGGTCTTCTCTAAATAGAAAAGAAGCAAGAATCCATAGGGAAAATAAAGATCACAATAGGAAAGTAAATCACTTAAATAAGTCAGTACATAGCTAAAAAAAATTAAAAATTTTTGTGAAGGTAATAATAACTAAAATGAACAGCAAAGGATAACTTGAAGATGTAAAAGAAGACATCAAAATAATAAAATATGGGGGAGGGGAGTAAGAAAATGTAGATTTTTTAAAAAGAATATGTTTGAGCTTATATGACAACCAGTCTAAAGCAAGTAGATACAGTAATGGGATAACATACTTGAAAACCAGGGTAACTACAAATCAAAAACATGCAATAGATTCACAAAAAATAAAAAGAAGAGAACTCAAGCCTAACACAAAAGAAAACCATCAAACTACAAAAGGAAAAAGAAAGGAACAAAGAAGAAATACAAAATCAACTGGAAAACAAGGTTTAAAATGGCAGTAAATACATATCTATCAATAATTACCTTAAATAAACTAAATGTTCCATTTAAAAATAGAGTGGCAGATTGGATAATAAAACACGAGCCTACAAGGCAGCTTATGCTGCCTACAAGGGACCCATTTTAGGGGTAAGGACACACATAGATTTAAAGTAAGGAGATGGAAAAAGATATTTCATACAAACAGAAATGACAAGAGAGTGGGGGGTCATAATACTCATAACATACAAAATAGACTTTAAAAGAAAGGCCGTAAAGAAAGATAAAGAAGAACACTATACAATGATAAAAAGATCAATAAAAGAAGAGGATATTACACTTGCTAACATATATGCACCCAGTTAGGAGCACATAAATACATAAAACAAATACCAACAGACATAAAAGAAGAAATTGACAGGAACACAATAAGAGTAGGAGAGTTCAACATGCCACTTACGTCAATGAACAGATCTTCCAGACAGAAAATCAGTAAGACAACAGAGATCATAAATGATACAATTGAACAGTTAGACTTGATATTTTCAGGACATTACATCCAAGAAAACAAAACAGAATACACATTCTTTTCAAGCACACATGGAACATTCTCTAGGATAGACCACATACTAGGACACAAAACAAGCCTCAACAAATCTAAGAGGATAGAAATTATTTCAAGCATCGTTTCTGACCACAATGGCATGAAGCCAGAAATCAACACAAAAAGAGAAACAGGAAAAAATAATTACATGGAGACTAAACAACATGCTACTAAAAGACTGATGGGTCAATGATGAAATCAAAGGGTAAATTAAAAAGTACCTTGAGACAGCACAATCATACAAAATCTATGAGATGCAGCAAAAGCAGTTCTGAGTGAAATTCATACCAATGCAAGCCTTCCTCAAAAAAACAAGAAAAATCTCAAATAAACAACCACCTACCACCTAAGTAAATTAGAAAAAGAACAAACAAAACCTAAAGTCAGCAGAAGGAAGGAAATAATAAAGATCAGAGAGGAAATAAATAAAATCGTGATGAAAGAAACAATAGAAAAAGTAAATAAAAGCAAGAGGTGGTATTTTGAAAGGATAAACAAAATTGAGAAGCCTCTGGCCAGGTTCATCAAGAAGAAAAGAGAGAGAACCCAAATAAACAAAATAAGAAATGAAAGAGGAAAAATAGTAGCTGATACCACAGAAATACAAAAACACATAAGAGAAGACTATGAACAATTACACACCAACAAACTGGACAACCTAGAAGAAATGGACAAGTTTCTAGAAACATACAGCCCACCAAAACTGAATCAAGAAGAAATAGATAATTTGAACAGAGCAATAAGTAGAAGTGAAATAGAATCTACAATAAAAAAGAAACTTCCAGCAAACAAAAGTCTAGGATTGGATAACATCACTGGGGGAATTCCACCAAACATACAAAGAAGAAGTTATACCAATCCTTCCTAAACTTTTCCAAAAGATTGAAGAGGAGGGAACACCCCCAAAGTCATTCTATGAAGCTACCATCATCCTGATACCAAAACCAGACAAAGACAGTACTAAAGAATTATTATTATTATTATTATTAATAGTACATGCTAATATCTTTGATGAATATAGACGCAAATAACATCCAAAAAATGTTAGCAAACAGAATCCAACAACCTATAAAAAAGATCATACACTGTGATCAAGTAGGATTCATCCCAGGGTCACAAGGATGTTTCAACTTATGTGAGTCAATCAATGTGATACACCACATCAACAAAAGAAAAGACAAACACCATATTATTATCTCAATAGATGTAGACAAAGCATTTGATAAAGTTAAACATTTGTTCATGATAAAAACTCTTAACAAAGTTGGTATAGAGTGAACATATCTCAACATAATAAGCTATTTGTGACAAACCCACAGCCAGCCTAATACTCAATGGTGAAAAGCTGAAAGAGTTCCCACTAAAATCTGGAACAAGACAGTGATGTCACTCTCACCACTTCTATTTGATATAGTTTTGGAAGTCCTAGCCACAGCAATCAGACAAGAAAAAGAAATAAAAAGTATCCAAATTAGAAGGGAAGATGTAAAATTGTCACTGTATGCAGAAGACATGATACTATATGTAGAAAACCCTAAGAACCCCCCACAAAAACTACTAGGTCTAATAAATGAATTCAGCAAAGTAGCAGAATACAAACTTAATATACAGAATTCTGTTGCATTCCTTTACATTAACAATGAAATATCAGAAAGAGAAAGTAAAAAAAAATCCCTTTTAAAATTATATCAAAACAAACAAACAAACAAACAAAAAAACCTAGGAATAAACCTAACCAGGAAGGTGAAAGACTTATAGGCTGAGAACTATAAAACATTGATAAAGAAAATTCAAGATAACTCAAAGAAATAGAAAGATATCCCATGATCCCATATTGGAAGAACTAATATCATTAAAATGGCCACAATATCCAAAGGAATCTACAGATTTAATACCAACCTTATCAAATTACCCATGAGATTTTTCACAGAACTAGAGCATAAAATTTATATGGAACCACAGAAGACCCAGAATTGCAAAACAATCCTGAGGAAGAAAACAAAGCTGGAGGCAGAACCTTCCTAGACTTCAGACAATACTACAAAGTTACACTAATTATAACAGTGTGGCATTGACACAAAAACAGACAGAAAAATCAAAGGAATAGAATAGACAGCCCAGAAATAAACTTACACACCCACAATTAATCTTTGACACAGGAGGAAAGAATATACAATGGAGAAGACAGTCTCTTCAGCAAGTAGTGTTGGGAAAGCTAGACAGCCACATGTAAGTCAATGAAGTTAGAATACTCCCTCACACCATATAAAAGAATAAATTAAATGGCTTAAAGACTTAAATATAAGACATGGCACCATAAAACTCCTAGAACATGGACAAAACATTCTCTGACATATATTACAGAAATGATCTCCTAGGTCAGTCTCCCAGGGCAATAGAAATAAAAGCAAAAATAAACAAATGGAACCTAGTCACACTTAAAAGCTTTTGTACAGCAGAGGAAACCATAAACAAAACAAAGAGACAACCTTCAGACTGGGAGAAAGTATTTGCGAAGGATGCAACCAACAAGTGCTTAATATCCAAAATATACAAACAGCTCATACAGCTCAATAGAAAAGAAATGCAACCCAATCAAAAAAAATGGGCAGAAGACCTAAATAGATATTTCTCCAAAGAAAACATACAGATGGCTAACATGGACATGAAAAGATAAACATCACTAGTTATTAGAAAAATGCAAATCAAAACTACAATGAGGTATCACCTCATGCCAGTCAGAATGGCCATCATTAAAAAGTCTACAAATAATAAATGCTGGAGAGGGTGTGGAGAAAAAGGAACCCTCCTACACTGTTGGCGGGAATGAAAATTGGTGCTGTCACTATGGAAAACAGTGTGAAGGTTTCTTTAAAAATTAAACATAAAGTTACCATATGAGCCAGCAATCCCACTCCAGGGGCTATATTTGGAAAAGATGAAAACTCTAATTTGAAAAGATAGATGCACCCCAATGTTCATAGCAGCACTGTTTACAATAGCCAAGACATGGAATCAACCTAAATGTCCATTGACAGATGAATGGATAAAGAAGATGAGCACCGGAATGTAATGCAGAAAGGGATAGGTTATCTCTACTGTTTTGTGCAAATGCAATTGGGTTTATGATTAGGACTGTCCTTCTCTGTATAGCTGTTAACCCCTGAGCCTTGAAGGGAAAAGTTAAACACCAGCTGCCAGTCTTTTGGTTGTACATCAAAAAGGCCTGGGCAATGAGAATCCTTTTTCTGGATTGGTCTTATTGATGCTTTCTCCCTGAAGTCAAGAAGTATGTTGTCAGTAAGTCACTGCCTTTTAAAGTTCTTCTGATATTGGACAATATCATTGGCCACCCAGAACCCCATTCCTACACTGTTGGTAGGAATGTAAATTGGTACAACAATTATGGAGAACAGTTTGGAGGTTCCTTATAAACTTAAAATAGAGCTACTATATGAAGCTGCAATCCCACTCCTGGGCATATATCTGGAGAAAACCATAATTTGAAAATATACATGCACCCCAGTATTCATAGCAACACTATTTACAATAGCCAGGACATGGAAACAACCTAAATGTCCATTGACAGAGGAATGGATAAAGAAGATGTGGCACATATATACAATGGAATATTACTCAGCCATTAAAAAGAATGAGATAATGCCATTTGCAGCAACATGGATGGACCTAAAGATTGTCATATTGAGTGAAGTAAGACAGACAGAGAGACAAATATGACGTGACACTGCTTATATGTGGAATTAAAAAAATTGGTACATATGAACTTATTTACAAAGCAGAAATAGAGTCACAGATGTAGAAAACCAACTTATGGTTACCTGGGGGGAAAGTGGGAGGAGGGATAAATTGGGAGATTGAGATTGACATATACACACTATTATATATAAAATCAATAACTAATAAGGACCTACTGTATAGCACAGGGAACACTTCCCAAAACTCTGTAATGACCTATATGGGAAAAGAATCTAAAAGAGAGTATATCTGATATATATTGTTGTACAGCAGAAACAACACAATATTTTAAATCAACTATACACCAATGAATTTTTTAAAAACATTTTTATTGCAGTATAATTGCATTACAATGTTGTGTTAGTTTCTGCTGTACCACAAAGTGAATCAGTTATATATATATATATATATATACATATATACACATATCTCCTCCCTCTTGCATCTCCCTCCCACCCTCCCTATCCCACCCCTCTAGGTCATCACAAAGCATCGAGCTGAACCCCCTGTGCTATGCAGCAGCTTCCCACTAGCCATCCATTTTATATTTGGTAGTGTATATATGTCATTGCTACTCTCTCACTTCGTCCCAGCTTCCCCTTCCCCACTGTGTCATCAAGTCTATTCTCTGCATCTGTGTTTTTATTCCTGCCCTGCCACTAGGTTCATCAATACCATTTGTTTTTGATTCCACACATGTGTGTTAGCATACGGTATTTGATTTTCTCTTTCTGACCTACTTCACTCTGTATGACAGACCCTAGGTCCATCCACCTCATTAAAAATAACTCAATTTCATTCCTTTTTATGGCTGAGTAATATTCCATTGTATATATGTGCCACATCTTCTTTATCCATTCATCTATCAATGGACTTTTAGGTTGCTTCCATGTCCTTGCTATTGTAAATAGAGCTGCAATGAACATTTTGGTACATGACTCTTTTTGAATTATGGTTTTCTCAGGGTACATGCTCAGTAGTGGGATTGCTGGGTCATATGGTAGTTCTATTATTAGTTTTCTAAGGAACCTTCATACTGTTCTATATAGTGGTTGTATCAATTTACATTCCCACCAACAGTGCAAGAGGGTTCCCTTTTCTCCACACCCTCTCCAGCATTAATTTTTTCTAGGTTTTGTGATGATGGCCATTCTGATTGGTGTGAGGTGATACATCATTGTGGTTTTAATTTTCATTTCTTTAATGATTAGTGATGTTGAGCATCTTTTCATGTGTTTGTTGGCAATCTGTATGCCTACTTTGGAGAAATGTCTATTTAGGTCTTCCATCCATTTTTGGATTGGGTTGTTTGCTTTTTAGATATTGAGCTGCATGAGCTGCTTGTAAATTTTGGAGATTAATCCTTGTTCATTTCTTCATTTGCAAATGTTTTCTATTCTGAGGGTTGTCTTTTTGTCTTGTTTATGTTTTTCTTTGCTATGCAAAAGCTTTTAAGTTTCATTAGGTCCCTTTTGTTTAGTGTTGTTTCTATTTCCATTTCTCTAGGATGTGGGTCAAAAAGAATCTTGCTGTGATTTATGTCATAGAGTGTTCTGCCTATGATTTCCTCTAAGAGTTTGATAATGTCTGGCCTCACATTGAGGTCTTTAATCAATTTTGAGTTTATTTTTGTGTATGGTGTTAGGAAGTGTTCTAATTTCATTCTTTTACATGTAGTTGTCCAGTTTTCCCAGCACCACTTATTGAAGAGGCTGTCTTTTCTCCACTGTATATTCTTGCCTCCTTTATCAAAGATAAGGTGACCTTATGTGCGTGGGTTTATCTCTGGGCTTTCTATCCTGTTCCTTTAATCTATATTTCTGTTTTTGCAACTGTACCATACAGTCTTGATTACTGTAGATTTGTAGTGTAGGCTGAAGTCAGGGAGACTGATTCTTCCAGCTGTTTTTCTTTCTCAGAATTGCTTTGGCTATTCGGGGTCTTTTGTGTTTCCATACAAATTGTAAAATTTTTTGTTCTAGTACTGTGAGAAATGCCATTGGTCATTTGATAGGGATTGCATTAAGTCTGTAGATTGCTTTGAGTAATATAGTCATTTTCACAATGTTGAGTCTTCCAATCCAAGAACATGTTATATCTTTCCATCTGTTTGTATTGTCTTTGATTTCTTTCATCAGTGTCTTACAGTTTTCTGTGTACAGGTCTTTTGCCTCCTTTTGGTAAGTTCTTCCTAGGTATTTTATTCTTTTTGTTGCAATGGTAAATGGGCATGTTTCCTTAATTCCTCTTTCAGATTTTTTGTTGTTAGTATATAGGAATGCAAGAGACTTCTGTGCATTAATTTTGTACCCTGCTACTTTACCAAATTCATTTATTACCTCTAGTAATTTTCTGGTGGCATCTTTAGGATTTTATATGTATAGTATCATGTTACCTGCAAACAGTGACCGTTTTACTTCTTCTTTTCCAATTTGGATCCCTTTTATTTCTTTTTCTTTTCTGATTGCTGTGGCTAAAACTTCCAAAACTATGTTGAATAATAGTGATGAGAGTAGGCACCCTTGTCTTGTTCCTGATCTTGGAGGAAATGCTCTCAGTTTTTCATCATTGAGAATGATGTTGGTTGTGGGTTTGCCATATATGGCTTTTATTATGTTGAGATATCCAATAAAAATTTAAAACAAAACAAACATTCTTCTATAAATAAATGGGGCTTCACTTAGCAAATTAATAAGACTTAATAAAAATTCTCACCTAGACACACACAAAAAATAAAAATAAATAAATAAATTTAAAACTAAAGTTCTTGTGATATTGGGCAATTTCACTGGCCACCAGAAACCATATGCATTCAACACCCAAGGTTGAACTTGCCCCCCCCCCCAAACACAATGTCTCTAATTCAGCCTCTAGATTAGGGAGTCATAAAGACCTTTAAGCTTTATTACACATGGTACTTTATGGAAAAGATTGTGTATGCTATGAAGAGAAACCTAAGAGAACATCATAAAGGTCTCGAAGGATTACATTATTGAAGATGCCATTGTTGTTATAGAAAAATCCAAGAAAGCCATCAAACCCCAAGAATACATTCCTGGCGAAAGCTGTCCAGATATTATGCATGACTTCATGGAATTTACAACAGAGACAATCAAGGAAATCATGAAAGAGATTTAGATATGGCAAGAAAGGTGGGGGATGAAGGGTTTCAAGATGTGGATGTTAGAGGAATTCAAGAGCTAATAGACACCACACCAGAGGAATTAACAGAAAATTACTTGATGGAGGTGAATGCTTCTGAACTAGTGCCAGATGATGAGGACAGAGATGTAGTGACATAAAACAAACTAACATTTGCATTCTGCCATAATTCAAAGCAGTTTTGTCTTCTTTTATGACATGAACCCTTCTATGATATGGGAACTGAAACTAAAGCAAACAATTAAAGAAGGACTGTACCATATAGAAACATTTTTAGAGAAATGAAAAACCAAAAAAGTCAGACAGAAATTTTGATGTATTTCCACAACGTTGCACAGAGTGTGCCTGTCTCTCCTGGCTCCTCTTCCATGTCCTCCACATCTGCCACCCTCTTTTTCCTCCTCTTCCTTAGCCTGCTCAATGTGAAGGTGGTGAGAATGAAGTCCTTTAAAATGATCCACTTCCACCAAATGGATAGTAAATAATCATCATGCCATACAATTGATAAACTTATTTGTTGTGTCTTCATGTGAAAATCTAATAACTGTAAGGCAGGATCTGTATGAGACCTTTTTGTCATTATCATCATCACCTTAGTATTCATTGTGGCAAGGCTTTTATTGAGTGAATAGTTTATTCTTACATAGGCATAAGGTAAATAATAGTTAACATATAATTAGAAAGTGTTAGTTTTCTTGCTGTTTTATAATTTGCTTTCAAGGAATTACAATATTGTACATTATACCTCTCTCTCTCATAATTGGATAAATTGCGTATCAGCATATCTTCACAGGTAAGTGGGTTTATCTTAATGTAACATTTCTAATATTGTATTATGAATATGACTATAATACTGTATACCATAAAAATTTTATAATGATTCATTCATTGTGTATATGCTTGGTTACCATGAAGCAGTTTTATTGATTATCAGGCTACCATAACATAATAATATTGCTGCTCCTTTATCAATGCATGAATCATTATACCTGTGAATAAATATGAAATTTTCACATTATCTTTTCATTGTTGATGTCTAGTAATACATATAGTATTACATAGTTAGTAATACATATAACATCTACAGTGTTTTGTATCATATAAGACAAAATTCATGTAGATACTAACAAACAGAGAATTCATCTAGTAAACAGATGACATAAATTTATGGTACCTATAAGTACAATGCAGTACTGTAAATGCACTTTCTCTTCCTTATGATTTTCTTAATAACATTTCCTTTTCACTTGGTTACTTTATTGTAAGAATACAGTATGCAATACATATTACATATAAAATAGGTTAATTGGCAGTTCATGTTATCAGTAAGGCTTCTAGTCAATATTAGGCTGTTAATAGTAACGTTTTGGGGGAGTTATATGCAGATTTTTTTTTTCCTGCGGTACGTGGGCCTCTCACTGCTGTGGCCTCTCCCACTGCGGAGCACAGGCTCTGGACGTGCAGGCCCAGTGGCCATGGCTCACGGGCCCAGCCGCTCCACAGCATGTGGGATCTTCCCGGACCGGGGCATGAACCCATGTCCCCTGCATTGGCAGGTGGACTCTCAACCACTGCGCCCAGGGAAGCCCTATATGCAGATGGAGGTTGCATGTGGAGGTTGGTGCCCCTAATGTTCAGGGGTCATTGCTCAAGGGTCAACTGTAACTAGCAGAAAACTTCAACACAAAGCAGTAAGTGGGGTTTACAGTGTAAACTACAGTATGTTGTGTGAATGCAGAGGATAGATGTTACCTCTTCCTGCCAAGTTTTCTGATATTGTCTTATATGTTAAATTAATTATGAGTATAAACAAGAAAGATAGTACAAAAATATATAATCAATAGTGACTGAAACCAGAGAATAATTCATACCTCATATGGAGGACCAAGATGAGATAAGTGCTTTACTTTGCCAGTTCTCCACAAACAGCTGCTATACTAAGAGGCAGTATGATTTCACTGGAATATTTTAAAATAGAAATGAGGATAGCCAGAGTGGGAAGGGTATATTTAGGTTCTGAAGGGCAATGATGTTCCAAATGGCAGCTTAGAAGATAGTCTTTCCTATCCAAAATCATAGAGCAACTATATTATCCCTCCCTTCTGACATGTAGAGAGGGAAGTCAATTCTTGTTTAGGTAAAAAGTGATGTTACCTGCTAACATCTGCTAAAACCATCTGCTAATAACATGATGTTATTCAGAATCTGTGTATACAGTGAGAATGAGCAAGAAATATAAAGCAGCAATTGTTATGAGTAATTCACAGTTAAGGGTAGAAAAACTTTGTCCTACAACAATTAGTCACTGCGTAATGAACCCATAGTTTACGGTTCCCAGAGAGAAACACATGAAACTTAAAAACAAACAAACAAAAAGGTACAAAGAGCTCTGTACAGAGAGGACAATGCAAAAGAAAATCATGAGGATAAACTAAAGTCATTCAATCATTGGGATACATTACTTGGCTCTCTTGCCAGTTAGCTAAAACATCTGAAATAGTTAACTAAATCTATTTAGCCATACAGTCTACCATTTGATTATTGACACTTTTCCCCTCTGATATTTCAGTAAAGAATGTATTTAGGTACTGTGAAAATAAAGTTACCTGAATCCAGGTGGTATAGAGCCTTGCTCCTCAAAAGAGTGGTTCACAGAGTAACAGTATCATTATTTTCTGAGAATTTTCCACTCTCCTTCCATATTAACTGAATTAGGATTTGCATTTAAACAAGATCTCCAGGTAATTTGTATGCCTCTCAAAATTTTAAAAGTATTGGCAGGAGTTTATTATTCTGGTGCCTTGTCAAGAACTTCCTTACCTCATATCTGCCAAGTTACTTATTATAAGTTTCAGGGGGAAAAAAATCTTTACAGTGAAATGTTGATTTCTTTATAGAGTTAGATTTCTTCTCTGCATTTTTTCCTATGGCACAGCAATTTTGTTTTGCATACTTAGACTCTTTCATAATGGATAATTTATATAGGTATAATATAAAATCAAAAAGTTGGAGAGTGACATCAGCAAAATGGTAGCATAGGAATTTCCAGTACTTTTTCCCTCCTAGAAACATCAATTTGAGCAACACAAAATACTTTCACAAGCGCCAAGGATTCCAAGTCAGAGATTACAGCACCTGGGTGAAGCACAGAAATTTAAAAGAATGTGAATTGAGAAGAGAAGAAGAAATAGATTCACATTATCCCTCCCCAAGCCCAGGGAGCTCAATTCAGAGAGAGACACCCTCCCCATTGGAAAAGGAGAGTGAACTGAGCTCCTGACTTCGCTGTGTGCTGCAGAGCCAGCCTGTCCCAGCACAGGCTGACTGCTTCTCTAGGCGGCTCCCTGTAAGACCCCAAAAATCCAGGCCCTTGGGTTACTTGATGCATCAGTGGCCCAGGTGGCTCCTACAGCCCCAAGCAGATTCCATGGCAGCAGGCTGTGGCAGGCTCCCATGAACCCAGGCTCTTGTCGTATCCCAGCACCAGCTTCCAATCAGCCTTCATGAATTCGGGCTCCAGGCAGGCACCCATGAATCCTGGCTCCTGGTTGAGCCCAGCACCAGGCCAAATAACAAGAACCTAGGCTTTCAACCCACCTCACCACCAGGCTTGTTTCCATGGACAAAGTCTCACAACCTCCTAGCACCAGGCTTCCCCCCCCGCCCCCATTGATCTAGACTGCAGACCAATTCCCACAGACCCAGGATTCTGGACTGCCCCAGCAACAGGCCAGCCCCTGCAGTCCTAGGCTTGAGACTGGCTTCCAAGGACTGAGGTTCCCAGCCTGCTCCAGCCCTACAACAACCTCTCCAGACCCCACCTCCAGACTGGCCCCTCTGAGACCTCAGGTTAAAACTGACTCCCACAGTCCCAGGCTTCAAGATTATTGTAGTTAAAGGCCAGCTCCCATGACCCCTGCCTCCAGTCCAGCTCTTGCAAAATCAGACTCACAACTCATCCCAGTACAGGAAGAGTCCCTGCAATCCAGATGCCAGACTCCCCCTATGGTCCCTGCTGCCTTGTTAAACCCTGTGGGCCCAGGATACAGGTATGTGCATGAAGACCTAAGGCCCAGGCTCACCACCACAGACTCAAGTGCCAGGACCACCCCAGTGAACCCAGGCTCCCCAGCGCACCTCAGTGAACACAGGTACCAGACCAGCCCATCCACAAACTCAGGCACTAGATGTGCCAACCTAAGGACTCCAGCTGCAAGCTTACCTGTGGACACCACCAAATGACCCACTCAGAATCTCTGGTTGGGTTCACTGGTGAAGAGCTTTGCCTGTCAAAGCCAATCTGTAGAAATTGGAAAAGATGTGTATTTCCTCAAATGCACTGACACCAACTCAAGGCCACACAAATCATCAGTAATCGAGGAAACATAACACCACCAAAGGAAACTAACAAAACTCCTAAAGAAATGGAGATCTATGAATTGTCTGACAAATAATTCAAAATAATCCTCTTAAAGATAGGAACTACAAGAAAACATATATAGACAATTAAATGAAATTAGGAAAACAATACATGAATAAAACGAGATGTTCAACAAGAAATAAAAACAATATTTGAAAACTAAACTGATCCTGGAGTTGAATAAAATGACTGAATTAAAGAATATAAAAGAGAGCTTCAACATCAGACTTGATAAAGCAGAAGAAAGAATTAATGAACTAGGGGATAGCTCATGTGAAATTATCCAGGTAGAGGAGTAAAAAGAAGAAAGAATGAAGAAACGCTGCATAAATTATGGGATACCATTAAAAGAAATAATATATGTATTATTGAAGTCTCAGAAAGTAAATAGAGGTAGAAAGGAGCAGAAAGCTTACTTAACTTAAGGAGAGAGATTTTTGACATCCTTGTTCAAAACGTCACCCCAAAACTTCAACCCAAAACAATTTTCTCTAAGACACATCATAATAAAACTGTCTAAAATAAAAAACAGAGAGAATTTAAAAAGCAGCAAGAGGAAAAATTTCTCACATAGAAGGGAAACCTCATGAGGCTATTAGCAGATTTCTCAGCAGAAACCTTACAGGCCAGGACAGAGTGGGATGATATATTCAAAGTGCAACAAGAAAAATCCTGCCAACCAAGAATGCTTTACTTGGCAAAGTTGTTTTTAAGAAATGAAAGAGAAAAGACTTTCTCAAACAAACAAAAAAACAAACAAAAAGCTGAGAGAGTTTATCACAACTAGATCTGCCTTACAAGAAATACTGAAAGGAGTTCTTCAAGCTGAAAGGAAGGGACCCTGATTAATAACATGAAAACATATGAAAATATAAAATACACCAGTAAAGGTAAATAAAGTCAAATTAAGAATATTTTACATCAAATATGATGGTGTGTTAATCACTTAACTCTAGTATAAAGGTTTAAAGGACAGAATTATTAAAAAAAAAACTATAGCTACAATAATTTGTTAATGAATACACATTACAAAAATGTAAATTTTTATATCAAAAACTTAAAATATGGAGCAGACAGTAAAAGGGTAGATTTGTATGTGATTGAAGTTAAGTTATATATGTTATTACTATATATAGATATGCTATAAGATATTTTATATAAGCATCATGGTGACTACAAAGCAAAAACCTACAGTAGATACAAAAAAGATAAAAGAGAATCAAAACATACCACTACAGAAAATAATCAATTTACAAAAAAAGTCAGCAAAAGAGAAAGGTAGGAACAGGGAAGCTCTAAAATAGCCAGAAAACAATTAATATGATAAATGGCATTAGTAAGTCTTTACCTATAAATTACTTTAAATATAAATAGATTAATTTCTCCAATCAAAAGACACAGAATAGGGCTTTGCTGGTGGCAAGGTGGTTGAAAGTCCGCCTGCTGATGCATGGGACACAGGTTCATGCCCCAGTCCGGGAAGATCCCACATGCCACGGAGTGGCTGGGCCCGTGAGCCATGGCCGCTGAGCCTGCGCGTCCGGAGCCTGTGCTCTGCAACAGGAGAGGCCACAACAATGAGAGGCCCTTGTACTGAAAAAAAAAAAAAGAAAAGAAAAGACACAGAGTAGATGAATGGATAAAAAACAAGGCCCAACTATATGCTGCCTATAAGAGACATCAGCTTTAAAGACACATATTGAAGGTATGCAAAAGATATTTTATGCAAATGGAAACCAAAAGACAGCAGGGATAACTACATTAATATCAGACAAAACAGATTTTAAGTCAAAGTTGTAACAAGAGACAAGGTCATTAAAGTCAATTCATCTAGAAATTATAACAATTGTAAATATATGTACATCCAACATTGGAGCACTTAAATATATTAAACTAATACTAACAGATCAAGGGAGAACAAGAAAAAACACATAAAAGTAGGGGACTTCAGTACCTCACTTTCAATAAGGGAGATAATTTCTATACAAAAAAATCAGTAAGAAAAATTGGATTTGAACTGTACCTTAGACCAAATGAACCCAACTGAAGTATACAGAACATTACACCCAACAGTAGCAGAATACACATTCTTTTCAATAACACACAGAATGTTCCTCAGGATAAATTATATGATGGGTCACAAAACAAAACTTAACAAATGTAAGAGGGTTGAAATTATACCAAGTATCTTTTTGAACAACATTGGTATGAACATAGAAATCAGTAATAGTAGGAAAACTGAAAAATTCACAGATGTGTGGAATTAAACAACATATTCCTAAACAATTAGGTAAAAGAAAAATTCAAAATTATCTTTAAAAAAACAAAAATGGAAACTAAAAATCCAAAATTTATGAGATGCATCAAATGTAGCTCTAAGATGAAAGTGTATAGGATAAACACCTACATTAAGAAAAAAGAAAGATCACAAACAATCGAACTTCACCCACGAGGAACTAGAAAAAGCAGAACAAACTAAGCCCAAAGTTACTATAAGAAAGGAAATAACAAAGATCATAG
This sequence comes from Phocoena sinus, assembly GCF_008692025.1. NCBI lineage: Eukaryota > Metazoa > Chordata > Mammalia > Artiodactyla > Phocoenidae > Phocoena > Phocoena sinus. The sequence goes on from NC_045779.1 coordinate 34,121,483, forward strand.
CAGAAATAAACAAAATAAAGACCAGAAAAATAATAGAAAAAAATCAATAAAACTAAGAGCTGGTGTTTTAAAAAGATACACACAATAGACAAGCATTTAGCTCAACTCACTAAGAAAAAAAGAGAGGACTCAGGTAAATAAAATCAGAAATTTAGGAGGAGATGTTAAAATTGACACCATAAAACTACAAATGATCATAAGAGATTGGTATGAACAATTATATGCCAGAAAATGGACAACCTAGAAAAAAATGGATAAATTCCTAGAAACATATAACCTACAAAGACTGAATCATGAAAAAATAAACAATTTAAAGAGATAAATGAGTATGAGACTAAATCAGTAATCAAAAATCTCCCAAAAGAGAAAAGCCCAGGACCAGATGGTTTTACTGGTGAATTCTACCAAACATTTAAAGAATTAACACTAATCCTTCTCAAACTCTTCCAGAAAATTGAAGAAGAGGGAACACTCTTAAATTCACTTTATGAGGCCAGCATTACCTTGATACCAAAGCCAAATAAGAACACCACAAGACAAGAAAACTAGAGGTCAATATCCTTGATCTGTATAGATGTAAAAATTCTCAACTAACAAATTGAGAACTAACTATCTAAACTAACTAAACTAACTAACTAACTAACTAAAATAATAACAAACCAAACTCAACAGCACATTAAAAGAATCATCATGCATCAAGATCAAGTGAGATTTATCTCTGGGGTGTAAGGATGGGTCAATAAATGCAAATCAATAAGTGTGAAATATCATATCAATAGAATGAAAGATAAACATCATATGATCATCTCAGATACAGAAGAAGAATTTGACAAAATCTGACATTTATTTATGATAAAGACTCTGAACAATTTGAGTATAGAAGGAATGTACTTCAACAAATAAAGGCTATATATGACAGACCTACAGCTAATATTATGGTCAATGATGAAAGGTTGAAAGCTTTCCCACTACAATCAGGAACAAGGCAAATATGTCTACTTTCACAGTTCCTATTCAGCATAGTACTGAAAGTCCTAACCAGAGCAATTAGGCAAGAAAAAGAAATAAAAGTCATCAAAATTGGAAAGGAAAGAGTAAAATTTTCTCTGTTTGCAAATGAAATTATCTCATATACAGAAAATTCTAAAGACTCTACCAAAAAAAAAAAAAACTGTTAAAACTAAATAACAAATTTGGTAAAGTTGCAGGATATGAAATTAACATACTTCTGTATGTTGCATTTCCATACACTAATAGCAAACTATCTGAAAAAGAAATAAAGAAAACAATCCCATTTATAATAGTATTAAAATAATAAAATACTTATTAATGAATTTAATCAAGGAGGTGAAATATCTGTACACTGAAAATTACAATACTTTGATGAAAGAAATTGAGAAGACACAAATAAATGGAAAGGTATTCCACCTTCATGAATTAGAAGAATTAATATTGTTAAAATGTTTACACAACCCCAAATCATCTATAGATTCAATGCATCTCTATCAAAATTCCTATGGCACTTTTCACATAAATAACAAAACAATCCTAAAATTGGTATGGAACCACAAAAGACTCTGGTTAGCCAAAGCAATCCTGAGAAACAGGAACAAAGCTGGAGGCATCACAATTACTGACTTTAAACTTTGTTACAAAACTATAGCAATAAAAAATTATGGGATCGGGCTTCCCTGGTGGCGCAGTGGTTGAGAGTCTGCCTACCAATGCAGGGGACACGGGTTCAAGCCCTGGTCTGGGAAGATCCCACGTGCCACGGAGCAGCTGGGCCCGTGAGCTACAAATACTGAGCTCTGCGCGTCTGGAGCCTGTGCTCCGCAGCAAGAGAGGCCGCGACAGTGAGAGGCCCGCGCACCGCGATGAAGAGTGGCCCCCGCTTGCCACAACTAGAGAAAGCCCTTGCACAGAAACGAAGACCCAACACAGCCAAAAATAAATAAATGAATAAATAAATTTAAAAAAAAAAACATAAAAAAAAAAAAAAAAAAAATTATGGGATTGACATAAAACAGACACATAGACCAATGGAATATCATCAAAATCTCAGATACATACCTACACATATGCAGTCAACTAATTTTTTGAAAAGGGAGCCAAGAATATTCAACGGGGGAAAGATAGACTCTTCAATAAATAGTGTTGGAAAAACTGGATGCTCATATCTTAGGGAGTGAAATTGGACCCCTATCTTATACCACTCACAAAAATTTACTCAAAACGGATTGAACACTTAAACGTGAGACTCCAACTGAAAATTACTACAAGAAAACATAAATAAAAAGTTCCTTGACATTGTTCTTGGCAACAATATTTTGAATATGACACCAAAAGCACAAGCATCAAAAACAAAATAAACAAGTGAGACTACACCAAAATAAAAAATTGTAGACAGCCAAAGAAAAGATCAACAAAATGAAGAGGCAACCCACAAAGTGGGACAAAATATTTACAAAAAATTGATATGAAGTTATTGTACAAAATATAAAAGAAACTCATATAACGTAGCAAAGTCATCATCATCATCATCATTATCTGATTTAAAAATGGGCAAAGGACCTGAATAGACATTTTTCCAAAGAAGGTATGCAAATGTCCTTTAGGCATATGAAAAAGTGCTCAACATTACTAATCATCAGGGGCAAGAAAATTGAAATCACAATGAGATATCACCTCAAACCTGTTAGAATGGTCATTATCAAAAAGACAAGTGTTGGTGAGGTCGTGGAGGAAAGAGAATCCTTGTACACTGTTGGTGGGAATGTAAAATAGTATGTAAATTCCTCAAAAAATTAAAAATAGAACTACCATGTGACCCTGCAATTTCACTTCTGGGTATTTATCTGAAGGAAATGGAATCACTGTTTCAAATAGATATCTGTACACCCATGCTCATTGCAGCAATATTTACAATATCCAAGACATGGAAACAACCTGTTTCCATAGATGGATGAATGGATAAAGAAAATGTGGTGTACGTGTATTTATATGTGGATGGAATATTCTTCTGCCATAAAAAAGAAGGAAATCCTGCATTTTACAACAACATGTATGGACCTTGAGGGCATTACGCTAAGTGAAATAAGTCAGACAGAGAAAGACAAATACTACATAATTTCACTTGTATCTGGAATCTACAAAAGCTAAACTCATAAATATAGAAAGTAGAATAGAGATTGCCAGAGGCTGAGGGGTGGGGAAAGTGGGGAGATGTTGACCAAAGGTATAAATTGCCAGCTATAAGATGAATAGATTGTGCATATCTAACATAGAGCACGGTGACAACCACTTACATTACTGTATTATCTACTTGAAAGTTGAATAGTTCTTGCTTGTTACAGCCACAAAAAGATGGTAATTATGTGAGGGGTTAGAACTGTTAACCTCACTGTTGTAATAACTTCACAATATATACTTTCATCAAATCATCATGTTGTACAACTTAAACTTATATATGTTATATGTCTATAATTTTTCAATAAATCTGGAGGAAAAAAACACAAAAATGAAATAAAGTAAAAAGGTATTCAAAATTCCTTTATGTTTATTCTTGTAAAGTTTGTAAAAGGGGAGCTGCATTAGAATTTTAATCAGGATCCCATTTTAAATAAAACTCTCCATGCATCAGAGCTACATTGTGTTTTGTGGTGATTGTAAGTAATTACTTCAGTGTCTACCTTGATTATGAATCCTACAATCCATACAAAGTAACATTTTTCTAGCAATTACTTTTATCCAAATAATTGATCTACCTTGATGTCAAACAAAAATAAATTATTTAACTTTCTTTTTTTTTAAACATCTTTAGTGGAGTATAATTGCTTTAAAACATTGTGTTAGTTTCTCCTGTATAACAAGATGAATCAGGTCTATATATATGTATATCACCATAACCCCTCCCTCTTGTATCTTGCTCACATATTCTCTATCCCACCCGTCTAGGTGGTCACAAAAAGCACTGAGCCGATCATCCTGTGCTATGCAGTTGCTTCCCACTAGCTTTCTGTTTTACATTTGGTAGTGCATATATGCCAATGCCACTCTCTCACTTCGTCCCAGCTTACCCTTCCCCCTCCCCGTGTCCTCAAGTCCATTCTCTACATCTGCATCTTTATTCCTGTCCTGCCCCTAGGTTCCTCAGACATATTTTTTTTTTTTAGAATCCATATATATGTGTTATCATATGTTACTTGTTTCTCTCTTTCTGACTTACTTCACTCTGTAGGACAAACTCTAGGTTTGTCCACCTCACTACAAATAATTCAATTTCATTTCTTTTTATGGTTAATATTACATGGGAATATTATATGGCTGATATTCCATTAGCCATATAATATTCCATATGTGCCACATCTTCTTTATCCATTCATCTGTTGATGGACACTTAGGTTGTTTCCATGTCCTGGCTATTGTTAATAGAGCTGCAATGAACATTGTAGTACATGACTCTTTATGAATTATGGTTTTCTCAGGGTGTATGCCCAGTAGTGAGATTGCTGGGTCATATGGTAATTCTATTTTTAGTTTTTTTAAGGAGCCTCCCTACTGTTCTCCATAGTGGCTTTATCAATTTTCATTCCAACCAACAGTGCAAGAGGGTTCCCTTTTCTCCACACCCTCTCCAACGTTTATTTTTTGTTAACTTTTAGATGATGGTCATTCTGACTGGAGTGAGGTGACAGCTCATTGTAGTTTTGACTTGCATTTGTCTAATAATTAATGATGTTGAGCATCCCTTCATGTATTTGCTGGCAATCTGTATATCTTCTTTGGAGAAATGTCAATTTAGACCTTCTGCGCATTCTTGGATTGAGGTGTTTGTTGTTTTGATATTGAGCTGCATAAGCTGCTTGTATATTTTGGAGATTAATCCTTTGTCAGTTGTTTCATTGCAAATATTTTCTCCCATTCTGAGTATTGTCTTTTCATCTTGTTTATGGTTTCCTTTGCTGTGCAAAAGTTTTAAGTTTCACTAGGTCCCATTTGTTTATTTCTGTTTTATTTCCATTTCTCTAGGAGGTGGGTCAAAAAAGATCTTGCCATGATTTATGTCATAGAGTGTTCTGCCTATGTTTTCCTCTAAGAGCTTCATGGTGTCCAGTCTTATATTTAGGTCTCAAATCCATTTTGCATTTGTTTCTGTGTATGGTGTTAGAGAGTGTTCTAATTTCATTCTTTTACATATAGCTGCATAGTTTTCCCAGCACCACTTATTGAAGAGGCTGTCTGTTGCTTCCTTTATCAAAGATAAGGTGACTATAAATGTGGGTTTATCTCTGGCCTTTCTATCTTGTTCCATTGATCTATATTTCAGTTTTTGTGCCAGTACCATATTGTCTTGATTGCTATAGTTTTGTAGTACAGTCTGAAGTCAAGGAGCCTGATTCCTCCAGCTCCATTTTTCTTTCTCAAGATTATTTTGGCTCTTCGGGGTCTTTTGTGTTTCCATACAAATTGTGAAACATTTTGTTCTTGTTCTGTGAAAAATGCCACTGGTAGTTTGATAGGGATTGCATTGAATCTGTAGATTGCTTTGGGTAGTATAGTCATTTTCACAATGTTGAGTCTTCCAATCCAAGAACATGGTATATCTCTCCATCTGTTGGTATCATCTATAATTTCTTTCATCAGTGTCTTATAGTTTTCTGCATACAGGTCTTTTTTTCTCCTTAGGTAAGTTTATTCCTAGGTATTTTATTATTTTTGCTGCAATGGTAAATGGGAGTGTTTCCTTAATTTCTATTTCAGATTTTTTATCATTAGTGTATAGGAATGCAAAAGATTTCTGTACATTAATTTTGGTTCCTGCTACTTTACCAAATTTGTTGATTAGTTCCAGTAGTTTTCTGCTGGCATCTTTAGGATTCTCTATGTATAGTATCATGTCATCTGCAAACCGTGACAGATTTACTTCTTATTTTCCGATTTGGATTCCCCTTATTTCTTTTTCTACTCTGATTGCTGTGGCTAAAACTTCCAAAACTATGTTGAATAATAGTGGTGAGAGTGGACAACCTAATCTTCTTCCTGATATTAGAGGAAATTGTTTCAGTTTTTCACCACTGAGAAAGATGTTGACTGTGCGTTTGTCATATATGGCCTTTATTATGTTGAGGTAAGTTCTCACTATGTGTACTTTTTGGGTCTGTTTGCTAGTATTTTGTTGATGATTTTTGCATCTATGTTCATCAATGATATTGGCCTTCAGATTTTTTTTGTGACATCTGTGTCTGTTTTTTTGTATCAGGGTGGTGGTGGTCTTTAGAATGAGTTTGGAGGTGTTCCTCCCTCTGCTATATTTGGAAGTTTTTGAGAAGCACAGGTGTTAGCTCTTCTCTAAATGTTCAATAGAATTCGCTTGTGAATTCACTTGGTCCTGGGCTTTTGTTTGTTAGGAGATTTTAAATCACAGTCTTGATTTCAGTGCTTGTGATTGGTCTGTTTATGTTTTCTCTTTCTTCCTGGTTCAGTCTCGGAAGGTTGTGCTTTCTAAGAATATTTCTATTACTTCCAGATTGTCCATTTTATTGGCATATAGTTGCTTGTAGTAATCTCTCATGATCCTTTGTATTTCTGTATTGTCAGTTTTTACTTCTTTTCATTTCTAATTCTGTTGATTTGAGTCTTCTCTCCTTTTTTCTTAATAAGTCTGATTAATGGTTTATCAATTTTGTTTATATTCTCAAAGAATCAGCTTTTATTTTTATTGATCCCTGCTATTGTTCCCTCATTTCTTATTCATTTATTTCTGATCTGATTTTTATGATTTCTTTCCTTCTGCTAACTTTGTTACTTTTTTCTTCTTCTTTATCTAATTGGTTTAAGTGTAAGGTTAGGTTCTTTATTTGAGATTTTTCATTTTTCTTGAGGTACGATTGTATTGCTATAAAGTTCTCTCCTAGAACTGCTTTAGCTGTATCCCATAGGATTTGGGTCATCATGTTTTCACTGTCATCTGTTTTTGGGTATTTTTTGATTTCTCCTTTGATTTCTTCAGAGTTCTCTGTGTTATTTAGTGGCATATTGTTTAGCCTCCATGTGTTTGTATTTTTTACAGTTTTTTCACTTGTAACTGATATCTAGTCTCATAGCATTGTGGTTGGAAAAGGTACTTGATATGACTTCAATTTTCTTAAATTTACCAATGCTTTGTGACCCAAGATATGATCTAAGGCTGGAGAATGTCCCATGAGTACTTGAGAAGAAAGTATATTCTGTTGTTTTTGAATGGAATGTCCTAAAAATATCAATTAAGTCCATCTTGTCTAATGTGTCATTTAAAGCTTGTATTTCCTTTTTTATTTTCATTTTAGATAATCTGTCCTTTTGTGAAAGTGGGATGTTAAAGTCCCTTACTTTTATTGTGTTACTGTGGATTTCCACTTTTATGGTTATTAGCATTTACCTTATGAGGTGCTTCTATGTTTGGTGCATAAATATTTACAATTGTTATATCTTCTTCTTGTATTGATCCCTTGATCATTATGTAGTGTCCTTCTTTATCTCTTGTAATCGTCTTTATTTTAAAATCTATGTCTATTTTGTCTGATATGAGAACTGCTACTCTAGCTTTCTTATGATTTCCATTTTCATGGAATATCTTTTTCCATCCCCTCACTTTCAGTCTCTATGTGTCCCTAGGTCTTAAGTGGGTCTCTTGTAGACAGAATATATACGGGTCTTGTTTTTGTATCCATTCAGCCAGTCTATGTCTTTTGGTTGGGGCATTTAATCCACTTACATTTAAGGTAATTATCATTATGTATGTTCCTATTACCATTTTCTTTGTTGTTTTGGGTTTGTTATTGCTGGTCTTTTCCTTCTCTTGTGTTTCCTCCCCAGAAAAGTTCCTTTAGCATTTGTGATAAAGCCGGTTTGGTGGTGCTGAATTCTCTTAGCTTTTGCTTGTCTGTAATCTTTTAATTTCTCCATCAAATCTGAATGAGATCCTTGCTGGGTAGAGTAATCTTCATTGTAGGTTTTTCCCTTTCATTACTTTAAACATGTCCTGCCACTCCCTTCTGGCTTGCAGAGTTTCTGCTGAAAGATCAGCTGTTAACCTTCTGTAGATGCCATTTTATGTTATTTGTTGCTTTTCCCTTGCTGCTTTTTATAATTTTTCTCTGTATTTAATTTTTGATAGTTTGATTAATATGTGTCTTGTTGTGTTTCTCCTTGGATTTATCCTGTATGGGACTCTCTGCATTCTGGAGTTGATTGACTATTTCCTTTCCCATATTAGGGAAGTGTTCAACTATAATCTCTTCAAATATTTTTTTAGCCCCTTACTTTTTCTATTCTTCTTCTGGGGCCCTAAAATTCGAATGTTGGTGCATTTAATGTTGTCCCAGATGTCTCAGAGTCTGTCCTCAATTCTTCTCATTCTTTCTTTCTTTATTCTGCTCTGTGGTAGTTATTTCCCCTTTTTTATCTTCCAGGTCACTTATCCGTTCTTCTGCCTCCATTATTCTGCAATGGATTCCTTCTAGAGAATATTTAATTTCACTTATTGTTTTATTCATTATTGTTTGTTTGCTCTTTAGTTCTTCTAGATCCTTGTTATATGTTTCTTGTATATTCTCCATTCTTTTTCCACGTTTTTGGATCATCTTTACTATCATTACTCTGAGTTCTTTTCCAGTTAGACTGCCTATTTCATCTTCATTTGTTTGGTCTGGTGGGTTTTTACTTTTCTATTTCATCTGCTGTGTATTTCTTGGTCTTCTCATTTTGCTTAACTTGCTGTGTTTGGGGTCTCTTTTTCTCAGGCTTCAGGTTGATAGTTGCCTTTGTTTTTGGTGTCTGCCCCTAGTGGGTAAGGTTTGTTCTGTGGGTTGTGTAGGCTTCCTGGTGGAGGGGACTGGTCCCTCTGTTTTGCTGGATGAGCCTGGATCTTGTCTTTCTGGTGGTCAGGTCCATGTCCAGTGGTGTGTTTTGGGATGTCTGTGAACATTATGATTTTAGGCAGCCTCTCTGCTAATGGGTGGTGATGTGTTCCTGTCTTGCTAGTTGTTTGGCATGGGGTGTCCAACACTGGAGCTTGCTGGTCATTGAGTGGAGCTGGGTCATAGCATTGAGATGGAGATCTCTGGGATCTCTCTCCATGGAGAGCTTTTGCTGTTTGATATTATGTGGAGCCAAGAGGTCTCTGGTGGACCAATACCCTGAACTGAGCTCTCTGACTTCAGAAGCACAGGCCTGACACCTGGCCAGAGCACCAAAACCCTGTCAGGCACAGGACTCAGAAGAAAAGGGAGAAAAAAAAAAGAAAAAAAAATTATATAAAATAGAGTTATTAAAATAAAAAATTCTTTTAAAAATTTAAGAAGTAATTAAAAAAAGAAGAGAGCAACCAAACCAATAAACAAATCTACCAATGATAACAAGCATTAAAAACTATGCTAAGATAAACATAGAAATCAGAAAGTAGTCAGTCACGTATAACAAACCCCAAGTCTACAGTTGCTCCCAACTTCTACCACCTCAATTTTGGGATGATTCATTGTCTAGTCAGGTATTCATAGATCAAATGCTATCAAGTTGATTGTCAATATTCAATCCACTGCTCCTGAGGCTTCACAGAGAACTTTTCCTTTCTCTTCTTTGTTTGCACAGCTCTTGTGGTTCAGCTTTGGATTTGGCCCCACCTCTGCATATAGGTTACCCCCTGACAACTTTTCTTCACCCAGACAGGAGGGGGTTAAAGGAGCGACTGATTAGGGGGCTCTCACTCAGGCAGAAGGGAGGGAGGTGTATTGAATGTGGGGTGAACCTGCAGTGGCACAGGCCAGCATGACATTGAAACAGCCTGAGGCATGCCATGTATTCTCCCAGGAAAGTTGTCCCTGGATCACAGGACCCTGACAGGGGCAGAATGCACAGGCTCCCAGGAGGGGTGTGAAAGTGACCTGTGCTTGCATACAAGCTTTGTGGAGGCTACAACAGCAGCCTTAATGTTTCATGCTGTCTCTGGTGTCCATGCTGATAAATGCTGTGCCCACCTGTCTCTGAAGCATGTTTAGGCAGTGTTATGAATCTCCTCTCCTCACGCACCTTGAAGCAATTGTCTCTTGACTCTTAGGCAGTTCCAGACTTAGTACAGTTCTTAGTTCCAGACTCTTAGTACAGTTCCTGTACTTCCTCCCAGTTAGCTGTGGAGCACTAGCTCCCTTCAGGCTGTGTTCACGCAGCCAACCCCAATCCTCTCCCTGGGATTTCACCTCCAAAGCCTGAACCTCATCTCCCAGCCCCCACCCAACTCAGTGGGTAAGCAGACAAGCCTCTAAGGCTGGTGGGTGCTGGTTGACACCGATCTCCTGTGTGGGGAATCTCTCCGCTTTGCCCTCTGCACCTCTGTCGCTATACTCTCTTCCATGGCTCCAAAGATTCCCCCCAGCCCACCCCCCATATCCATTAGTGAAGGGGCTTCCAAGTGTGTGGAAACTTTTCCTCCTTCACAGCTCCCTCCCAGAGGTGCAGATCCCGTCCCTATTTCTTTTTTGTTTTGCTCTACCCAGGTACATGGGGAGTTTCTTGACTTTTGCGAGGTCTTAGGTCTTCTGCCAGTGTTCAGTTGGTGTTTTGTAGGAGTTTTTCCACAGGCAGATGTATTTTTGATGTATTTGTGGAGAGGAAGGTGATCTCCACATCTTACTTCTTAGCCATCTTGAAATTCCTCCTAGCTTTCTTTTTATTTTAAAATATCTAAGCGATTTTAAAGTCATATATGTGAAAGATCCATAAAAATCTTCATGATTGTTATGTAGGTTTTAATATGCTTGAAGGTAGGAAGGTTTTATTTATGAGACATAGAAAATATCTAATCTCTTCACATCTTAAATAAATTCAACTGTTCATAGAAATATGCAAAAAAATAAATATGACAGCATAATGACTAAACAATCAGGGGTCAGCAAAGTATGGCCAAAGACCAAATCTAGCACACTGCCCATTTTTGTAAACAAAGTTTTATTGGAATACAGTCATGTTCATTTGTTTATGAATTGTCTATGATTGCATATACACTACAAGGGTTGTGGGGTTGAATAATTAATACCGATACTTTATGGCTTACACAGCTTAAATATTTTTACTCTAAAACCTTTTAAGAAAAAGTTTGCTCATCCCTGAAATGTATTATCAAAACTACCTAGACAGCAAGATTTTACATTTGTACAATATGGTATTATCCTTTGCCATTATGGTTAATTAAAAATAATGGAAGATTAATGTTGGAAGAATCTTTACAATTATATAATATGTAAAACTTTGTCCTGGACAAGATAAAAGACTTGCAAGTGACAGTTTTAGGATGTAAACCACAGCCACAATTTTTTTATAAGGGAAGTCTCCTATATGATACTTTTTCCTAAGTACTTTGATCTCATACTTTTAAATATAGAGACAAACTTTGAGGAAGATACATACAAAGTAGAATAAATTTACCAGAATGATAACATCAATCTATGTGAAAATTATTAAGAGAGATAATGACAAAAGTGAAAGTAGATTTTTAGCTTTTGGTAATGGAGGACTAGAATCTATTAGATCATCTTTTCCTGTTAATAACTCTACACTCTTGGCAAAATATGTTAAAAAGAAAAAAGACACTACCTTAAGTATTGAAGGGCAAATAAAAGCAGGCAGAAATGGGAGATGAAACTACATTTGGAACTAACTGCTGAACAGCCGTCAACAAAGAAACACTGGAACCTACCAAAAAAGATACTCTACATCTAAGGACAAAGAAGAAGCCATGGCAAGATGGTATGAAGGGTGCATTTGTGATAGAATCAAATCCCATAGCTGCTGGGTGGGTGAACCACAGATGGCAGAACAATTGTACCACAGAAGTTATCTCACTGGAGTGAAAGTTCTGAACCCCACATCAGGCTTCCTAGCCTGGGGGTCCAGAAATGGGAGGAGGAGTCCCCAGAGAGTCTGGCTTTGAAGGCCAGTGGGATTTGACTACAGGACTTCCACAGGACTGGAGGAAACAGGAACTCCACTCCAGAGGGCACACAAAGGGTCTTGTGTGCACTAGGATGCATGGGAAAAAAGCAGTGGCCCCATAGGAGAATGGGCCAGACCTGCCTGCTGGCATTGGAGGATCTCCTGCAGAGGTGGCGGGTGGTTGTGGATCACTGTGTGGATGAAGACACTGGCAACAGAAGTTCTGAGAAGTACTCATTGGCTTGAGTCCTCCCAGATACTGCCATTAGCCACACCATTAGCCTGTAGGCTCCAGTGCTGGGGTGCCTCATACCAAACAACCAACAGGGTGGGAACACAGCCCCACCCATCAGCAGACAAGTGGATTAAAGTTTTATTGAGCACATCCTTGCCCACAAGAGGGGCAAGACCCATCCCAGCCCACCACCAGATCCTCTCATCAGGAAGCTTGCATAAACATCTTAGATAGCTTCATCCACTAGAGGGAAGACAGCAGAAGCAAGAAGAACTACTATCCTGAAGCCTGTGGAATGAAAACGACAATCACAGAAAGTTAGATGAAATGAAAAGGCAGAGGATTATGTCCCTGATGAAGGAACAAGATAAAGCCCCAGAAAAACAACTAACTGAAATGTAGATAGGCAACCTTCCAGAAAAAGAATTCAGAATAATGATTGTGAAGATGATCCAGAATATCAGAAAAAGAATGGAAGAAAGGATCGAGAAGATACAAGAAATATTTAACAAAACTTAGAAGAACTAAAGAGCAAACAAACAGAGATGAACGGTACAATAACTGAAATGAAAAATACATTAGAAGGAATCAATAGCAGAATAACTGAGGCAGAAGAATGGGTAAGTGACCTGGAAGACAGAAAGGTGGAAATCACTGCCACAGAACAGAATAAGGAAAAAAGAACGAAAAGAAATAAGACAATCTAAGAGACCTCTGGGACAACATTAAATGCACCAACATTCACATTATAGGGACCCCAGATGGAAAAGAGAGAGAGAAAGGACTTCTTCTAAGGACTACACTTCAAGGAAAATATGTGAAGAGATAATAGCTGAAAACTTCCCTAACATGAGAAAGGAAATAGTCACCCAAGTCCAGAAAGCACAGAGAGCTCCAGGCAGGATAAATCCAAGGAGGAACATGCCAAGACACATAGTAATCAAATTGACAAAGATTAAATACTAAGAAAAATTATTAAAAGCAACAAGGGAAAAGTGACAATGAAAGACAAAGGAACTCCCAAAATGTTATCAGCAGATTTCTCAGCAGAAATTCTGAAGGCCAGTAGGGAACAGCATGATATATTTAAAGTGATGAAAGGGAAGAACCTACAACCAAGAATACTCTACCCAGCAAGGCTCTCATTCGTATTTGACAGAGAAATCAAAAGCTTACAGACAAGCAAAAGCTAAGAGAATTCAGCACCACCAGACTGGCTTTGCAACAAATGCTAAAAGAACCTCTCTGGACAGGAAAGAGACAAGCAACTTAAAACAACATTGTACATATATAGACTGCTGTATCGAAACCTCATTGGTATAGCAAATCCAAAAACTGGTAGACACACACACAAAAGAAAAAGCAACCCAAACACAACACTAAAGATAGCCATCAAACCACAAGAGAAGAGAAAAAGAGAGGAAGGGAAGAAAAAATACCTACAAAAACAAACCCAAAACAAGTAAGAAAATGGCAATAGGAACATACATATTAAGAATTACCTTTAATGTAAGTGGACTTAATGACCCAACCAAAAGACATAGACTGGCTGAATGGATACAAAAACAAAACCAGTACATATGCTGTCTACAAGAGACCCACTTCAGACATAGGGACACATACAGACTGGAAGTGAAGGGATAGAAGAGGTATTTCATGCAAATGGAAATCAAAAGAAAGCTGGAGTAGCAATACTAATATCAGATGAAATAGAGTTTAAAATTGAGACTGTTACAAGAGACAAAGAAGGACACTACATAATGATCAAGAGGTCAATCCAAGAAGAAGATATAACAATTGTAAATACATATGCAACCAACATAGGAGAAACTCAATATATAAGGCAAATACTAACAGCCATAAAGGGAGAAATCTACAGTAATACAATAATAGTGGAGAAATTATCCAGACAGAAAATCAGTAAGGAAACACAGGCCTTAAATGACCAGATGGACTTAACTGATATTTATAGAACATTTCATCCAAAAGCAGTAGAATACACATTATTCTCAAGTGCACACGGAACATTCTCCAGGATTGACCACATGCTGGGCCACAGATTGAGCCTCCGTAAACTTGAGAAAATTGAAATCATATCAAGCATCTCTTCTGAGCATAATACTATGAGATCAGAAATATACTACAGGAAAAAAAAAAACTGTAAAGGGTTTCCCTGGTGGCACAGTGGTTAAGAATCTGCCTGCTAATGCAAGGGACATGGGTTCGAGCCATGGTCCAGCAAGATCCCACATGCCACGGAGCAACTAAACTCATGTGTCACAACTACTTAGCCTGTGCTCTAGAGCCCATGAGCCACAACTACTGAGACCATGTACCACAACTACTGAGCCCGTATGCCACAAATACTGAAGCCTGTGCCTAGAGCCTGTGCTCTGTAACAAGAGAAGCCACCACAATGAGAAGCCCATATACTGCAACAAAGAGTAGCCTTCACTCATTGCAACTAGAGAAAGCCCACATGCAGCAATGAAGACCCAATGCAGCCAAAAGAACAAAAAACTGTAAAAAACACAAACACATGGAGATTAAACAGTATACTTCCAAACAACCAATGGATCACTGAAGAAATCAAAGAGGAAATCAAACAATACCTAGAAGCAAATGACAATGAAAACATGATGACCCAAAACCTATGGGATGCTGCAAAAGAAGTTGTAAGAGGGAAGTTTATAGCAATATGGAAAGCAAGAAATATCTCAAAGAAACAACCTAACTTTACACCTAAAGCAACTAGAGAAAGAAGAAGAAACAAAACCCTAAAATTAGTAGAAGGAAAGAAATCATAAAGATCAGAGCAGAAATAAGTGAAATAGAGACAAAGAAAACAATAGCAAAGATCAATGAAACTAAAAGCTCGTTCTTTGACAAGATAAACAAAATTGATAAACCTTTAGCCAGACTCATCAAGAAAAAAGGGAGAGGATTTAAATTAATAAAATTATTAATGAAAATGGAGAAGTTACAATGGACACCACAGAAATACAAAGGATCATAAGAGACTGCTACAAGCAACTGTATGCCAATAAAATGGATAACCTGCAAGAAATGAACAAATTCTTAGAAATGTACAACATTCCCATACTGGACAAGGAAGAAATAGAAAATATGAACAGAACAATCACAAGCAATGAAATTGAAACTGTGATTTAAAAACTCCCAACAAACAAAAGTCCAGGACCTGATGGCTTTAGAATAGCCAACATCTATCCTTCTGAAACTGTTCTAAAAAATTTCAGAGGAAGGAAAACTCCCAAACTTATTCTATGAGGTCACCATCACCCTGATACCAAAACCAGACAAAAATATCACAAAAAAAAGGAAAATTACAGACCAATATCACTGATGAACATAAATGCAAAAACCGTCAACAAAATGCTAGGAAACCAAATCCAACAGCATATTAAAAGGATTATACACCATGATCAAGTGGGATTCATCCCAGCGATGCAATGATTTTTCAATATCCATAAATCAATCACTGTGATACAGCACATCAACAAATTGAAGAATAAAAACCATATGATCATCTCAATAGAAACAGAAAATATTTTGAAAAATTCGACACCAATTTATGAAAAAGCTCTCCAGAAATAGGCATAGAGGGAACTTACCTCAACATAATAAAGGCCATATATGACAAACCTACCACTAACATCATACTCAATGGTGAAAAACTAAAAGCATTTCCTCTATGTTCATGAATAAGGCAAGGATTTCCACTCTTGCCAGTCTTATTCAACATCGTTTTGGAAGTCCTAGCTATGACAATCAGAGAAGAAAAAGAAATAAAAATAATCCAAATTGGAAAAAGAAGTTAAATCGTCACTGTTTGTAAATGACATTATAATATACATAGAAAATCCTAAAGGTGTTACCAGAAAATTACTAGAGCTCATCAATGAATTTGTTAAGTTGCAGGTTACAAAATTAATAAACAAATCTGTTGCATTTCTACACACTAACAACAAAGATCAGAAAGAGAATTCAAGAAGCAATTCCCTTTATTAATACCATCACATCAAAATGAATAAAATACCTAGGAATAAACCTACCTAAGGAGACAAAAGACCTGTACTCTGAAAAATATGATATGCTGATGAAATAAATCAAAGACTACACAAACAGGTGGAAAGATATACCATGTTCTTGGATTGGAGGAGTCAATATTGTCAAGAGGACTATACTACCCAAGGCAGTCTACAGATTCAATGTAATGCCTTTCAAATTACCAATGGCATTTTTCACATAATTAGAACAAAACGTTTTAAAATTTGTATGAAAACACAAAAGATGACCAATAGCCAAAACAATCTTGGGAAAGAAAAATGGAGCTGGAGGAATCATGCTCCCTGACTTCAGACTATAGTACAAAGCTACAGTCATCAAAACTGTATAGTACTGGCACAAAAACAGAAATATAGATCAATAGAACAGGATAGAGAGCCTCAAAATAAACCCACACACCCATGCTCTATTAATCTACTACAAAGGAAGCAAGACTACACAATGGAGGAAAGACAGTCTGTTCAATAAATGGTGCTGGGAAAACTGGACAGCTACATTAAAAAAAATGAAATTAGGCCATTCTTTAACACCATACACAAAAATAAACTGAAAAGGGATTAAAGACCTAAATGTGAGACTGGAAAAAATGAAACTCTTAGAGGAGAACATAGGCAGGACACTCTCTAACATAAGTCACAGCAATATCTTTTTCATTCATCTCCCAGAGTAATGGAAATAAAAACAAAAATAAACATATGAGACCTAATTAAACTTAAAAGCTTTTGCACAGCAAAGGAAACCATAAACAAACAAAAAAAAGACAACCCACAGAATGGGAGAATATATTTGCAAATGATGTGACTGACAAGGGATTAGTCTTCAATATTTATTAACAGCTCATGCAGCTTAATATCATCAAAACAAACAACCCAATCAAAAAATGGACATAAGACCTAAATAGACATTTCTCCAAACAAGCCATACAGACAGTCAAGAAGCACATATAAAGATGTTCAACACTGCTAAATATCAGAGAAATGTAATTCAAAACTGCAATGAGATATCATCTCACACCAGTCAAAATGGCTATCATTAAAAAACTCCACAAATAGCAATTGCTGGAGTGGGTGTGGAGAGGAGGGAACCCTCATGCACTTTTGATGGGAATGTAAATTGGTACAGCTACTGTGGAGAACAGTATGGAAGTTCCTTAAAAAAACTAAAAATAGAGCTACCATATGATCTTGCAAACCATTCCTGGGCATACATCCAGAGAAAAATATGGTCCGAAAAGATACATACACCCCAATGTTCACTACAGCACTGTTTACAATAGCCAAGACATGTAAGCAACCTAAATGTCTGAAAGACGAATGGATAAAGAAGATGTGGTACATATATACAATGGAATATTACTCAACCATTAAAAAGAATGAAATAATGCCATTTGCAGCAACATGGATGAACCTAGAGATTGTCATACTGAATGAAATAAGTCAGAGAGAGAAAGAGAAATATCGTATATTGCTTAGATGTGGGATCTACAAATAAATGATACAAATGAACTTGTTTTACAAAATAGAAACAGGCTCACAGACTTAGAGAACGAACTTATAGTTACCAGGGGGGAAGAGTAGGGGGAAGGGATAGTTAAGGAGTGTGGGATTGACATGTACACACTGCTATATATAAAAGGGATAACTATGTCTCATCTTGAATTATGGTTTTCTCAGGGTATATGCCCAGTAGTACATACTGTTCTCCATAGTCGTTGTATCAATTTACATTCCCACCAACAGTGCAGGAGGGTTCCCTTTTCACCACACCCTCTCCAGCATTTATCATTTCTAGATTTTTTGATAATGACAATTCTGACCAATGTGAGATGATACCTCATTGTAGTTTTGATTTGCATTTCTCTTAAAATTAGTGATGTTGAGCATCTTTTCATGTGCCTCTTGGCCATCTGTATGTCTTCTTTGGTGAAAAGTCTATTCAGGTCTTCCAAACATTTTTTAATTGGGTTGTTTAGTTTTTTTATATTGAACTCCATGAGCTGTTTGTATATTTTGGAGATTAATCCTTTGTCCGTTGTTTCATTTGCAAATATTTCCTCCCATTCTTCGGGTTGTCTTTTTGTTTTGTTTATGGTTTCCTTTTCTGTGCAAACGCTTTTAAGTTTAATTAGGTCCCATTTGTTTATTTTTGTTTTTATTTTCATGACTCTAGGGGGTGGGTCCAAAAAGATCTTGCTGTGGTTTATGTCAAAGAATGTTTTTCCTATGTTTTCCTCTAAGAGTTTAGCACTATTTACAATAGCCAGGACATGGAAGCAGCCTGTCCATCAACAGATGAATGGATAAAGAAGATGTGGCACATATATGCAATGGAATATTACTCAGTCATAAAAAGAAATGAAATTGAGTTATTTGTAGTGAGGTGGATGGACTTGGAGTCTGTCAATCAGAGTGAAGTAAGTCAGAAAGAGTAAAACAAATACCATATGCTAACACATATATATGGAATCTAAAAAAAAATGGTACTAATGAACCTAGTGGCAGGGCAGGAATAAAGACATAGACATAGAGAATGGGCTTGAGGACACGGAGGGGGAGGAGGAAGCTGGGGCAAAGTGAGAGTAGCATTGACATATATACACCACCAAATGTAAAATAGACAGCTAGTGGGAAGCAGCAGCATAGCACAGGGAGATAAGCTTTGTGCTTTGCAGTGACCTAGAGGCGTGGGATAGGGAGGGTGGGAGGGAGGCTCAAGAGGGAGGGGACATGGGGATATATGTATGCATATGGCTGATTCACTTTGTTCTACAACAGAAACTAACACAACATTGTAAAACAATTATACTCCAATGAAGATGTATAAAAAATAAATAAAAGTAACTCTTGACAGGAAAATTAAATAAATAAAAAGTAAATAAAATGTATAATCATCAAGGACCTACTGTATAACCCAGGAAACTCTTCTCAGTATTATGTAACAGCCTAAATGGGAATATGATTTGAAAAAAAATAGATACTTGTATATGTATAACTGAATCACTTTTCTTTACACCTGAAACTTTCACAATATTTTTAGTCAATTATAGTCTAATATATAATAAAAAAGTTGAAAAAAACCCTACACTTGAAGAAGGGGAACAAAATAGCATTGCATGAATTTTCCATTTTTATTTGTTTTATTTAAAATTTTTGTATATTTATTTTTGCCTGAGGACACACTCCATTCAACTCCAAGCAAGGTGGCTAAAATTTGGATAAAAAACTTGCAGTCTTTCTAGCTGAGGGACCTAGAAGTCAGAATATTCTGTGACCATAGCAACTGGAAAATGAGGAAGGATTTCTGAAACAGAGAGAGACACACACAGGGGAGAGGCTCTAAATTCTGTATGTAAAGTCTACCCAAATTATGGCTGACTCCTGCAACTTCAATTGTTACCCATGCGGGAATTACAGAGTTTGGAAATTTAGTTCAGCCATGTTAACTGCTTGTTGAAACAACAACAACAAAATGAATACTATTCAGAGGGATAAAACAAAAATTCAGAGTCTTTTCAAATCAAAATATCCACAATACAATCTAAAATTATTAGTCATATAGATGAGAATATGTGATCCATACTCAAGAGAAAATACAATCAGTGAATTTGGAGATAAGTATACCTAGATAATAAAATCTGCAAAGATTTTAAAGCAGGTATGCTCAAAGACATTAAGGAGAATATATTTATAATAAACACATTTTAAGTTTAAGCAGAGAAATAGAATATATTAAAAATAACAAAGGTAAATTCTAGAACCAATAACACATTGTATAATGTGAAAAAAATTACTGGTTGGACTTAATAGCAGATTACAGAATAAAGAGTTAATAAACTACTCTAAATTTATCCAATCAGAAGAACAAAGAGAAAAAAATTTGAACAGTGCCTCAGAGATATGTCAGATAATAGGAATTCTAGAATAAAAGGAGAGAGATACTGGAGCATAAAAATTATTTAAAAATAATATCCAAGTTAGTTTTGCTTCTGTTTAGCAGGTGGAAAGTCACAAGAGCACATGGTCCCTATCTAACAATGAGTAAAACTGGAAAATCTACAAAATCATAACTTTTCTTGTTTGCCAATAACCATTATAACTCTGAACTCTTCATGTTTTTCAAAATCAGTATAACCAAAATTCCCTGGGATGCACAGATGCAACATATGTGAAAGAAGCAAAATCAACATCACTTCTGTAGAAAGGTTATTTGCCATAGAAACTCTGACACTAGAATTTCATCGGCCACGGAAGCTGTCCATGGGAACTAACAGTTCTCCCATTTGGATGATTATAAAGTAGCAGATTCACTTTTTACAGATTAATCTCCTCTTTTCTTCCCTCCAAGGTGTGGGAAGTTGGGCACATCTTTGTTTTAAAGTACAGTATGAAAATTAAATAATTCTTTTGGGTCCAGCTGGAATAATAATGGCCAATATTTATTAAGTGCTTACAATGTACCATGTTCTTTTAGTTGTTATTACACTTAATCCTCCTACTAAACCTATTAAGTAGTTAACTATTATCATCCTCACTTCACAGATGAGGAAACTCATTCACTGAGAGCACGGGTCCCCAACCCCTGGGCCACGGACAGATATCGGTCCACAGCCTGTTAGGAACTGGGCCACACAGCATGAGGTGAGCAGCGGGTGAGCGAGCAAAGCTTCATCTGCTGCTCTGTATAGTTCACATTACTGCCTGAACCATACCCCCTCCGCCCCTGCCCACCCCATCCGTGGAAAAGTTGTCTTCCACAAAACCAGTGCCAAAAAGGTTGGGGACAGCTGCCTGAGAGGACTTTCTTTCCTAAAGTCACAGAGCTACTAAATGGTGGTGCTAATATTAAGACCTGGGCAATCTTTGTCCTGAATCCACATTGTTAATTAACTTTGTGCTATGCTCTCTTCCCTCTAGAACAGAAAGTGTACTAGTCTAAAGCATTAGCTTATTGGATAGCAGTTTAGAAAGTTGGAAAAGTTAAGTAGGTAAGAGGTAGGAAAGAAATATCAGTCTCAATCATCTTTAGTGACTCAGCATACTTTAATGGCTTCAATATGCTCATATATCTCTTATACAATTTTGACTTTAAAAGACCCTATAAACATATTTAACTGTACTGGGCATCTTTATTCTGCTCAGTTGTTCAGAATATGTTGCTGTTCATACTCACTGATCATATGAAGTGTTAAAATATTACTGTCATTCTCCAGAATTACTTATTTAAAACTCCTATTATTATAATATTGTGGTTTTCAAAAAGAAAAAATATGCTACAGACCTAAAAGATTTAAAAAACAGTATAGTTATCATTACTGTCATTTCAGTAGTTTTAAAAATTGTGACTCCATTCAGATAAATATTGCCTTGCTTCTTTATTCTTTGATGTCTTTTAAATAGAAAGTAAACTGTGACATGAAATAAATAAAAATAAAAAATAGAGACCTTGGCCTTGCTACAAGTGACAGACAAATTGAAGAACAAGGTGAAGATTAAACTCTAGCTTCATTTCTTCTTTACCATCTGCTCTCTATAGAGCCCTTCAAATCTTCTGCCCATATGGGCTGTCTCCATGTCCAGTACTGTCCTTGATCTTTGCCTTGGGATCTCTTATAATGATACTCCAGTTCACTGAGCAGATTGCTAGATTGTTCAGCCACCTTGGCATTGGCACCTGGCAGGTACTTGATTACGTGGCTCCCACTCTGTCCAACTTCTGGGTTTGTCTGTATAAAATAAGACTGAATTCAGCAGTGCAGCTATTCACTTATATTTGAGATGTATGAGTGTTCCATTTAATTGGAATTGAAAGCAAAAACTTAAAAGGATTAAGAAAAAGTTAAAAATCAGCAGAAGGAAACTGGGATCATTTTTCTGTGTGACATCTTTGAGCTTCTCAATCAGAGGAAGATTATCAACATAGCAAATACAAGTGGAAAAAATAATTGAGAATCTGGTATAATAATCATAGCATTCAAGTAGAGAGAATACTAAAAATTATGCATTGAATTATGAACAGAGTTCCTCATTAACTAATACTATGTTGATTCAATAATTTGGTGTCTCTAACATTTCTTTGGGTGATATAATTTTATAGGCATGGAAGGAATCTCAGCAGTGCATATAAACATCCAAAAGAGAACAGGGGAAATGTTAGTGAAAGAGTTTGGGGGTTTTCAGGGTTCTATGTTTAAGTGCCAGACAGAATTAATTTTTATATATTCCCCAGTATCTAATGATGGAATTAAAATAAAACATTCAATCAGAAGGGGAAAAATATTTATCTATTCATATGAATATATGCTATATAGAAATAAATCCATATTTCTAGAGTTACATACTCTTATTCATAAATATATATACATATATTTATATTTCTAGAGTTAAGGAATATTAAAATTTTTAAATGAATTTTATTTTTTGAAGACGTATTCACATTATTCAATATATTCAACAGCTATAAAAAATGGAATGATGTCCATTCATCCTGTCCTCAGATGTTACTGATTGCTTATGTATGCTTGCACAGCTATTCTGTACATGTACTAGAAAGTAAATATATAAACTTAAATACTTTCCCTTTTTACTCAATGGTATTTTACTACATGCAGCAATCTACATCTTTGGAGGATTTTTTAAGTTTATAAATATATGTTTATGTATATTTATTTCATCAAGCTTCTTTATTAATTTTTTTAATGACTTAATGTGGGTGAATCTTAATTAAACTAATTTTTCATTCAGCTTCTGCCAATGTGGCCATGAGGGAATGTGGATCCAAAGTGGTGAAATCTTACAATTCTCTAAAAGAAGCCAATGGTTAAAATTTTCATGGTAACTCTCCCACATTTTAAATGCAGATACTAATTTAAATGTTTTTTTAGAAAACTGAGCAATCTATATAAATTATGTCTGCAAGTTAAATCTGACAAGTGGGTCAGTCACTGTCTACTTAAAAAAAAATCTTTGCATTGTTAAATTTGAAAAATCAGTGGATGAAGAAGCATATGTGTAATATCCACTCTATATAAATGTGGACACAATACCCTATTGATCTTCTTTCATAAAAACAATTTAAATATGTGATATTATCACTGAACCTAAATATTTTATTTTGAAACTAAACAAGTTACCAAATTGGGCCAGCAGGCAGGAGAAAAGCATACTGTTGCCTCTTTCTACCTTAGCAGCATATATAATAAAAGTTGTTTTTTCTTATTTTCCCAATTAATTTTAATTGTTAGCTTTATTTTCTCAAAAGTTACACATATGCATACTTTAAAAGGTAAAATGTTTCTATGATTCTTATAATTTTAAAAAAGGTATTTCTTTTCCCATCCTACAGACACTCAGTTCTTATTCTTAGGAGGCAGCCACTTCAATTCCTTTGCTATTTTTTTCTAGTATTTGCCTTCTTTTCTCACTAAAATCTTATACTAATACTTCTTGATTGTCTAAATTTTAGATATTACTTACTGACTTCCTATTTTGAATAATTATAATTTAGCTTGACACACACTTCCTTCATCCCTGTTTTCCCAATTTCTCAATCATAATTTTTGGTGAGATCACAGTTTGGTATTCACCATATCACCACTGACCTCTATAGTATACTATGATTGCCTATCCTTCCTTACCTTGCTTTTTGTTTTCTCAGGAGATTATTATCAGCTTTTTTTCCCAGCTGTTTACTGCTATGTATCTATTACTAATTTGTTTTCTACCTCTCAAAGTAGTCAAACCTTTGGTCATCAATGAGTTTCTTCCTCTTTCTTTCCTATTTCTTTTCTCTCTCTTTGTCTTAGACATTCTCTCTGGAGCCTTCACTTCTGCTCCTGATGAACTGTTCTTTGGCTTGCTGTAAACCATCTCATCACTGGCACTTAATGTCTATGTTGCTTGAAGTCTCTACTGCTTCTTCATGAAGTATCTGCTTTTGTAAGCCTTTGTCACTGACAAGGGAGTTTTCAGTTGTTCTGGTATCATGGAAAATGTCAGAGTAGAGAAATAAATCACCACTGGTATGGTGATTGGTTAGAAGACAGATATGGAGAAGAAATTGTGGGAATTTGAGAAGTTAGGTCAAGCTGACCTAAGGGAAGATAATAAAATACCTCAAATAACTTCACTCATCCTGTTTTGTCTTTATGTCTAGAACACTATTTTCCCTCTCTGCACAATGTCCCTTATTTTGTTTTCTTATTTTGAATTTTCACCAGTCTTGTGACATGGTTTTTAAAAGTAGAAACACTTTATTTCTTTGAATGAAAGGAATGAGACTGCATTGGTATCAACAGATAACTTCTTTAAAGGCAATTTTATATGTTCTCTGACATAGAGAGGCAAATCAAAATAATGTTATTTTAAGTCAATTTCCCTCATATATTTTGACTAAAAGAAGAATATTTTCTGGTAAACTACCAGTGTAATGTTCTTATTAGAAAGGGATTTGGCAATGGATGAAGGGGAACACCTCTTATCTATACAATATAATATTTTAAAAAGATAATAATAATATAAAAAAAGACTTGCTATTGAAAAATGGGATATATTTATATGTTATAAAATAGAACTAGAGTATCAGCTACTCTGTTTTCAAAAATGTCTTTTTGAAAAGAAAATTTCCATGAAGGCATAAATGTAAACAATTCTAAAAGTTAAATCTAAAATTGTGTAGATTATTTTCATTATGATAAATCTAAGGATACTTATATGTAATATATAAATGAATTATCACTAATATATAAGACAAAACACCCAAATAAAATTATACAACTAGTAACAAGTAAAAATTATATTGAAATATTTGTATGAGAGCACCAGATTTTGGAAACTTCTTAAAAAATAAAGTTTACCACAGTTTATCAGAAACTTATTCATAAGAAATTGAAGGTCATTTGTGTCACTCTATTTCTGAAGCCGATTTATCTCATTTAGCTGCTGACTATATCAGTCTGATCAAGTGGAAAAGAGCCTCTACTCCACCAGCATCAATCCCAGATGAATCATATTGACTTGCTTTTAAAGACATAATGGAAATGGCACAGGATACTACCACCTCAGGCTAGAGTTGAGAGTCTTGAAATGTCTTGGCGATTGGCCAAACACTCAATCAGTTCAGTAAAATATCCCAACTAATATGTGTGAATTAAATACTTATTTTAGTCAAACAATCAGTTAGTAGAGCTGATGTCAACTTTTTGACACAATGATGACTAAGTCACTACTTTCCTCTCTATATTAAAATTTATAGGGCAAAAGTGTAGTGATTGATACAATATAGTAAGGAAGTGAATTGTTCCAAAACAGTTTTTAGACAAAAAGCTGAAGGTTAATAGTTGAACATTTCTATTGACTATCTCATATAAGATTTTTTACACACTGTCCTGCCATAGGAGACAGAATATAGATTCCAGAATAAATGTTTCTTGATAACTGAGTGTTGCCATCATGACTGTATTTATTGGAATGCCACAGCCATAATTGTATAAGAAGAAGTGGTTGTTGTGAAATTGTTGTCCATTACTTACCGGGGACACAACAGATCTCAAGTAATTGCTTTCTTAAATTTAGCTGATGAACATATTACTTTAATAACTGTGTATTTCTAAGGTATTTGAGAAAAAGAAAAGTGTGCTCATGTAATGCTTATTTTTAAAAGCACATACACAGAACATTCTGGGAGCAAGTAAGCCAATATTATGAGGAATAATTTTACCCCTAGTGGGTAGTAATTATTATACTATTTTTTGTAACTTTTATACTTTTAAATTTCCACTAGAAAAAAGTTACTTGTTTTTTAAAAGAAAAATCCCCTTATTTCAGGCATAAGAGTGAGACAAAGTATTTGCAGTAACATGGCCATGATGAAGACATAATATGAACCAAATGCAGAAACTCTTTTCTCCTCCTTATCTTCTTTCATTTTGTTTTGCTTTATTCTTTGTATTTATTCAGTTATAGACTTAAAAGTATTAATTAAGTATCTACTATGTTCCAAACACTGTCCTAGGTTCTGGGATTTTAATGGTGATGAACCAAAACATGGGTTCCTCTTCTTATGCTGACAAGTAAAGATGGTACTTGAACTAGTGGACAGATATTAATCAATTATGACACATACTCCAAAATAAATGTAGAATGACAGCTGTGATCCTATCTGAGGAAACAGGGAATGCTGTGAGCAAGGGAATAAAACATTCTATAGTCCATAGGAGAAAGCAGGGGTCTAAATTGAGTAGGAGGTAAGAATTACTTAGCAGATATTCTAGACTTCTCTTTTTGGACCAGACAGAGAGATGCTGGGAGCTGTCAGCTTTTGCACTTAAAGGGTTTTTGTTTGAAAGTCATCATCAGGAAATGAGATGATCTTTAATTCTGATTAATGAGCCTAAACTTCAACATTATATCTTCTGAGTTCTCCACATCACCTCTTTCAATCAATTTTGGTACTCAGAGTTTTATTCTCTCTGAGTCTGTGAAAATCCCTCACATGTGCTATGAGGGTGTCATTTTACTAACTCTCATCCCTTGTCTTAGCACATCCTCAGCACAGTTTTTTTTTTAAGTTCTAGAATATAAACTCTAGAGTATTAAACAACTCCAAACAGCTACAGTTTTTCCATCCTGGATATATTGGTTTTATCTTTCTCTGAACTAGATCTTTTATTATGTCCCTAGTGTGCAGACAACAATACATACTAATTTATAGGAATGTAGAAGTTCAAAAATAAGGAAGAACGGTTAGAGGCAGTTGGGAAAGGCAGATATACAATGGAATATTACTCAGCCATAAAAAGAAATGAAATTGAGTTATTTGTAGTGAGGTGTATGGACCTAGAGTCTGTCATACAGAGTGAATTAGGTCAGAAAGAGAAAAACGAATACAGTATGCTAACACATATATATGGAATCCAAAAAAAAAAAAAAAAAAGGTTCTGAAGAACCTAGGGGCAGGCCAGGAATAAAGATGCAGACGTAGAGAATGGATTTGAGGACACCAGGAGGGGGAAGAGTAAGCTGGGACGAAGTGAGAGAGTGGCATGGACATATGTACACGACCAAATGTAAAATAGCTAGTGGGAAGCAGCCGCATAGCACAGGGAGATCAACTCCGTGCTTTGTGACCACCTAGAGGGGTGGGATAGGGAGGGTGGGAGGCAGACGCAAGAGGGAGGAAATATGGAGATATATGTATATGTATAGCTGATTCACTTCGTTATAAAGCAGAAACTTACACACCATTGTAAAGCAATTATACTCCAATAAAGATGTTAAAAAAAAGGAAATGTAGATATTATTGTCTTTCCTTATTTAACAGGGATGAAATTAGGTAAATGAGAAGTTAAGTGAGTTTATAAAGATTACCTAAAAAATTAGTGTCAGAGATGGCATTCAAAACTAGGCTTTTTGACTCCAAATCCTATGCTGAATAGAAATACATAATATAATTCTATAGTGTATCTAAATTAATATTTAAGATTACATTAATGTTATATTTTAGGTTTACATAAATTTATTCAAGAATGTATTTATTTCACTCTGTCTCTGAAGTTACATTTTGCCAAGATTTTTCAATGTTCTCTTTCTGCTACATTAAACTTGCTTTATTTTATCATAGGTTTTTAAGTTGTTGGCTTAAAATATTACCCTTGATATGTATATAGATATTTGACTCATAAGCAGGCTGAGTGAAGTATCTGAAATAACATTAAGGTACTAACCACTGATGCTAGACATTCCCAAATAGTTGGATTATATTTACACCAGAAGATGGCATAAGAGCTATAACAATGGAAAATTACACACAACAGACCATGGGCTTCTTAAAGGATTGCATTATAAACCAGTATGTAAATTATATAATTCTCTTCTTTTCTGATAAAAAGCATTCTTTTCCCTGTGAAAAATTCCCCTTCTTTTTAAATTACATAATGACTATAGAATAATATAACACACACATACACAAAAATTAAAATTAAAACCACTCAAATTTCACAGTCCATAAACAGCTATCACCAACACATTACACATGTGGAGGGTCAATGTGCATGATTAGAGGGCTAGGTTTAATGCCTAAAGGTCCAAGTTCTATGCCTTTAAGGTCAGGTGTCCCAGGGTGAACCAGATTGTATGCCTAGAAAAGCAAGATCCACATCTAGAAGACTTAAATCAATCCTGAGGGTACACATTTCACACACAGAGTGCATGTATAGCCAGGTTCCATGCTAGGAGATTGGTATTCCATATATGGAGTTTCCATTTCTATGTCAAGGAGGCCAGATTCCATTCTTGGTGAAGATATTCCACATACAGAGTGACAGATTCCATAGTTGTAGGACCAGGTTCCATGCTTGGTGACTGAGATCCCATACATGGAGTACCAGGTTCCAGATCCAGGAGACCAGGCTCCATGTTTTAGAATGACATGTAGGGGGTTAGTTTGAGGGATTTGGGGCTGATCAGGAAAACGATATGACCACAAGAGGCAATGACACACAACAAGATTTATTGTGCAGTGTTTGGACAGGGTTGCATAAGAGGGGAAGTTCCTCACAGCATAAGTTCATTCAGAGGCTTATGGTAAGTGGGCTAGCCTCAGAAGGGGAAAAGGGCAAGAGAACTTCTGGGGCAGAGGGAGATAGAAGTGGGAGCCTATGTGTCTAGGTGACGTCTATCAGTAGAATGGGGGAATCACTGGGTCAGAGAGCTCTAAAGGGCAGCAGCAGCTTGGAGTCTTATAACCACAAGCTTCTATCTTTTCATTGGCCAGGAGATACCAAGGATAGCATTGGTCAAAAAGTTCTTGTTACATGTTATGGAAAATGCCGAACAAATTTTTTGGCCAAGCCAATATTTCACAAGATATACAAAGCAGGCATGGTCTAAGTGGCTAAAATTTGGCTTGTTTGGGCTATTTTAAAAATAACTGGATATGTACACATTTAAGTGTGATGCTAGTGGGGTTTTGAGCTAACAGTTTATTTCTGCAGTGAAGAAATAAACAACTTAGGCACCAATACAAAGAGGTCATCTTTCTCTAATTTACATAGCACAACGTCTGTAATGAAAATTCAAGAACTACTCCTGGATTGACGGTTTCCACATTTGTAAGAACATTTTCTATGTTTGAAGAGTGAGATTCTGGACATGGAAAACCAGGTTCTTTGTTTGTAATGCCAGAATCCATATCTAGTAGAGCCTGCTAAGACTGAACTGCTTGGTATCTTATATGGCGTGTCAGGTTCCACAATTTTAAGGTCATGTTACATGTTTAGAGATTGAGTTTCCACACACAATGTGCCATATTTCATGTATGTAGGGTCCCCTAACATGGGTGGAATTTGAGACACCACACCGCAAGGGCCAGGTTCCATGTGTGTAGGGTTCTGTGTTTGGAGACTGAGATGCCATATATAGAATGTCATGTTTGTGCTTGGAGGGACACAAGTTTATTAATTAACTAATTATTTTTTGTCAAAGTATAATTGACCTACAACACTGTGTTAGTTCCATGTGCATGACCTACTGTTTCTATATTTCTATACATTACAAAAAGATCACCAAAATCTAGTTACCATCTGTCACAAAGTTATTTATTATTATTATTATTAACATCGTTATTAGAGTATAATTCCTTTACAATGGTGTGTTAGTTTCTGCTTTATAGCAAAGTGAATCAGCTATAAATATACATATAACCCCATATCTATTCCCTCTTGCATCTCCCTCCTTCCTACCCTCCCTATCACACCCATCTAGGTGGTCACAAAGCACTAAGCTGATCTCCCTGTGCTATGCAACTACTTCCCACTAGCTATCGATTTTATATTTGGTAATGTATATATGTCCATGCCACTCTCTCACTTTGTCCCAGTTCACCCTTCCCCCTCCCCGTGTCCTCAAGTCCATTCTCTAGTAAGTCTGCATCTTTATTCCTGTCCCGCCCCTAGGTTCTTCAGGAGTATTTTTTTTTTTTTTTAGATTCCATATATATGTGTTACCATACGATACTTGTTTTTCTCTTTCTGACTTACTTCACTCTATATGACAGACTCTAGGTCCATCCACCTCACTACAAAAAACTCAAGTTTTTTTTCTTTTTATGACTAATATTTCATTGTATATATGTGCCACATCTTCTTTATTGTTAATCTGTCGATGGACACTTAGGTTGCTTCCATGTCCTGGCTATTGTAAATAGAGCTGCAGTGAAAACTATGGTACATGATGCTTTTTGAATTATGGTTTTCTCAGGGTATAGGCCCAGTAGTGAGATTGCTGGGTCATGTTCTCCATAGTGGCTGTATCAATTTACATTCCCACCAACAGTGCAAGAGTGTTCCGTTTTCTCCACACCCTCTCCAGCATTTATTGTTTCTAGATTTTTTGATGATGGCCATTCTGATTGGTGTGAGATGATATCTTATTGTAGTTTTGACTTGCATTTCTCTAATGATTAATGATGTTGAGCATTCTTTCATGTGTTTGTTGGCAATCTGTTTTTCTTCTTTGGAGAAATGTGTATATATGTCTTCTGCCAATTTTTGGATTGGGTTGCTTGTTTTTTGATATTGAGCTGCATTACCTGATTATAAATTTTGGAGACTAATCCTTTGTCAGTTGTTACATTTGCAAATATTTTTTCCCATTCTAAGGGTTGTCTTTTCGTCTTGTTTATGGTTTCCTTTGCTGTGCAAAAGCTTTTGAATTTCATTAGGTCTGGTTTGTTTATTTTTGTTCTTATTTCCATTTCTCTAGGAAGTGGGACAAAAAGGATCTTGCTGTGATTTGTGTTATAGAGTGCTCTGCCTATGTTTTCCTCTAAGAGTTCTATAGGGTCTGGCCTTACACTTAGGTCTTTAATCCATTTTGAGTTTATTTTTGTGTATGGTGTTAGGGACTGTTCTACTTTCATTCTTTTACATGTATTTGTCCAGTTTTCCCAAAACCAAAAGAAAAGGCTGTCTTTTTGCCATTGTGTATTCTTGCCTCCCTTATCAAAAATAAAGCGACCAATGTGCGTGGGTTTATCTCTGGGCTTTCTATCCTGTTCCACTGATCTATATTTCTGTTTTTGTGCCAGTACCATACTGTCTTGATTACTGTAGCTTTGTAGTATAGTCTGAAGTCAGGGAACATGATTCCTCCAGCTCCATTTTTCTTTTACAAGATTGCTTTTGCTATACGGGGTCTTTTGTGTTTTCATGCAAATTGTGAAATTTTTTGTTCTAGTTCTGTGAAAAATGCCGGTGGTAGTTTGATAGGAATTGCATTGAATCTGTAGATTGCTTTGGGTAGTAGAGTCATTTTCACAATGTTGATTCTTCCAATCGAAGAACATGGTATATCTCTCCATCTTTCTGTATCATCTTTAATTTCTTTCATCAGTGTCTTATAGTTTTCTGCATACAGGTCTTTGTCTCCTTAGGTAGGTTTATTCCTAGGTATTTTATTCTTTTTGTTGCAATGGTAAATGAGAATGTTTCCTTAATTTCTCTTCCAGATATTTCATCATTAGTGTATAGGAATGCAAGAAATTTCTGTGCATTAATTTTGTACCCTGCTACTTTATCAAATTCATTGTTTAGCTCCAGTAGTTTTCTGGTAGCATATTTAGGATTCTCTATGTATAGTATAATGCCACCTGCAAACAGCGACAGCTTCACTTTTTCTTTTCCAATCTGGATTCCTATTATTTCTTTTTCTTATGTGATTGCTGTGGCTAAAACTTCCAAAACAATATTGAATAATAGTGGTGAGAGTGGGCACCTTGTCTTGTTCCTGATCTTAGAGGAAATAGTTCATTTTTCACCATTGAGGATGGTGTTGGCTGTGGGTTTGTCATATATGACCTTTATTATGTGGAGGTAAGTTCTCTCTATGCCTACTTTCTGGAGGATTTTCATCATAAGTGGGTGTTGAATTTTTTCAAAAGCTTTCTCTGCATCTATTGAGATGATTATATGGTTTTTATTCTTCAATTTGTTAATATGGTGTATCACATTGATTGATTTGCTTATATTGAAGAATCCTTGCATTCCTGGGATAAGCCCTACTTGGTCATGGTGTATGATCCCTTTAATGTGTTGTTGGATTCTGTTTGCTAGTATTTGGTTGAGGAATTTTGTATCTATATTCATCAGTGATATTGGCCTGTAGTTTCCTTTCTTTGTGACATCTTTGCCTGGTTTTGATATCAGGGTGATGCTGGCCTCATGGAATGAGTTTGGAAGTTTTCCTCCCCCTGCTATATTTTGGCAGACTTTGAGAAGGATAGGTGTTAGTTCTCTAAATGTTTGATAGAATTTGCCTGTGAAGCCATCTGGTCCCACACTTTTGTTTGTTGGGAGATGTTTAATCACAGTTTCAATTTCAGTGCTTGTGTTTGGTCTGTTTATATTTTCTATTTCTTCCTGGTTCAGTCTCAAAATGTTGTGCTTTTCTACGAATTTATCCCTTTCTTCCAGGTTGTCCATTTTCCTGGCATAGAGTTGCTTGTAGTAGTCTCTTATGATGCTTTGTATTTCTGTGATGTCCATTGTAACTTCTCCTTTTTCATTCTATTGATTTGAGTCTTCTCCCTTTTTTTCTTGATGTGTCTGGCTAATGGTTTATCAATTTTGTTTATCGTCTCAAAGAGCCAGCTTTTAGTTTTATTGGTCTTTGCTATTGTTTTCTTCATTTTATTTTCATTTATTTCTGATCTGATTTTTATGTTTCTTTCCTTAAGCTAACTTTGGGGTTTTTTTGTTCTTCTTTCTCTAATTTCTTTAGGTGTAAGGTTAGGTTGTTTATTTAGATGTTTCTTGTTTCTTAACGTATGATTGTATAGCTAAAACTTCCCTCTTAGAACTGCTTTTTCTGCATCCCTTAGGTTTTGGGTCACCGTGTTTTCATTGTCATTTGTTTCTAGGTATTTTTTGATTTCCTCTTTGATTTCTTCAGTGATGTCTTGGGTATTAAGTAGTGTATTGTTTACCCTCTATGTGTTTCTATTTTTTACAGAAATTTTCTTGTAATTGATATCTAGTCTCAAAGCGTTGTGGTCGGAAAAGACTTTTGATACATTTTCAATTTTCTTAATTTTACCAAGGCTTGATTTGTGACCAAGATATGATCTATCTGGAAAATATTCCATGAGCACTTGAAAAGAAAGTGTATTCTGTTATTTTTGGATGGAATGTCCTATAAATATTAAGTCCATGTTGTTTAATGTATCATTTAAAGCTTGTGTTTCCTTATTTACTTTCATTTTGGATGATCTGTCCTTTGGCAAAATTGTGGTGTTAAAGTCTCCTACTATGATTGTGTTACTGTCAATTTCCCCTCTTATGGCTCTTAGCATTTGTCTTATGTATTGAGGTGCTCCTATGTTGGTTGCATATATATCTACAATTGTTATATCTTCTTCCTGGATTGATCACTTTTTCCTTATGTAGTGTCCTTCTTGTCTCTTGTAATAGTCCTTGTTTTAAAGTCCATTTTGTCTGATATGAGAATGACTACTCCAGCTTTCTTTTGATTTCCATTTGCATGGAATATCTTCTTTCATTCCCTTACTGTCTATCTGTATGTGTCCTTAAATCTGAAGTGGGTCTGCTGTAGACAGCATATATATGGGTTTTGTTTTTGTATCCATTCAGCCAGTCTATGTCTTTTGATTGAAGTATTTAATCCATTTACATTTAAGTTAGTTATCGATATGTATGTTCCTATTACCATTTTCATAATTGCTTTGGGTTTGTTACTGTAGGTCTTTTCCTTCTTGTGTTTCCTGCCTAGAGAAGTTCCTTTAGCATTTGTTGTAAAACTGGTTTGGTGGTGCTGAATTCTCTTAGATTTTTCCTGTCTGTAAAGTTTTAAATTTCTCCATTGAATCTGAATGAGATCCTTGCTGGGTAGATTAATCTTGGTTGTAAGTTTTTCCCTTTCATCACTTTAAATATGTCCTGTCACTCCCTTATGGCTTGCAGAGGGTCGCTGAAAGAACAGCTGTTAACCTTAGGGTTTCCCTTGTGTGTTATTTGTTGTTTTTCCCTTGCTGCTTTTAATATTTTTTCTTTTTATTTATTTTTGATAGTTTGATTAATATATGTCTTGGCTTGTTTCTCCTTGGATTTATCCTGTATGGGACTCTCTGCACTTCCTGGAGTTGATTGACTATTTCCTTTCCCATATTAGGGAATTTTTAAACTATAATCTCTTCAATTATTTTCTCAGTCCCTTTCTTTTTCTCTTTTCCTGGGACCCCTATTATTTGCATGCTAGTGTGTTTAATGTTGTCCCATAGGTCTGTGAAACTGTCCTCAATGTTTTTCATTCTTTTTTCTTTATTCTACTCTGCAGTAGTTATTTCCACTATTTTATCTTCCAGGTCACTTATCTGTTCTTCTGCCTCAGTTACTTTGTTATTGATTCCTTCTAGAGAATTTTAAATTTCATTTATTGTGTTGTTCATGATTGTTTGTTTGCTCTTTATTTAGTTCTTCTAGATCCTTGTTAAATATTTCTTGTTTTTTCTCCATTCTTTTTCAAATATTTTAGATCATCTTTCCTGTCATTACTCTGAATTCTTTTTCAGTTAGACTGCCTATTTTCTCTTCATTTGTTTGATCTGGTGGGTTTTAACTTTGATCCTTCATCTGCTGTGTGTTTCTCTGTCTTCTCATTTTGCTTACTTGCTGTGTTTGTGGTCTCCTTTACACAGGCTGCAGGTTCGTAGTTCGTGTTGTTTCTGGTTTTCCTCCAGTGGGTAATGTTGGTTCAGTACGTTGTGTAGGTTTCCTGGTGGAGGGTTCTGGTGCCTGTGTTCTGGTGGATGAGGCTGGGTCTTGTCTTCCTGGTGGGCAGAACCGAGTCGAGTGGTTTGTTTTGGGATGTCTGTGATCTTATTATTATTTTAGGCAGCCTCTCTGCTAATGGGTGAGGATGTTTCCCTCTCTTCCTATTTGTTTGACATAGGGTGTCCAGCACTGTAAGTTGTCAGTCACTGAGTGGAGCTGGGTCTTAGCGTTGAGAAGGAGATCTCTTGGAGAGCTTTCACCATTTGATATTACATTGAGCTGGGATGTCTCTGGTCAACCAATGTCTGACCTTGGCTCTCCCACCTTGAGGCACAGCCCTGACAACTGACCAGAGCACCAAGACCCTCTCAGCCACACGGCTCAGAAGAAAAGGGAGAAGAAAAAAGAAAGAAAGAAAAAAATAAAATGAAGTTATTAAAAAAGTAAAAATATTATTAAAAATCAAATAAAATTGGCCTTCCCTGGTGACGCAGTTGTTGAGAGTCCACCTGCCGATGCAGGGTACACGGGTTTGTGCCCCGGTCTGGGAAGATCCCACATGCCACAGAGTGGCTGAACCCGTGAGTGATGGCCGCTGAGTGTGCATGTTTGGAGCCTGTGCTCCACAATGGGAGAGGTCACAACAGTGAGAGGCCCACGTACTGAAAAAAAAAAAAAATTTTAAAGTAATAAAAAAAAAGAAAGAAAGAAGAGAGCAACCAAACCAAACAACAACTCCACCAATAATAGCAAGCGTTAAAAACTATACAAAAAACAAACAAACAAACAAAAAAACCAGACAGAACTCTAGGACAAATTGTGAAAGCAAATCTATACAGGCAAAATCACACAAAATCCACCTCCTCAATTTTGGGGTGATTCATTATCTATTCAGGTATTCCACAGATGCAAGGTACATCAAGTTGATTGTGGAGATTTAAGTTGCTGCTCCTGAGGCTGCTGGGAGAGATTTCCTTTTCTCTTCTTTGTTCACACTGTTCCTGGGGTTCAGCTTTGGATTTGGCCCCACCTATGCTCGTAGGTCACTTGAGGGCCTATGTTCTTCTCTCAGACAGGACGGGGTTAAAGTAGCAGCTGATTAGGGGGCTCTGGCTCACTCAGGCTGGAGGGAGGGAGTTGTGCGGAATGCGGGGTGAGCCTGCAGTGGCAGAGGCCGGCATGATGTTGCAACAGCCTGAGGTGTACTGTATGCTCTCCCAGGGAAATTGTCCCTGGATAATGGGACCCTGCCAGTGGTGGGCTGCACAGGTTCCCACGAGGGGATGTATGGATTGTGACCTGTGCTTGCACACAAGGTTCTTGGTGACAGCAGCAGCAACCTTAGCATTTCATGCTCATCTCTGGTGCCTGCACTGATAGCAGCAGCTTGTGCCCTTCTCTGGAGCTCGTTTAGGCAGTGCTCTGAATCCCCTCCCCTCGTGCACCCCAAAACAATGGTCTCTTGCCTTAGGCAGTTTCAGACCTTTTCCCCGGACTCTATCCCAGCTAGCTGTGGTGCACTAGACCCCTTCAGGCTGTGTTCACACAGCCAACCCCAGTCCTCTCCCTGGGATCTGACCTCCAAAGCCGGAGCCTCAGCTCTCATCCCCCACCCTGCCCGGCAGGTGAGCCAACAATCCTCTCAGGCTGGTGCATGCTGACCGGCACCGAACCTCTGTTTGGGAATCTCTCCACTTTGCCCTCTGCATCCCTGTTGCTGTGCTCTCTTCTGTGGCTCTGAAGCTTTCCCACTGCCACACCCCTCTCTCCACCTATGAAGGGGCTTCTTAGTGTGTGTAAACTTTTCCTCCTTCAGAGCTCCCTCCCATGGGTGCAGGTTCCATCCCTATTCTTTTGTCCCTGATTTTTCTTTTTGCTGTTTCCCTATGCAGTTACATGAGGAGTTCATTGCCTTTTGAGAAGTCTGAGGTCTTCTGCCAGTATTCAGTAGGTGTTCTGTAGGAGTTGTTCCACATGTAGATATATTTCTGATATATATGTGAGGAGGAATGTTATCTCCATGTCTTATTCCTCTGCCATCTTGATATTCTCCCCCCTGAATTCCTTTTATTTCTTTTTTTTTTTTTTTGTCTGAATGCTGTGGGTAGGACTTAACACTATGTTGAATAGAAATTGTGAGAGTTACCACCCTTGTTTTGTTCCTGATCTTAGAGGAAATGCTTTCAGCTTTTCACCAATGAGTATGAGGTTAGCTGTGGGCTTGTCATATATGGCCTTTATTGTCATGAGGTATGTTCCCTCTATACCCACTCTGTTGAGAGTTTTTATCATAAATCAGTGTTGAATTTTATGTGGCACATGTATACAATGGAATATTACACAACCATTAAAAGAAACGAAATTGAGTTATTTGTAGTGAGATGGATGGACCTAGAATCTGTCATACAGAATGAATTGAGTCAGAAAGAGAAAAACAAATACTGTATGCTAATATATATATATATATATAATCTATAAAAAAAAAAAGGTTCGGAAGAACCTAGTGGCAGTACAGGAATAAAGATGTAGACGTAGAGAATGGACTTGAGGACACAGGGAGGGGGAAATGTAAGCTGGGACAAAGTGAGAGAGTGACATTGGCATATATTACCAACTGCAAAATAGATAGCTAGTGGGAAGCAGCTGCATAGCACAGCAAGATCAGCTTGGTGCTTTGTGACCACCTAGAGGGGTGAGATAGGGAGGGTGGGAGAGAGATGCAAGAGGGAAGGGAAATGGGGATATATGTATACATATAGTTGATTCACTTTGTTACACAGCAGAAACTAACCCAACATTGTAAAGCATTTTTACTCCAATAAAGATGTTATTAAAAAGAAAAACCTATCCCATTTCCCCCCTAAGAAAACAAAACAAAACAACAAAACAAAAAAACAACAAAAAAGCTTTTTCTGCATCTATCAAGATGATCATATGATTTTTGTTTCTCACTTTGTTAATGTGGGGTATAACATGGATTGATTTTTGAGGTATTGAACCATGCTTGTATCTCTAGGTTAAATTCCACCTGATCAGGGTGTACAATCCTTTCATTGTATTTCTGAATTCAGTTTGCTAATATTTTGTTGAGGATTTTTGCACCTATGTTCACAAGTGATATTGATATGTAATTTTCTTTTTTTGAGGTGTGTTTGTCTGGTTTTTGTATCAGGGTGATGGTGGCCTCATAGAATGAATTCAGAAACATTTCTTCCTCTTCAATTTTTTGGAATAGTTTGAGAAGGATAAGTGTTAATTCTTAATATTTGAGAGAAATCACCTGTGAAGCTATCTGGCCTGAACTTTGGTTCACTGGGAGTTTTTTAAATTATTGATTCAATTTCATTAGTGGTAATTGGTCTGTTCATATTTTCTCTTTCTTCCTGATTTAGTTTTGGGAGATTGTACATTTCTAGGAACTTGTTTATTTCTTCTAGGTTGTCCATTTTATTGGTGTATAATTGTTTCTAGTACCCTCTTACGATCCTTGGTATTTCTGTGATATGGGTTGTAATTTCTCTTTGTTTTCTAATTTTATCATTATGGGCCATTTTCTCTTGATGAGTCTGGTTAAAGTTTTATCAATTTTGTTTACCTTTTCAAAGAACTAGCTGTTAGTCTCATTGACCTTTTCTATTTGTTTTAGTCTTTATTTTATTTATTTCTGCCCTGAAATTTATTATTGGTACTTCTACTAACTTTGGGATTTGCTGGTTCTTATATTTATGTTTCCTTCAGGTGTAAGGTTAGGTTGTTTACTTAAAATTTTTCTTGTTTCCTGTATCATTATAAACTTCCCTTTTAGAATTGTTTTTGCTGTATCTCTTGATTTTGAAACACTGGGTTTGTATTTTCAATTTGTTTCAGGTATTTTTTGATTTCCTCTTTGATTTTTTCAGTGACTCATTCATTTTTTAGTAGCATACTGCTTAACCTCCATGTGTTTTTGTTTTTTGTAGTTTTTTCTCATAGTTGATTTCTAGTCTCACACAGTTGTGGTTGGAAGAGATGATTGATATGATTAAATTCTTCTTAAATTTACTGAGACTTGTTTTGTGGCTTAGCATGTGATATCTCCTGGAGACTGTTCTATGTGCACTTGAAAGAATATGTATTCTGATGCTTTTGGATAGAATATTGTATAATTACCTGTTAAATCCGTCTTGTATAATGTGCTGTTTAAGGCAAATATTTCCTCATGGATTTGCTATCTGGATGATCTGTTCCTTGATGTAAGTGAGGTGTTAATGTCTCCTAATATTATTGTGTTACAGTCTATTCTTTCATTTTTCTCTCTTAATATTTGCTTTATGTATTTAAGTGCTCCTTTGTTGGGTGCATATATATTTACAATTATTATATTCTTGTTGGATTGACCCCTTGATCATTATGTAATATCTTTCTTTGTCTCTTGTTATAGTCTTCATTTTAAAGTCTTTGTCTGATATAAGTATTGCTACCCTAGCTTTTTATTCTTTCCATTTGCATGGAATACATTTTTCCATCCCCGCTTTTAGTCTGTGTGTGTCTTTAGATCTGAAGTGAGTCTCTTGTAGGCAGCATATATATTGTTTTTTATCCATTCAGCAACTCTGTCTTTTGATTGGAGCATTTAGTCCATTTACGTTTAAAGTAAATATTGATAGGTATGTACTTATAGCCATTTTGTTAATTGTTTGGGGGTTGTTTCTATAGCTCTTTTTTGTTCCTTTCTTCTTTTGCTTTCTTCCATTGTGATTTAATGGCTATCTTTAGAGTTACGTTTGGATTCCTTTCTCTGTTTTGTGTGTGTAACTGTAACAGATTTTTGATTTTCAGTTACCATGACTTTTAAATATAACAACCTGTATATATCTGTGATTATTTAAAGTTGTTGATCTCATAAGTTGAAGCACATTCTAACAACTTTGCATTTTTACTCTCTCACCCTATGTTTAATGTTTTTTTATTTCATATTTTACATCTTTTTCTTTTGTGTGTCCCTTAACTGCTTATTGTCAATGTAAATTATTTTACTATTTTTTTATTTTAACCTTCCTACTACCCATATGAGTGGTTGATTTACTGTTTTTACTGTATACTTGGCTTTACTAATGAGATTTTTCCCTTTGTAATTTTCATATTTTTAATGTGGTCTTTTCTTTTACACTTAGAGAAGTCCCTTTAACATTACTTGTAAAGCTAGTTTAGTGGGGATGAGCTCTTTCAGCTTTTACTTGTTTGTAAAATTCTTTATCTGTTCTTAAAATCCAAATGATAGTCTTACTGTGTGGAGTATTCTTGATTGTAGATTATTTTCTTCATCACTTTGAATATATCATGTTTCTCCCTTCTGTCCTGTAAGGTTATGCTGGAAAGTCAGCTGATAGGTTTATGGGAGTTCCCCATAATTGGTTGCTTTTCTCTTGCTGCTTTTAAGATTCTCTTTTTATTTATTTATTTATTTATTTTATTTTATTTTTTTTGCGGTACGTGGGCCTCCCACTGTCGCGGCCTCTCCCGCTGCGGAGCACAGGCTCCGGACGCGCAGGCTCAGCGGCCATGGCCCACGGGCCCAGCCACTCCGCGGCACGTGGGATCCTCCCAGACTGGGGCGCGAACCCATGTCCCCCGCATCGGCAGGCGG
This sequence comes from Phocoena sinus, assembly GCF_008692025.1. Classification (NCBI taxonomy): domain Eukaryota; kingdom Metazoa; phylum Chordata; class Mammalia; order Artiodactyla; family Phocoenidae; genus Phocoena; species Phocoena sinus. Next base: position 34,162,178 of record NC_045779.1, read on the forward strand.
ACTCCCAACCACTGCGCCACCAGGGAAGCCCCTCTCTTTTTATTTTTAATTGTGGACATTTTAATTTTTTTATTGAAGTTATAGCTGATTTACAATGTTGTGTTATTTTCAAGTGTACAACAAAGTGATGAGTATATGTATATGTGTGTATATATATATGTATTAAATATTCTTTTTCAGATTCTTTTCCCTTATAAGTTATTACAAAATATTGAGTATATTTCTCTGTGCTATACAATAGGTCCTTGTTGGTTATCAATTTTATATATAGTAGTCTGTATACGTTAATCCCAAACTCCTAACTTATCCCTCCCCTGCTTTCACCTTTGGTAACGATAAGTTTGTTTTCTATGTCTGTGGTTCTATTTCTGTTTTGTATATAAGCTCATTTGTATCATTTTTTAATAGCTTTCACATATGAGTGATATCATATGATATTTGTCTTTCTCTACCTGGCTTACTTCACTTAGTGTGATAATCTCTATGTCCATCTGACATTTTAATTTTAATGTGTTAGTGAGGACGTTTTGGTTTCATCTTGTCAGGGATTCTCTGTAATTCCTAGACCCAGATATCTGTTTCCTTTCCCTGGTTAGGAAAGTTTTCGGCCTTTATGTCTTTATTATATTTTATTTCTTTTTTAACATCTTTATTGGAGTATAATTACTCTACAATGGTGTGTTAGTTTCTGCTTTATAACAAAGTGAATCAGTTATACATATACATATGTCCCCATATCTCTTCCTTCTTGCTTCTCCCTCCCTCCCACACTCCCTATCCCACCCCACTAGGTGGTCATAAAGCACTGAGCTGATCTCCCTGTGCTATGCAGCTGCTTCCCACTAGCTATCTATTTTACGTTTGGTAGTGTATATATGTCCATACCACTCTCTCACTTTGTCCCAGCTTACTCTTCCCCCTCCCTGTATCCTCAAGTCCATTCTCTAGTAGGTCTGCATCTTTATTCCCATCTTGCCCCTAGGCTCTTCATGACCATTTTTTTGCTTTTTTTTTAGATTCCATATATATGTGTTAGCATATGGTATTTGTTTTTCTCTTTCTGACTTACTTCACTCTGTATGACAGTCTCTAGGTCTATCCACCTCACTACAAATAACTCAGTTTCATTCCTTTTATGGCTGAGTAATATTCCATTGTATATATGTGCCATATCTTCTTTATCCATTTATCTGTTGATGGATATTTCTGTAGTTTCCATGTCCTGGCTATTGTAAATAGAGCTGCAATGAACATTTTGGTACATGACTCTTTTTGAATTATGGTTTTCTCAGAGTACTTTGCATCTTTAAATAAATTCCCTTCCCTCTCTCTTTCTAAGGCCCTTAAAATGTGAATGTTAGTATACTTGATGTTGCTCCCAAGGTCTCTTAAGCTGGCCTATTTCTTTATATCTTTTTTTTCTGTTCAGCTTGAGTGATTTTCACTACTCTGTTCTGGATGGCTGATCTATTCCTCTCTATCATCTACTGTTGATTCCTTATGATGATTTTTTAAATTTCAGTTATTACATTCTTCAGCTCTGTTTGGTTCTTCTTTATATTTTCTAATTCTTGGTAAAATTCTCACTGTGCTCATCCAATCTTCTCTTTAGTTATTTGAACATCTTTATGATTAGTACCTTGAACTATTTATTGGGTAGATTGCTTATCTCCACTTTGTTTAGTTCTTTTCTGAGGTTTTGTCTTGTTCTTTTGTTTGTCTGTGTCTTCATTTTGTTTAATTCTCTATGTTTATTTCTATGTATTATGTAGGTTGGTTATGTTTCCTAATCTTGGAGAAGTGACCTTAAGTAGGAGATGTCCTATGGAGGCCAGCAGCACACTCCTCTCTGGTCACCAGAGCTATATGCTTTAGGGGTGCCCCCTATGTTGGCAGTGTGAGCCCTCCTGCTGTGATTGGATCAACTCCTGTGGACATGCTGATTTGCAGGACTGGCCCCAGGTGTATTGGCTACCATGCTCTGTCTTGTGTGGAGGTTGCCAGGATGGACAATGCCAGTCCTGGATGACTGGCTGCACAACTGAAGTTCCTGGTGTTGGTGCTGTCCTGCTTTTGGGTGAAGCCATATCCCAGAGCAGCTGACTGTGGGGCCCTGGGAGTTCTGGTGCTGGTACTGGCCCACTAGTAGCAGGGCTTGGTCTCCATGAGGCAGGCTGCTCAGCCTGGGGGAGGGGTCCTAGGACTGGTGCTCACTGGCTCATAGGTGGGTAAGCTCACAGCACTAACAGGCTCTAGGGAGGACTCCAAAATGGCTCTTGCCAGCACCAGTGTCCTTGTGGTAAAATAACCTCCCCCAAATTGCTGCTCTCAGCATCCTTACCCCCATGGGGAGTCCAAGCTGCCTCTTGCTTCTCTGGGAGCCTCTCCAAGATCAGCAACGGTGTCTAACCTAGGCTCCTTTCAAATTACAGCTAGTGTGTTGGGTCTTGGAGCATGTGAGATTTTGCATGAGCCCTTTCAGCGTGAAGTCTCCATTTTCTACAGCCCACCAGCTCACCTGTATGCAAGCTGCACTGATCTTTGAAGCCAGAATTTCTAAGGGCTCATCTTCCTGTTTCAGAACCCCTGGGCTGGAGATTGCAATGTGGTGCTTGTGTTCTTGGACAGCAGTGAGTGGTGGCTTGAAGCAAGATTGTATTTCCCTCAAGGAGGCAAAAACTGCAAAAACAGGTGCAAAGTTTATTATTAGAGACACAGCACAATGTGTGGGAGAGCACACAGAGAGACAGTTTATTTAAGACAAAGGCAAGGCAGAAATACCCAAAGAGAAAGGGTGTGGGCATCCTCCCTAATGAAGAGGAGTTCAGTAAACAGGCAGTTAAATCATTTATATAAGAGCAGTTCTTCTGAGTCTTTGTTCTTCACTGGCCAATTATTTCACTTCTTTTTTCTACATCTGACCTGCCTTAGGGCTCTCCCCAGTATGTGTGTGCATTTTTTTTTTTTTTTTTTGGCCAAGATAGATTCCAGAGCAGATGTTAATAGGAGGTTTGACAACACCTATTACGGGATGACACCCCCTCCCATTTTGACCTCCAGGAGCCTTTCTGCAAGTGTGCAGTCAGGGAAGTTTCCTTGACCTGAGGAGTGATAGATATGGTAGTCTTATCTCTTTACTCTAGCAAAGCTCAGCTCCCACAATTAACTTTGTCCTTGGAGTGTCTAGGGAAAACAAACTTCCAATTTACTCTGCCTGACAAACTCCAGCTGCTCAGCCCAGGGGACCATCTACCTCCTACCTCACTTGGACCCATCTTGCCTTGGGGAGAACTCTGCAATTGTGATTATCCTCCCATTTGTGGGTTGTCTACCTGAGAGTGTGGGTCTTAACTATAGTGTGTCTCCACCCCTATTGCCCATCTTGTTGTGGTTCTTTCTTTACACCTTTAGTTATGAAAAATCTTTTCTGCTTGTGTTCAGGTGGTTCTCATCAATAACTGCTCTGTAAATTGTAATCTTGGCATGCAGGGGTAGAAGTGAGTTCAGGGTCTTCCTACTTGGCCATCTTGTCTACATCTGGGGTGGGGGCAAGTTTTATAAATAGAGCTAAGTTCAATGCTTAGCACACTCAGAAATCCAGGTTTTACCCTTTGATATCCAGTTACAACCACGGAGAATCAGATTCCATATCTAAAATTAAGTGTCAAGACTGAAAAGACTTATTTTTTGCTAAGAAACCCAGATTCAGTATTTCATACCTATACGAACTGATTCCACAGTTGATGGATTAGATATGACCATCCCTTTAGGTTTAAGTTTCACCCTCAGAAGGCTGTGTTGCAAGCCTGGAAAAGGAGATACCATACAGTCATGATTTTTCTGGAAGGCTTACTTCCATGGCTAGAGGGCCCTGATCCACATATAGAATCCCAAATTCTAGACCTAGAGGGAATGACTCCATGTCTGGAAAGGCAGGGTCCACATTTAGATTAACTTTTCATGCCTATAAAGTCAAATTCCATTTTGGAGGGTCAGGATCCAATTTTAAATAGCTATATCAAAGCTTAAATGGCCAATATTCATCTTTTGAGGGGTAAGTTCCACCCCAGAAACTTCAGACTCCAAGACTGTAAGGCTGAGTCTCATGTGCAGAACCAACTTTTATGACTGGAAATGCAGAATTTACACCTAGAAATAAATTAATGACTGAAAGTCTAGATTTCACACAAGAGGCAGCAGGTTCCAAGCCTGGGAGACCTAGGTCCTTGAAGTATCAACTACTATGTCTCAAACTCTGGGTACAAAGTCTGGATTGCCACATACCATGCTTGTAAGACCATGTTTCATGCGTGGGAAATCAGATTCCACACAGGGATCACGAAGTTCCATTCTTGTAAGGCCAGGCTTAATGTTTGGAGGTAGAGACTTCAAAGATGGAGTACCAAGTTTGCTGCCCAGAAATCCAGTTTCCATGTCTTGGGGAGCCAATATGATGGCAAATTCTATGTCTAAAGTGCCAGGTTTGTCACCTTAAGGCAGTGTTCCATGCTTGGACTTTCAAACATGGAATATCAGAATTGATGCTTGTAAGACTGAGTTCCATTCTTAGAGATTGAGATTTCACATAGGCAGTGTCACATTCCATGTTTAAAGGGTTAGGTTCTATGCTTAGAGACAGAGTTTCCACACATGGGATGCCACGTTCCTTGCTTGTATGACAAATATCTGTGCTTAGGATTTGAAGTTCTACATATGAATTGTCAGCTTCCTTGCTCATAGAGTTGGGTTCTATGCCTGGAGATCGAGATTCCATACATGGTGTGATAGGTCACTTAGGAAATCAGATTATGTGACATGACAAGCTGAGTCTTTGATTAAAATACAAAGTTCCATTGTAAGGATTATAAGGCCAAGTTCCATATTATCAGATTGAAATTCTAACATCATGCACATATTGCATGATGGATTTAGTGTTTCCTTATAGGGAATGAGTGTCCATGACTGTTCAGTTTCCATTTTTGAAGACTGAGATTTCACACATATAGAATCAGATTTTCTGCTTGTAGTTCCAGGTTTCATGCTTGGAGATTAAATGCCACAAGTGGAATGCAATTTCCATGCTTTCAGATTCAGGTTCATACTTAAAGATGGAGATTTCAAGTGTGGTGTTCCAGGTCTTATGTATTTAGAGTTAGGCTCCATGCACAGAGATTGAAATTCCACAAATGGAGGGTCAGATTCCATGGAGATTGAGATTCCATATGTGGTGTGCCAGGTATGATGCCTGAAAATCTATGTTCTATCTTTGGTAGAGGCAAGGTCTGTGATTAAATACCAGTTCCGATGACTGGAGTTCCAGTTTACACACATATCAAGTCCTGTTATATGCTTGTAGTTTGAGATTCCACACATTAGTATCCAGTTTCCCTGTTTGAATCACAGAGAGCATAGAAATTCCACAATTGGTGTGTCCAATCTCCATGCTTGGAGATTGAGATCCTATGTCAATGAGTGACAAGCAAATTTCTATGCCTAGATGTCATAATCTACACTTCTTTGGACAAGTTTTATATCTGGAGATTTAAAATACATACATGGCGTGCCATGTACCATCATTGTTGGTCCACATTCCATATGTGAATTTTATATTCCACACCTAGTGAGAAAGATTCCATGCTCATAGCGAGGTAGGAGATAGATGGGCCCCTGGCTCAAAGGTTTCTCCCCTGTAGACAGAAACTCCATAAAAGCTGGGCCCTGCCCAGATAAGAGATAAAAGACCACATATACTTCATTTTTGAAGTCAAGGAGACCTCCCCAGCTACACATGCACAGAAAGGCTCCTTGGAGGTCAAAAATGGAGGATGCCCTACCCCATAGTAAGTGATGTCAACTACCCATAGGCGTCTTCACTAGAATCCATCTTGGCTAAGAGATGCACATGCAGTCAGGGGAGGATCCTGAGATATACCAAATACAGACTCAGAACCAGGTAAAACAAGATGATTGGCCAAAGGGAAGAAATACCCCATAAAGGTGATTCAAATTACGGTAAGGGTGTGACTCTCTCTCTGAGTCTACCTGTGCGTCTATACACACATACTCTTTTTCCTTCTAATAAACAGTTTACTTGCTTAACTACTTTCTATCTCTACGTGGAAATTCATTTCTACACAGCTGATGGGCCAGGGCCTTGTCACTGGCCACTGGTCCCTGGTGGTCTAGTGGCTAGGATTCAGTGCTTTCAGTGCTGTTGCCTGACCTCAGTCTCTGGCTGGGAACAAAAAGCCTGCTTCAAGCTGCTACAGGATGAGACCACCTGAGATCAATAAGTCTATATTCCATCTAAAGACCTAAATCTTTAGAAACCATTTGGGTAGTACCAAGTTCCATGCTTGAGACAAATTTGCATATCTTGGAAAGCCAAATTCTAATAGCAAAAGCCTATGTTCTTTGTCTGGACTGACAGATTTCAAACATAGGAAGGCAAGTTAAATGTTTGCAGGTAAAGATTCCAAACATTGAATGCCAAGTTGCATGCTTTTAGGGACAGATTCTAGCTTGAAATTTCTCACATGGAATGCCAGGTTCCATTGTTTTGGGGGCCAGATTCCATGTCTAGTGATTGATAGTCCATATGTGAGGTTCCAGCTTCCATGTTTTAAGGTCATGTTCCATGTTTGGTGATTGAAATTCTACATACAAAATGCTATTTTTCCTGTTTTTAGGGTAAAATTCATGTTTGGATATTGAGAATACATATGTGTATTTAATGTTCCATGCCTGGGAGTGAAGGTTCCTTGTCTTAGAAAGCCAACAGCTATAACTCACATCAATGTCCAGTACCTAGAGTGCCAGGTTTCACCCATATAAGGTATGTTCCATGCTTTTAGTCTGAGATTATATATACTGAGTGCCTGGCTCCACACTATTGCAACCAGGTGAAATTCTTGTAGATATAGTTTCCACATATAAAATGCTAGTTTCCATTCTAATTGGACAAATTTCCATGCATAGAATTTGAGATTTCAGACATGGAATGCCAGGCAGCACACATGTGGAGCCTAGTTCTTGCTTGGAGATTGAGATTCCTCACATAGTTTGTCAGTACCATACTTATAGGGTCTGGTGTCATGTTTAATGATTGAGATTCCACACTTGGAGAGCCAGGTTGCATGATTTTAAGGTTAGGTTACACACTTGGAGATTAAAAATTCACACATGGAATAACAGGTTTAATTCTCATTGGGCCAGAATCCATGTGTAAAGATTGAGATTCCACATATGGTGGGAGGTGCTAAGCTTGTAGAGCCAATCTAAATGTTTGGAAATTGAGATATTATATATGTACTGTGTAGAGGAGCAGAATTTGTCACCCTAAAATGTGTCTCTTTGGCATATTCTTTTAAGCTGTTTATTTTCTAAGAAATAGCAGACATGGGAAAAACTCTGAAAACCAAATAGGATTTACACTTTTGTAAGAAACATTTGCATTTATAACGGAGATCTTCATTTGTAAGGACGTCTCCCTCCTTGTACCAGGAAGAAGAGGATGAGCAAATCTCTAGAAACTCTTATCAGTGGAGAAGACAATGATTTAAATATGCGTAAAAACCTTACCTTTGTTTGCTGTATTTTTCCTCATTGCCTCCGAAACCCTCAACAACCTCTTTTGTCTTTAGTTAAGCATGGTATTTAAGGTGAGGGCTTCAGCCACTCTAGCAAGATACTCAGTTATCCTGGGTCTCTCCTATGTATATATGCTATTAAACTTTTGCTTGATTTGCTCCTGCTAATCTGTCATGTCAATTAAATTCTTAGGCAAGCCAGAAGAACCTAAATGGATAGAGGATAATTTCTTCCTCCCCAACACTACAAATATTATGCATAGTTTCATGTATTGTAGAGCCAGTCTCTATGACCTACACATCAGGTTCCATATCTTCAGGACAAGGTTCAGTACATTCAAGGCTGTGCTGTGTCTCATGCACGGAGATTGAGATTCCACACACGGAATACTAGGTTCCATGCTTGGGGGTCCATGTTTGATCCCTGAATTTGAGATTCCACTTTGAGAACCTGGAGTACCAGTTTCCATGTTCATAAGTCCAGGTTCCATGCTCAGAGACTGAGATTCCTCAGGTCCTTTGTAGTGTCAGGTTTCATGCTCAGAGATTCAAATTATATAAATAGTGTACTGTGCCAGGTTCTATGCTTATAGTGTGGAGATTTAAGTTCCTTATGGTGTATGTCTGTTTGGGTTGCCATAACAAAATACCATAGACTGAGTGGCTTAAACAACAGAAAAGTATTTTCTTATAGTTCTGGAGGCTAGAAGTCTATGATCAGCATGTCAAAAATTCACATTCTGGTGAGAGCTTTCTCCCTGGCTTGCAAATAGCCACCTTCTCACTGTATCTTCACGTGATCTTTCCTCTGTACACACAGAGAAAAAGAAAGAACTCTGGAGTCTCTTCTTCTTACAAGGACATCAGTCCTATAGGATTAGGACCTCATCATTATGACCTTGTTTAACCTTAATTACCTCCTTAAAGTCCTATCTCCAAAACCAATCACATTGGGGATTATGGCTTCAAAATATGAATTTGCAGGGGATAAAATTTAGTCAGCAACACATGGTGTGGCAGGTCTGATACCTCAAAAAATAGTTTCCACGTTTAGGAGAGCCAAAGCCTATGACTCAAATGCCAATTTCCTATGTCTGAAATGAGAGGTTTTAGATATACCTAGTCATATTTCTTTTTTGTAGTCCACACCTGGAATCCATGCCAAGTTCCATGCTTGTAGGTCCAGGCTCCACACTTGGAAATTGAGATTCCATAGATGGAATGCCAGTTTATGTACTTAGAGTGTCCATCCCTAGATGTTGAGATTTCATAAATGAAGTTCTAGTTTCCTTGCCAGGAAGGCCAAATTCCATATGTGGTAAGCCAAAATCTATGAAAGAAATACAGGTTTCTATATATTGGATATCAAGATTCACACCCTAAAGTGGTCCATGTTTGGAGATTGAGAATCCACACATGTTGTGCCATTATCCATGATTATAAGGCTAGGACGCTTGCTTGGACATTGAGATTACATACATGGAGTTCTAGGATATATTACTAACAGACCAGTTTCCAAGTTTTGGCAAGCCCATGTGTATGACTAAAATATAATGCTATATATCTGTAGCATGCTCCACAATTGAGCCAAGTTCCATGCTTTGAGATTGATATTCCATACATGAAATGCCAAATTCCAAAACTGTAAAGCCTAGTTTTTATACATGGAATTCACAAGTCTATACATAGCAGACAAGAATCTATGCTTGTTGCATCAGTTTTCATGTTTGGTTGTTGAGTATGCATGCATGGAAAGTGAAGTTCCACACCAGCGAGACATGGGACCATGTCTTGCTAGGACAACGTCTGTGACTCAGATGCCAGATTCCAAGTCTAGGATACCACATTCACCACGGTAAGTCCAGGGAGATTCAGCTTACACACATGGAATGCCATATGGCATGTTTGTAAGGCCAGATACCATAATGGGAGATTGCATTTCTACATATGGAATGGCAGCTCCATGTTGTAGAGCTAAGTTGCATATATATATATATGTATATATATATATTACAACTTTATTGGAGTATAATTGCTTTACAATGGTGTGTTAGTTTCTGCTTTATAACAACGTGAATCAGTTATACATATACCTATGTTCCAATATCTCTTCCCTCTTGCATCTCCCTCCCTTCCACCTTCCTTATCCCACCCCTCTAGGTGGTCACAAAGCACCAAGCTGATCTCCCTGTGTTATGCGGCTGCTTCCCACTAGCTATTTTACATTTGGTAGTGTATATATGTCCATGACACTCTCTCACTTTGTCACAGCTTACCCTTCCCCCTCCCCATATCCTCAAATCCATTCTCTACTAGGTCTGTGTCTTTATTCCTGTCTTACCCCTAGGTTCTTCATGACATTTTCCCCCTTAAATTCCATATATATGTGTTAACATATGGTATTTGTCTTTCTCTTTCACTCTGTATGACAAACTCTAGGTCCATCCACCTCATTACAAATAGCTCGATTTCATTTCTTTTTATGGCTGAGTAATATTCCATTGTGTATATGTGCCACATCTTCTTTATCCATTCATCTGTTCATGGACACTTAGGTTGTTTCCATCTCCTGGCTATTTTAAATAGAGCTGCAATAAACATTTTGGTACATGAGTCTTTTTGAATTATGGTTTTCTCAGGGTATATGCCCAGTAGTGGGATTGCTGAGTCATATGGTCGTTATATTTGTAGTTTTTTAAGGAACTTCCATACTGTTCTCCATAGTGGCTATACCAATTCACACTCACACCAGCAGTGCAAGAGTGTTCCCTTTTCTCCACACCCTCTCCAGCATTTATTGTTTCTAGATTTTTTAATGATGGCCATTCTGACTGGTGTGAGATGGTATCTCATTGTAGCTTTGATTTGCATTTCTCTAATGATTAATGATGTTGAGCATTCTTTCATGTGTTTGTTGGTAGTCTGTAAATCTTCTTTGGAGAAATGTCTATTTAGGTCTTCTGCCCACTTTTGGATTGGATTGTTTGTTTTTTTTGATATTGAGCTGCGTCAGCTGCCTGTAAATTGTGGAGATTAATCCTTTGTCACTTGCTTCATTTGCAAATATTTTCTCCCATTCTGAGGGTTGTCTTTTGGCCTTGTTTATGGTTTCCTTTGTTGTGCAAAAGCTTTGAAGTTTCATTAGGTCTCATTTGTTTATTTTTGTTTTTATTTCCATTTCTCTAGGAGGTGGGTCAAAAAGGATCTTGCTGTGATTTATGTCATAGAGTGTTCTTCCTATGTTTTCCTCTAAGAGTTTGATAATTTCTGGCCTTACATTTAGGTCTTTATCAATTTTGAGCTTATTTTTGTGTATGGTGTTAGCGAGTGATCTAATCTCATACATTTACATATACCTGTAGAATTTTCCCAGCACCACGTATTGAAGAGGCTGTCCTTTCTCCACTGTATATTCCTGCCTCCTTATCCTCAAAGATAAGGTGACCATATGCACGTGGGTTTATCTCTGGGCTTTCTATCCTGTTCCATTGATCTACATTTCTAGTTTTGTGCCAGTACCATACTGTCTTGATTACTGTAGCTCTGTAGTATAGTCTGAAGTCAGGGAGCATGATTCCTCCAGCTCTGTTTTTCATTCTCAAGATTGCTTTTGTTACTCAGGGTCTTTTGTGTTTCCATACAAATTGTGAAATTTTTTGTTCTAGTTCTGTGAAAAATGCCAGTGGTAGTTTGATAGAGATTGCATTGAATCTGTAGATTGCTTTGGGTAGTATAGTCATTTTCACAATGTTGATTCTTCCAATCCAAGAACATGGTATATCTCTCCATCTATTTGTATCATCTTTAATTTCTTTCATCAGTGTCTTATAATTTTCTGTATACAGGTCTTTTGTCTCCTTAGGTAGGTTTATTCCTAAATATTTTATTCTGTTTGTTGCAAGGGTAAATGGGAGTGTTTTCGTGATTTCACTTTCAGATTTTTCATCATTAGTATATTGGAATGTCAGAGATTTCTGTATATTAATTTTGTATCCTGCTACTTTACCAAATTCATTGATTAGCTCTAGTAGTTTTCTGGTACATCTTTAGGATTCTGTATATAATATCATATCATCTGCAAACAGTGACAGCTTTACTTCTTCTTTTCCTATTTGGATTCCATTTATTTCCTTTTCTTCTCTGATTGCTATGGCTAAAACTTCCAAAACTATGTTGAATAAGAGTGGGGAGAGTCAGCAACCTAGTCTTGTTCCTGATCTTAGTGAAAATGCTTTCAGTTTTTCACCATTGTGGATGATGTTGGCTGTGGGTTTGTCATATAGGCCCTTTATTATGTTGAGGAAAGTTCTCTCAATGCCTACTTTCTGCAGGTTTTTATAATAAATGGGTGTTGAATTTTGTTGAGAGCTTTCTCTGCACCTGTTGAGATGACCATATGGTTTTTCTCCTTCAATTTTTTACTATGGTGTATCACATTGATTTATTTGCGTATATTGAAGAATTCTTGCATTCCTGGAATAAACCCCACTTGATCATGGTGTATGATCATTTTAATGTGCTGTTGGATTCTGTTTGCTAGTATTTTGTAGAGGATTTTTGCATCTATGTTCAGCAGTGATATTGGCCTGTAGTTTTCTTTCTTTGTGACATCCTTGTCTGGTTTTGGTATCAGGCTGATGGTGGTCTCATAGAATGAGTTTGGGAATGTTCCTCCCTCCACTATATTCTGTAAGAGTTTGAGAAGGATAGATGTTAGCTCTTCTCTAATGTTTGATAGAATTCACCTGTGAAGCCATCTGGTCCTGGGCTTTTGTTTGTTGGAAGATTTTGAATCACTGTTTCAATTTCAGTGGTTGTGATTGGTCTGTTCATATTTTCTATTTCTTCCTGATTCAGTCTTGGCAGCTTGTGCATTTCTAAGAATTTGTCCATTTCTTCCAGGTTGTCCATTTTATTGGCATAGAGTTGCTTGTAGTAATCTCTCACGATCCTTTGTGTTTCTACAGTGTCAGTTGTTACTTCTCCTTTTTCATTTCTAATTCTATTAATTTGAGTCTTCTCCCTTTTTTTCTTGATGAGTCTGGCTAATGGTTCATCAATTTTGATTATCTTCTCAAAGAACCAGCTTTTAGTTTTATTGATCTTTGCTATTGTTTTCTTTGTTTCTATTTCATTTATTTCTGCTCTGATCTTTATGATTTCTTTCCTTCTGCTAACTTTGGGGGTTTTTTTATTCTTCTTTCTCTAATTGCTTTAGGTGCAAGGTTAGATTGTTTTTTCGAGATGTTTCCTCTTTCTTAAGGTAGGATTGTATTGCTATAAACTTCCCTCTTTGAACTGCTTTTGCTGCATCCCATAGGATTTGTGTCATCGTGTCTCCATTGTCATTTGTTTCTAGGTATTTTTTGATTTCTTCAGTGATCACTTCGTTATTAAGTAGTGCATTGTTTAGGCTCCATGTGTTTGTATTTTTTACGATCTTTTCCTGTAATTGATATCCAGTCTCAGAGCATTGTGGTCAGAAAAGATACTTGATACAGTTTCAATTTTCTTAAATTTACCAAGGCTTCATTTGTCACCCAAGATATGATCTATTCTGGAGAATGTTCCATGAGCACTTGAGATAAATGTGTATTCTGTTGTTTTTGGATGGAATGTCCTATAAATATCAATTAAGTCCATCTTATTTAATGTATCATTTAAAGCTTGTGTTTCCTCATTTATTTTCATTTTGGATGATCTGTCCATTGGTGAAAGTGAGGTGTTAAAGTCCCCTACTCTGATTGTGTTACTGTCGATTTCCCCTTTTATTGCTGTTAGTATTTGCCTTATGTATTGAGGAGCTCCTATGTTGGGTGCATAAATATTTACAATTGTTATATCTTCTTCTTGGGTCGACCCCTTGATCATTATGTAGTGTCCTTCTTTTTCTCTTATAAAATCCTTATTTTACAGTCTATTTTGTCTGATACGAGAATTGCTACTCTGGCTTTCTTTTGGTTTCCATTTGCATGGAATATCTTTTTCCATCCCCTCACTTTCAGTCTGTATGTGTCCCTAGGTCTTAAGTGGGTCTCTTGTAGACAGCATATATAAGGGTCTTGTTTTAGTATCCATTCAGCCAGTCTGTGTCTTTTGGTGGGAGCATTTAGTCCATTTACATTTAAGGTAATTTTCTATATGTATGTTCCTATTCCCATTTTCTTAATTGTTTTGAGTTTGTTATTGTAGTTCTTTTCCTTCTCTTGTGTTTCTTGCCTAGAGAAGATCCTTTATCATTTGTTGTCAAGCTGGTTTGGTGGTGCTGAACTGTCTCAGCTTTTGCTTGTCTGCAAAGTTTTTAATTTCCTTCCAATATGAATGAGATCCTTGCTGGGTAGAGTAATCTTGGTTGTAGGTTTTTCTCCTTCATCACTTTAAATATGTTCTGCCACTCCCTTCTGGCTTGCAGAGTTTCCACTGAAAGATCAGCTGTTAACCTTATGGGGATTCCCTTTTGTGTTATTTGTTGTTTTTCCCTTGCTGCTTTTAATATGTTTTCTTTGTATTTAATTTTTGACAGCTTGATTAATATGTGTTTTAGCATGTTTCTCCTTGGATTTATCCTGTATGGGACTCTCTGTGCTTCCTGGACTTGATTAACTATTTGCTTTTCCATATTAGGGATGTTTTCAACTATAATCTCTACAAATATTTTCTTAGTCCCTTTCTTTATTTCTTCTTCTTCTGGAACCCCTATAATTTGGATGTTGGTGCATTTAATGTTGTCCGAGAGGTCTGAGACTCTCCTCAGTTCTTTTCATTCTTTTTTCTTTATTCTGCTCTGAGGTAGTTATTTCCACTATTTTATCTTCCAGTCACTTATCCATTCTTCTGCTTCAGTTATTCGGCTATTGATCCTTTCTAGAGTATTTTTAATTTCATTTATTGTGTTGTTCATAGTTGCTTGTTTCATCTTTAGTTCTTCTAGGTCCTTGTTAAATGTTTCTTGCAGTTTCTGTATTCATTTCCAAGATTTTGGATAATCTTTACTATCATTATTCTGAATTCTTTTTCAGGTAGACTGCCTATTTCCTCTTCATTTGGTAAGTCTGGTGGGTTTTTATCTTGCTCCTTCATCTGCTGTGTGTTTTTCTGTCTTCTCATTTTGCTTATCTTACTGTGTTTGGGGTCTCCTTTTTGCAGGCTTCAGGTTTGTAGCTCCCGTTGTTTTTTGGTGTCTGTCCCCAGTGGCTAAAGTTGGTTCATGGGTTGTGTAGGCTTCTTGGTGGAGGGGACTAGTGCCTGTGTTCTGGTTGATGAGGCTGGATCTTTTCTTTCTGGTGGGCAGGTTTACGTCTGGTCGTGTGTTTTGGAGTGTCTGCAGACTTATTATGATTTTAGGCAGCCTCTCTGCTAATGGGTGGTGTTGTGTTCCTGTCTTGCTAGTTGTTTGGCATAGGGTGTCCAGCACTGGAGCTTGCTGGTCATTGAGTCAAGCTGGGTGCTGGTGTTGAGATGGATATCTCTTAGAGATTTTTCCTGTTTGATATTATGTGGACCTGGGAGGTCTCTTGTGGACCAGTGTCCTGAAGTTGGCTCTCCCACCTCAGAGGCACAGCACTGACTCCTGGCTGAAGCACCAAGAGCCTTTCATCTACACAGCTCAGAACAAAAGGAGAAAAAGTAGAAACAAAGAAAGAAAGAGGATAAAATAAAAGAAAATAAGATAAAATAAAATAAAGTTATTAAAAAAATTATTAAGAAAAAAAAATTTTTAAGTAAAAAACAATCAGACAGATAGAACCCTAGGACAAATGGTGAAAGCAAAGCTGTACAGACAAAATCTCACACAGAAGCATACACATACAAACTCACAAAAAGAGGAAAAGGGGAAAAAAAAATAAATCTTGCTCTTAAGTCCACCTCCTCAATTTGGGATGATTCGTTTTCTATTCAGGTATTCCACAGATGCAGGGTACATCAAGTTGATTGTGGAGATTTAATCCACTGCTCCTGAGGCTGCTGGGAGACATTTCTGTTTCTCTTCTTTGTTCGCACAGCTCCCGGGGTTCAGTTTTGGATTTGGCCCTGCCTCTGCATGTAGGTCGCTGGAGGGCGTCTGTTCTTCACTCAGACAGGATGGGGTTAAAGAAGCCGTGATTTGGGGGCTACGGCTCACTCAGGGCTTGGGGAGGGAGAGGTATGGAGTGTGGGGTGAGCCTGCGGCAGCAGAGGCCAGCATGACATCATTGTACCAGCGTGAGGTGCGTCATGCATTCTCCTGGGGAAGTTGTCCCTGGATACCGGGGACCCTGGTGGTGACGAGCTGCACAGGTTCCCCAGAAGGGAGGTGTGGAGAGTGACCTGTGCTTGCACACAGGCTTCTTAGTGGCAGCAGCAGCAGCCTTAGAGTCTTATGCCCGACTCTGGGGTCCGCGCTGCAGGCCGCAGCTTGCACTCGTCTCTGGAGCTCCTTTAAGCAGCGCTCTTAATCCCCTCTCCTCGCGCCCCAGGAAACAAAGAGGGAAGAAAATGTCTCTTGCCTCTTCGGCAGTTCCATACTTTTTCCCGGACTCCCTCCCGGCTAGCCGTGGTGTACTAACCCCTTCAGGCTGTGTTCACTCTGCCAGTCCTCTCCCTGCGCTCCGACTGAAGCCCGAGCCTCAGCTCCCAGCCCTGCCCACTCCAGCGGGTGAGCAGACAAGCCTCTCGGGCTGGTGAGTGCTGGTCGTCACCGATCCTCTGTATGGGAATCTCTCTGCTTTGCCCTCCGCACCCCCGTTGCTACGCTCTTCTCCACAGCTCCGAAGCTTCCCCCCTCCACCACCTGTAGTCTCTGCCCATGAAGGGGCTTCTAGTGTGTGGAAACCTTTCCTCCTTCATGGCTCCCTCCCACTGGTGCAGGTCTCATCCCTATCCTTTTGTCTCTGTTTATTCTTTTTTCTTTTCCCCTACTCAGGTACGTGGGGAGTTTCTTGCCTTTTGGGAGGTCTGAAGTCTTCTGCCAGCGTTCATTAGGTGTTCTGTAGGAGTTGTTCCACATGAAGATGTATTTCTGATGTATCTGTGGGGAGGAAGGTGATCTCTGCATCTTACTCTTCCGCCATATTCCCCTCTAAGTTTCATATTTTGAGATTGAGATTCCATACATGAGTATCAGTTTTCATGTTTGTAGTGCAAAATTCCACATTTGGAAATTGAGATTATACATGTGTTGCAAAGTTCCATGACAGGGTGACAAGTATTATTGTATTGAGTAGTCAACATCTATTCCATACCTAAATGTCCAGTAGCGACATGTAAAAGTCAAGGTTCCAGGATCAAATGCTATGCCTAGAGAGTCAGGAGTCACATTTTAAACTAGTTTCCATGTCTGCAAAGTCAAATTCCATAGTTTATGTTCCATGATTAAAGGGCTATATTCTATACCTGGAGAGAGAAGTTTCATGCTTAGGGGGCTAGTTTCCAGTCCTGGAGATCTAAGTTCATACCTGTTAGGCTGGGCCTCATTTTAAAAACCACGATTTATGCCTGGAAAAGCAGAATTAACATCTAAAAGTTTTAAATCAGTGTCTGAAAGATCAGATTCCATAATTGGTTGGTCAGATTCCATTTCTCTGGGCTCATGTTGTACACAGAAAGTCCTAAGGTCTTTATTTATTGGGTCCAATTCTATGTTTAGCATAAGTTCTACAGCTGGACTGTGAGGTTTCATGCCTGATGGCCAAGTTTTACAACTGGATAATGGTGCTTCATGCCAGGTAGTTTGGGCTATGTGTTTGGAAGTACAGGTTCCATGCCTGGGGTGCCAAGTTCCATAATGTACTATAGTTCCATGGTACAGGTTACATGGCTGTAGCAGCTGAAATGCTTCTTTCCATGTCTGAAAGGCCAGATTTCATGCTGAAAGGACAGAATTCATGCCTGTAGGGGTTGAAGCCCTGTGTGGAAGACATGTTCCGTGACTGCATGCAACTCACCATGCTTAGAGAGTTCATTTCCACACTGGAGAGTCACATTCAATGCATGGGACCAGGTTTCATACCTGGAGGTAAAGGGGAGGGAAGGTCTATTCCATGTCTGCAGGGCCAGATTCCATGCTTTAAAACCAGGTTCCTATGAGTGGGAGACTATTTCCAGGCCTAAAGGACCAGGTCTGGAGCCTGGGTTGCTTAGTTTCATAACTGGAACTTCAGAGTCCACGTGCCAAAAGCAGGTAGTCCAGACACAGCTGTGCTTTAGCGAGGAAAGATTTACCTTCAAATTTATTATTCCAGAAATGACCTAGATTGCCAAATTGAAGCTCTGTTGTGATATGTTACCCAAGAATAAACAGAAAAATTATAAAACTTGCCAGGAGTTTTATTTAGTGACACAGTAAAACAAAAACAAACAAACAAACAACAACAAAATAAACAATGCTTCTACTGAATAAATTTATTTGAAGGGGACAGTGGTAGACACAAATCAAATATTGTGGTTACACACAATAGTTGTGACTGTTCAAATTATTAGTGA
The DNA here is from genome assembly GCF_008692025.1 of Phocoena sinus. Classification (NCBI taxonomy): domain Eukaryota; kingdom Metazoa; phylum Chordata; class Mammalia; order Artiodactyla; family Phocoenidae; genus Phocoena; species Phocoena sinus. The sequence continues at coordinate 34,180,228 of NC_045779.1, forward strand.
CACCAGCAATTACTGAGCACTATTTAAATCTATACCTGCATTGCTAAGTCTCTAACAGAGCTGTATCTTTTAAGTCCATAGGATATGTCCTACCTATTATCTGACAGATAAGAAAACTTTGGCACAGAGAGGTTTACTGAATTTCCCGAAGTCTCCTAAATGGTATACAGTAGAAGGAGAATATGAACTCTGCTAAATTTTATGTATTTTAAATGATAATTGTGTATGTCTGAAGTCTTGAATCAACCCCAAATGAGAAGTAGTTAGTGCTAATTCCCTGGCTGCACAACCAGACTCAGCTATCCCTGTGGTATGAGGCACAAAATCTACATTTTGAACTGCAAAATAATTTTGCATAGTATAAGAAAGAAATGGTATATCAAGTCCAAAAACTCTTTCTTATAACAATAAAAAACAAATTCCATTCAACTTTAGAGGTGTGAATTTATGGCATGCACATGGTGTGATTGTCATAATTAATTTTTATGAAGCAATTCTCATCCCTGAAGAATTTTATAAAATTAAGTAATTAGTCTTCACCATATCTTTTAGAGAGAGATAATTGTACTCTGTCTGCAAAGAACCTCTGTCATGGGACTCAAAATATTTTATGAATATTATGTATAGTGAAGAGCAGACTTCAAGCACTTCAGATACATACAAGCTGACACTGAGGATATTAGAACTCATTCATTCACTAAGCAAATGTTTATTTAGTGTCATTACTAGAAATCTATAACTGTGTGGCTGATGTCCCCAGGAGGTACGACATTGTCTGCCTGGCTGAATGCAGTGGAGATTATGAGGGTGGGGTGTTCTCTTTAGAAAAGGCAACAAATCCCTCTTGACTTCTTTGCCCCAGATAAAGAACTGATATCATGAGGGCAGTTCACCAAATGGCATAGTCTTCCCCTTCCTTCTGTTCACATTTCCCAACCTGTAGAGTTTATTTCTGAATTGGCTAAAGATTATGGATTGCCTCAAACTTGTAGCACAGACTCCCAATGTTTTCATTCCTCTACTCATCATAACTAGCAACATTTCCCACTGCCACATGTCCCCCTTTATTTTCAACCCTGTGTAAGTCTCTAGCACCACTCTGAACTATAGTCTGAAAGGATTTCTAGCCCATAAATCTGAGGTTTAGTGAAAATTCAATCATCTTTTAGTCTAGTAACACTGTTGGAAAGCTAGGCTTTTGTCTTAGGTGAGATTCCCTAAAACAGTCTAATAGTGGATATTTGTGCAAATGAATTATACGGGAGAAACCAAAGAGTGAAAATATCAGTATATCAGAAAATCACAAATTCCCCAAGAAGTTCACTGAAAATGATGGTGATTGGGGTCATTTCTGCTTCTGCACCTTAGTTTGCAGACCCATGTGTTCTATCTGTTGGGGACACAATACCATGTAATTGATGTTAATAGAGGGCATATACTGCATCCTTAAGAAAAATGCCCCCAAATCACAGATCCTTTGTATTTGTAAGATGGTATGTTGTAGAAGCAGTGGATCTCATCATCATGTACCCAATGCTATATCTACTTTTCTATAAAGTGAGTCTCTTGTCCCAAGACAATGTTGTATAGGATCCCATAAAGAAAAATCCATTACTCTGATTATGGTACTAGTTCAGACACTGTGGGAAGCAAAAGTAAATCCCTACTGCTACCTCAGGAAGAATTGCTGTCTTTCTTAGGGTAGAAGAGGTCCATATAATTAACTTGCATTATGGTCTCAGTTTGCAATTGAGTATCATTTTCAAGCAGGATTTGTTCCTGTCACAAGAAATGATAAATTTGTGTATTCGGAACTGCAAATCTAGTTGTTCATGCTTTATGTAAGCAAATTAAATTCTTCTTTGAGATTATTAGCAATTTTTAATACTATGAATTCTACTGAGATTTGAAGAAGAATTTAAATGATTACAATAAGTTATATAATGGGTTCATTGATCAGAAGACATTACCAAGAAGAGGTAACACATGAACTGAGACTTGAAGGATGACTTCAATTTCCCCAGGTGGAGATATGGGATTGGGGAGAGCAGATAGTTGGATATGTTGGAGCAAAGGTGTGGAAAAGGGAAAGAACAAGGTTAGTGTGAGGAATACCTACTGTCTAGTTTGACACAGTTGAAACAATAGCTATAAAGATAGTATGGTGACACATCTATAGAAGTACATGAATAGAATCGTGGGCTTCAGAGTTAAATCTTCATTAAATGAATTCATATATGATAATTATATCATAAATGATGATATTGGTTATTGATATACATACAAAACCTTTTGAAATTAGAGTCACAGTAGACCTACTAGGGCATGGCAGACTCAGAATAGAAATTCTCCTGTTCTTATTTATCATGAGTGCCAGGGTATTATTATTTAAACATTTCTCTTAATATGAACTGTCTAAAAACTATAAATAACTTTGCAATGTTTCTGATTATTGGATCTATAAATTGGATCTATATAGATGCATGCTGTATATTTATCGTAGCATGATTACAATAATATAAAATCATTATAGATTTTTAAATATAAGAAAATATTGTCACTTGAACTATTATTAGCCAGATAAAATAGCCACTAATATTTTGTATTTTGGTAACATTTCTTCCCAATATCTCTGGGTTTACACAGACACATGCACACCCACAGTCTCACTCTCTTTACATGCTTGCATACATTATATCATACATTAAATATCTTTTAAAAACTGATTTGATGCAGTTTTGAATATATCAAAATTGATTGGACCAATCATCATTTGGGGGACATGATCTACATGGTGGAGTAGTAAGACGTGAAACTCACCTCCTCCCACAAATGCATCAGAAATACATATAACTGGGGAACGATTCTCACAGAATATCTACTGAATGCTGGCAGAAGACCTCAGACGTCTGAAAAGCCAAGAAAATCTCCACGTAAACAGGCAGGACAAAAGAAAAAAGAAGAAAACAAAGTGAGAAAGGAATCAGGGTGGTACCTGCACCCCTGGGAGGGAGCTGTGAAAGAAGAAATGTTCCCGCACCCTGGGAAGTCCCCTCACCAGTGAGGAGGTCAGGTGGGACAAAGGGGGAGCTTTGGAACCTTGGAGGAGAATGCAGCAACAGTATTGCAGCAGCCGGAATAGAGAGAGACCTGCACAAATGGTCAGTGCCACCATCCTGCGCTCCTCAGCCTGACATGCATGTCCACTGGTGTGTGCAGGGGGCTGGATCCTGAAGCTCGAGCTTCAGATATCAGACCCAGAGAAAGGGCTGGGGTTGGCTGCACAGAAACAGGCTGTGCAGGGGCTGGAGTCTGGTGTGACTGCAACTGAGGGTGTATATGGGGGAAGCCTGGGCCACCTTAGAGACCAGGTGCCATTGTTTGGAGGGCGTGCATGAGTGGGGGAGCAAGATCTGCCATTGCAGCCTCTTTCCCTGTGCATGCTTTCATGTACACAAGCCCCAGGAGCATTTGTGAGCCACTGCTGCTACCCTCACAGACTCCAGGAGTGGTCGCAAGCCACCTCCACTCCCATCACATGCTCCAGGGGTGTGTGTGAGCCACCACTGTCACTGAAAACTCCAGGACCATGCACCAACCAGTGCATCTGCATACCCCTTATCAAGGGGATAACAACTAGCACATGCTGAGGAAAGAGGCAACAGGAATCTATACAAAACAGCCCTCACACCAAAAATTTTAAACCTACACAAGTGACACAGGGCTGCTTCCACATATAAATAGCCCTCCAAGACCACAGTAAATAATTGTTTTTTCTAAATCACAGACTATGAGAAATGTAGGTAAAATGAAGCAGAGGACCCACTCCCAGTTAAAAGACCAAGAGCATTCCCCTGAGAAAACAATGAAACAGACAACTTCAGTCTAATAGGCACTGATTTCTAAAAGGAGATAATGAGAATACTGAAGGAATTAAGAAAGGTTTTCAACAGAAATGCAGAGTACTATAAAAAGAAACTAGAAACTATAAAGAAGAACCAAGAAAAATTAGAAAACACATTTGCTGAGAAGACAGCTGAGCCAAAGGCAATAAATAGCATAATGAATAATGAATAAGTGAGCTGGAAGATAGAATAATGGAAATCACCCAATCAGGACAGAAGTTGGAAAGGATCCTAAACGATACAATAGAACAGTTAGACTTAATTGATATTTTCACAACATTACATCCAAAAAAACCCCAAGAATACACATTCTTTTTAAGTACACGTGGAACATTCTGTAGGATTGACCACATACTAGGGTACAAGAGAAGCCTCAACAAATTTAAGACTATAGAAATTATCTCAAGCATCTTTTCTGACCACAACAGCATGAAACTAGAAATTAACCACAGAAAGAGAAACAAGAAAAAACTATTACATGGAGACAAAATGACATGCTACTAAAAAACCAATGGGTCAATGATGAAATCAAAGGGGAAATTTAAAAATACCTCGAAACAAATGACAATGAAAATAGAACCATACAATATATATGCGATACAGCAAAAGCAGTTATTAGAGGGAAGTTTATATCGAGGGTGGGGGTGAAGTGGGGAGGCAAACTGATGAGGGACATACAAAAGATGGAAAGGAGATGATAGATGAATTCACCACCCCCCTTCCTCTGTCCCAGGAGAGTTCTCAGGTACAGTGGGTCTACACAGCCAGACAAGAGAAATCTGGCATGAGCCCGTGACTAAGTGTATTTTCTTGTGAAACTGTGGCCACCTCACTAAGTATAATTTTATTTTTTTTCTCCTCCCTTTCCTGCCTGGCTTCCCTTTTCCATCACTTTTGCTGCCCGAGTATTGTAGCTGCCAATAAAGTTTGCCCAAGTAAACTTTGCCTCAGACTCTATTATTAGACAATCTGTGCTAAGACATTTTCTTTATGATGTTGTCTGCTCCTTAGAGGGAAGTGCCTAAAAGTAAAAGTACTGGGCTAAAGGGATCAACATTTTAACTTTAATACAAATTGCCTAACTACCTTCCACAGAAGTTGAATTAGTTTACCCACCTCATGAAATGAATGCTGATTTATTTTTGAGGCTGAAAATGATGGACTGTGAAATGAATTCTCTTTTCTCACCTTTAATCTTTTTTGTCTTCTCCTAAAATTAACACTAAAGTCATACTGTTTATGAAAGAAAACAAGTTCAATAAGTTCAAAAGTTCAATAACTTTAATATTCAGTTCAGCCTGGGGAAAAGTGTTCCATGGTAAACTGCAACATTTTGCTTGTTTACCAGCTGTCCTCATGCATTTTTCCCATGAAAGAAACTGATATATAACTCATCTAATTTAAATATTCCTTTTTATATGAGGTACTGATTTGCTGAATTTACTTATTAATTTAATTTATTTATTTCACCAATATCCCATTTTACTTAATATTCATAACCATTTTCTCTTTTCAAGGTTTGTGTGTTTTCATCAGGTGTATATATATATATATATATATATATATATATATATATATATATATGAATGAACATGGCAGTTTTTCATGTAATAGATTTTATTCAGTAATACTTGCTAAGGCACTATGGAGTGCTGGGTGCTTAATACACAGTGGAAATACAGCAAGGTAACAGACCTCCGCCTTTTTTGAGTTTACAATCCACAGACACAACAACAGACAGGTTGCACGGTTTGAGTGTCTGCACTGGAAAAGTATTGAGTCATTGAAAGGCCGCCTAAAGCTTCCCAAGGGAAGTGAGCTCTAAACTGAAACCTAAAGAATGAATAGGAGTTGAGGAGGCAAAAGCATGGAAGTGAGGAACTGAAGCAAACTTGTGTGTTTGTGTGTGCACACAAATACATGTGCATGTGTGTGTCTGTAAATGCATGTATAAGTGCATGTGTCTAGAAGGTGGGCTCCTAGGGAGAGATGAAACTGGATTTTTCAGGATCTTGAGAATATCACAAAGGCCACAAATATTGAATCCTAAGGTTAATGGTGGTCACTGAATATTTGTGAGCAGGGAAAAAATTAAGATCATATAATCCAGGATCATTGCTCTGACATTGGTTGAAGCATTAATAGGTGAAGGAAATATGAGAGGTATGGAGTTCCAAAAAGAGGCTCTAGCTCCAGAGGGAGGATGTCCCGGGGCAAGTTGGGACAGAAATGTATACAAATGTAGGGCTATAGATTCCAGAAATCTTTATGTGTTAGAATTCATAAGCCCTGGTGAATGCCTGGATTTCTGAGGGGTTAGGGAAGGCAAAGATGATTCCCATTCTTCTTTAAAAAGATTAATATTTTCCATCAAAGTGTGTCCTGTTCTTTTGGTTGTACTAACAGGAACCATGAAGAGATTTATGTAACTGCTTGTTACTTAAATTAATGATTAACTTTTGTTGAGCAACTATTTTGAGCCAGGCATGGGATATTTCATTTAGTCCTCATAACTTTTCATGAGGTAAGTGCTATTATCAGTCCACCTTCAGATGAAGAAAATAAGCTAAATAATTTGCCTAAAGTCACACAGGTCAAAAGTGGAAAAGCCTGTGCATGACCCAGCCTTCTCTCTCTCTCTCTCTCTCTCTCTCTCTCTGTCTCAATACCTCACATTATTATGATGACTTCTGTTAGCAAAACTGAAAGAGAACCCAATAAAATTAGAAAAATATTTTAAACCTAAAGCAAGTTTGCCCATTGGAAGATGGGTAGTTCATTCAAAAGAATGTTAAAGGCCCAATATCTTAGAAATTGTCAATTAATGTAAGTAGGGCAGAACTTTACAATTACATATCAGTTTTTGTTTTTTCTTCTTTTTGAAATGTGACTGAAATTGCCAATTTTTAAAGTGTCATTCCTTTAAGCCAAATCCTTCCCATTCCATATTTTTTCTAACAGACAAATTTGAAGCTGGGAAGGAAATTTGAAGGAGGAAGTCACTGCTGTTGTTAAGCTCCTAGAATTTTCCCAAGTATAATTCAGTTTGTAAATTGCTTTTATAAATTAGACTGTTTTAAAAAATTTTCCTGATGTAAATAAAATGGTGTATTTTATACGTTATTTAATAGGATTGAATCTACTTATCTCAAGGATGTACTACAGTCCAAAAGGACTAGTTTTCTTCATAAAAAGTTATAAGAGTTGTATGTTGTGGATTCTGAAATATGTACAAGAAGAATAGCTGTATGATTGGAATATGGTTTCCAACTTTTCTACAGTGAAAAGTAGTTTAATAATTTAAAAATCACTTTCAAACAATTGTTATTGTTTCAAACAACCTTGGCTCATCTACAAACTAGGTAACATATTTCAGTTTGTGGGGCTCTGTTTTGAAGAAATTGTTGAGTAATCAGTCTGTTTTTACATATTTCCCTAATTAGAGGCTAATCTATTTTTAAGGGGAAACGTCAAATGCATTTTGGAAGCCGCTATCATATGAGGGAGCAACAAAGAGGTGAAAATGCTAAAAAGTGTGAAACCGAGCACTTTTCATCCTCTACATGATTGTGGGCATATGATTACTAGGACAGTGTTTCACAGTCCTTCACTAGGACAGGTGAAGAGTGGGTGCATTCACATTCTCTCTTTACACCTCTTTGAGGTTAGTAAAATTCACAGTGTTGCACACTTAATGAAGACCTTACTGTCTGCTGGTTACTGGCTTACTCAACCAGTATGACTGATCACTTCTTTTGCTTCAAGAACATTGCTAAGTGCCGGGAACACAGTGAGGAGCAAAAAATTCAGGGTTTGCCCACAAAGTGCTCACAGCCAGATTTATGTATATTCTCATTAATCCCACAAAAATCTTACAAAATGGCCATTAAGATTCAGACAAATTAAGTGCCTTGCTCATGACTCCAGAGTTAGATTTGGATCCCCCATTCCCATCCCTACTGCACTACCTAATACTGGTTCCTATGGGTTTAGTGACACATCACCAGGAATTCATTGTGAGATCCCTAAATGTCCACACTTGTAGAGTCTGAATCACAAGGGGATGAAGCCTGTTTCTAGGGCCTGGATAAAACCTTTGGGGCATCTACACAGAGTTGTCAAGTCCTCTTTCCCACGTCCCTACAAGCCTGAATTTTTTAAATGTATAGATGCTTATTAAAATTATAATTTCCCATATTTTCTGATTGTGAAATGGTAGATAAATTGATCAACGTTTAACCTTTCTCTTTTTGGGGGGTTAAGGTGCCCCTGCTGTGTTTGCCTAAGCACACTCTTAGTCTGCCACTGATGACCCAGCACCAGTCCTGCCCAGATTTAGCAGCTTATGCTTACAAGGTTTCCTTCAGATAATGCGGCCCTTCTGCTTTGCCTCGGTATGTTTTTATCATCAACTCATGTAATTGGATATTATGACAAGGAAGCAACTAAGATCCTTCATTCTTTTAATCTGATTCCTATATTCAGTGTAAGAATCATTTCATCTTTCTTTCTTTTGTTCATTCATTTCACTTTTATTGAGTGCCTGCCATGTGTTTAGCAATTTGCCAGATATAAGATATAAATGAAAAATGCAATTCTTACTCTCTAGCATCTCAGAGTTTAGACAGGTAGGTAGAGAGGATACTAAAAAAAATATTTTTTTAAAAATATAAGGGACATGAGAAGGGTATATAAGAGTGCTATGGAAAGGAGGAGGGAAAACCAATCCAGCCCTGGGGATTGCTGGGCGCATTGGGAGAGGGAGACTCTTCTGGAGAGGAAATGATGTCTTCTTAAAACCCACTGTTGGTGGGAATGTAAATTGATACAGCCACTATGGAGAACAGTATGGAAGTTCCTTAAAAAACTAAAACTAGAACTACCATATGACCCAGCAATCCCACTACTGGGCGTATACCCTGAGAAAACCATAATTCAAAAAGAGACATGTACCACAATGTTCACTGCAGCAGTATTTACAATAGCCAGAACATGGTAACAACCTAAATGTCCATTGACAGATGAATGGATAAAGAAGAACTGGCACATATATACAGTGGAATATTACTCAGCCATGAAAAGAAACAAAACTGAACTATTTGTAGTGAGGTAGATGGACCTAGAGCCTGTCATACGGAGTTAAGTAAGTCAGAAAGAGTTAAAAAACACCATATGCTAACACACAAAATAAGGTTCTGAAGAACCTAAGGGCAGGACAGGAATAAAAATTCAGTCGTAGAGAATGGACTTGAGGACACGGGGAGGGGGAAGGGTAAGCTGGGACAAAGTGAGAGAGTAGCGTTGACATATATACACTACCAAACGTAAAATAAGTAGCTAGTGGGAAGCAGCTGCATCACACAGGGAGATCAACTCCGTGGTTCTTTGTGACCACCTAGAGGGGTGGGTGAGGGAGGGTGGGAGGGGGATGCAAGAGGGAGGGAATATGGGGATATATGTATACATATAGCTGATTCACTTTGTTATACAGCAGAAACTAACACAACATTGTAAAGCAATTATACTCCAATAACGATGTTAAAAAAGAAAAAAACCCATTAAGTAATGAACAGGCCAGTTAAGGAAAACTGTATTCTAGGCAGAGAATGCCAAAGCAACAGCCCAGGAGCATGGAATAATGGCTATTTTTGGCCCAATGGCACTTACTACTCTCAAGTCCTAATTTTGTGATCTACAGTTACATAAATGGTCATGCAGAATAGGTGCTAATGGGGAGCTGTGCCATCCTCTGTCTTCTCTCAGCATTTACTGCAAGCCTCTGGTGATACTCTTGTCTCACTGTATTAAAGTTATCTATTAAAGTAGTGTCTCTTTAAGTCACACATGTTCTGCAAGAGCGAGGACCAGTCTTTTTCATCATTTCCTCAGCTATGTGTGTCAGTTGGTGGCATGAAGCAGACACTTAACAGATATCCAAATAGAATTAATTTTTCTAACAAATTTTTTCCCCAATGACTTACCAAATGGTTCTCTTTAACAAGAGAAATTTAGATTGAACTTATCAGAGTTAAAGCATCAAAAACTAACTCTCACTAACTTTTCAGAGTTTTCTAACTAACTTTTCCATGGTGTAGCTACCACAAAAAATGGAGGTTCCTGCAAAAATTAAAAATAGAACTACCATATGATCTAGCCATCCGACTCCTGAGTATATATCCAAAGAAATGAAAACAGGATCTTGAAGAGATACTTTCATCCACATGTCCATTGCAGCATTATTCACAATAGCCAAGATATGGAAAGAGCCTAAGTGTCCACTGATGGAAGGATGAATAAAGAAGATATGGTTTATATATACAATTTAATATTATTCAGCCATGAGAAAGAAGGAAATCCTGCTGCTTGTGACAATATAAATGGACCTTGAGGGCATTATGCTGACTGAAATAAGCCAAACAGAGAAAGACAAATATTCTGTATTTTGGATGGATACCAAGTCACTCAGAAAGTTGATAGGAAGGCTGGAGATTAAGCTTGGAGGACAAGACTGCTGAAATCACAGCCAAAGATCCCCTATTATACCAGTTAACTTGTCTTCAGGGGCTCCACTGGCTTTGTGGCCACTTGACACTACACTGCTTTTGCTCACTGATACTGTTTCCTTTCATGTACCTTGATACAGATTTAAAGTCCCAAGTGAAACATCCTAGATCTCAGACTCTGCTCCGGCTGCCAGGGGAAAGGGAGAGGGACCATCTTCCCTCCTTGGAAGAGGTGAGTCCTGCCCCTGAACAGGATCCATACCATGGAACAGGTGCCTAGATGAGGACGACGGTTTGATCTTAGGCTGCCAAAGAAACAAAAATGTCCACCAAACTGACTGAAAGGTTTCTGAGTCATCGTTCCAAAGGATGGCCTTCTGTAAAAATTTTAAAATACAAATAAGATAGATTCCTGGCTGTCTGAAGTCGTTTAGATAATAGTTCCTCCATGAAGCAGAGACAGATTGAAATACAATACATCCTCACACGGCTATCATCTCCTGAAATGCTAGAAATACCTTTGTGTCAAAGTCTTCTTAGAAGCCCAAGAGCTGGAATTTAGAATGACATTCCTCTCCACCCACTCTGCCCCGCCAACCCCCCAACCATGATTTTGCTACAAGAAGTTGGTCAGAAGATGCATTTCCTCTATCAAGTTGGTTGTCTCTTGTTTGTGACTGATACTATACACAGTTTCACAAAAATAATGTGTGAAAACAGTTTTCAAAAATGCACACTGTGTGTATAAAAAGAAAACCAAAAGTATGGTTACCACTTTGTAGTGCCTATTGAATTTGTCGGTGAATGGAAATCTAATTGCTATCCATTTCTACTGAAGCCTTCTATGAACCTTACATTTCCATTAAATAGAGAACTCAGGTATAGCAATATGGTGTTCATGTTGAAATAGTAAAAAACATTACTGACTAGTTGTTTAAAAATTTATACTTCCTCTTGACAGATGGTTAGAGGAAATAACACAAAATATCATTCATGTCAACAAAGGTAAAAGGAACATATTTTCTGAAATGTTACAAATAGCTCCCTGGTTTTGAATGATGACTACTAATTATTCTCCTATTCTTCATTTATAATCACAGAAACTCTTCTTCAACACCTGCTGTTATTACCATGGGATTGGCATAAAAATATTGTCACTTGCAGGGCTGAATTTAAGGACTGAGGGACCCACAGCTTGGGTTAGAGGGATCAGACCTAAACTGCACTTGTTGCAGAAAAATCTATTCAACACTCCATCCAATGGCAAGAACAAATAATATTGTATTTTTATAAACTTGGTAACAATGTTCATGATTAGTTCCCCTCCTCCTTCTCCTTCTTGTTTTTCTTCTTCAGTGATGTGAATGACCAGTATCCTTTTGATGAGTTGGTCAGTCTGTTTTTTAATGATTTTGTATTTTCTTTTGATGAATATCTGTCAAAAGAAAGGGGCAGTTCAGATAATGAGATTTACAGTTAATAAGGTAAAATCACCAAAAGATGTTAGATTAATATTTCTAAAGTACAGCTCTAATCAATATCTGCCCTTAGTCTAAAGTCTTTCACGTCTCTACCTAATTAAGTCTAGAGTTCTGGACTTCAAATGTCTTCAAGCCTGTCTTCTGATATTTTATTCTGTCCTGTATGTATAGTACAGATCAGTTCAGTGGTTCTTAATCTTGGCTCTACAACATAATCACCTGGGAAGCTTTTCTTTTTTAAACACTGATGCCCAGGTGCAGCTGCATGCTAATTGAATATGAACGTGGAGATGAAGCTCAGGTATCAATTTGTTTTTTCTGTGTTTTTTTTTTTTAAAAACTCCTTATTTTTGTTATCTATTGTCACAAAACAAACCCATACCAAGACTTATTTGTATAAAACAGTAACCATTTTATTATGCTCCTGAATTCTGTGGGTTAAGAATTTAGACAAGGCATGGCACTGATGGTGTGTCTCTGCTCTACGATATTTGAGATCTTGGCTGAGACAACAAAAATGGCTAGGTGTGTCTCAAACAGCTATGTGCTGGAATCATCTAGAGGCTTCTTTATTCACTTTTCTGCCACTTAGGCTGAGATGACTCAAAGGCTGAGTTCAGATAGTACTGTCAGCCAGGATGTCTACTCTGCTCCTCCATACAGCTTGGGCTTCCTCAAAGCATGGTGGCTCAAGGTAGTTGGATTTCCTATAGGAATCCCAGGACTCCAGGAGCAAATATTCCACTGAAAAAAGGTGGCATTGTGATGCTTTTTATATACCTAGACTCAGAAAGCATAGCATCACTTTTGCTGCATTTTATTTATTGAAGCAGTCACAATCCTTCAGATTCAAGGGGAGGGGACTCACGTCTCTACAGGAAGAATGTCAATGAAATTGTGGCCATAACAAAAGTTGCCATACACCCTCTGGTAATTCCAATGTGCAGCCAAAGTTGAGAAGAGCTGGATCCATTTCTTGCAAATACTGATCTACGGAGCAGGGCTGGGACTTGGGTGAGGCGAATGAGATACCTAGGGTGCAAAGGCAGTCACTCTCAGGATCATGCAAGTGCAGGGTAACACCTCCTTACATTTTGTGCCCAAGGCCATTTATCGGTCTCACCCTAGTCTTGCCCCTGCTACAGAGCACCAGTGTATGAATCATGGGTGAAAGAAGGACTTAGATTCTTGGGTCTCATACTTTGATATTCTGATTCAGGAAGCCTGTGATGTAGACTGGGATTCTGTATGTTTTCAGAGATTCCAGTAGACTAATTACAGATTTCCATGTACTTTCCTGGGTGTCATGCCTTTGCTCATGCTGTTCCCTCTACCTGGAATGACCTTTCCTTCTATTCTATCAACTATGGAATATCTACCAATTTTTAAGATCTAAGATCAGGAGTATTTCAAATACTACCTCTTTTATCAGGCCTCTCTTGGTCCCATAAGCTAAATTATAAACTGTTCCTCCTAAGAAACCCGTAGCACTTTTTTATATGCCTTAAGGAACTCACATTTTGTCCTGGTAGTTTGTGCACTTGTCTTATAGAAAGAACATGTTCTCTTTTCTTGGAGGCCACCAAACGAAGATCTGGATCCTCCCCATCAATTCTCACAGGCAGAGTCTTGTCTGAAAAAGAGTGCTATTTTCTTTGACTCATCTTGCTTTGAGACAGTTCAACTTTGTAACCCACACAGCAACTGGTATGTACTGTGCACATTTTAGAAGCACAGTGGATATCTATCCTGATGGAAGGTGAGATTACCATTTTTGCAGACCTCAAATGTTGAATAATTGCCCTCGCTTACATTCTTAAGCATAGATAGGTATTGCATCCTTTATTGTGACTTCACCTTTGGAAAACTTGCTTGAACATTACCTGACAGTCTTTTCCTCATAGAGAACTTTTTTTTTTTTTTTTTTTTTTGATGCTCAATGTATGCAGAGTCCATACCCTTGACGATGGCACTACCACATTTAAGCCACAGAACCCTTTGAGGTAAGCACTGCTATTGTGATTCATTTTCCTGATGAGGAAAACCGAGGCTAAATGATTTAGTAACTTGCTAGATCACAAAATGACAAATTAACCAGGGCAGGTTCTCAACCTGGGCATCCAAGATTCCAAAAATGTATGATTTTATCCTCACACTAATCCAGCCCCTCTTTGGTTGGTGGTATCCATTTACCGGTCTTTGGGGAGGGTAGGAAAGACAGGTGCACTTGTTCAAAAGCAAAGTTGGCGAAACCTCTTGGAATCTCTCTAACTCATACGATTTCTACCCGGGGTGAGCTTAGGGGCGTCCTTACTTTGTGCTCTTGCTTCTCAAGACACCTTTCCATCTGTTTTCCCTCTCTGCCTGGGCTACCTCCTTTCTCGCTGCATGTGGGACTGTTATGGAGTGGGCAGATACCTCAGTGTTACATTCAGCCAAGGCCGATGGCGGTGCAGGAAGGGGGGGGCGGTCAGAGTCCACTCCCCCACAAAGTGGAGCAGCGCTTTGCTACGTGCAGGGATGAGACTGATCCAGTCGCTGCAGCCAAGGGAAGTGGGGGAGGCGCGAGTCAGAGCGCGTGGGAGCGCGGGGGGACAGAGGTAAGGAAGGGGAGAGCGAGCCAGAGAGAGACAGGAGTGAGGCTCGCCGGGAAGCGAACACCAGCTCCGGATCCCGAGCCCAGCAGCGGGCGGGGCAGAGACGGCAGTGCGGCATCCTTTGCCTGAGTCTGTGCAGCCGTCAAGCTCCACTCCCGCTCCCGGCCATCAGGGCTCCCAAGAATGGAGGATTCCCGGGAGATGTCGCCGTCCTCCAACAACTCCTCGGAAGAGCTCAGCTCTGAGCTGCAGCTGTCAAAGGGCATGTCGATCTTCCTCGAAGTAAGTACAGAGGGAAGGTGTTAGATCAGTGCCCCTCCCCGCCCCCACCCACCGCCATCGTCTTTTTTCTTACTCGGGAGGAGGGGTGTCGGCCCAGGAGCTGATCAGCCAGTGTTTTGCCCCCAGAACACCGGAGAGAACTACCTTCTACTTCGCTTCCCTCTCTCCCTGGTAAACCACCCAGTTAAATGCTGGAGAAATGACCACCACTCAACTTGTAAAAACGGCTGTCCCAGACCTAAAACCTGGGACTTAACAACCCTTAATAAATTCCCAAAGTTAAATTTCTCAACAGCCTGGATTCCAATAGGGACTAGGTTTGTAAATACAACAGTCTCCATAGGGGTGGGGGGAGTTGTCCCAACTCATCTCTAATGTGCTCTGTTTGCAGCACCCACCTCGCAGATTCTCTGTGGTGACCAAGGGAATCGGTAGAAGTGGCAATGCCTCACCTCCTCCTTCAGTCCCCTAGAAAACACTTTGAAACATATTTGTTTTTCATTTTTACCAGCGGTGGCCAAGATCTCTTTCATAATGATCCTTTTTTCACTGCCATATCCTATTTTTCCATTTTCCTGCTCTGTTTTTGGCCTTCTGTACCTCTCCAAATTGTAATTACTGTCATTATCTTCATCAATTCAAGCATTTAGCTGTTCTTCTTTTGGTCCTCTCCCTGGCTTCGGTATTGATTCTCTTCCTCCATTTCTCTGCTGTTGATGATCAGTTTTGTTCATTCTTTATTTCCCTTTCTCTGATATTTTTCTGCCTTCATGCAATGGTTTCTATCTCTATAGCAGTTTTATTTCTTATTTGTTTCTCGATTTTGCTTTACTCTCCTTCCTGCTGGTCTCTATATTTCTCACCCTTTTGTTCAGTTCTTTTCTCTGCCTTTAGGTTTTGTGGTTTTCCTATCCCTCAGTTTCCTGCGGGGCACCCAGCTCTCTCAGCCTCTCAGTTGTCACATTCATGCTGTCCCCTGAGGTAGTTTCTGGCTCAGTGGGGACAATTCTGGCATGATAAAAGATGGGCAAAGGGCAATGAAGAGTGATTCTTGCTCTTTCCTCTAACCTTCTCTGAGTTATCATTTCTTATTAAAATCAAGGTGAGGGGGCCAGAGGCCAAATACATTTATTTATTTGTGGAGCAATGAAAATATGAGGAAACCAAATTATTAGTATCATGATGGTGAAGCAGAAATGATGAATATAAGGGACAGGAGGCAAGGAGCCCTCCCAAGTTTATTTTGAATGGATTAGCTTGAATTTTTTAATTGGGAGAGAAACCCCTATCAATAATTAAACCTAGTGTAAGGCAAAAATATAGATAAGGTTCAACTTTGTTTCCTAGCAGCCTTCTCTTCTCATCACCATGCAGCTACAATTGGGGATACAGGCATTCTGGGCAGGCCATCTTCTTCCCACCAATACACATGTGAGATTCCAATTTCTTCCACTCAATAGGATTGTTAATACCTCATTCTTAATGAGGTATTAACAATACTAATGAGCACTCATCTCTGCTTAGTTTGGGTCAATCAGATGATGTTATTGGTGCTAATGGTTAAACTGGCTGATATTATTCCTTTTAAGTCTTGCCATTCAAGGCGAAAAAGCCTCTGAGGAACTAAGCAGGTAGAAGGAGGAGGCACACAGCACACCAGAGAAGGAAATCCTCAAGGACAGAGAGTCAGGACCCCTGAAAATCATCTCAGTTATAAGGTTGATGGCTGAACTGCCATGAAGTTGATTCAGAGAGAGAAAGAGGGGCTTCCATTCATTCTGAGCTGATCTTCAGCCTGTACCTGAAGGATAACAAGTGCTTCAATAAGACTTTTTTATTTTTCTGAAAAAAAGTGTATTTAATTTATTTAATTAATTTATTTTTAATTTTTCTTCCAGTTTTATTGAGATATAATTTACTTACAGCACTATATAAGTTTAAGGTGTACAGCATAATGTACACCTTAATATATCCATAATGTACACTTACGTACATCATGAAATGATTACTGCAATAAGTTTAGTGAACATCCATCATCTCGTATAGATACAAAATTTAAAAAATAGAAAGAAATTTTTCCTTGTGATGAAAACTCTTAGGATTTACTCTTTTAACAACTTTCACATATAACATACAGTGTTGTTGATTATATTTATCATGTTGTTCATCATATTCCTAGTACTTATGTATATTATAACTGGAAATTTGTACGTTTTGACCACCTCCTCCAATTTCTTCTCCTCCACCCCTGCCTCTGGTGACCACAAATGTGACCTCTTTTTCTATGAATTTGTTTGTTTGTTTTTTAATATAATTGACTTATACCACTATGTTAGTTCCTATTTAACAACACAGTGAACTGATATTTCCATATATTTCAAAATGATCACCATGATAAGTCTAGTTAAGATCTGTCATACAAAGATATTACATAGTTATTGACTGTTTCCCCACATTGTAGATTTCATACCTGTGACTCATTTATTTTGCAACTGAAAGTTTGTACCTCTTAAACTCCCTCAGTTATTTTTCTTTCCCCCATCCCTCTCTCCTCTGTCAATCACCTTTTTGTTCTCTGTATCTATAACAGTCTCTCTTTTTTTATGCTTGATCATTTGTTTTGTTTTATAGATTCTACATATAAGTGATATCATACAGCATTAATCTTTCTCTGCCTGACATATTTCACTTAGCATAATACCCTCTAGGTCCATCCACTGGTCACAAATGGCAAGATTTCATTCTTTTCTTTATGGCATATATTTTTATATTGCATATATATACCACTTCTTCTTTATCTATTCATCTATTAATGGCCACTTAGGTTGGTTCCACATGTTGGCTATTGTAAATAATGCTGCAATGAACATAAGGGGGCATATATCTTTTCTAATTAGTGTTTTCTTTTTCTTCAGATAAATACACAGGAGTAGAATTTCTGGATCATATGATAGTTCTATTTTTAATTTTTTGAGGAATCTTCATACTGTTTTCCATAGTGGCTGCACCAATTTACATTGTCACCAATAGTGCATGAGGGTCCCCTTTTCTCCACATCCTCTCCAATACTTGTATTTGTTGTCTTTTTTGATAATAGCCAACCTAACAGGTGTGAGGTGATATTTCATGGTGGTATTGATTTGCATTTCCCTGATGATGAGTGATGTTGAGCATCTTTCCATGTGCCTGTTGATCATCTATATGTCTTCCTTGGAAAAAAGTTTATTAAGATCTCCTGCCCAGTTTTTAATTGGGTAATTTGTTTTTTGGTGTTGAGTTGTACAACTTCCTTGTATATTTTGCATATTAACCCCTTATCAGATATGTCATTTGCAAATATCTTCTCCCATTCAGTAGATGGAGTTTTTGTTTTGTCAATAGTTTCCTTGACAGTGCAAAAGCTTTTAAGTGTGTAGTACCATTTGTTTACTTTTGCTTTTGTTTCCTTTACTGAGTAGACATATTCAAAAAAATATTACTAATAGTGATGTTAAAGTGTGTACTGCCTATATTATCTTCTAGAATTTATATAGTTTCAGTCTTACATTTAAGCCTTTAATTCATTTTGAATTTATTTTTGTGCATGGTATGAAAGAATAGTCCAGTTTGATTCTTTTGTATGTAGCTGTCCAGTTTTCTCAACACTTTTTTTTTTTTTTGGCCGCACCATGCAGCTTGCGGGATCTTATTTCCCTGACCAGGGATCAAACTCAGGCCCCAGAAGTGAAAGCACTGAGTCTTAACCACTAGACCACCAGAGAATTCCCTTCAACACCATTTATTGAATAGGCTTTTTCCTCATATATATTCTTGCCTCCTTTGTGGTAGATTAATTGGCCATATAAGTGTGGGTTTATTTCTAGACTCTATTCTGTTCCATTGATCTATGTGTTTGTTTTTGTGCCAGTACAATACTGTTTTGATTACTGTGCCTTTGCAGTATAGTTTAAAATCAGGAAGCATGATACCTCCAGCTTTGTTCTTTCTCAAGATTGTTTTGGTTATTTGTGGTCTTTTATGTTTCCATACAAATTTTAGAATTATTTTTTCTAGTTCTGTGAATGCCATTGGTATTTTGATAGGGATTACACTGAATCTGTAGATTACCTTTGGTTTTAACAATATTAATTGTTAATATTAATTGTTAACATTTTAACAATATTAATTTTTCTAATCCATAAACATGGTATATCTTTTCATTTGTTTATGTTGTCCTCAATTTCTTTCATCAGTGTTTTATAGTTTTCTCAGTACAGGTTTCTTACCTCCTTAGGTTTATTCCTAGGTAATTTATTCTTTTTGATGTCATTGTAAATGGGACTGTTTTCTTACCTTCTCTATTAGATAGTTCACTGTTAGTGTATAGATATGCAACAGATTTCTATATATTAATTTTGTATCCTGGAACTTTGCCAAACCCATAATGTGTTCTAGTAGTTTTTTTGTGATATATTTAGGATTTCCTATATATAATATCATGTCATCTGTGAACAATGACAATTTTACTTCTTCCTTTTTTGTGTCAGCCTGCTGGTGGGCAGGGCCAGGGCCCAGGGTGTCCTGGGGTTGGTGCTAGCCTGCTGGTGCATGGGGTTGGTGGACACTTAGGTCACTTCCATATCTTGGGAATTGTAAATAATGCTTCTATGAACATTGAGCTGCATGTATCTTTTTTAATTAGTGTTTTTGTTTTTTTCAGATATATACCCAGGAGTGGAATTGCTGGGTCATATGGTAGTTCTACTTTTAGTTTTTTGAGAAATCTCCATTACTATTTTCCACAGTGGCTGCACCAATTAATATTCCCACCAACAGTATACAAGTGTTCCCTTTTCTCCATATCCTTGCCAGTATTTTTTATTTGTGCCCTTTTGCATAATAGCCATTCTGATCGGTGATATCTCATTGTAGTTTTGATTTGCATTTCCTTGATGATTAACAATGTTGAGGATTTTTTCAAGTGCCTGTTAGCCATCTGCATTTCCTCTTTGGAATAATGTCTATTCAGCTCTTCTGCCCATTTAAAATTTTTTTTTGATGTTGAGTTGTATGAGCTATTTATGTATATAGGTATTAATCTTTTATCAGTCATATCATTTGCAAATATTTTCTCCCAGTGAGTATTTTCTTTGCAATATGGTAAAGGGACATTTTCTTTTGTACTGTTATAACATAGCTGTGTATTATATTATCCAGATTTTTTTCTAGCAGTATACAGTATCAGTTAGGGCTAATTTGATTGCTGTTAGCAGAAAAAAATAACCCAAACTATTTTAAGATTTAAAAAAATAACAATTTATTGACTCTTGTAATGAAAAGCAGAAATCATCTTTTCAGGATGGCTTGATCAGGGGCTCAGAGAGTGTCATCAAGATCCAGTTTCTCTCAGCCTCTGGATACTCCTTTCTTGAATGTTAGTTATTTCCAGGTTGTATATTATATTAACTTCCTAGGGCTTTTATAATAAAGTACTAAACAAATGGTGGTTTAAACAACAAAATTTACTCTCTCAGTTCTGGATGTTAGAGGGGTGAAATCAAGGTGTGGGGAGGACCATACTCCCTTTGAAGGCTCTAGGGGAGAATCTGTTCCATGCCTGTCTCCTAGCTTCTAGTGGTGACCATCAGCCCTTGGCATTCCTTGGCTTGCAGCTGTATCACTCCAATATCTGCCCCTGTTATCACATAGCCTTCTTCTTTGTGTCTCTGCATCTCTGAATTGCTCTCCTTATAAAGTCACCAACCATTGGATTTAGGGTCCAATCCAGGAAGGTCTTAGTTTGATTACAACAAAGACTGTATTTCCAAACAAGGTCACATTCACAGTTACTAGGGATTAGGACTTCAACACTTGTTTTGGGGCAATACAGTTCAACCTGTGACATATACAATTACAACAAAGCAGCTCCTTACCTATATTTTCCTAGGTTCAAAGTCAACAGAAGATAAAGTGTTTCTCTCTTGACAACTCAAGGAAAACCATGGCTTCATTGGCTTTATTGTGCTAATGCCTGAGTAATCATTGTAGCCAGAGGAGTATGACACTCTGTTTACTAGGCTTGAGTACTCTGCCCAACCCTGGAACACATGGTCCAAGACTGGAGGAAAGATTGGTTTCCCAGAAGAAAATTAGAAATCTTTACTAAAGATACTGGATGGTCAAGCAGTTCATATTCATCAAAGACAATTTAAGATAGTCCCAGATAATAAATTAACTCATAAAAGTAAGATATACTATAGACGCAAGAGCTCTTATTTATCCACAATTTATTATTTTTGTTCCTGTTTATTCCCCGTGTTATTATATGATTGACTTACATTAAATAGCACATATTTAAAGTGAAAAGTTGATGCATTTTCACATATTTATATATATGTGAAACTTTTACCACAATCAAGAAAATAAATATATCTACCATCCTAAAAAGTTTCCTCATGCCCTCTTGCAATCCAGCCCTCTCTGCCCTTGCATTCCTACACAGCCCTTAATCTGCTTTCTGTTACTATTTGTATTTTCTAGAATTTTATATAAATGGAATAATATATCTTCTTTTGTGTCTAGGTTTTTTACTCAGCATAATTACTTTGAGATCTATCCAAGTTATTGTATGCATCAAGAGCTCATTCCTTTTTATTGCTCAGGAGTATTCATTGTATGGATACACCATGACTTGTTTGTCCATTCACTTGTTTATGGATATTTGGGTATTTTTAATTTTTTACTATTGTAAAGAAATATTTCAACTGGGAAAACTTTATTTTAAATTGGAATTTCTTTCATTTAATAATGGGTAAATTGTGTGGGAGTATAATGTTTGCTGCAATACTTACAAAAATGGTGATAAAATGTTTCCTTTTTCTTTTCCAGATACTGAGGAGAGCAGACAAAAATGGTAAGAGCAAAAATCTACAGTTTTTACTTATTAATCTCTTACTGTTTAGATCACTTTATATAGAATAATATGGAAGAGAGAGGGGAACCCAAGAAATTGACACGTAAAATGTCAGCTTCTTGTACCAGTAAGAGTTTCACGCGAGTTCATGGCTCCAGTTTAGGCGAGTTCATCAGAAGTTGACAGAGGTATCTGCATTTGACAGGAAGATGGAATTTATGCCTTTGAAGTGAGGAGCCATCATACTTGGGCTCTAGCTTTCCCTTTTGTGTTGTGCTTTAAACTAATTTTAAAGTAATAATAGCTTCTATTTGTTGAGTATCTACTGGGGTAAGTGCTTGGCATTCATTATTTCTTAGAGTTATCAAATATAGATCTGAGACTTGAAATTTAGTCTGTGTGACACCAAAGTCCAGGCTCTCAACATTGAACTTTATAGTGGCTTTGGGGCTACTACACTCTAAGATGGTTACCTGGAAGCATGTATTACAGACTTATCTCTACTCCATGGCTCTTGAGCATAGCTCTCCCAGTCGAATTGTATGCACTGTGAGTGATAATCTGTAGAGGCAGACAAGTAGTAGAAACCAGAAGGAAAAATTGTTTTGTCAAAAGAACTAAAGTTGAAATGATGCCTGCACAAAGTCCAATTATAAGCTGTCATAAGCAATATCTTTTGAATCCTTCATTCCACTATAAATTTTGTTCCACAGAATACCAAATCAGAGATTATTGAATTTATTCTGCTGCTGTAGCATAAGTACATAACACATAAGTACATAACAGAGCTATACTCTTGACAAGAGTTTCTTGACAAATTTAGGGTTCAAAAAGTCCTTTTCTTGAAATCCAGTTTCTTATATATGGGGAGAAATTACAGGCAGAATCTAGATCTGACAGACATGTGTTGTAGTCTAGTTGCCCATTAAGCTGCCAGATCAAGGAAAGCTTGACTGATACTCAACACCTTGCCACACAACAGAAAAGATATAAATCTAAGGAGCAATAAAATAGTGCCCCAAATCCTGATAATATTTAACTATGCCTACCCAATTAAATATTCTCTCAAACTATGTTGCAGTCAAAGGGTTTTTTTTTCACTTGAACCACTTGATTAATTTTTAAGACAGACATAATGATGCTATCATCTTGTCTCCTCATTCTACTCATTGGCCTATGCCTGATATCTAGCTCCAGTGATGCTGAAAGCACAACTCAGTAGTCCATTTGTCTCCATGCTACCTGCCTCTACTTTGGTAGCCATTTTCAGCTCAGAAATACCTTGTCTCCCTCTCTACCTAAGATCCTAATTCTCTTGAGGTTACACTTTCCTTTCCTTGGACCCCAATGCTCTGATAGAGGGTCAGTATTACCTTTGTATCTATCACTTTTCTTTCCATCAAAACTTACCTCTTTGGCAGCCCACTATCATAACCCATGATATGGACTATGCACACAATTTAATGGATTTTAAGATAATTTCATATGTTATGCCATGTAGAGTGTTCATTGGCACTGGCAACCCCATGTGGTCCCATTCAGTTCCATGTTTCCTCACCTGTCTCATCCCCCCCATATGATACCTCTCCCCTTCTTGTTCTCTTTCCTAGTGCCCAATCCCAACGTGATGTCAAAGCTACCTGTCCTTCTGCTCTTGTTCCCACAATCTTCACCATGCATCCTCCTCTGCAGCCCTCTGAAGCACTTGGGGCTCCACGTGCCACACTTCTGTGGTATTGTCCCTGCTTTCATCTCCACCTACTCTGGCCTTTCAACCCTTAGTCAGCTTGAGAACTCTGAGGTATTTCTTACATTCTTGGTCAAAGGCACCTTATCTAGGAAGCACTCATCAACTCCACCAGACAGAGCCCCACCCTCTCTCTCCATACTTTGGCATGTATTGATTATTGCCCTTTGTGAGGACTAAAATTGTTTGTTGGTGATTCTACTTCTCTAAACCAAACATGCCTTTCTATGGTAAGGGACTTGTCTTATGAGTAGACACTATGCCTAGGCAATACTAGGTGCTCAATGGATATTTGTTTAATGAATTAATAATAATTAAGTACATTCTACTCCATTATCCATCTCCTTTCCATCTGTCCACTCTTCCCTCTGCCTTTCATCCCACTTTACTCTTCTCCCTCATTCTCAGTGTAAAGTGAGGGGAGGACAGGGTCAGGCAGGTATGGGTTTAAATCACAGCTATGCCACCTAGTAGCTGTGTGACTTTGGATAAGTAACAAACTCTGTACCCTCAGCTTTCTCATCTACAAAATAGAGATAATGACATCTACCTATGTCATGGAGTTTTAAATAATAAATGAGACAACATATGAAAATTTCCCAGGGCAGTGCATATCATATAGTAAGAATTTATACCTGCTCATTTTGCTGGTATTATTAGGATTAATGTGTTCAGTATACTACTGAAAGCCTGAGTTGTTTTTGTGTTGTGGTGCTTTGGAGACACTTGGTGACATTCTAGTCATTTTTATTTCAGTGGAGTTTAGTTGGAAAAGCAGACTGTTTACCATACAAGCAGAATTGAAAAACAGGAAAAGGATAAGGATTATCTAATGTAAATGAGAGGATATTAGCATAAAAAATCTTTCTGTACCATGTACTCATCACATTCTGTATTGGCAAATAAACAGGTGCTACATGTACTTCTCACATGATAGAATACCTTATGGACTGCATAATTGGTGATGGAATAACACAGGGAATAAGGGACTATAAGCAGTATGATAGATAGTGTGCCACAGTACAGATTTAATTTTGGAATCTATCTCACATGAAAGGGAAGCTTCTGGAGAAATTGGAAAAAATAATACATGATTAGAGAGATCTTGAGGGAGGGGTTGGTTGTTGTTTTTAAATCATAGACTAGGGTCCTAAACATAAAGATAGACCTTAAAATAGTATTGTATAACAGAGACACAAGTGCTTTGATCTAAAGAGCCAAAATTAAACACAGAAATGCAAAACTTACTTCCATGCAGGTCGAATGAAAATGGAAATGATAACATGGGCATTTGTAAAATGTACAAAAAGAAATTTTTTAACTTTCTCAAAGGGCAAAATAAAAAGGCTCATTGTAATGAATAATATCATCTAATTCCTCTTGTAGATGTGCATTTGCTAAGATCTGCTGCCATCCTTGATCTGGCTTTCTTGGTCAGCAAATAGGCAGGATGTATGAATGACACTTTTGATCCCAATGTAATGACTGATCTCTTTAAGAGATCATTATAGTTCTCCTCAGTGGCCTTTAGACCACTCCAATAACCTGTACATTGTAAATCTGTGAGGGTAGAGATCATGCCTATTACACATAGCACCAGGCCCACAGTGGTGAGCCAAATGCCTGTCACAACATAGGTGCTCAATAAATATTTGTAACTTTATTTGTAAGAAGTGCATTACCAACAATTTGACCTTGAAAACTGAAGAAACTTAATCATATATATCAGTTAATCAAACTAAGCACTGTTATTGTTTATTTGTCATTTATTAATCAATAGTATTTGTAAAATTTATTGAGGATATATTATGGGCTGTGCCCTACACTAGATGCTTTGTATATATTGTCTTCAGTTATTATGAAAAGTCTACAGAATAGCCAGTTTAGATTAGTGGTAAGAACACAGGCTTTAGTTTTATGACTTTGAGCAAGTTACTCAACTTCCCCTTGCCTCAGTTTCCTCATCTGTGAAAGAAGGGTAATATTACTTCTCTTATGCTTCTAAAACTCTTAGTCTTGATCTTGCATATAGTAGTAATTGTACAATATTTTTAGCTATTTTTAATATTTCTCCTTTTTTTAGGTGAAGCTCAGAGAGTTTAAATAATTTTTCTGGGTTATATTGTATGTTAACAGCAGAATTTTGAACTCAGGTTTATCTGACTCCAAATTTGGTGATCTTTTCAACTTTACTGTATATGCACATATATATGTACTTCAGTCTACAAATATATAAATATAATTATAACCTGAATTTGCAAAGAGCTTGAATATGATATTCTGATTTCCCAATGCACTAGTTTTCTTGACTTAATGCACTAATTTTCTTGGTAATATGAAAGAATTATGACTCTTTGAATGACTAATCTACTTCAAGAAAATAATGCTGGCATTAAAACCCCTGGTCTAAGAACAGTTGTTGTATATGTGTGTTTAGAAATATTTTGAAGATTTCATTGGATCATTATATAACTAATGTTATTAAATTAAATGAGAATTTCTAAGAGTCTTTTAATTTGGTTACCCAAAGTTTGGTTTATTCAGTTAAAATGTAAGAATATGACCTCAAGTAGAGGGGTGAAACAAAGGTTCTGGTACGCAGGAATATTTTTTTGAAGACAGAAACTTTCAGAGTACCATCGAGAGGCCAGATTCTATGTTTCCTGTGTATTAATAACAAGGCTGTCCTTTGACAAGAGCTGCTTAGTCAAGTTTCACTGGCCCCCCCCACTGGATGCCATAGTCCCTCTGATCTTCTAATAAGGGATATGAGACACAAATAAAGATGACAAGATTAAGGACTGGGTGCTGTAAAGTAGGATTACTGGCATAAGGCTGATTTTCATTTTGTAATGCCTCACTATTTCTCAAACATTTTGGTGAAAATTAGTGAAACTGAGAATCAGATAGCTTATTACAGAGGAGGGTTCTCAGAGAGCTCTAGATTCATGTTTGCTCTCAGGCATAGGCAAACTTGCAAACTCTTCCTACACATCTGCCAGCTTGAAAGTCAAAGAAAAGTCTAATAAGAGTGATTCATTAAACAAACAAGCAAACAAGCATACAAAAAACACCTCATGCCCTAACAATGACCCTACTGGGAGAAGTGATTCATCAAGGAGTTCAATATGTGGGAGCGCACGAGTGAAAGTCCTGACTGTAATGATTTGTTTTAAATTAAAAAAAAAATTATTGAAGTATAGTTGATTGACAGTATCGTTCAGTTATACACATATATATATATTCTTTTTTTTTTTTTTTTTTTTTTTTTTTTTTGCGGTATCTGGGCCTCTCACTGCTGTGGCCCCTCCGGTTGTGGAGCACAGGCTCTGGACGTGCAGGCTCAGCGGCCATGGCTCATGGGCCCAGCCACTCGGCGGCACATGGGATCCTCCTGGACCGGGGCACGAACCTGTGTCTCCTGCATTGTCAGGCGGACTCCCAACCACTGCACCACCAGGGAAGCCCTATATATATTCTTTTTCAGATTCTTTTCACATATAGTTTATACATAATACTGTGTATAGTTCCCTGTGCTACATTGTAGGTCCTTGTTTGTTATCTGTTTTATACATAGTAGTGTTATGTTAATGCATAGTAGTAAGGTTAATCCCAGCCTCCTGATTTATCCCTCCTCCCACCCATCTTTCCCCTTTGGTAACCATAAATTTGTTTTCTATGTCTGTGAGTCTCTTTCTATTTTGGAATTAAGTTCATTTGTGTCTTTTTTTTCTTTTAGATTCCATATATAAGCAATGTCATATGATATTTGTCTTTGTTTAGCTTACTTCACTTTGTATGATAATTTCTAGGTCTATCCATTTTGCTGAAATGGCATTCTTTTATTCTTTTTCATGGTTGAGTAATACTTCATTGTGTGTGTGTGTGTGTGTGTGTGTATATATATATATATATATATATACCACATCTTCTTTATCCATTCATCTATCACTGGACATTTAGTTTGCTTCCATGTCTTCACTATCATAAATAGGGCTGAAATGAACATTGAGGTGCATGTATCTTTTTGAAATATGGTTTTCTCTCTATATATGCCCAGGAGTGGGATTGCAAGATCATATGGTAGCTCTATTTTTAGTTTTTTAAGGAACTTCCATACTGTTCTCCATAGTGGCTGTACCAGTTTACATTCCCACCAACAGTGTAGGAGGGTTCCTTTTTCTCCACACACTCTCCAGCATTTACTGTTTGTAGACTTTTTGATGATGGCCACTCTGACCGGTGTGAGGTGATACCTCATTGTAGTTTTGATTTGCATTTCTCTAATAATTAGTGATGCTGAGCATCTTTTCATGTACCTTTTGGCCATCTGTATGTCTTCTTTGGAGAAATGTCTATTTAGATCTTCTGCCCATTTTTGATTGGGTTGTTTGTTTTTGTGATATTGAGCTGCATGAGTTGTCTGTATATTTTGGAGATTTATTCCTTGTCGGTTGTATGATTTGCAAATATTTTCTCCCATTCTGTGGGTTGTCTTTTCATTTTGCTTATGGTTTCCTTTGCTGTGCAAAAACATTTAAGTTTAATAGGTCCCACTTTTTAATTTTTGATTTTATTTCCATTACTCTAGGAGGTGGATCCATAAAGATATTGTTGCAATTTATGTCAGAGAGTGTTCTGCCTATGGTTTCCTCTAAGAGTTTCATAGTAAACAGCCTTACATTTAGGTCTTTAATACATTTTGAGTTTATTTTTGCACATGTTGTTAGAGAATGTTCTACTTTCATTCTTTTACATGTAGCTGTACAGTTTTCCCAGCACCACTTACTGAAGAGACTGTCCTTGCCCCATTGTATACTCTTGCCTTCTTTGTCATAGATTAATTGACCATAGGTGCCTGAGTTTATTTCTGGGCTTTCTATCCACCTCCATTAATCTTAATTTCTGTTTTTGCGCCAATACCATACTGTTTTGATGACTGTAGGTTTATAGTATAATCTGAAGTCAGGGAGCCTGATTCCTCCAGCTCCGTTTATCTTTCTCAAGATTGCTTTGGCTATTTGGAGTCTTTTGTGTTTCCATACAAATTAAAAATTTTTTGCTCTGGTTCTGTGAACAATGCCATTGGTAATTTGATAGGGATTGCATTGGATCTCTAGATAGCATTGGATCTGTAGATTGCCTTGGGTAGTGGAGTCATTTTGACAATATTGATTCTTTAAATCCAAGAACATGGTATATCTTTCCAGCTGTTTATGTCTTCTTTGATTTCGTTCATCAGCATCTTATAGTTTTTAGAGTACTGATCTTTTGTCACCTTAGGTAGGTTTATTCTTAGGTATTTTATTCTTTTTGATGTAATGGTAAATGGGATTGTTTCCTTAATTTCTCTTTCTGATCTTTCATTGTTAGTGTATAAAAATACAAGAGATTTCTCTTTATTAGTTTTGTATCCTGCCACCTTACTGAGTTTGATGAGCTCTCATAGTTTTCTGGTAACATCTTTAGGATTTTCTACGTAGAGTAAGTCCACTACATATGAACGAGTTCCACTCCGAGAGTGTGTTTGTATGTCCAATTTGTTCATAACTCCAACAAAGTTAGCCTAGGTACTCAACTAATACAATCAGCTATATAGTACTGTACTGTAATAGGTTTATAATACTTTTAACACAAATAATATACAACAAACAAACACAAAAAATACAGAAAACATTTTTATTCTTACAGTACAGTATCTTGAAAAGTACAGTAGTATAGTACAACAGCTGGCATACAGGGGCTGACATCATCAAATGAACAGGCAAGAAGAGTTACTGACTGAAGGAGGGAGAGGAGGTGGGAGATGGTAGAGCTGAAGGATCGTCAGCAATAGGAGATGGAGTGCAAGCTACAATGTCACTCAGGCCTGACATTGATGGAATGCACATTTGCATCTTTGGAAGTTCACAACTTGAAGGTTTGTATGTAGCAGACTTACTTATAGTATCATGTCATCTGCAAACAGTGACAGTTTTACTTCTTTTCCAATTTGGATCCCTTTTATTTCTTTTCTTTGATTGCCATGGCTAGGACTTCCAAAACTATGTTGAATTAAAGTGGTAAGAGAGGACATCCTTGTCTTGTTTCCAATATTAGAGGAAATGCTTTCAGCTTTTCACCATTGAGTGTGATGTTAGCTGTGGGTTTGTCATATACAGCCTATATTATGTTGAGGTATGTTCCCCCATGACCATTGTCTGTAGAATTTTTATTATAAATGGATGTTGAACTTTATCAAAAGGTTTTTTTTGCATCTATTGACATGATCATATCGTTTTTATTCTTCAGTTTGTTAATGTGGTGTATCACACTGATTGATTTGCAGATATTGAAAAATCCTTGCATCCCTGGGATAAATTCCACTTGATCATGGTATATGATCCTTTTAATGTATTGTTGGATTCGGTTTGCTAGTATTTTGTTGAGGATTTTTGTGTCTATATTCGTCAGTGATATTGGCCTATAATTTTCATTTTTGTGGTATTGTTGTCTGGTTTTTGTGTCGATGTGATGGTGGCCTCATAGAATGAGTTTGGAAGTGTTCATTCCTCTGCAATATTTTGGAATAGTTTTTGAAGGATAGGTGTTAACTCTTCTTTAAATGTTTGATAGAATTCACCTGTGAAACCATCTGATCCTGGCCTTTTGTTTTTTGGGAGTTTTTAAATCACAGATTCAATTTCAGTACATATAATTGGTCTCATTTTTTGGGGGGTTTTGGTGTTAAAGCCAGATTTATTTAGAGTAAATATATGATAGGTATCATTATTTTCTCAAATAGCAATCTCAGGATATCTCACCCATGAAGAAAAGTGGTTATGTCATTTCCATAACTTCTGGAGGTTTAGTAACAGTTCTCTCCCCAATCTGATCATACTGACATTGATTCTAAATCAAGGCCAATATGGAAAGGCAAAGAAGATAGCTTGGTTTAGCCAGACAGACAACCTACAATAAGAGGAAAAGACACTGTAAGTTACAGTGACCCTATCTCTGCAAAGGTATGAATTTAGACTACGCAAGCAGAAACATCTGTAAATATTGAATATGGCCACAATGAGACACGTTTGAACAAGAACAGCAGGAAATTCCATTGAGTGACCTTCACATTTTTCCTACAGCTCTGGTCCTGTGACAACTTCAAAGTTAAGAATGTGGGAGTGAGAAGACATGCATTTTTACTATGATCCTACCTCCTTGCAAAAATTCACAAGGTTTCCGGGCCTCAGTTTCCCCATCTGTAAAATGATTGTATTGGATTCATTCTAGTGTTACAATTTTGGAAGAAAATCCAGTTATCCAACTCATAGTTTCCAATTAAATTTGCTGTGACACTCTGTTGAACCAGCCATTTTATATTCCTTTCAACATGTCAATGCTTTCAAAGTTCAGGTTCAACCATCATTTTTATTTTATTTTTTAAATTTTGATTTAAAGGATAATTTTAATAGTTAAAATGATTGAGTATCCTGTATATGTCAAGATTGCTCTGCATTTTTTTCTTTTTATAATCTCGACAAATCCATAAACACATTTTTATAAGACACATTATTGTTATCCCTATCTATATTAGTTTCCTAGGGCTGCTGTAATAAAATTATTACAGCAGTCCTAGGAATCACAAATGGTGTGGCTTAAAACAACAGAAATTTATTCTCTCACAGTTATGGATGACCAAAGTCCAAAGTCATGTTGTCAGCATAGCCATACTCCGGAGGCTCTAGGGGAGAATCCTTCCTTGCTTCTTCCAGTTTATGGTGGCTGTGAGGCCACCATAAACTTGGTCTGAGGCCACATCACTGTAATCTTTACCTTTGTCTTCACATTGCCTTCCCTTTATACCTGTGTCTTCTCTTTTTCTGTCTCTTTTTATTTTTTGAATTTTATTATATTTATTTAATTTTTATACAGCAGGTTCTTAATAGTTATCTACTTAATACATATTAGTATATATATGTCAATCCCAATCTCCCAAATCACCCCACCACAACCATCACCCCCCACCCCCACTTACCCCCCTGGTGTCCATACATTTGTTCTCTACATCTGTGTGTCTATTTCTGCCTTGCAAACTGGTTCATCTGAACCATTTTTCTGTATTGCACATATATGCATTACTATACAATATTTGTTCTTCTCTTTCTGACTTACTTCACTCTGTGTGACAGACTCCAGGTCCACCAATGTCTCTATAAGTGGCTGAATTTCATTCCTTCTTATGACTGAGTTATAGTCCATTGTATATATGTGCCACATCTTCTTTATCAATTCATCTGTTGATGGACACTAAGGTTGCTTCTATGTCCTGGCTATTGTAAATAGTGCTGCAATGAACATTGTGGTACATGACTCTTTTTGAATTATGGTTTTCTCTGGGTATATGCCCAGTAGTGGGATTGCTGGGTCATATGGTAGTTCTATTTGTAGTTTTTGAAGGAACCTCCATACTGTTCTCCATAGTGGCTGTATCAATTTACATTCCCACCAACAGTGCAAGAGGGTTCTCTTTTCTCCACACCCTCTCCAGCATTTACTGTTTGTAGATTTTTTGGTGATGGCCATTCTGACTGGTGTGAGGTGATATCTCATTGTAGTTTTGACTTGCATTTCTCTAATAATTAGTGATGTTGAGCAGCTTTTCATGTGCCTCTTGGCCAACTGTATGTCTTCTTTGGAGAGATGTCTATTTAGGTCTTCTGCCCTTTTTTGGATTGGGTTGTATTTTTTTTAAATATTGAGCTGCTTGAGCTCTTTATATATTTTGGAGATTAATCCTTTTGTCTGTTGATCTGTTTGCAAATATTTTCTCCCATTCTGAGGGCTGCCTTTTCATCTTGTTTATAGTTTCCTTTGCTGTGCAAAAGCTTTTAAGTTTAATTAGGTCCCATTTTTTTTTTTTTGCTTTTATTTCCATTACTCTAGGAGGTACGTCAAAAAATACCTTGCTGTGATTTATGTTAAAGAATGTTCTTCCTATGTTTTCCTTTAAAAGTTTTATAGTGTCCCATCTTACATTTAGCTCTTTAATCCATTTTGAGTTTAATTTTGTGTGTAGTGTTAGGGAGTGTTCTCGTTTCATTCTTTTGCTTGTAGCTGTCCAGCTTTCCTAGTCCCACTTATTGAAGAGACTGTCTTCTCCATTGTATATTGTTGCCTCATTGTCACAGATTCGTTGACCATAGGTGCATGGGTTTATCTCTGGGATTTCTATCCTGTTCCATTGATCTACATTTCTGTTTTTGCGCCAGTACCATATTGTCTTGATTACTGTAGCTTTGAGTATAGTCTGAAGTCAGGGAGTCTGATTCCTCCAACTCTGTTTTTTTCCCTCAAGATTGCTTTGGCTATTTGGTGTATTTTGTGTCTCCATACAAATTTTAAGATTTTTGTTCTAGTTCTGTAAACCATTGGTAATTTGATAGGGATTCCATTGAATCTGTATATTGCTTTGGGTAATATACTCACTTTCACAATATTGATTCTTCCAATCCAAGAACATGGTATATCTCTCCATCTGTTTGTGTCATCTTTGATTTCTTTCATCAGTGTTTTATAGTTTTCTGAGTAGAGGTCTTTTACCTCCTTATGTAGATTTATTCCTAGTTATTTTATTCTATTTTTTTTTTTTGCAGTGGTGAATGGGATTGTTTCCTTATTTTCTCTTTCTGATCTTTTGTTGTTAGTGTATAGAAATGTAAGAGATTTCTGTGCATTAGTTTTGTATCCTGCAAATTTACCAGATTCACTGACTAGCTCTAGTAGTTTTCTGGTGGCATCTTTAGGATTACCTATGTATAGTACCATGTCATCTGCAAACAGTGACAGTTTTACTTCTTTTCCAATTTTTATTCCTTTTATTTATTTTTCTTCCCTGATTGTTGTGGCTAAGACTTCCAACACTATGTTGAATAATAGTGGTGAGAGTGTACATCCTTGTCTGGTTCCTGATCTTAGAGGAAATGCTTTCAGTTTTTCACCATTGAGAATGATGTTTGCTGTGGGTTTTGTCATATATGGCTTTTATTATGTTGAGGTAGGTTCCTTCTGTGCCCACTTTCTGGCAAGTTTTTATCATAAATCAGTGTTGAGTTTTGTCAGAAGCTTTTTCTGCATCTATTGAGATGATCATATGGTTTTTCTCCTTCAATTTGTTAATATGGGGTGTCACATTGATTGATTTGTGTATATTGAAGAATCCTTGCATCCCTGGGATAAATCCCACTTGATCATGGTGTATGATCCTTTTAATGTGTTGTTGGATTCTGTTTGCTAGTATCTTCTTGAGGATTTTTGTATGTTTATTCATCAGTGATATTGGTCTGTAATTTTCCTTTTTTGTAGTATCTGTCTGGATTTGGTATGAGGGTGATGGTGGTCTCGTAGAATGAGTTTGGGAGTGTTCCTTCCTCTGAAATTTTTTGGAAGAGTTTGAGAAGGATAGATGTTAGCTCTTCTCTAAATGTTTGATAGATTTCACCTGTGAAGCCATCTGGTCCTGGACTTTTGTTTGTTGTAAGATTTTTAATCACAGTTTCAGTTTCATTACTTGTGATTGGTCTGTTCATATTTTCTATTTTATCCTGGTTCAGTCATGGGAGGTTATAACTTTCTAAGAATTTGTCCATTTCTTCCAGGTTGTCCATTTTATTGGGATAGAGTTGCTTGTAGTATTCTCTTATGATTCTTTGTATTTCTGTGGTGTCCACTGTAACTTCTTCTTTTTCATTTCTAATTTTATTCATTTGAGTAGTCTCCCTCTTTTTCTTGCTGAGTCTCACTAAAGGTTTATCTGCTTTGTTTATCTTCTTAAAGGACCAGCTTTTAGTTTTATTGATCTTTGCTATTGTTTTCTTTGTTTCTAATTTATTTATTTCTTCTCTGATCTTTATGATATCTTTCCTTCTTCTAACTTTGGGTTTTGTTTGTTCTTCTTTCTGTAGTTCCTTTAGGTGTAATGTTAGATTGTTTATTTGAGATTTTTCTTGTTTCTTGAGGTAGCATTGTATTGCTATAAACTTTCCTCTTAGAATTGCTTTTGCTGGGTCCCATAGGTTTTGGATTGTTGTGTTTTCATTTTCTTTTGTCTCTAGGTATTTTTTGATTTCCTCTTTGAATTCTTCAGTGACCCATTGGTTGTTTAGTAGCATATTGTTTAGCCTCCATGTGTTTGTTGGGTTTTATGTGGTTTTTTTTCCTGGTTGTTGATTTCTCATTTCAGAGTGTTGTCAATGGAAAAGATGCTTGATATTATTTCAATCTTCTTAAAATTACTGAGATTTTCTTTGTGGCTCAGCATTTGATCTATTCTGCAGAATATACCATGTGCACTTGAAAAGAATGTGTATTCTGCTGCTTTTAAATGGTATGCTCTATAAATATCAATTAAGCCAAGCTGGTTTAATGTGTCATTCAAGGCCTATGTTTCCTTATTGATTTTCTGTCTGGATGATATATCTATCGATGTAAGTGGCTTGTTAAAGTCCCCCACGCTTATTGTGTTACTGTCAATTTCTCCTTATGTCTGTTAACATTTGCCTTACACATTGAGATCCTCCTGTGTTGGGTGCATATATGTCTACAATTTTTTAATCATCTTCTTGGATTGATGGCTTGATCATTATGTAGTGCCCTTCCTTGCCTCTTGTAGCATTCTTTATTTTAAAGTCTATTTTATTGATATGAGTTTTGCTACTCCAGCTTTCTTTTGATTTCTCTTTGCATGGAATATCTATTCATCCCCCTCACTTTCATTCTGTAATTGTCTCTAGAACTGAAGTGGGTCCCTTGTAGACAACATGTATATGGGTCTTGTTTTGTATTCATTCAGCCAGTCTATGCCTTTTGGTTGGAGCATTTAATCCATTACATTTAATTATCAATGTATATGTTGTTGTTGCCATTTTGTTAATTGTTTTGGATTTCTTTTCGTAGATCTTTTTTCTTCCTTTCATCTTTTGTTCTCTTCTCTTGGGATTTTATTACCATCTTTAGTGTTGTGTTTGGATTCTTTTTCTTTTTATGTGTATATCTATTATAGATTTTTCATTTGTTGTTAGCATGAAGTTTTGATATATCAGTCTATATGTACACATGATTATTTTATAAAGTTGCTGATTTCTTAATTTCAAATGCATTTCAAATATCTTGCATGTGTACTCCTCTCCTCTTACATTTACTGATTTTGATATAATATTTTTGTGTGGATGATTTCCTACCTTTACTGTATGTTTTTTTTACCAGTGAGCTTTCCCATTTTGTAATTTTCCTGTTTCTAGTTGTGACCTTTTCTTTTCTGCTTATAGAAGTTTCTTTAGCATTTGTGTAATTCTGGTTTGGTGGTGTGAATTCTTTTAGTTTTTGTTGGTCTGTAAAGCTTCTTATTTCTCCATCAAATCTGAACAAGAGCCTTGTGTGTAGAGTATTCTTGGTTTTAGGTTTTTCCCTTTCAACATTTTAAATATATTGTGCCACTCCCTTTTGGCCTGTAGAGTTTCTGCTGAAAAATCAGCTGATAGTCTTATGGGGGTTCCCTTGTATGTTATTTGTTGATTTTCCCTTGTTGCTTTTAATATTTTCTCTTTGTCTTTAATTTTTGAGAATTTTATTACTATGTATCTCTGGATGCTTCACCTTGAGTTTATCCTGCCTTGGGGCTCTCTGTGCTTCCTGTACTCGGGTGACTGTTTCCTTTATCATGTTAGGGATATTTTCAGCTATTATCTCTTCAAATATTTTCTCAGGTCCTTTCTCTCCCTCTTCTCCTTCTGGGACCCCTATAATGTGAATGTTGGTGTGTTTGACATTGTCCCAGAGGTCTCTTAAACTGTCCTCATTTCTTTTCATTCTTTTTTCTTTATTCTATTCTATGGCAGTGATTTCCACCACTCTGAATTCCAGCTCACTGATTAATTCTTCTGCCTCATTTATTCTGCTATAGTTTCATTCTAGTGTGTTTTTCATTTCAGTTATTGTATTCTTCTACTCTGTTTGGTTGTTACTTATATTTTCTATCTCTTTGCTGAGAACTTCCTGTAACTTCCTGATCTGTGCATCCATTCTTTTCCCGAGTTCTTGGGTCATCCTTACAATTATTACTTGGATCTCTTTCTTGAGTAGATTTCCTATCTCTACTTCACTTAGTTGTTCTTCTGGGGTTTTATCTTGTTTCTTCATCTGAAACATATTCCTTTTCCATCTAAATTTGTCTAAATTTCTATTTTTATGTATGTAGTAGCTTAGTTACATTTCTCAGCCTTGGAGAAGTGGTCTTCTGTAGGGGATGTCCAATGTGCTTCAGCAGTACACTCCTCTCTCATCACCCAAGGGCCAGGGACCAGCTGGTCCCAGGGTAGTTTCTGACCTGCATTTGCAGACTCAGTTCCACAGGCTGCAGGATTGTAGTTTCCTTCTTTTTGGTTTCTGCCCCTTGGTGGGGGAGGATGGTCTAGAGGCTTGTGCAGGCTTCCTGGCTGGAGGGGCTGGTGCCTGTCCATTGGTGGGTGGAGCTGGATCTTGACCCTCTGGTGGGTAGGGTGGTGGCAATGGACATGTATAGAGGTGGCTGTTGGCTCAGGAAGTTTTAGTTAGCCTGTCTCATGATGCATGGGGTTGTGTTCCTGCCCTGTTGGCTGTTTGGCCTGAGGCATCCTGGCAGTAGAGCTTACAGGCTGTTTGGTTGGGCCAGGTCTCCATGCCAAGGATCCAAAATGTCTGCCTCCAGCCAGAGGTCACATAGGTGGCTGCTATGTTCACCACCAGCTTTTATGACCCCAGAGAGAGCCACAGCTGTGCCCTGCCTCCCCAGGTGACCCTACAAGACCATCAGATAGGTCTGGCACACACCCCTATGAAGTCACTACTTTTGCCATGGGTTTTGAAGTGCACAAGACCTTGTGTGCATCCTCCAAGAGTGGAGTTTCTGTTTCCACTAGCCCTGTGGCTCTCCTGCAAACAAGCCCCACTTGCTTTCAAAGCCAACTGCTATGGGGACTCATCATCCTGATGCTGGACCCCTAGGCTGGGGAACCTGGCATGAGGCTTAGAGCTCTCACTCCTGTAGGAGAACTTCCATTGTATAATTATTCTCCAGTTTGTGTGTCGCCCACACAGGTCTTATGGGATTTGATTATATAATGAGTTCGCTCCTCCTCCCTTATCATGGTTTAGTCTTTAAGTCTTTGGATGTAGAATATCTTTTCTTGATAGATCCCAGTCCTTTTGTTCAGCAGTTAGTTGTGATTTTGGTATGCCTGTGAGAGGAGGTGAGCTCAAGGTCCTTTTATTCTGCCATATTGTTGAAACTCCCCTGTTGAAACCTGTGATTCTCCAGTTTTAGGTGCTCATTAACAACAGCCAGATGAAGAGATATGTAGGGTGAGGTCCTGAACAAAGTAGCTTCTGTGGTTATAGAAGCTGCACAATGGCATGTGGAAGCATTCTGGTTCCCCAGCCTGGAAGCTCGATTTATTTATTTTTTCTACAAAGTAAGAGAAAAAAAATTTTCTATTTTCATAGTATATATATATATATATATATATATATATATATATATATATATATGTGTGTGTGTGTGTATATATTAGTATATAGTATATACTAGTATATAGTATATATATATTAATGTAAAACAGTTTCACACTCATAATTATTTTTTTCTACAAAGTAGGGGAAAAATTTTTTTCCATTTCTGTAGTATAGTTTTTTTCTAAAATGTAAAGCAGTTTCACACTCATAAATGTGTTACTTTTCTGCCAAAAGCAGAAAACTGTTAAAATTTTTATCTTCGCGTAGCTGGGCTTATCAGTTGTCACAGAAACAAGTAGAAAATTTAGATTCAAATTACTGAGCTCATCATATGACTGTCATGGGCAGCCAAAAGCTGTGAAGTCAGACCCTGCTCCAATAACAGATCCTGCAGTATATAAAGCACAATGTCTACCCTAAAATGTGACTTCTTCCTTAAGCACTTTCTGTAATCCAGATCTATGGATTGGTAGCTCAACATTCCTTTCCCTTTCTGTTTTGAAATGTAATCATTTCCTGTACACCATCTATATCCAGGAGGCCTGTAGCATTGTAGTTAAACTTATGACTTTGCAGTCATATTTCTTGGGTTCAAATTCCTGTTCCACTTACTCTGTGAACTGGGCAAGTTATTTAACTTTCTCATCTGTAAAATGGAGATAAAGACAGTGCCTCTTTCACAGGCTTGTTTAAGATTAAATGAGATAACACACAAATTTCTTGGAAAGGTGCTTGACCCTTAAGAAATTCTTAATAAGTGTTATCTATTTCCAGTTTTTATCTTAATGCTTATTCTTATTTGGTGGGACTTTCAATCACAGTGTCCTTCCCACCCTCCCAGTGGTGCTGAATTATTCACCTAACAGTGCCCAGATGTTCTGTCCCTGATAACCTTACTAAGCCCCCCGAGCTGCCCTGGTGCTTTTCCTACCTTTGTCCTGCTCATTTAGGTTTTCCTATTGTTTGCAATCCAGTAGTCTTAATATAATTTCTATCTGTGCTTGGAGATGCCCTATATGCGTAAGACAGCCTTTGAGTTCTATACTCTACACTCCAAACTGAAGAAAATCATTTCATCTTTATTTATGGTTTTTAAATAAAATAAAGAAGTGAGAAAAAATCAAATATATGTGATACATTCAGTATATAAGGCTCTCCTTGACATTAAAAATATTTCAGTGCCGGATTATGTTGGCTATGTCTTCATGGTGTCAAAATAACCAGTGGATCAGTGTATTTCTTTAAGAGTAGCAATTTTTATTTTTCACGTAGTAGCTCAACTGATCATTACTTACACAGTGGTTTTTTTTTGTTGTTTGTGGTACACGGGCCTCTCACTGTCGTGGCCTCTCGTGCTGCAGAGCACAGGCTCCAGACGCACAGGCTCAGTGGCCATGGCTCACGGACCCAGCCGCTCCGCGCAGCATGTGGGATCCTCCCAGACCGGGGCACGAACCCGTGTCCCCTGCACCGGCAGGCAGACTCTCAACCACTGCGCCAGCAGGGAATCCCCTAAACAGTGTTTTTAAATGTTTTAATAATCTAATGAGAACTATGCATAGAAATGATAGTGTAAGATTTGGAGTTAGAAGGTCTTAAGTTTTAGCCTCAGCTCTCCCTCTTTTCCTCTACCTTTCCTTCATTCATTCAATCGTTACTAGGCAATGGTCTTATTTGCCAGATCCTATTTTGGGGAATAAAGATAGAAAATAAATAAGGGTTAATTAAGTCAGTACTATACACACATACACACACAC
Organism: Phocoena sinus; assembly: GCF_008692025.1. Classification (NCBI taxonomy): domain Eukaryota; kingdom Metazoa; phylum Chordata; class Mammalia; order Artiodactyla; family Phocoenidae; genus Phocoena; species Phocoena sinus. The sequence continues at coordinate 34,219,918 of NC_045779.1, forward strand.
ACACACACACACACACACACACACACACAAACACAGAATACAGGGAATGGAATGGAGTTCAGTTAAATTAAAGTTCATATTCTAGAGGGGGAGATAAACATGAATTAGAAAATAATAATATACTCTAATAAATGTGATGTAAGTTTATATTAGGTTCTATATTGGAGTAATCTTCCTGTAGTATAAATCTGATTCAATCACTCTTATGTTCAAAATCCTTCATTTGGTACCTATTGCCTGCAGGATAAAATCCAGACTCCTGAGCATAGTATTACCTGTTCAGCTTCCTCTTACCCCATTACCTCTGAAGGATACTGCTTCTAACTCCCCCAGCCCTCTGTCAGGAATGGCTTTCATCTCTCTTGTTTCAACCCAAATTTATCCCTCCTATGAAGCCTCTTCTGAATTTGGCTTGGCGGAGAAATATCAAAGCAGTAGGCATTGATTTTTAAAGTAGTTCTGTCATATGCAAGTTTTATAACTTTGGGTAGGTATTTATACCTTTATGCTTGGCTTATAGGGTTGTTGTGATAATTAATTAAATCACACAATTAAAGTACCTTACATGTGACAAATACATAACCAATAAATATTTTGCCTGAGTACCCACCACTCTCTCCACTTATCACATTCTACTGAATAGTTTGTGGGTATGCTCCCCTACCTTCTATGAGATTGTAAGCTCTTTGAGGTCAGGGACTATACATCTTTACATAACTAGTGATTAATGCTTGATTCATGGTTAGTATTTCATAAACATTACTAAATTCCTATGGGGAAATAGAGGAAGATAAGTCTAATTCTACCTGGGATGTTGTGGAAACCTCCAGTTGAGTTGTAATTCATTCGAGTAAGTGTGGGTTAGGTGGGGGACAGGTAATTCCAGGTAAAGGGAAAAGCAAGTACAAAGGCACACAACTTGAAAAAATTCTTGGGAATTTGTTACTGAACACAATTTCAAAATTTGTAAAAATATATATTGAATACCTACCATACTCATATCTCAAATTACACTCTTAATCCCAACTGCTTGACTTACTCCTTCAGCAGCATCCTCCATCACAGGAAACGGCACCACCATTCAGCAATCGCTCCAACCAAAAAGTTTCAGGGGCTTCCATGATTATTCTCTTTCTATGATAACTCCACATCTAATCCCTTTTGTCTTCTCTGTTAAAGTATCTTCAAAATCTAATCACTTTTCAGTACTTCCAAATCTCCACCCTATTAAAGCCTCCATAATCTTGCATCTGGACTACTGCAAAACCCTCCATATTAGAGCTATTGAAGGCTTCAATTAAGTCATCATAAAGGTAAAAAACAAAGTTGATATTATTGGATGTATAATCAGCAAAAACTTGGAAAGTAATTGGAAATATTTAATGAATAAGATGAAGGTATTTAATGGCATGCATTTAAATGGGGAGGAGGGAGTCAGATTTCTAGTTTCTGGCTTGGGTAACTGCATGAGTAATGAGACTGTTAAATTCTTTATGTTGAGAAGAGTGTTTTATGTATTAAAAACTTATTTTTTTGTAATATTGGGGTCACTTTTAGTTATGAGAACTTGCTTATGAATATCTGTTGCTCTGGTGACATTTCTGTCTTTTCCCTTAATATTCTAAATCACTCCTAAATTGTTAAAAATATAATAGCTTGTACATTACCAAGACTTATATGGCCATGAGAAAATTGATTTAGACTTCAAAAGAAAATAATATTATAGTAATAAGAGTAAACAACCCTAGCAAAGGATTACAATATGCCAGATGCTGTACTAGGCATATTTTCATTTAATCTCCATAATAATCTTTCAAGGGAGATGATATCATTATCTCAATTTTATCAATGAATAATTTGAGACATAAGTAACTTGTTCAGTGACCTAGAGTAAGTAAATAGAATTTATGTCTAGATTCCACTCTAACCCCAAAGTCCTAGTACTTAGCCCAGGATGCTTCATTTATTGAGTCTCATCTCTGTAGTAGGGTTATGCTGTTGAAATCTAGAAATATCAGTCTTTCCACATAAATAACACTAAGTGATTCAATGTAATTTATAAACAAAATGCAAAAATATATGGAAATGTTTTGGCTATGATCCAGTTTGAAGGAAGCACGGCATAATGGAGATTTGAAACCAAAAAGGACAATCTTTAATCTTAGCTCTACCATTCATTATTTCATTTATTCATTTGCCTAGTATTTTATAAGTGCTTTTTTTATGCCAGACACTGTGTTAGGTGGAGAGATTAAAAACTAAAAATAAAAAAAACAGCTTCCTTTGTGGTGCAGTGGATAAGAATCTGCCTGCCAATGCAGGGGACATGGGTTCGATCCCTAGTCCGGGAAGATCCACATGCCACGGAGCAACTAAACCCGTGCACCACAACTACTAAGCCTGCACTCTAGAGTCCATGAGCCAGAACTACTGAAGCCTACGCACCTAGAGACCGTGCTCCACAACAAGAGAAGCCACTGCAATGAGAAGCCCACGTACTACAATGAAGAGTAGCCCCCATTCGCTGCAACTAGAGAAAGCTTGTGTGCAGCAACAAAGACCGAACACAGCCAAAAATAAATAAATTAAAATTAAAAAAAAATTTGTATACATTGATTAGGATGTGTCTTGGAGAAATTAACCCCTCTGAGCTTATTTTCTCATATTTAAAGTAGGAATAATAAGACTAAATTAACACAATAGGTAAGGATTAAGCAAGGTAAATATATATAAAGCCCCAAGGACTTTGTTTAGTATATTATGAATATTCAAAACATATCAGTTCCATTTTGCCTTTATTAATTTCGTGCAGGTTCTAAAGATATGATTTCTTCACTTGTGGATCAATTATGGAAGGCTGACTGAAAACTGTGAGCCCTTACAATGCTTTGTGTTACTAGGACAAATTATATGTTTGTGTAATGAAAGTAACTACCCTTAGATTTTGGACAAAGATCTGGAGAACACTTAATTGATCACCTCTAAACTCTTAGGAACCTGAGGTGTGGAAGAGATATAGGACATGTTGTCCTCTGAGAGCTTAGCATCTTATTGATAAACGAGTGGTAAACACAGAGAAAATTGAATAATAATGTCATCAGGGCTTCCCTGGTGGCGCAGTGGTTGAGAGTCCGCCTGCCGGTGCAGGGGACACGGGTTCGTGCCCCGGTCTGGGAGGATCCCGCATGCCGCGGAGCGGCTGGGCCCGTGAGCCATGGCCGCTGGGCCTGCGCGTCCGGAGCCTGTCCTCCGCAACGGGAGAGGCCACAACAGTGAGAGGCCCGCGTAACGCAAAAAAAAAAAAAAAAAAAAAAAAAAAAAAAAAAATAATGTCATCAACAATGCAAAAGGTATCACTATGTTGAATGGTAAATAACCAATGTATAAGAGTTCAGAGGAAGAGGTCTCTGGGCTTTGGGCGGCCTAGGTAATTTTATGGAATAATTGTCCTCAACTAAATCTCCGAAGGTGAGTGAAAATTGAGGTAGCTATAAAAAAAGAAAGATGGTTATCATTCAAGACCAATTCACTTTAAAGTGACAAAACTCCAATTCAGATTAGTTTAAGTAAAGTTGGGAGTTTGCTAGCTCTTGTAATTGAAATACTCAGGAAATGGTATAGCTTCAGGCCCAGCTATATCTGGGTGTTCAGGAATCACTCTTTCCCTGTTTCCCTCCCTCTTTCTCCATCTCCTTTTTGGTTTTCCTCTGGTTGGTTTTACTTTCAGGTAGGTTTTCTTACTAGGAGTGACAAGATGGCTCCTGGAGTGGCTCCTACCAATTCAACAAGTCAGAATAGAGAGAGAGCATTTCTTTTAAAATGATTTTTGCAAAAATCTCAAGATTTTCTCTGAGTGATCATCTAGAGTCATATGCTTATCCTTGAAGCAATAACTGAGAGATGGAATGAACTGGTTTTCCAGGCTTGGATTACATACACCCCCAGAGTAGGATGGGGTGCATAAATCCCCACATAAAATACTTACAGTGAGAGAGAGGGCAGGTGAAAATCAAAGTATTTTAACCAAAATAAGGGAAATTAGATGTTGATCAGGCAGAAAAAACAGATAATCTTATTTTGGAAGTTAAATTAACTTGGAAAGCAGTGATTACCCACTGGGAATGAAGGTATGGAGGAGGGGGAAAGAAAGCAATTCAGTTATGTATTGTATTACTTTTTCTATATCTAACACCTGCATTAAAACATTTAATTTTTTATTTTGTGGCAAAATTTGCCTACAAATGGAGTATTCTTTACATTGCTAATTTTGAATCTACATTCTCTATAAATGACTAAAATTTCCTCCAACAAATGTTTCCTCTGTCATTCTACAAAGAGGCTGAGTAAATGGGGGTATGTTTTCTTGTTGCCTTTGTCCCAGTCTCGCATAAAATATTATTGTTAACTCTCCATGGAAGTGACATTAAACATCTTTTTTTTTACTAAGTTAGAAGCACGTCCTTTCTAGTCATGAAAAACTAATAAACACTCATTTCCTCAAGGTGAAGACAGGTTTTTTCATATTCAGAGCACAATTCTGAGTGACAAAACTATTTCGATGAAAGAAATAAGCCTTCCTGATAAACCATCTAAATATTTGGTATCAAGTCAGTGAAAAGCCAGACATTTGACTCAATTATTTGATTTTTTACCCAATTTCTGGGTACTTGGTATATTTTAAATTGAAGGCAGCTTTAACGATCAGCTTCCAGAAATGTGTCACAGGAATGTGCTTTCAGGGACCATGTTTAACCTTGTTGTATTTGTTTTCTTATGCTCCTAAAAAGAAAAGTTAGAATATGAAACTACTTCAGGAAATTATTGTGGTAAATATAGTCAATAAAATTTTGAGTAAAATTCTTTTCAAGATAACAGGTCAACATTTTTTACTTGTATAACTCTGATACATAAAGCACAATTTATTCCCCCAAATAGTCTGTAGAAAACATGGCAGTCACAGTAGAATGTCTAGAGTTTGGAAAATTAAACTGTTGAGTTGATTATTGAGTTAAATGTGTTAGATTTCAAGATGTAATATGAATAAACATAACTTATTTTATCATGTTGATAACATGGCAAGTCAGTTTTTAATAAAGTATTTTAATTCTATATAACATATTCTATCATATATATATTTAAATAAACTTTTTATTTTAGAATAGTTTTATATTTATAGAGAAACAGTGAAGTTAGCATAGAGAATTATTATATATCTGACATCCAGTTTCCCTTATTATTATAACATTTTATGTTAGTGTGGTACCTTTGTTGCAATCAATGTGCCAATATTGATACATTAACTAAAGTCCATATTTTATTAGATTCCCTTTGCTTTTACCTAATGTCCTTTTTTCTGTTTCAGGATCCCATCCAGGTTGCCACATTACATTTAGTAGCCATATCTCCTTAGATTCCTCTTGGTTGAAACAGTTTCTCAGACTTTCCTTGTTCTTGAGATATTGACAATTTTAAGGAGTAGTAGTCTGGCATTTTGTAGAATGTCTCTTGATTCGGGTTTGTCTCATGTTTTTCTCATGATTAGACTGGGGATATGTGTTGTAGGGAGGAAGGTCACAGAGATAAAGTATCATTACATCATATCAAAGGTACGTACTATCAACATGATTTATGATCACTTAGCTGAGGTAGTGTTTGTCAGGTTTCTCCACTGTAGAGTTTACTCTTTCCTCCCCATTCCATGACTTGACTCTTTGAAAAGAAATCATTTTGGGCAGCCCACATGTAGGGAGTGCGTAGTTGTGCTCTACCTCCTTGAAGACTTAGCATCTGCATGAATTATTTAGAATTCTGCATGGGGTTTTGTCTATTTTTTTCTATTTATTGATTGATTATTTGTTTATAACATTATGGACATATGGATTTTTATTATGAACATTGTATTGTAATCCAATACTACTCAAATTATTTTGTTGTTCAAATATTTCCTATATTGGCCATTGGGAGCTATTTCAGTTGACTCCTATGTGCCTTTGACATACCATCATAATTGTGAGTGGATTTTTAGCACTTCCTTACTTTCTGGAATTGTAAGAAGCTCCAGACTCATCTTTTGTAAGTCCTGCCCCAGTCCTAGATTCAACCACTCTCCCAGGAGCTCTGATCTTTTTTATTGAAGAATGGCATTAGAAACCAAGATCTGAGTGATAGATGTGCTCATTGTTACTGGGGTGCTTCTAAGCTCTCTCAGCTGATGGAGCAAAGAAATATTTGTATATACTAACCCATATATATGTACATTTCTATAAATATTTCCATTGGACCCATATACCCATATGTATCTATATTAAGGTAAACCTGAGTTCATGTCAATATCTCAGACTCCAAACGATTACCACATGAATTATTCTAGCCTCCTCCCTTTGCTTATCAGTAACTTCTCACTCCAACAGTGAGAACACTGACCCCCCTATTCTACCATTTATTTACATGATTATTCAACTCCAGTATATATGTATAACAATATCAGAATGTTTAACTTGTACTCCCACAGGAAATGATTTTATCAGCTGTAATATACTGTGTATGAACAGTTTCTTTTGCCTTTAGCTTATAGATTCTACTCATTTCCAAAGTTACCCAGGTCAGAACATCTTTCCCTTTCCCTTACTCCCTTCAGTGAGGTTGTTTCTTACATTTCTGACACAGCTAAATTGTTTTGTCACATTCTTTATTCCATTCTGGGATGTCCTGAACTTAAAGAATTGTTTAATAATTTGCATACATTAAAATTCATTCTTTACACTGTAAATTTCTATGAGTTTCGACAAACGCATAATGCCACGTGTTCATCATACCATGTCACACAAAACAGTTTTCCTACCCTAAAAATATCCCCTGTTTTTGTCCTTTTCAACCCTTCCTCCTTGCCCTGAAATCCCAGCAATGAATGATCTTTTAAGTGTCTTTACAAATTTGTCTTTTTCATAATGTCATAAAATTGGAATCATACTACATAGCCTTTTCAGACTGGTTTTTTTCAGTTAGCAATACACATTTAAGATTCAGCCTTTTTTTTTTTTTTTTTTTTAGGCTACATTAGGTCTTTGTTGCTGCACACAGGCTTTCTCTAGTTGCAGCAAGTGGAGGCTATTCTTCGTTGCAGTGCACCGGCTTCTCATTGCGATGGCTTCTCTCATTGTGGAGCACAGGCTCTAGGCATGCGTGCTTCGGTAGCTGCAGTATGCAGCCTCAGTAGTTGCGGCATGCAGGCGCTAGAGCACATGGGCTTCAGTAGTTGTGGCACGTGAACTCAGTAGTTGCGGCATGCAGGTTCTAGGGCACAGGGTCAGCCATTTCTTTCCATGGCTTGATAACTCATTTTTCCTTTTTAATTTTTATTCAAGCACAGTTGATTTACAATGTTGTTTTATTTTCAGCAGTGAATCAGTTATACATATACATATACCCACTCTCTTTTAGATTCTTTTCCCATATAGGCCATTACAGAATATTGAGTAGAGTTCCCTGTGCTATACAGTAGGTCCCTATTAGTTATCTATTTTATATATAGTAGTGTGTATATGTCCATCCCAATCTCTCAATTTATCCTCCCCCTCCTCACTTATCCCATGGTAACCATAAGTTTATTTTCTACATCTGTAACTCTATTTCTGTTTTGTAGATAAATTCATTTGTACCCTTTTACTAGATTCCACATGTAAGAGATATCATATGATATTTGTCTTTCTGTGTCTGACTTACTTCACTCAGTACAACAATCTGTAGATCCATCCATGTTGCTGCAAATGACATTATTTCATTCTTTTTAATGGCTGAGTAGTATTCCATTGTATTGGTTAGGCCAAAGAGTTCATTCAGTTAATGAACACGTTGTTCAATAAAGTTCTTTGTGAAAATGAAAAATGTGTCTTTTATTTTTACTTAAAATCAAACGACCTTTTTGTCCAACCCAATATATATGTACAACATCTTCTCTATCCATTCCCTTGTTGATAGACGTTTAGGTTGTTTCTGTGTCCTGGCTGTTGTAAATAGTACTGCAGTAAACAATGGAGTGCATGTATCTTTTTGAATTATGGATTTCTCCAGATATATGACCAGGAGAGGGATTGCTGAATCATATGGTAGCTCTATTTTTAGTTTTTTAGGGAAACTCCATACTCCATAGTGGCTGACCAATTTACATTCTCACAAACAGTGCAGGAGGGTTCCTTTTCTCCATACCCTCTCATGCATTCATTGTAGATTTTTTGATGATGGCCATTCTGACCAGTGTGAGGTGATACCTCATTTTGGTTTTGATTTGCATTTCTCTAATAATTAGTGATGTTGAGCATCTTTTCATGTGACTCTTGGCCATCTGTATGTCTTCTTTGGAGAAATGTCTATTTAGATCTTCCACTCATGTTTTGATTGGGTTTTTTTTTTTTTTTTTTGATATTGAGCTTCATGAGCTGTGTGTATATTTTGGAGATTAATCCCTCGTAGGTTGCTCAATTTGAAAATATGTTCTCCTATTCCAAGGGTTGTCTTCTTGTTTTGTTTATGGTTCCCTTTGCTGTGCAAAAGCTTTTAAGTTTCATTAGGTCCCATTTGTTTATTTTTGTTTTTATTTTCATTACTCTGGGAGATAAATGAAAAAGATATTGCTGCAACTTATGTCAGAGAGTGTTCTGCCAATGTTCTCCTCTAAGAGGTTTATAGTATCCGGCCTTACACTTAGGTGTTTAATCCATTTTTAGCTTACTTTCGTATATGGTGTTAAGGAGTGTTCTAATTTCATTCTTTTACATGTAGCTGTCCAGTTTTCCCAGCACCATTTATTGAAGAGACTGTCTTTTCTCCATTGTATATTGCTGCCTCCTTTGTCATAGATTTGGTGACCATAGGTGCATAGGTCTATCTCCAGACTTTCTACCCTATTCCATTGATCTATATTTCTGTTTTTGTGCCAGTACCATACAGTTTTGATGACTGTACATTTATAGTATAGTCTGAAGTTAGGGAGTCTGATATCTCCAGCTCCATTTTTCTTTCTCAAGATTTATTTGGCTATTCGTGGTCTTTTGTGTTTCTGTACAAATTGGAAAATATTTTGTTCTAATTATGTGAAAAATGCCATTGGTAATTTCATAGGGATAGCACTGAATCTGTAGATTGCTTTGGGTAGTATAGTCATTTTCACAATATTGATTCTTCCAATCCAAGAGCATGGCATATCTCTCCATCTGTTTGTGTCATCTTTGATTTCTTTCATCAGTATCTTATAGTTTAGTCAGTATAGGTCATTTGCCTCCTTAGGTACGTTTATTCCTAGCTATGTTTTTCTTTTTGATGCAATGGTAAATGGGGTTGTTTTTATAATTTCTCTTTATGATCATTTGTCGTTAGTTTATAGGAATGCAAGAGATTTCTGTGTATTAATTTTTTATCCTGCAATTTTACCATATTCATTGATAAGCTCTAGTAGTTTTCCAGTAGCATCTTTAGGATTTTCTATGTATAGTATCATGTCATCTGCAAAGAGAGACAGATTTACTTCTTCTTTTCCAATTTAGATTCCCTTTATTTCTTTTTCTTCTCTGATTGCCATGGCTAGGACTTTCAAAACTACGTTAAATAAAAGTGGTGAGAGTGTACATCTTTGTCTTGCTCCTGATTTTGGAGGAAATGATTTCAGCTCTTCGCCATTGAAAATGATGTTTGCTGTGGGTTTGTTGTATATGGCCTATATTATTTTGAGGTAGGTTCCCTCTATGTCCACTTTCAGGAGAGTTTTTATCACAAATGGATGTTGAATTTTGTCAAAAGCTTTTTCTGCATGTATTGAAGATGATCATGTAGTTTTTATTCTTCAGTTTGTTAATATGGTGTATCACACTGATTGATTTACATATATTGAAGAATCCTTGCATCCCTGGAATAAATCCCAGTTGTTCATGATGCATGATCCTTTTAATGTGTTGTTGGATTCTGTTTGCTAGTATTTTCTTGAGGATTTTTGCATCTCTGTTCATTAGTAATATTGGCCTGTAATTTTCTTTATTGTTATATCTTTGTCTGGTTTTGGTATCAGGGTGATGATGGCCTTGTTGAATGAGCTTGGGCATATTCCTTCCTCTGCAATTTTTTGGAAGAGTTTCAGAAGGGTAGGTTTAACTCTTCTTTAAATGTTTGATAGAATTCTCCTGTGAAGCCATCTGGTCCTGGATTGTTGTTTTTTTGGAAGATTTTTAATCACAGTTTCCATTTCAGTCCTTGTTCATATTTTCTATTTTTCCCTGGTTCAATCTTGGAAGGTTGTACCTTTCTAAGAATTTGTCCATTTCTTCCAGGTTGTCCATTTTATTGGCATAGCGTTACTTGTAGTAGATTTTTATTATCCTTTGTATATCTGTGGTGTCAGGTGTAACTTCTTTTTCATGTCTAATTTTATTGATTTGAGCCCTCTCCCTCTTTTTCTTAATGAGTCTGGCTAAAGATTTATCAATTTTGTTTACCTTTTGAAAGAACCAGCTTTAGTTTCATTGATCTTTTCTATTGTTTTCTTCATCTCTATTTCATTTATTTTTGCTCTGATATTTATTACTTTCTTCTAATAACTTTGGGTTTTATTTGTTCTACTTTTGTTAGTTCCTTTAGGTGTAATGTTAGGTTGTTTATTTGAATTTTTTCTTGTTTCTTGAGGTAAGATTGTATTGCTATAAACTTCCCTCTTAGAACTGCTTTTGCTGCATCCCAAAGGTTTGGATCATCGTGTTTTCATTGTCATTTTTCTCTAGAAATTGTTTAATTTCCTCTTTGAGTTCTTCAGTGATCTCTTGGTTATTTAGTGATGTACTTTTTAGCTTCCATGTGTTTGTGTTTTTTACCTTTTTTCCCCTGTAATTTATTTCTAGTCTCATTATGTTATGGTCAGAAAAGATGCTTGATAAGATTTCAATTTTCTAAATTTACCAAGGCTTGATCTGTGACCCAAGATGTGATCTATCCTGGAGAATGTTCTGTGTGCTCTTGAGAAGAAAGTGTATTCTGCGGCTTTCAGATCCATGCTCTATAAATATCAATTAAGTCTATCTGGTCTAATGTGTCATTAAGCTTTGTGTTTCCTTATTAATTTTCTGTCTGGATCATCTGTCCCTTGGTGTAAGTGGGGTCCCCATTATTATCGTGTTACTGTCAATTTTCCCTTTTATGGCTGTTAACATTTGCCTAATATATTGAGATGCATATATATTTACAATTGTTATATCTTCTTCTTCCTTGATCATTATATAGTGTCCTTCCTTGTCTCTCATAACAGTCTTTAATTTAATGTCTATCTTTTCTGATGTGAGTATTGCTACTCCAGCTTTCATCTGATTTCCATTTTCATGGAATATCTTTTTCCATCCCCTCACTTTCAGTCTGTGTGTGTCACTAGGTCTGAAGTGGGTCTCTTGTAGACAGCATATATACTGGCCTTGTTTTTGTATCCATTCTGCCCGTCTATGTCTTTTGATCAGCTCATTTATTCCATTTACATTTAAAGTAATTATTGATATGAATGTTCCTATTGCCATTTTCTTAACTGTTTTACATTTGTTTTTGTAGGTATTTTTTCTGCCCTTCCTATTTTATTCTCTGCTCTTGCTGTTTGATGACCATCTTTAGTGTTGTGTTTAGGTTGCTTTTTCTTTTTGTGAGTGTGTATCTATTGTAGTTTATTTGTTTGCATTTCCCATGAGCTTTTGATAAAGCAGCATATATATACAAGGTTGTTTTAAGTTGCTGGTCTCTTAATTTCAAATGCAGTCCCCATTTCCTGCATTTGTACTCTCCTATTCTCATGGTTGCTTGTTTTGATGTCATATTTGTGTATGGATTATTTCCTGCTTTTACTGTTTCATTGATCTTTTTTACCTTTACCAGTGAGCTTTCCCTTTAGTGATTTTCTTGTTTCTAGTTGTGTCCCCTTTATTTCCCTCTTCCTAGAGAAGTTCCTTTAACATTTGTTGTAAATCTGGTTTGGTGATGCTGAATTCTCTTAGCTTTTGCTCGTCTGTAAAGCTTTTGATTTTCCATCAAATCCAAATGACAGCCTTGCTAGGTAGAGTATTCTTAGTTGCAGGTTTTTCCCTTTCATCACTTTAAGTATATCCTGTCAATCCCTTCTGGCCTGCAGAGTTTCTGCTGAAAAATCAGCTGATAACCTTATGGGGATTCCCTTGTATGTTTTTTTTTTTTTCCCTTGTTGCTTTTAATATTTTTTTTTAGTATTTAATTTTTGTAATTTTGATTAATATATATCTTGGCATGTTCCTCCTTGGTTTATCCTGCCTGGGACTCTCTGTGATTCCTGGATTTGGGTAACTATTTCCTTTCCCATGTTAGGGAATTTTTTGACTATAATCTCTTCAAATATTTTCTCAGGCCCTTCCTCTCTCTCTTCGTCTTCTGGGACCCCTATAATTCAAATGTTGGTGCATTTAATGTTGTACCAGAGGTCTCTGTGACTATCCTCATTTCCTTCTTTTTTCTATATTCTGTTCCATGGCAGTGATTTCCACCATTCAGTCTTCCAGGTCACTTATGCATTCTTTTGTCTCAGTAATTCTGTTATTGATTCCTTCTAGTGTATTTTTCATTTCAGTTATTGGATTGTTGATCTGTTTGTTTGTTCTTTAGTTCTTCTATGTCTTTGTTAAACATTCCTTCTATCTTCTCAATCCATACCTCCATTCTTTTTCTGAGATCTTGGATCATCTTTGCTATTATTACTCTGAATTCTTATTCAGGTAGACTGCTTATCTCCTTCATTTAGTTGTTCTTGTAGGTTTTTATCTTGCTCCTTCATCCACAACATATTTCTCTGTCCTCTCATTTTGCTTAACTTACTATCTTTGTCGTCTCCTTTCCACAGGCTGTAGGACTGTAGTTCCATTGACGTTTGGTGTCTACCTGCAGTTGGTGAGGTTGGTTCAGAGGCTTGTGCAATTATCACCTTGATAGGGGGTTTGACTGGTGTTTTGTTGACCAGAACCTGCCCTATATAGTGAGCCAGGCCTCCCCTTTGCTCTGTGGTTGTCACTGCTCTGTCAGGGGTGGGGTCTGCTCCTTCGTTTTTGGAGTAGAGTCCCCCAGATATGTTTCTTAGCTGTGTTTCTGATCTGTGATGCAATGTAGGCAGGATTGGAACACTCCCACTGGGAGAGAAGCCCCTGAGTATTCCTCCTCTTGAGCTGTTTACCTGTGACTGTGCTCTGTTGTGCCCCCTTTCTCCTGTTGTGCAGGCTCACAAAGTACACTATTGTTGGTGCTTGGCCCCACCTTAACTATGAGTATGCCAGCAGTTGGCCCTGGTAATTCTCAGGCATTGTTTTCACCAGGCCACCAGTGCAGATCCACTGAGGTCAGGTCCCAAGACAGCAGTAGTCATACACCAGACTCTGGCCTGGCCCAACCTCCGTGTGTACATGCCCACAGATCCACAGCTGCTAAAGCCAGATTCATCTCAACTGCAGGAGCACTTATTATCTGTACAGATGTTCTTCAGGCACTGAATTAAGGAAGCCATCAGCAGAGGTGTAACTCCACAGTTCACGCAGCTGTGAGGAGAGATTTCAGCTCTTCTTCCTTAGTCACAGCTCAGCTGAGCTCAGCTGTGGTTTCAACCTCACTTCTGCATGTGTTCCTCTCACCGGAGTCTGCTCCAGAGGTTGCTAAGACACATGATCTCATCAGGTGGGAGGGGGCTAAGGTGGTGATCAGGGCGAATGGGCTGCCCAGGCGGTAGCATACGGGAGTGGTGATCTGGACATGCTTGTCCATTAGGAGGGAAGAAGCCAAAGTGGGGATTGGGGTGAGCGGGTCGCCTAGACAGGGATGGGTGCAGAGGAGGCATTGGTGGTGTTGCATGAGCTGGCTCCAGCCTGAGCTCTTTCTAGTGCCCAAGGAGGCTGCAGCCAGTGTGTGAGGAGAGAGGCTGCAATGGCGGCCCCACCCTTTGTGTGCCACTCAACAAAGGTGCTTCATTTCTATGGCGGTCTGCGCTTCTGCCATGAGCTTTCCCAGTTGCAGAGCTCCTCACTCCCATCCCCCTCAGGCCGTCTGCTCACAGCCAACAGCAGTCCCCTCCCTGGGTATGCTCTCCAAACGCCATGTTCCAGCACCCAGTCCCCACGCACACTGGCAGACAGCCGTTTCAGGCTGCTGCATACAGGGCTGTGGCATGGGCCATCTGTGTAGGTCTCAGTCTGTCCTACCTGCCACTGACAAGTTGCTGCACTCTCTTCTGAGCCCCCGAAACTCCCCTTCTGTCCCAGCTGATGTCCCTGTCAGTGAGGGGGCTTCCCCAGAGCAGGACCCTCTCCTCACCTTCAGCTCCCCACCAACGGGTCTCATCCCACTTCCTCTCCTCTTTCTTCTCCTTTCTTCCTTCTTTCATCCTACCTGGCTACATGGGGATCTTTCTTGTTCTTTTAGGTTTCTGAAGTCCTTTGCTAGTGTTCAGCAGGTGCTCTGTAAGAATTGTTCCATTAGTCTATGTATTCTTGAGCCGTTTGTGGGAGAGATGAGCTCCACATCTTCCTACTCCACCATCTTGAGAATCTCTTCTTTCAACTTTAATAAGCCATTTTTATTTGGGTGTGTCTCAGGGAGGACACATCCAAGGTCTTGTCTGATGCAAGGTTTAATTACAATTTTCACAAAATAGAAAGGCTGAGTGAGCTGATCCCATGCCCCCACTGGAACAGCCTCAGGAGCTGGAACAGCTCTGGGCTTTCAGGAGCTCAGCTGCAGGGAGTTGAGGGAGAAAATGAAGTCAGAGAATCTGTGGTGGTAAAACAGCTACCCTTCTCCCCCCCACCCTTTTTTTAAACTAGCTTTTCTTTTCTTTTTATGATATGGTAAAAGTTTCCATCTCCTTGATAGCTCACTTTTAAAATCACTGAATAATATTCCATTATGTGGATGCACCCAAATTACTTTTTCCATGTGCCTAATTAAGGATATCTTGGTTACTTCCATTTTTGGTGATTATGAATGAAGTTGTTTAAACATTCATATGATGGCTTTTGTATGGTCATAAGTTTTTAATCATTTGGGTAAGCGTGATTGCTGTATAAGAAAATGCCAAAATGTCTTCCAAAGCAGCATGAATGATTTTCCTGTTGCTCTAGATCCTAGCCAGGAATTGGTGTAGTCAATTTTGTTTTGGGTGGGAAGGGGTGAATTTTAACTATTACAATGGGTATGTACTAGTATCTCATTAAAATTTAAATTATTAACTCCCTATGGCAAGCTATTAAAAATATTTTCAAATGATTATTTAACATCTGTATATCATCTTTATTTTTTGTTATATTCATTAGTTTGTTGTATCTTTTACATTCCACATATAAGTGATATCATACAGTATTTCTCATACATATGTACATCTTTATCCATTCATGTCTTGATGGCACTTATGTTGCTTCCATATATTGGCTATTATAAATAATTCTAACATTGGGATGCACTAATGTTTCTGAATTAGTGTTTTCATTGTCTTTGGATATATAACCAGGAGGTAGGTTGTCTTTCATTTTCTCAATGGTTTACTTTGCTGTGCAAAAGTTTTTAAGTTTAATTAGGTCCCATTTGTTTATTTTTGCTGCTGTTTCCTTTGGCTTAGGAGACAGATCCAAAACTTATTGCTATGATATATGTCAGAGAGTGTTCCACCTATGTTTTCTTCTAGGAGTATTATTCAAGAGACTGTCTTTTCTCCATTATATATTCTTGCATGTTTTGTTGTAGATTAATTGATCATAAGTGCATGGATTTATTTCTGAGCTCTCTATACTGTTCCATTGATCTATGTGACTGCTTTTGTGCCAGTACTATGCTGTTTTAATTACTGTAGCTGTAGCTTTGTAGTTTAGTCTGAAGTCAGGGAGCATGATACCTCCAGCTCTGTTCTGCTTTCTCAAGGTAGTTTCAGCTATTCAGCCTTCTCTGTTTCCATAAATAAAATAATTCCAAAAATTATTTCTTCTAATTCTGTGAAAAATGCCACTGGTATTTTGATGGGGATTGCATTGGGTCTGTAGATTGCCTTGTGTAGTATGGTCATTTAAAAAATATTAATTATTTTAATCCACAAACCTTTCCATCTGTTTGTGTGGTCATCAATTTCTTTCATCAGTGTCTTATAGTTTTCTGAGTACAGGTCTTTTACCTCCTTAGATAGGTTTATTATTAGCTATTTTATACTTTTTGATGCAATTGTAAATGAGATTGTTTCATTAATTTCTATTTATGATAGTTTGTTTTTAGCATATAGAAATGTAACAGAATTTTGTGTATTAATTTTGTATCCTGCAGCTTTACCAAATTTATTGATGAGATCTAGTAGTTTTTTGGTAGCATCTTTAGGATCTTCTATGTATAGTGTCATGTCATCTGCAAGCAGGGATGTTTTAATTCTTTATTTCCAATTTGAATTCCTTCTATTTCTTTTTCTTGTCTGATTGCTGTGGCTAGGACTTCCAGAACTATGTTAAGTGGTGAAAATGGGCATCCTTGTCTTGTTCCTGATTTTAGAGGAAATGTTTTCAGCTTTTCACCATTAAGTATAATGCTAGCTGTGGGCTTGTCATATATAACCTTTATTATCATGAGGTTTGTTCCCTCTGTACCCCCTTTGTTGGGAGTTTTTATCACAAATTAATGTTGACTTTTGTCAAAAGCTTTTTCTTCATCTATCAAGATGATCATGTGGCTTTTATTATTCAGTTTGTTAATGTGGTGTATCACATGGATTGATTTGTGGACAATGAACCATCGTTGTATCCATGGGATAAATCCAACTTAATTTTGATATATTCTTCTTTTAATGTACTGCTGGATTTGGTTTCCTAACATTTCAGTGAGGATTTTTGCTTCTTTGTTTATTAGTGATATTGGCCTGTAATTTTTTTTGTGTGTGATATCTTTGTCTCGTTTTGGTATCAGGGTGATGGTGACCTCATTGAGTGAGTTTGGGAGAACTCCTTCCTCTGCAATTTTCTGGAAGAGTTTCAGAAGTGTAGGTGTTAACTCTTCTTTCAATATTTGATAGAATTATCCTGTGAAGCCATCTGGTCCTGGACTGTTGTTTGTTGGTAGGCTTTAATTACTGATTAAGTTTCATTAGTGATAATCGGTCTGTTCATATTTTCTGTTTCTTCCTAGTTCAGTCTTAGGACATTGTACATTTCTAGAAATCTCTCTTTAAGGTTTTTGATTTTATTGGCAGGTGTTCATAGTAATGTCTTATGATCCTTTGTATTTCTTCAGTGTCTGCTGTAACTTCTCCTCTTCCACTTCTGAGTCTATTACTTTGGGCCCTCTCTCCTTTTTTCTTGATGAGTCTCGCTAAACATTTTTCAATTTTGTTAAATTCTTTATGAAGAACCAGCTCTTAGTCTCATCAATCTTTTCTATTGTTTTTATAGTCTCTATTTCTTTTATTTCTGCTCTGATATTTATGACTTCTTTCCTTCTACTAACTTTGGATTTTTTTTTGCTCTCCTTTTTCTAGTTCCTTTAGGTGTTAGGTTATGTTGTTTCTTGAGCTTTTTCTTGTTTCCGGACATAGGCTTGTATTGGTATAAACTTCCCTCTTGGACCTGCTTTTGCTGTAGCCCCTAGATTTTGGATTATTGTGCTTTCATTTTCATTGATCTCAAGGTATTTTAAAACTTTATTTCTGATTTCTTCAGTGACCCATTGGTTGTTTAGTAGCATATTACTTAACCTCCATGTGTTTTTGTTATTTTAGTTTTTTTTTCTTGTACTTGATTTCCAGTCTCATAGTGTTGTTGTTGGAAAAGAGACTTGATATGATATATTTTTTACATCTTTATTAGAGTATAATTGTTTTACAATGGTGTGTCAGTTTCTGCTTTATACCAAAGTGAATCAGTTATACATAGACATATGTCCCCATATCGCTTCCCTCTTGCATCTCTCTCCCTCTCACACTCCCTAACCCACCACTCTAGGTGATCACAAAACACCGAGCTGACCTCCCTGTGCTATGCAGCTGTTTACCACTAGCTATCTATTTTACGTTTGGTAGTATATATATGTCTATGCCACTCTCTCACTTTCTCCCAGTTTACCCTTCCCCCCCCCCATATCCTCAAGTCCATTCTCTAGTAGGTCTCCATCTTTATTCCCATCTTGCCCCAGGTTCTCCTGACCATTTTCTTTTTTATTAGTTTTTTCTTTAGATTCCATATATATGTGTTAGCAAACGGTATTTGTGTTTCTCTTTCTGACTTACTTCACTCTGTATGACAGTCTCTAGGTCCAGCCACCTCACTAAAAATAACTCAGTTTCATTCCTTTTTATGGCTGAGTAATATTCCATTGTATATATTGCCACATCTTCTTTATCCATTCATCTGTTCATGGACACTTAGGTTGCTTCCATGTCCTGGCTATTGTAAACAGAGCTGCAATAAATATTTTGGTACATGACACTTTATGAATGATGGTTTTCTCAGGGTATGCAAAGTAGTGGGATTTCTGGGTCATATGGTAGTTCTACTTTTAGTGATTTTAAGGAACCTCCATACTATTCTCCATAGTGGCTATATCAATTTACATTCCCACCAACAGTGCAAGAGGGTTCTTTTTTCTCCACACCCTCTCCAGCATTTTTTGTTTGTAGATATTTTGACAATGGCCATTCTGACTGGTGTGAGATGATATCTCATTGTAGCATGGATTTGCATTTCTCTAATGATTAATGATGTTGAGCATTCTTTCATGTGTTTCTTGGCAACCTGTATATCTTTGGGAAAATGTCTGTTTAGGTCTTCTGCCCAATTTTGGATTGCATTATTTGTATTTTTGATATTGAGCTGCATGAGTTGCTTGTATGTTTTGAAGATTAATCCTTTGTCAGTTGCTTCATTTGCAAATATTTTCTCCCATTCTAAGGGTTGTCTTTTTGTCTGGTTTATGGTTTCCTTTGCTGTGCAAAAGCTTTTAAGTTTCATTAGGTCCCATTTGTTTATTTTTGTTTTTATTTCCATTTCTCTAGGAGGTGGGTCAAAAAGGATCTTGCTGTGATTTATGTCATAGAGTGTCCTGCCTATGTTTTCCCTCTAAGAGTTTGATAGTGTCTGGCCTTACATTTAGGTCTTTAATCCATTTTGAGTTTATTTTTGTGTATGGTGTTAGGAAGTGTTCTAATTTCATTCTTTTACCTGTAGCTGTCCAGTTTTCCCAACACCAATTTTTGAAGAGGCTGTCTTTTCTCCACTGTATATTCTTGCCTCCTTTATCAAAGATAAGATGACCATGCATACATGGGTTTACCTCTGGGCTTTCTATCCTGTTCCATTGATCTATATTTCTGTTTTTGTGTCAGTACCATACTGTCTTGATTGCTGTAGATTTGTAGTATAGTCTGAATTCAGGGAGCCTGATTCCTCCAGCTCCATTTTTCTTTCTCAAGATTGCTTTGGCTATTCGGGGTCTTTGTGTTGCCATACAAATCGTGAAATTCTTTGTTCTAGTTCTGTGAAAAATGCCAGTGGTAGTTTGATACAGATTGTATTGAATCTGTAGATTGCTTTGGGTAGTAGAGTCATTTTCACAATGTTGATTCTTCCAATCCAAGAACATGGTATATCTCTCCATCTATTTGTATCATCTTTAGTTTCTTTCATCAGTGTCTTATAATGTTCTGCATACATGTCTTTTGTCTACTTAAATTGGTTTATTCCTACATATTTTATTCTTTTTGTTGCAATGGTAAATGGGAGTGTTTTCTTAATTTCACATTCACATTTTTCATCCTTAGTATGTAGGAATGCAAGAGACTTCTGTGCATTAATTTTGTATCCTGCTACTTTACCAAATTCATTGATTACCTCTAGTAGTTTTCTGGTAGCATTTTTAGGATTCTCTATGTATAGTATCATGTCATCTGCAAACAGTGACAGCTTTACTTCTTTTCCAGTTTGGATTCCTTTTACTTCTTTTTCTTCTCTGATTGTTGTGGCTAAAATTTCCAAAACTATGTTGAGTAATAGTGGTGAGAGTGGGCAACCTTGTCTTCTTCCTGATCTTAGTGGAAATGATTTCAGGTTTTCACCATTGAGACCAATGTGGGCTGTGGGTTTGTCATATACGGCCTTTATTATATTGAGGAAAATTCCCTCTTTGCCTACTTTCTGGAGGGTTTTTATCATAAATTTGTGTTGAATTTTGTCAAAAGCTTTCTCTGCATCTATTGAGATGATCATATGGTTATTCTCCTTCAATTTGTTAATATGGTGTATCAGGTTGATTGATTTGCATATATTGAAGAATCCTTGCATTCCTGGGATAAACCCCACTTGATCATGGTGTATGATCCTTTTAATATGTTGTTGGATTCTGTTTGCTAGTATTTTGTTGAGGATTTTTGCCTCTATGTTTATCAGTGCTATTGGTTTGTAGTTTTCTCTTTGTGACATCTTTATCTGGTTTTGGTATCATAGTGACAGTGGCCTCGTAGAATGTGTTTGGGAGTGTTCCTTGCTCTGGTATATTTTGGAAGAGTTTGAGAAGCGTAGATGTTAGCTCTTCTCTAAATGTTTGATAGAATTCACCTGTGAAGCCATGTTGTCTTGGGCTTTTCTTTGTTGGAAGATTTTTAGTCACAGTTTCAATTTCAGTGTTTGTTATTGGTCTGTTCATATTTTCTATTTCTTACTTGTTCAGTCTCAAAAGGTTGTGCATTTCTAAGAATTTGTCCATTTATTCCAGGTTGTCCATTTTATTGGCATATAGTTGCTTGTAGTAATCTCTCATGATCCTTTGTATTTCTGCAGTGTCAGTTGTTACTTCTCCTTTTTCATTTCTAATTCTATTGATTTGAGTCTTCTCCCTTTTTTTCTTGATAATTCTGGCTAATGGTTTATCAATTTTGTTTATCTTCTCAAAGAACCAGCTTTTAGTTTTATTGATCTTTGCTATCGTTTCCTTCATTTCTTTTTCATTTATTTCTGATCTGATCTTTATGATTTCTTTCCTTCTGCTAACTTTTGGGATTTTTTGTTCTTCTTTCTCTAATTGCCTTAGATGTACGGGTAGGTTGTTCATTTGAGGTGTTTCAAGTTTCTTAAGGTAGGCTTGTATAGCTATAAACTTCTCTTTTAGTACTGCGTTTGCTGCATCCTAGATGGGATGATTTTGGGTCATTGTGTTTTCATTGTCATTTGTTTCTAGGTATTTTTTGATTTCCTGTTTGATTTCTTCAGTGATCTCTTGGTTATTAAGTAGTGTGTTGCTTAGCCTCCACGTGTTTGTATTTCTTACAGATATTTTCCTGTTATTGATATCTGGTCTCATAGCATTGCAGTCAGAAAAGATACTTGATATGATTTCAATTTTCTTAAATTTACCCGGGCTTGATTTGTGACCCAAATTATGATCTATCCTGGAGAATGTTCCATGACCACTTGAGAAGAATGTGTACTCTGTTGTTTTGGATGGAATGTTCTATAAATATCAATTAAGTCCATCTTGTTTAATGTATCATTTAAAGCTTGTGTGTCCTTATTTATTTTCTTTTTGGATGATCTGTCCATTGGTGAAAATGGGGTGTTAAAGTCCCCTACTATGATTGTGTTACTGTCAGTTTCCCCTCTTATGGCTGTTAGTATTTGCCTTAACTATTGACGTGCTCCTATGTTGGGTGCATAAATATTTACAATTGTTATATCTTCTTCTTGGATTGATCCCTTGATTATTATGTAGTGTCCTTCTTTGTCTCTTGTAATAGTCTTTACTTTAAAATGTATTTTTTTCTGATATGAGAATTGCTACTCCAGTTAGCTATTTAGCACTAGCCCCCTTCAGGCTGTGTTCACGCAGCCAACCCCAGTCCTCTCCCTGGTATCCGCCCAAAGCCCGAGCCTCAGCTCCCAGTCCCCACCTGTCCCGGCGGGTGAGCAGACAAGCCTCTCCGGCTGGTGAGTGCTGGTCGGCATCGATCCTCTGTGTAGGAATCTGCCCACTTTGCCTTCCGCACCCCTGTTGCTGCACTCTCCTCCATGGCTCCTAAGCTCCCCACCTCAGACACCAGCAGTCTCTGCCCACAAAGGGACTTCCTAGTGTATGGAAAGTTTTCCTCCTTCACAGCTCCCTCCCACTGGTGTAGGTCCCATTCCTATTCTTTGTCTCTGTTTTTTCTTTTTTCTTTTACTCTCCCCAGGTATGTGGGGAGTTTCTTGACTTTTGGGAGGTCTGAGGTCTTCTGCCAGCATTCAGTAGGTGTTCTGTAGGAGTTGTTCCACAAGTAGATGTATTTCTGGTATGTTTGTGGGGAGTAAGGTGATCTCTGCTTCTTACTCTTCCACCATCTTGAAACTCCTCTCACTTGATATGATTTTAATTTCTTCAATTAACTGAAGCTTGTTTTATGGCCCAGTATCTTGGCGAATGTTCCATGTGCACTTGAAAAGAATGTGCATTCTGCTGCTTTTGGATGGAACGTAGTATCTACATATTCAGTCCATCTGGAATTTAATGTCTGTTTCCTTTCCCAGGTTAGGGAATTTTCCAGCTATTATTTCTTCAAATATGTTTTCTGCCTCTTCCTCTCTCCCTTCTTCTGCTGGGACCTCTATAAAGTGAATGTTAGTATATTTAATGTTGTCCCAGATTTCTCTTAAACTGTCTTCATTTCTTTTTATTCTTTTTTTCTGTTCAGCTTTAGTGATTTCCACTACTGTCTTCCAACTTGCTGATTCATTCCTCTGTATCATTTAATCTACAGTTGATTTATTCTAGTGTAGTTTTCATTTCAGTTATTGTATTCTTCATCTGTTTGGTTGTTCTTTATATTTTTTAACTCTCTGTTAAAAACATCTAACTTCTCATTCTCTTCTTCCATTCTTCTCTCAAGTTCTTTGATCATCATTACAATCATTACCTTGTACTCTTTCTTGGATAGATTGGCTCTCTCCACTTCATTTAGTTCTGGATTTTATCTTGTTCCTTCACTTGGAACATGTTACTTTGTCTCTTCATTTTGCCTAACTTGCTATTTTTATTTTTGTGTATCTGGTAGGTTGGATACATTTCCTGACCTTGGAGAAGTGACCTTTTGTAGGACACCTCTTATGTGTCTCAGCAGTGCACACCCCTCTGGTTGCTAGAGATTTATGTTGTAGGGGTTCCACGTATTTCAGCTGCTTGTGTCCTTCTGATTATTGTGGGTCCAGGCTGATTATTGTGAACACTCTTATAGGCTTGGCTGGCCCCTGGTCTGGTTGCTTGCTGGGCCCAGCCTTGTGGGGAGGCTGCTAGTCACTGCTTGGGGGTGCTGGGTTACAAGGCAGCTGGCTGCAGAACTCCAGGGGTAGAGCTGGCTAATTGGCAGGGAAAGCTGGGTTCTGGGATTTGGATGCAGGGCCGAGGGGTACCCGAGCTTGTGTTGGACCACTGGTGGTTGTGGCGGGTTCCAGACACTTCTGGCTGCAGGGTCTGGGGTTCTCAAAATTTCTGTTGGTCTGCTGGTGGGCAAGGCTGGTGTCCAGCCAGTCCCAGGGCTGGTGCTGCCCTGCTGGTGATTAGACTGGATTTTCAGGCTGTGAAGCTGTGATTTTCCTGAGGCTGGGCTCTGCCTGTTTGTGGTTGGATGTGAGTCCTGGGGTCTCTGGCTGCAGAGCCCTGAGGGTCCTGCATCTAGTTCCTGCACACTGGTATGTGGGGCCTGGGCCTGGGCCCTCTAGTGGGCAGGGCTGTGTCCAGGGGTGGATGGTGGCTCAGGTCATCTTAAGGTAGCCTGTCTGGTGGTGGGTGGGGGCTGAGTCCCCGTCCAGTTAGTTGTTTGGCCTGAGGTATCCCAGTACTCGTACCTAGGAGCTGGTGGGCATGGGTGGGGCTGGGTCCTGTGGCTAGTAAACTAGAAGGAGGCTTCCAAAATGACACTTGCCAGCACCAGAGTCCACATGGTAGAACAGGCTCCCCCAAATGGCTGCCACTAGTGTCTGTGTTCCCAAGGGTGAGCTCTAATTGCCCCCTGCCTCTCTGGGAGACTTCCAAGATCAGCAGGTACGTCTGACCCAGACTCCTTTCAAATTACTGCTTCTTCCATGGGTCCTGGAGCATGTGAGATTTTGTGTGCCCTTTAAGAATGGAGACTATTCCCCATGATTCTCTGGCTCTTCTGAAATTAAGCTCCTCTGGCTTTCAAAGCCAAACTTTCTGCGGGCTTGTCTTCCTGGTGCAGGACCCCCATGCTGGGGATCATGATGTGGAGCTCAGATCCCTCACTCTGTGGGCAGAACTCCTCTAATTGGAATTATTCTTCCATTTGTGGGTCACCCAACTGGGGGTATGGGTCTTGACTATACTGTGACTTTCCCCCTTCCACCTGACTGATGGTTTCTTCTTATTATTTTTAGTTGTGGATCTTTTCTGGTGGGTTCTGGTCTTTTCATTGATAGGTGTTCTGTAAATTGTAATTTTGGTGTACCTGTGAAAGGAGGTGGGCTCAGGGTTTTTCTACTTTATGATCTTGGCCCATCAGTGTATATTTTCTTTAAAGTAGTGTCTATTCAGACTTTTTACCTCTTCTTAATTGGCTATTTTTTTCCTTGTTGTTGAGTTTTAGGAGTTCTTTGCATATTAGGGCTATAATTCCTTAATTACATACATGTTTTGCAAATATTTTCTTCCACTGTGTGACTTCTCTTTAATTCTTTTAAAAGTAATTTTTTCCCACAGAGAAATTTTTAAAAATTTTAATAAAGTCCACTTATCAATTTTTTTTCTTTTGTGGATATAATTTTGGTGTTATATCTAAAAAGTCATTATCCAACTGAAAGCAACATAGATTTTCTCTTTCTTTGCATTTTACACTTAGGTCTATATTCTATTTTGCGTTAACTTTTATTATTTCAAAAGATCAAGGTCTGTATCTAGGTTTATATTTTTGCATACGGGCAGGCAATAATTCCTGTGCCATATTTTTGAAATGACTAGTCTTTCTCCATTTAATTGCCTCTGCTCCTTTGTCAAAGATCTTGACTCTATTTGTGTGGGTATCTTTCTAGGTTCTTCATTCTGTTTCACTGATGTATACATGTATTCTTTTGCTAATACAATACTGACTTAATCACTGTATTTATAGTAAGCCTTGAAATTTGGTAGTGTATGTCTTTTGTTTATCCTCTAAATTATTGTTTCTGTTATCAAGGTCTTTTGTCTTTCATATAAAAGCAAGATACTACAAAGTATCTTGTTTAGATTTTGATTGATATTACATTAATAAACAAAGATGGAATGAATTGACATCTTAATATTGAGTCTTCCAATCCATGAACATGGAATCTCACTTCATTTATAAATAAATCTTAGAGCCAAAATTCAAGATAGCAGAGGAGTAAGATGTGATCACCTTCCTCCTCACAAATACATCGGAAATACATCTACAGGTGGGAAAATCTCCTACAGAACACCTACTGAAAGCTGGCAGAAGACCTCAGACATCCTCAAAGGCAATAAACTCCTCACATACTGGGTAGGGCAAAAGGAAAAAGAAAAAACAGAGACAAAAAATAAGGGCAAGACCTGCACCTCCGGGAGGAAGCTGTGAAGGAGGAAAAGTTTCCACATTCTAAGAAGTCTCTGCACTGGCAGAGACAGGGGGTGGTTGTGGGGAAACTTCACAGCCATGGAGGAGAGTGCAGCAATAGGGGTGCATAGGGCAAAGTGAAGATATTCCTGCACAGAGGAATGGTGCTGACCAACACTCACAAGCCTGAGAGGATTGTCTGCTCACCTGTCTGTGTGGGTGGGGGCTAGCAGCTAAGGCTCTGGCTTCGGAGGTCAGATCCCAGGGAGAGGACTGGGGTTGGCTACCTAAACACAGCCTTAAGGGGGCTAGAGTGCTACAGCTAGCCGGAAGGGAGTCCAGGAAAAAGTCTGGAACTGCCTAAGAGGCAAGAGACAATTGTTTCATGGGGCATGAGGAGAGGGGATTCAGAGCACCGCCTAAATGAGCTCCAGAGATGGGCATGAGCCACAGCTATTAGCGCAGACACAAGAGACAGACCTGAAATGCTAAGGCTGCTGCTGCAGCCACCAAGAAGCTTGTGTGTAAGCACAGGTCACTATGCACACTGCCACTCCTGGGAGCCTGTGCAGCCCACCACTGTCAGGGTCCCATAATCCAGAGACAATTTCCCTGTAAGAACACACGGTATGCTTCAGGCTGTTGCAATGTCATGTTGGCCTCTGCTGCCGCAGGCTTGCTCCCCATTCTGCACCCCTCCTCCCGCCACGGCCTAAGTGAGCCAGGGCCCCATAATCAGCTGCTCCTTTAACTCTGTCCTGTCTGAGAGAAGAATAGACACCTTCAGGTGACCTACACAAGAGGTGGGGCCAAATCCAAAGCTGAACCCCAGGAGCTGTGCAAGCAAAGAAGAGAAAGGGATATCTCTCCCATTAGCCTCAGGAGCAGTGGATTAAATCTCCACAATCAACTTGATGTACACCGCATGTCTGGAATACCTGAATAGACAACAAATCATCCCAAAATTGAGGCAGTGGACTTTGGGAGCAACTGCAGACTTGGGGTTTGCTTTTTGCATCTAAGTTGTTTATGGTTTTATGTTTATCTTATTTTGGAATTTAGAGTTTACTATCATTGTTAGATTTGTTTGTTGATTTGGTTGCTCTCTTCCTTTTATTTATAAATAGATATACATTTTTATTCATTTTTCTCTTTTTATCAGGGTGTATGTGTATGCTTCTTTCTTTGATTTTGTCTATATAGCTTTGCTTTTACCATTTGTCCTAGGGTTTTGCCAGTCCATTTTTTGTTTGTTTCTTTTTTAGTATAGTGTTTAGTGTTTCTTATCATTGGTGGATTTGTCTTTTGGTTTGGTTGCTCTCTTCTTTCTTTCCTTTTATAAATTATTTTTTAAAAAATAATTTAAAAATTTTATTTTGTAATAACTTTATTTTATTTATTTTTTCTTTCTTCTTTTCACACTTTTCTTCTGAGCAATGTGGCTGACAGGGTCTTGGTGCTCCATCTGGGTGTCAGGTCTGTGCCTCTGAGGTGGGAGAGCCTAGTTAATGACATTGGTCCACCAGAGACCTCTCAGCTCCATGTAATATCAAGCAGTGAAAGCTCTCCCAGAGATCTCCATCTCAATGCTAAGACCCAGCTCCACTCAAAGACCAACATCCTACAGTGCTGGATACCCTATGCCAAACAAGTAGAAAGACAGGAACACAGCACCATCCATTAGCCAACAGGGAGCCTAAAATCATAATAAGGTCACAGACACCCCAAAACAAACCACCATACACAGTCCTGCCCACCAGAAAGCAAAGATCCAGCCTCATACACCAGAACACAGGCACCAGTCCTCTCCAACAGGAAGCCTACAGAACCCACTGAACCAATCTTACCCACTGGGGCAGACATCAGAAACAATGGGAAGTATTAACCTGCAGTCTGAGAAAAGGAGACCCCAAACACAGTAAGTTAAGCAAAATGAGAAGACAGAGAAATACGCAGTAGATGAAGAAGCAGAGTAAACACCCACCAGAGCAAAAATTGAAGAGGAAATAAGCAGTCTACTTGAAAAGAATTCAGAGTAATGATCCAAAACCTTTGAAAAGGAATGGAGAAAATACAAGAAACATTTAACAAGGACATAGAAGAAATAAAGAACAAACAAACAATGATAAACAATAAATGAAATTTAAAATTCTCTAGAAGGAATCAATAGCAGAATAACTGTGGTAGAAGAACGGAAAAGTGACCTGGAAGTTAAAATAGTGGAAATAATTACCACAGAACAAAATAAAGAAAAAAGAATGAAAAGAATTGAGGACAGTCTCAGAGACCTCTGGGTCAACAGTAAACACACCAACATTCGAATTATAGTGGTCCCAGAAGAAGAAGAGAAAAGAAAGGGACTGAGAAAATATTTGAAGTGATTATAGTTGAAAACTTCCCTAATATGAGAAAGGAAATAGTCATTCAAGTCCAGGAAGCACAGAGCCCCATAGAGGATAAATCCAAGGAGAAAAGCTCCAAGACACATATTAATCAAGCTATCAAAAATTAAGTACAGGGCTTCCCTGGTGGCGCAGTGGTTGAGAGTCCGCCTGCCAATGCAGGGGACACGGGTTCGTGCCCCAGTCCGGGAAGATCCCACATGCCGTGGAGCAGCTAGGCCCATGAGCCATGGCTGTTGAGCCTGCGCGTCTGGAGCCTGTGCTCTGCAACAGGCAAGGCCACAACAGTGAGAGGTCTGTGTACCAAAAAAAAAAAAAAAAAAAATTAAGTACAAAGGAAAAATATTAAAAGCAGCAAGGAAAAAGAAACAAATAACATACAAGGGAATCCCTATAAGGTTAACAGCTGATCTTTCAGCAGAAACACGGCAAGCCAAAAGGGAGTCACAGGACATATTTAAAATGATGAAAGGGAAAAACCTACAACCAAGATTACTCTACCCTGCAAGGGTCTCATTCAGTATTAATGAAGAAATTAAAATATTTACAGCCAAGCAAAAGTTAAGAGAAATGAAAACTACCAAACCAGCTTTACAACAAATGCTAAAGGAGCTTTGCTAGGCAGGAAACACAAGAGAAGGAAAAGACCTACAATAACAAACCCAAAACTATTCAGAAAATGGTAATAGGAACATACATATTGATGAATACCTAAAATGTAAATGGATTAAATGCTCCAACCAAAAGACATAGATTGGGGCTTCCTTGGTGACACAGTGGTTGAGAGTCCGCCTGCCAATGCAGGGAATATGACTTCGAGCCCTGGTCTGGGCTACACATGCCGTGTAGTAGCTGAGACCATGAGCCATGGCCACTAAGCCTGCATGTCCGGAGCCTGTGCTCCACAATGGGAGAGGCCACAACAGTGATAGGCCCATGTACTGTGAAAAAAATAAAATAAAAAAAAGACATAGATTGGCTGATGGATACAAAAACAAGACCCATATATATGCTGCTTACAGGAGACCCACTTCAGACTTAGGTACACATACAGACTGAAAGAAAGGGGATGGAGAAAGATATTCTATGCAAATGGAAATCAAAAGAAAGCTGGAGTAGCAATTCTCATATCAGACAAAATAGACTTTAAAATAAAGACTAATAGAAGAGACAAGGAAGGATTGATCAAGGGATCAATCCAATAAGAAGATATAAAAATTGTAAATATTTATCCACCCAATACAGGAGCACCTCAATACATAGGCAAAAGCTAACAACCATAAAAGGGGAAATTGACAGTAACACAGTCATAGTAGGGGCCTTTAACACCCCACTTTCACCAATGGGCAGATCATCCAAAATGAAAATAAATAAGGAAACAAAACCCGAAAATGATACATTAAATAAGGTGCACTTACTTGATGTTTATAGGATATTCCATCCAAAAATAACAGAATACACATTCTTCTCAAGTGCTCATAGAACATTCTCCAGGATACATCATATCTTGGTTCACAAATCAAGTCATGGTAAATATAAGAAAATTGAATTTGTATCAAGTATCATATCTGACCAAAATGCTTTGAGGCTAAATATCAATTACAGGAAAAAATCTGTAAAAAATACAAACTCATGGAGGCTAACCAATATGCTACTAAATAACCAAGAGATCACTGGAGAAATCAAAGAGGAAGTCAAAAAATACCTAGAAACAAATGACAATGAAAACACAACGACCCAAAATCTATGAGATGGAGCAAAAGCAGTTCTAAGAGAAAAGTTTAGAGCAATACAATCCTACTTCAGGAAACAAGAAACATCACAAATAAACAACCTAAACTTACAACTAAAGCAATTAGAGAAAGATAAACGAAAAACCCTCCAAAGTTAACAGAAGGAAAGAAATCATAAAGCTCAAATCAGAATTAAATGAAAAAGAAATGAAGGAAACAATAGCAAAGATCAATAAAACTAAAAGCTGGTTCTTTAAGATAAACAAAATTGATAAACCATTAGCCAGACTCATCAACAAAAAAAGGGAGAAGTCTCAAATCAATAGAATTAGAAATGAAAAAGGAGAACTAACAACTGACACTGCAGAAGTACAAAGGATCATGAGAGATTACTACAAGCAACTATATACCAACAAAATGGACAACCTGGAAGAAATGGACAAATTCTTAGAAAAGCACAAGCTTCTGAGACTGAATGAGGAGGAAATAGAAAATATAAACTGACAAATCACAAGCATTGTAATTGAGACTGTGATTAAAAATCTTCCAACAAACAAAACCCAGGACCAGGTGGCTTCACAGGTGAATTCTATCAAACATTTAGAGAAGAGTTCACACCCATCCTTCTCAAACTCTTCCAAAATACAGAAGAGGGAGGAACACTCCCAAACTCATTCTATGAGGCCATGTTAACCCTGATACCAAAACCAGATAAAGATTTTACAAAGAAAAAAAGCTACAGACCAATATCACTGATGACCATACATGCAAAAATCCTGAACAAAATACTAGCAAACAGGATCCAGCAGCACATTAAAATGATCATACACCATGATCAAGTAGGGTTTATCCTAGGAATGCAAGGATTTTTCAGTATACTCAAATCAATCAATGTGATGCACCGTATTAACAAATTGAAGGAGAAAAACCATATGATCATGTCAATAGATGCAGGAAAAGATTCTTACAAAATTCAGTACCCATTTATGATAACAACCCTCCAGAAAGAAGGAATAGAAGGAACTTACCTCAACATAATAAAGGCCATATATGACAAACCCACAGCCAACATCATTCTCAATGGTGAAAAACTGAAACCATTTCCTCTAAGATCAGGAACAAGGCAAGGTTTTCCAGAGTCACCACTATTGTTCAACATAGTTTTGGAAGTTTTAGCCACAGCAATCAGAATAGAAAAAGAAATAAGAGGAATCCAAATCAGAGAAGAAGTAAAGCTGTCACTGTTTGCAGATGACATGATACTATACAGAGAGAATCCTAAGGATGCTACCAGAAATCTACTAGAGCTAATCCATGAATTTGGTAAAGTAGCAGTATACAAAATTAATGCACAGAAATCTCTTGCATTCCTGTACACTAATAGTGAAAAATCTGAAAGAGAAATAAAGGAAACATTCCCATTTACCAGTGAAACAAAAAGAATAAAATACCTAAGAATAAACCTACCTAAGTAGACAAAAGACCTGTATGCAGAAAACTGTAAGACACTGATGAAAGAAATTAAAGATGATACAAACGAATGGGGAGATATACCATGGTCTTGGATTGGAAGAATCAACATTGTGAAAATGACTATATTACCCAAAGCAAATTACAGGTTTAATACAATCCCTATCAAACTACCAATGGCATTTTTCAAAGAACTAGAACAAAAATTTCACAATTTGTATGGAAACGCAAAAGGCCCCAAATAGCCAAAACAATCTTAAGAAAGAAAAATGGTGCTGGAGGAATCAGTTTCCCAGACTTCAGTCTATAGTAAAAAGCTATGGTAATCAAGATAGTATGGTACTGGCAAAAAAGCAGAAATATAGATCAATGGAACAGGATAGATAACCCAGAGATAAACCCACGCACGTATGGTCACCTTATCTTTGATACAGGAGGCAAGAATATACAATGGAGAAAAGACAGCCTCTTCAATAAGTGGTGCTGGGAATACTGGATGGCTACCTGTAAAAGAATGAAATTAGAGCACTCCCTAACACCATACACAAAAATAAACTCAAAATGGGTTAAAGACCTATGTGTAAGGCCATACACTAGAAATCTCTTCCAGGAAAACATAGGCAGAAAACTCTATAACATAAATCACAGCACGATCCTTTTTGACCCACCTAGAGAAATGGAAATAAAATAAAAAATAAACAATTGAGACGTAATGAAAGTTAAAAGCTTTTGCACAAGAGCAAGATGAAAAGACAACCATGAGAATGGGAGAAAATATTTGCAATTGAAGAAACTGATAGAGGATTAATCTCCAAAATTTACAAACAGCTCAATATCAACCAAACAACCCCATCCAAAAATGGGCAGAAGACCTAAATAGACATTTCTCTAAAGCATATATACAGATGGCCAACAAACACATGAAAGGATGCTCAACATCACTAATCATTAGAGAAATGCAAATCAAAACTACAATGAGGTATCACCTACCCCAGTCAGAATGACCATCATCAGAAAATCTACAAACAATAAATGTGGGAGTGGGTGTGGAGAAAAGGGTGTGCCCTGTTTGTGGGAATGTATATTGATACAGCCACTATGGAGAACAGTAAGGAGGTTCCTTCAAAAACTACAAATAGAACTACCATACCACCCAGCAATCCCACTACTGGGCATATACCCTGAGAAAACCATAATTCAAAAAGAGTCATGTACCACAATGTTCATTGCAGCTCTATTTCCAATAGCCAGGACATGGAAGCAACCTAAGTGTCCATCGACTGATGAATGGATAAAGAAGATGTGGCACATATATACAATGGAATATTACTCAGCTATATAAGGAAACAAAATTGAGTTATTTGTAGTGAGGTGGATGGATCTAGAGTCTGTCATACAGAGTGAAGTAAGTCAGAAAGAGAAAAACAAATACCACATGCTAATACATATATATGGAATCCAAAAAAAATAAAATAAAATGGTTCTGAAGAACCTGGGGGCAAGACAGTAATAAAGACACAGATATAGGGAATGGACTTGAGGACACGGGGAGGGTGTAGGGTAAGCTGTGATGAAGTGAGAGACTGGCATGGACATATATACAGTACTAAATGTGAAATAGCTAGCTGGTGGGAAGCAGCTGCATAGCACAGGGAGATCAGCTCAGTGCTTTGTGACCATCTAGAGGGGTGGGATAGGGAGGATGGGAGAGAGACACAAGAGGGTGGAGAGGGAGGAGATATTGGGTTATATGTATATGTATAGCTGATTCACTTTGTTATACAGCAGAAACTAACCCACCATTATAAAGCAATTATAGTCCAATAAAGTTGTTTAAATAAATAAATAAATAAAAATATGAAATAAATCTTAGATCTTATTTAATTTCTTTTATCAGAGTTACCTATTTTTCTGCATTTAGATTCTTTATATATTTTGTTAGATTTATACCTAAGTATTTCATTTTTGTAGTACTTTTGTAAATGGTAGTGTTTTAAATTTCAAGTTACAATTACTTGTTGCTGACATGTAGTAAAGCAATTGACTTTCATATATTAACCATGTACCCTGTGAGTTTACTATATCTACTTTTCAGTTCCAGAGGGTTTTCTTTGTTTGTATGTCTGGGGTTTTTCTTTTGCTTAATTCTTTAGAATTTTCTACAGTTATGCCATCTGTGAAAAAAAAATGTTTTGTTTCCACCTTCCCAGTCTATATACCTTTTATTCCTATTTCTTGTCATATCAATAGCTAGGACTTCCAGTACATTGTTAAATGGAAGTGATGAGAAAGGCATCTCTAAGATTTTTTTCTGGTCTTAAGTGGTGCTGGGAAAACTGGACAGGTACATGTAGAAAAATGAAATGAGAACATCTTCCAACAACTTGTACAAAAATAAACTCAAAATGGATTAAAAACCTAAATGTAAGACTGGATACTATAAGAGTTCTAGAGGAAAAATAGGCAGAACACTCTGACATAAATTTCAGCAATATTTTTTTGGATGTTTCTCTTAGAGTAATGGAAATAAAAGCAAAAATAAACAAATGGTATCTAATTAAACTTTAAAGCTTTTGCACAGCAAAGGAAACCATAAACAGAATTAAAAGACAACCTATGGACTGGGAGAAAATATTTGCAAGTGATGCTACAGACAAGGGCTTAATTTCTAAAACATACAAATAGCTCATACAACTTAATAATAAAAGAAAAATCCAAACAATGCAATCAAAAAAATGGGCAGAAGACCTAAATAGACATTTCTCCAAAGAAGACATATACATGGCCAACAGTCACATAAAAATATGCTCATTATCGCTAATTGTTAGAGAAATGCAAAGCAAAACTACAATAAGGTATCACCTCACCCTGGTCTGAATGGCCGTCATTAAAAAGTCTACAAATAATCAATGAGGGAGAGGGTGTGGAGAAAAGGAACCCTCCTACACTGTTGGTGGGAATGTAAATTGGTGCAGCCACTATGGAGAACAGTATAGAAGTCTCTTAGAAAACTAAAAATAGAGTTATCATATGACCTAGCAATCCCACTCCTGGGCATGTATCTGGAAAAGATGAAAGCTCTAATTAGAAAGGATACATGCACCCCAATGTTCATAGCAGCACTATTTACAATAATGCAGACATGGAAGCAGCCTAAATGTCCATCAACAGAGAAATGGATAAAAAGTTGTGGTATATATATACAATGGAATATTACTCAGCTATAAAAAAAATG
Organism: Phocoena sinus; assembly: GCF_008692025.1. Lineage (NCBI taxonomy): Eukaryota > Metazoa > Chordata > Mammalia > Artiodactyla > Phocoenidae > Phocoena > Phocoena sinus. The sequence continues at coordinate 34,254,331 of NC_045779.1, forward strand.
AAATAATGCTGTTTCTGAGTCCAAGCTCACTCTGCTTGCCACACGAAAGGTCAATGAATCAGAGTCAAGGTGTTGAGGCAAGGAATACGACTTTATTTTGAAAGCCAGCAGACCAAGAAGATGGCAGACTAGTGTCTCTGAAAAACCATCTTATCAGGGTCTGGATGCCATTTTCTTTTATATAATCAGAGAGGGAGATCCAGTGAGGAAGTAAAGTAAAAAGGCAGAATAGAGAGGGAGAGGAGGTGAGGAAGTAAAGTAAAAAGGCCATCAGTCTTGCAAAACATGTCATGGAATGACCAGCCTTGGTGAGGGGATGTGTTAGTTTCTTTTTTCTTTCAGCCATCCACAGTTGAGCAGGGTCAGATTGTCTCCCGGTGAGCTGAACAGCAGAGGGGCAGGGTTCCCTGTGGCAGGGCATTATATATGATTATAATGACAAAAGCAACGAAAAGCAGAGGTTAAAGTCAAAGAAACAGATCCAACGTGGAGTCTGATTTAGCTCTTCCCTGTTACAATGCCATTTGCAGCAACAAGGATGCACCTAGAGATCATCATACTAAGTGAAGTGAATCAGACAAAGACAAATATCATATGATATCACTTATATGTGGAATGTAAAAAAGATACAAATGAATTTACTTATGAAACAGAAATAGACTCACCGACATAGAAGACAAACTGATGGCTACCAAAGAGGATAGTGGGGGTGGTGGGGGAGACAAATTAGGAGTTTATGATTAACATACACACACTACTATATATAATATACATAAACAACAAGGACCTAGTGTAAAGCACAGGGAACTAAATATCTTGTAGTAACCTACGATGAAAAAGAATCTGAAAAAGAGTATATACATATAACAATTTTGCTGTACACTTGAAACTAACACAATATTGTAAGTTAACTATACTTCAATAAAAAAAAAAAAGAAATCCTCAAAGATTTCCAAGGAGCTATGCATAGTGTGTCAGAACATTAACCCTTTGATCTTTGTGTTGAATTTTACAAACCTTCAATCAACAATAAATCTTATTCACTTCCATATTATTTCCTAGGATGGCACGGGCACTAGGTTTTTATAATATAGTCTTACTTATGACATAAATATTTTCAGTGTCTCTTAAGTCAATAAAACATAATGTTAAAAAAAAAGAAGCATCTACTTCCCCACTGTTTAGTATGTTGTTAGCTGTAGTGTTTTTGTAGATATTCTTTATCAGGTTGAGGAAATTCCTTTTTATTACTAGGTTGCTGAGAGTTTTTTTTATTATTAATAGGTGTTTGATTTCATCAGATGCTTTTTCTTCATCAACTGATATGATCAAATGATTTTTTCTTCTTTAGTATGTTGATATTGTGGATTATATTGATTGATTTTTTAATATTGGCACCACCTTGCACAACTGAACTAAATCCCACTTGGTTTTGATGTATAATTTTTAAAAACATTGTTAGAATAAGTTTGCTAATGTTTTGTTGAGAATTTTTGCATCCATGTTCCTGAGCAATATTGGTAGAGAGTTTTCCTTTCTTTTATGTCTGTCAAGTTTTGGTGTTAGGATAATTCTGGATTCATAGAATGAATTAGTAATGTTATTTCTGCTTCTATTTTCTGGATAAGATTGCAGAGAATTGGTGTCATTTGTTGCTTAAAAGTTTGATAGAATTTACTAGTGAATCCATCAGAGCCTGGTGCTTTATTTTCTGTGAGGCTATTAATTATTGATTCCATTGCTTTAGTAGATATAGACCTCTTGTGATTAACTGTTTTTCCTTGGGTGAGTTTTAGCAGTTTGTATCTTTCAATTAATAGTTCCATTGTATGTAAGTTATCAAATTTGTGGGCATAGAATTTTTCATAGTACTTCATTATTTTCCTTTCACTATTCCTAGGAATAACAGTGATAACTTCTTCATTTTTGATGTGGGTAATGTGTCTTCTCTCTTGTTTTCTTGCTTAGCTTGGTTAGAGCTTTATTTTATTGATCTTTTCAAGGAATCACTTTTTACTTCTGCTGATTTTCTCTATTGTTTTCCTGGATTCAATTTCATTGATTTGTGCTCTAATTTTTGTTGTTTAACATATTTATTTTCTCCTGTTTGTTTTAGGCTCAAATTACTCTTCTCTTTCTAGTTTCCTAAGGTGGAGGCTTAGATATTTATTTTAGGTCTTTCTTCTTTTATAATATATGCATTTAATGGTATAAATTTCTCTCTAAGCACTGCTCTCACTAAATCCTATAAATTTTAATTTGCTGTATTTTCATATTCATTTAGTTCAAAATATTTAAACATTTTTTCTTGACATTTCTTAACTCATGTATTATTTAACAAGGTGATATTTAATTTCCAAATACTGGGGGATTTCCAGCTATCTTTTAATTATCGATCTCTAGTTTACTTCCAATGTGGTCTGAGAACATACTTTGTATGACTTCTATATTTTAAATGTGTTAATGTGTATTTTATGGCCCACACCTTAACAAGATATGTGGCATCTCTTGGTGAATGTTCCATGTGTGTTTCAGCAGATTACATATACTGCTGTTGTTGGAAGCAGTATTCTCTAAATAAATATAGATGAAGTAATTGATAGTGGTGTTCAGGTCAACTATATCCTTGCTGATTTTCTACATGTTTGATCTATCAATTATTTAAAGAGGCATGTTAAAGTCTCCAGCTATAATAGTGGATTTCCTGTTTTTATTTTCATTTCTATCAGTATTTGCCTCACGTATTTTGACGTTTTATGGTTAGATACAAACACGCTTAGAATTGTCTTTTAGAAGTATTGACACCTTTATAATTGGGTAATGTGCCTCTTTATACTTCATTATTTTGCTTGTTTTGAAGCCTACTTTGTCTGAAATTAATATATCTACTTCAACTTTCTTTTAATTAGCATTATTATGGTATTTTTTTTAAAGGAGTAGAAAAAGTATCTTTTTCTATCCCTTTAGCTTTAACCTGTATGAGTGTTCATATTTAAAGTGGATTTCTTATAGACAACATAGTTGGCTTTTATTTTATTTTTTTACTGACTTTCACAATCTCTGTCTTTTAATTGCTATATTTATTTATTTATTTATTTATTTTAACATCTTTATTGGGGTATAATTGCTTTACAATGGTGTGTTAGTTTCTGCTTTATAACAAAGTGAATCAGCTATACATATACATATGTTCCCATATGTCTTCCCTCTTGCATCTCCCTCCCTCCCACTCTCCCCATCCCACCCTTCCAGGCTGTCACAAAGCACCGAGCTAATATCCCTGTGCCTTGCGGCTGCTTCCCCCCAGCTATCTACCTTACTACGTTTGTTAGTGTGTATATGTCCATGACTCTCTCTCGCCCTGTCAAAACTCACCCTTCCCCCTCCCCATATCCTCAAGTCCGTTCTCCAGTAGGTCTGCGTCTTTATTCCTGTCTTACCCCTAGGTTCTTCATGACATTATTTCCCCTTAAATTCCATATATATGTGTTAGCATACGGTATTTGTCTTTTTCTTTCTGACTTACTTCACTCTGTATGACAGACTCTAGGTCTATCCATCTCATTACAAATAGCTCAATTTCATTTCTTTTTAAGGCTGAGTAATATTCCATTGTGTATATGTGCCACATCTTCTTTATCCATTCATCCGATGATGGGCGCTTAGGTTGTTTCCATCTCCGGGCTATTGTAAATAGAGCTGCAATGAACATTTTGGTACATGACTCTTTTTGAATTTTGGTTTTCTCAGGGTATATGCCCAGTAGTGGGATTGCTGGGTCATATGGTAATTCTATTTGTAGTTTTTTAAGGAACCTCCATACTGTTCTCCATAGTGGCTGAACCATTTCACATTCCCACCAGCAGTGCAAGAGTGTCCCCTTTTCTCCACACCCTCTCCAACATTTATTGTTTCTAGATTTTTTGATGATGGCCATTCTGACTGGTGTGAGATGATATCTCATTGTAGTTTTGATTTGCATTTCTCTAATGATTAATGATGTTGAGCATTCTTTCATGTGTTTGTTGGCATTCTGTATATCTTCTTTGGAGAAATGTCTATTTAGGTCTTCTGCCCATTTTTGGATGGGGCTGTTTGTTTTTTTGTTATTGAGCTGCATGAGCTGCTTGTAAATTTTGGACATTAATCCTTTGTCAGTTGCTTCATTTGCAAATGTTTTCTCCCATTCTGAGGGTTGTCTTTTGGTCTTGGTTATGGTTTCCTTTGCTGTGCAAAAGCTTTGAAGTTTCATTAGGTCCCATTTGTTTATTTTTGTTTTTATTTCCATTACTCTAGGAGGTGGGTCAGAAAGGATCTTGCTGTGATTTATGTCATAGAGTGTTCTTCCTATGTTTTCTTCTAAGAGTTTGATAGTTTCTGGCCTTACATTTAGGTCTTTAATCCATTTTGAGCTTATTTTTGTGTATGGTGTTAGGGAGTGATCTAATCTCATACTTTTACATGTACCTGTCCAGTTTTCCCAGCACCATTTATTGAAGAGGCTGTCCTTTCTCCACTGTACATTCCTGCCTCCTTTATCAAAGATAAGGTGTCCATATGTGCGTGGGTTTATCTCTGGGCTTTCTATCCTGTTCCACTGATCTATCTTTCTGTTTTTGTGCCAGTACCATACTGTCTTGATTACTGTTGCTTTGTAATATAGTCTGAAGTCAGGGAGCCTTATTCCTCCAGCTCCTTTTTTCGTTCTCAAGATTGCTTTGGCTATTCGGGGTCTTTTGTGCTTCCATACAAATTACGAAATTTTTTGTTCTAGTTCTGTGAAAAATGCCAGTGGTAGTTTGATAGGGATTGCATTGAATCTGTAGATTGCTTTGGGTAGTAGAGTCATTTTCACAATGTTGATTCTTCCCATCCAAGAACATGGTATATCTCTCCATCTATTTGTATCATCTTTAATTTCTTTCATCAGTGTCTTACAATTTTCTGCATACAAGTCTTTCGTCTCCTTAGGTAGGTTTATTCCTAGATATTTTATTCTTTTTGTTGCAATGGTAAATGGGAGTGTTTTCTTGATTTCACTTTCAGATTTTTCATCATTAGTATATAGGAATGCCAGAGATTTCTGTGCATTCATTTTGTATCCTGCTACTTTACCAAATTCATTGATTAGCTCTAGTAGTTTTCTGGTAGCATCTTTAGGATTCTCTATGTATAGTATCATGTCATCTGCAAACAGTGACAGCTTTACTTCTTCTTTTCCGATTTGGATTCCTTTTATTTCCTTTTCTTCTCTGATTGCTGTGGCTAAAACTTCCAATACTATGTTGAATAAGAGTGGTGAGAGTGGGCAACCTTGTCTTGTTCCTGATCTTAGTGGAAATGCTTTCAGTTTTTCACCATTGAGGATGATGTTTGCTGTGGGCTTGTCATATATGGCCTTTATTATGTTGAGGAAAGTTCCCTCTATGCCTACTTTATGGAGGGTTTTTATCATAAATGGGTGTTGAATTTTGTCGAAAGCTTTCTCTGCATCTATTGAGATGATCATATGGTTTTTCTCCTTCAATTTGTTAATATGGTTTATCACATTGATAGATTTGCATATATTGAAGAATCCTTGCATTCCTGGAATAAACCCCACTTGATCATGGTGTATGATCCTTTTAATGTGCTGTTGGATTCTGTTTGCTAGTATTTTGTTGAGGATTTTTGCGTCTATGTTCATCAGTGATATTGGCCTGTAGTTTTCTTTCTTTGTGACATCCTTGTCTGGTTTTGGTAACAAGGTGATGGTGGCCTCGTAGAAGGAATTTGGGAATGTTCCTCCCTCTGCTATATTTTGGAAGAGTTTGAGAAGGATAGGTGTTAGCTCTTCTCTAAACGTTTGATAGAATTCACCTGTGAAGCCATCTGGCCCTGGGCTTTTGTTTGTTGGAAGATTTTTAATCACAGTTTCAATTTCAGTGCTTGTGATTGGTCTGTTCATATTTTCTATTTCTTCCTGATTCAGTCTTGGCAGGTTGTGCATTTCTAAGAATTTGTCCATTTCTTCCAGATTGTCCATTTTATTGGCATAGAGTTGCTTGTAGTAATCTCTCATGATTTTTTTTATTTCTGCAGTGTCAGTTGTTACTTCTCCTTTTTCATTTCTAATTCTATTGATTTGAGTCTTCTCCCTTTTTTTCTTGATGAGTCTGGCTAGCGGTTTATCTATTTTGTTTATCTTCTCAAAGAACCAGCTTTTAGTTTTATTGATCTTTGCTATTGTTTCCTTCATTTCTTTTTCATTTATTTCTGATCTGATTTTTATGATTTCTTTCCTTCTGCTAGCTTTGGGGTTTTTTTGTTCTTCTTTCTCTAATTGCTTGAGGTGCAAGGTTAGGTTGTTTATTCGAGATGTTTCCTGCTTCTTAAGGTGGGCTTGTATTGCTATAAACTTCCCCCTTAGAACTGCTTTTGCTGCATCCCATAGGTTTTGGGTCGTTGGGTCTCCAATCTCATTTGTTAATAGGTATATTTTTATTTCCTCTTTGATTTCTTCAGTGATCACTTCATTATTAAGTAGTGTATTGTTTAGCCTCCATGTGTTTGTATTTTTTACAGATCTTTTCCTGTAATTGATACCTAGTCTCATGGCGTTGTGGTCAGAAAAGATACTTGATACAATTTCAGTTTTCTTAAATTTACCAAGGCTTGATTTGTGACCCAAGATATGATCTATCCTGGAGAATGTTCCATGAGCACTTGAGAAAAATGTGTATTCTGTTGTTTTTGGATGGAGTGTCCTATAAATATCAATTAAGTCCATCTTGTTTAATGTATCATTTAAAGCTTGTGTTTCCTCATTTATTTTCATTTTGGATGATCTGTCCATGGGTGAAAGTGGGGTGTTAAAGTCCCCTACTATGAATGTGTTACTGTCGATCTCCCCTTTTATGGCTGTTAATATTTGCCTTATGTATTGAGGTGCTCCTATATTGGGTGCATAAATATTTACAATTGTTATATCTTCTTCTTGGATCGATCCCTTGATCATTATGTAGTGTCCTTCTTTGTCCCTTTTTATAGTCCTTATTTTAAAGTCTATTTTGTCTGATATGAGAATTGCTACTCCAGCTTTCTTTTGGTTTCCATTTGCATGGAATATCTTTTTCCATCCCCTTACTTTCAGTCTGTATGTGTCTCTAGGTCTGAAGTGGGTCTCTTGTAGACAGCATATATAAGGGTCTTGTTTTTGTATCCATTCAGCCAATCTGTGTCTTTTGGTGGGAGCATTTAGTCCATTTACATTTAAGGTAATTATCGATATGTATGTTCCTATTTCCATTTTCTATATTGTTTTGGGTTCGCTACTATAGGTCGTTTCCTTCTCTTGTGTTTCATGTCTAGAGAAGTTCCTTTAGCATTTGTTGTAAAGCTGGTTTGGTGGTGCTGAACTCTCTCAACTTTTGCTTGTCTGTAAAGGTTTTAATTTCTCCATCAAATGTGAATGAGATCCTTGCTGGGTAGAGTAGTCTTGGTTGCAGGCTTTTCTCCTTCATCACTTTCAGTATGTCCTGCCACTCCCTTCTGGCTTGTAGGGTTTCTGCTGAGAGATCAGCTGTTAACCTTATGGGGATTCCCTTGTGTGTTATTTGTTGTTTTTCCCTTGCTGCTTTTAATATGCTTTCTTTGTATTTAATTTTTGACAGTTTGATTAATATGTGTCTTGGTGTGTTTCTCCTTGTATTTATCCTGTATGGGACTCTCTGTGCTTCCTGGACTTGATTAACTATTTCCTTTCCCATATTAGGGAAGTTTTCAACTATAATCTCTTCAAATATTTTCTCAGTCCCTTTCTTTCTTTCTTCTTCTTCTGGAACCCCTATAATTCGAATGTTGGTGCGTTTCATGTTGTCCCAGAGGTCTCTGAGACTGTCCTCAGTTCTTTTCATTCTTTTATCTTTATTCTGCTCTGCAGTAGTTATTTCCACTACTTTATCTTCCAGGTCACTTATCCGTTCTTCTGCCTCAGTTATTCTGCTATTGATCCTATCTAGAGTGGTTTTAATTTCATTTATTGCATTGTTCATCGTTGCTTGTTTCATCTTTAGTTCTTGTAGGTCCTTGTTAACTGTTTCTTGCATTTTGTCCATTCTACTTCCAAGATTTCGGATCATCCTTACTATCATTATTCTGAATTCTTTTTCAGGTAGATTGCCTATTTCCTCTTCATTTGTTAGGTCTGGTGGGTTTTTATCTTGCTCCTTCATCTGCTGTGTGTTTTTCTGTCTTCTCATTTTGCTTATCTTACTGTGTTTGGGGTCTCCTTTTTGCAGGCTGCACGTTCGTAGTTCCCGTTGTTTTTGATGTCTGTCTCCAGTGGCTAATGTTGTTTCAGTGGGTTGTGTAGGCTTCCTGGTGGAGGGGACTAGTGCCTGTGTTGTGCTGGATGAGGCTGGATCTTGTCTCTCTAGTGGGCAGGTTCACGTCTGGTGGTGTGTTTTGGGGTGTCTGTGGCCTTATTATGATTTTAGGCAGCCTCTCTGCTAATGGGTGGGGTTGTGTTCCTGTTTTGCTAGTTGTTTGGCATAGGTTGTCCAGCACTGTGGCTTGCTGGTTGTTGAGTCAAGCTGGGTGCTGGTGTTAAGATGGAGGTCTCTGGGAGATTTCCACCGTTTAATATTATGTGGAGCTGGGAGGTCTCTTGTTGACCAGTGTCCTGAAGTTGGCTCTCCTACCTCAGAGGCAGAGCCCTGACTCCTGGCTGGAGCACCAAGAGCCTTTCATCCACACGGCTCAGAATAAAAGGGAGAAAAAGTAGAGAGAATTAGTAGAAGTATGAGTAAAGAAAGAAGGAAAGGAGGAAAGGAAGGAAGGAAGAAAGAAGCAAAGAAGGAAAGAAAGGAGGGAGGGAGGGAGGGAGGAAGGAAGGAAGGAGCGAAAGAAGGAAAAAAGGACAGAAAGATGATACAGTAAAAATAAAATAAAGTATAATATAGTTATTGAATTAAAAAATATTTAGAAAAAAAAAAAAGGGACGGATAGAACCTTAGGACAAATGTTGGAAGCAAAGCTATACAGAGAAAATCTTACACAGAAGCATACACATACACCTTCACAAAGAGAGGTAAAGGGGGAAAAATCATAAATCCTGCTCCCAGAGACCACCTCCTCAATTTGGGGTGATTCGTTGTCTAAAGGAGGGAAGGAAGGAAGGAAAGAAAGAAAGAACGAAGGTAAAGTATAATAAAGTTATTACAATTAAACTTAATTATTAAGAAAAAGAATTTTTTAAAAAAAAAATCATGGACGGATAGAGCCCTAGGACAAATGGTGGAAGCAAGAGTATACAGACAATATCTCACACAGAAGCATACACGTACACATTCACAAAAAGAGGAAAAGGGAAAAAAATCATAGATCTCGCTCCTAAATTCCCCCTCTTCAATTTGGGATCATTCCTTGTCTCTTCAGGTATTCCACAGATGCAGGGTATATCAAGTTGATTGTGGAGCTTTAATCCGCTGCTTCTGTGGCTGCTGGGAGAGATTTCCCTTTCTCTTCTTTGTTCTCACAGCTCACAGGAGCTCAGCTTTGGATTTGGCCCTGCCTCTGCGTGTAGGTCGCTGGAGGGCGTCTGTTTTTTCGCTCAGACAGGACGAGGTTAAAGGAGCCGCTGATTCGGGGCCTCCGGCTCACTCAGGCCGGGGGTTGGGGGATGGGGGAAGGAGGGGCACTGCGTGCGGGGCGGGCCTGCGGCGGCAGAGGCAGCGTGACGTTGCGGCAGAGGCCGGCGTGACATTGCACCAGCCTGAGGCCCGTCGTGCGTTGTCCCGGGGAAGTTGTCCCTGGATCCCGGGAACCTGGCAGTGGCGGGCTGCACAGGCTCTGCGGAAGAGGGGTGTGGAGAGTGACCTGTGCTCGCACACAGGCCCCTTGGTGGCGGCAGCAGCAGCCTTAGCGTCTCCCGCCCGGCTCTGGGGTCCGCGGTTTTAGCCGCGGCTCGCGCCCGTCTCTGGGGTTTGCGCTTTCCGCCGCGGCTCGCGCCCGTCTTGGGTTCGCGCTTTTAGCCGCGTCTCGCTCCCGTCTCTGGGGTTCGCGCTTTTAGCCGCGGCTCGCGCCCGTCTCTGGAGATCCTTTAAGTAGCGCTCTTAGACCCCTCTCCTCGTGCACCAGGAAACAAAGAGGGAAGAAAAAGTCTCTTGCCTCTTCGGCAGGTGCAGGCTTTTCCCCGAACTCCCTCCCGGCTAGTCGTGGTGCACTAACCCCTTCAGGCTATGTTCAAGCCGCCAACCCCAGTCCTCTCCCTGAGCTCCGTCCAAAACCAAAACCCGAGCCTCAGCTCGCAGCCCCGCCCGCCCCGGCGGGTGAGCAGACAAGCCTCTCGGGTTGGTGAGTGCTGGTCGGCACCGATCGTCTGTGCAGGAATCTCCCCGCTTTGCCCTCCGCACCCGTCGCTGTGCACTACTCCGCGGTCCCAAATCTCCCTCCTCCGTCTCCCGCAGTCTCCGCCCGCGGAGGGGCTTCCTAGTGTGTGGAAACTTTTCCTCCTTCACAGCTCCCTCCCACTGGTGCAGGTGCCGTCCTTATTCTTTTGTCTCTGTTTTTTCTTTTGCCCTACCCAGGTACGTGGGGAGTTTCTTGCCTTTTGGGAGGTCTGAGGTCTTCTGCCAGCCTTCAGTAGGAGTTCTGTAGGAGTTGTTCCACGTGTGGATGTATTTCTGGTGTATCCGTGGGGAGGAAGGCGATCTCCGCGTCTTACTCTTCCGCCATCTTCAAGGTCCCCCCCCCCAATTGCTGTATTTAAACCATTCACACTCAGAGTGATTTTTGATATTGTTGGATTAATAACTACCATGTTAGTAGTTGTTCTGTATTAGTTGTACTTGTTCTCCCCCCCCCGCTTTTTCTGCCTTATCTGGTTTTAAACAGTATTTTACCTAATTCTAGTTTACTGCCTCTCTTAATAAATTAATTATATATATTTTTAAAAATAGTGGTTACTGGGCTTCCCTGGTGGCACAGTGGTTGAGAGTCCGCCTGCTGATGCAGGGGACATGGGTTCATGCCCCGGTCCGGGAGGATCCCATATGCTGCAGAGCAGCTGGGCCTGTGAGCCATGGCCGCTGGGCCTCTGCTTCCAGAGCCTGTGTTCTGCAGCAGGAAAGGCCACAACAGTGACAGGCCCGCGTACTGAAAAAAAAAAAAAATAGTGGTTACTATATACATTTTTCTCTAATGTAAGCTTGCAATATTCATTTTTCCCTAATCGAAATCTATCTTCAAATAGCATGGTACCACTTCATGGGTAATACAGGTACCTTATAACAGAATATTTCCAATGTCTCCTTCTGTTCTTTATGAAATTGGCATAATTTATTTCATTTATCCATATGCTATAATTACCAATATGTTGTTTGTATTATTACTTTATAGTGTTATCTGTTAATTAATTCAGAGTAAGAAAAGTAAAATATTTTATTTTACTTTTATTTATTCTTTCTCTGACATTCATCTTTTCTTATGTGGATCTGTGTTTCTGACCTATATCACTTTCCTTCTCCCTAAAGAATTTCTTTTAACATTTATTGCAGGGCAGTTCTGGCAATGAATTCCTTCATTTTTGTTTGTCTGAAAAGGTATTTATTTCTACTTTATTTTGAAGAATTATTTCATGGATATGAAATTCTGGATTGTGGTGTACTTTCTTTCAACAATAAGTATTTCACTCCACCTTTTTCTTGCTTGCCTGGTTTCCGATGGAAGTCCACTGTAATTGTAATTCTTATTCTTGGTCCTATATAGATTATATTTTTCCTCTACCTCTTTCTAAATTTCCTCTTTGTCTTTGGTATTCTGCAGTTGGGTATGATATTCAAAGATACAGAGTTGCTTTGGGTGTGGGTGTAGAGGGGAGAATTTATCCTGTTGGGTGCTGTCTGAGCTTCCTGGTTCTGTGTTTTGGTTTCTGACCTTAACTTTGGAAAGTTCCTGGTCATTATTATTTCAAATATTTCTTCTGCTCTATACTCTCTTTCTTCTTCTGGTACTCTAATTATGTGTATGTAACACTTTCTGAAATTTCTCAGAGTTCTTAGATGTTGTATTTTTTTTAACTATGTATTTCAGCTTAAGACATTTCTATTGACCTAGCTCAAGCTTACTGCTTCTTTCCTTAAGCTGTATCCTCCACTGATGAGCCCATCAAAGGCCTTCATTTATGTTAGTGTCTTTTATTTCTAACATTTTATTTCAAGTTGTTTTAGAGTTCCATCTGTCAGCCTACATTACCCATCTCTTCTGCATATTGCCTACATTTTCCATTATTGTCTACATTTTCCATTATTCCCATAACATATTAATCATAGTTATTTTAAATTTCTTGTTTGATAATTCCAGTATCTGTGTCATAGCTGAGTCTGGTTCTTATGCTTTTTTGTCTCTTTAGACTGTGCTTTTCTTGCATTTTATCATGCCTTGTAATTTTTTTGTGAAAGCCAGATGTGATGTATCAGGTAATAGAATAAGTACTTAGGCCTCTAGTGTGAGGATTTATGTTAATCTGACTAGGAGTTGGGCTGTATTTAATGTTGTAGTTGCCACAGTCTTTAAATTTCTCTTGTCTTTTTTATTGACTTTGGGCTTCCCTAAGCACTCCTTCTCTGGAAGTGTGACAGTTCTTTCAGCTGTCATGTACTATTATTATTTGGCAGCCCTGTTGGTGTGATGGTAAAGAATGGGGGAGCAGATGTGTTCTATACCATTATGATTAAATACAAGTTTTTCAGTGGGTCTGTGTCCCTGGGCTGTGACCTTCCCAATGTCTTTTAGTTCCTCCTACTCTTAGTTGAGACAGGTAGGCTAGATGGGACTACAGTGGGGAAATGCCCTTCCCCCAGGTGGGATATGTCTCTGGTAAAATCTTTACCCCTGGAGAGTAGACCATTGTCATGGAAAACACTCATGTACATTTCACAATTACTCTTCTCCTTCCACTTCCAGATCTTTCTTGTCTCCTCAGTAATAGCCTGGTAGGGTTCCTGGAGGTAAAACCCATTAAAATATGGAAGCTCCCCAAAGACTAAAGCCCCAAAGAGTTTCCTCCTCTCATGCTAGTTTACACTCGGTCTCTAGCATTTCATCAAAACTACCATTTAACTATTCCTATCAGTTTATGGCTCCCCTAGCTTCTGCTCTGGGGAAACAGATCTTGGCTGTGATTCTCTGGTTTTGCCTATTTCTCCAGATTTTGACTAGTGGTTTGCCCTTGACCTCAGTTCTCCAAAGAGTCCCAGAAAAGTAATTGATTTTGAGTTTGTTCAGCGTTCAGCTTTTTGTTGTTTTAAGGACAGAAGTGATGATGTCTAAGGTCTTTATATATCAGAGCTGAAATTGGAAGAGCTTCTATTTTATTTTTATTTATATAATGGCAGTAAATCATTAAAAAAAATATATATATATAACTAGAAGGTTGGAATAATGGGGGCTTTCATTCAGAGATGAGGAAGTTAATGAATAATGATACTAAATGACTTGTGCAAGGTGGCATGTACATTTAACAGAAAGTAATCTTTAAATTTAACAAAATAGTAATATATTATTAATTTTCCTGAACTTACAATTTAAGAACTTCAGTTTAGAATTGAGGTTGGTATTTTTAATTTCTGCCTCTAAAATTTGCATCCACATGCAAAGTATATGCTGTCCTTTGTGTATTAAACCCAGTAATGCTTTCCAGGTGTTCATTTTGTACCAGGATGGTTATTATTGAAGATGATCATGTTTTTGTATTTTAATCTTGACAAACTAAAATATTTAGAGTGTTCAAAAATGTTTTAATACATGAAAGAAAAGCCAGTGTTTTGAGAGGATAGTCATTTTAAATACAAAGACGAGATTTAGCTTGCAATAGAAGGAGGGGAAATACTGAGATTAGAACTCTAGTTGTTGGCATATTTGTGGACATGAAACTTGAAGGAGAAATTAAATGAATGTTTAAAGAATCTCTTTTCACAGAAGTACCAATTTTAGGATTTTCAAAACCTGATTACCTAAGAAAATAAATAAAAATTTATATTTTTAAACAAACATGTTAAATATCGATTGTCTGTGTAAGGACTTTTCAAGGAATAGAAGAAAATGAGAATTAAAAACACATAAATGATCTTCACTTACCAAGATTGAACTAGTAAACCTGTTTCCCAGATCACTATTGTTGAACTATGTGTTAGTTACCATGCTAAATGTTTTGTATATAGCCTCTCAGTTAATCCTTGCAACAGTTAAACATTTATAAAATCTGAAACATAAAGAATTTAGTTGGCATTTCCAAAGTCTGTTCTGGGGCTTTTTCTTCCTCACTGTAGGAATTTTTCTTGGGAGAACGAATTCCCTTACTTCTAGGACCTTAATTCCTATGCATTGATAGCTCCCAAGCATACATTCCAGTCGGCTTTTCTCTTTCTTTCTCTCTACCTCTCTCTCTCTCTCTCTCTCCCCCTTCTTCTTTTCCTCCCTCCCCTTTCCTCCCTCCCCCTTCCTCCCTCCCTCCTTCTTTCATTTACTCCTTCCCTCCCTGCCCCACCCTCTCCTTTTCTAGACTTGTATGATCCTACTGCTCACTGGGTGCCTCTACTTATTGCACAGATACATCTAATTTTAACATGTCCAAAACAGCAGTTTACTTCACCCCACACTTTTTGCCCTGTGTTCTCTTTTACAATGGTGATATTGTCCATGTGATTGCTCAGTCCTGGGAAGTGGGTATAATTCTTGATTTATTGTTCCCTCTCACCCATCACCTCTAACTGATCATCAGTTCCCGTTGATTCTTTTTCCTAAACAGATTGTAAATCTGTCTACTTCTCTTTGTTCTTACTGTCACCACCAAGGTTTACGCCAAGTTGATTCTTGTAGGAATTACTACAATGTCCTCTTATGGGTATTCTCTTCTAGTGTCTTACCTCTCTACTCCATTTTACTCACTGTAGCCACAGTAAGCTTTCCAATATGACAGTGCCTCTTGGGGTAAATTCAAAACTCTACTATGATTTTTAAGGTTTTTCAAGACATTGACTCTCTGTTTCTCTCTGGCTTCTCCTCTCCTTCCAGTATACATTCATTCTCTCCCCCAACCACCCCCAGCTTTATTGAGGTATAGTTGACAGTTTAAAATTGTACAAAGTATGCAACTTGATGATTTGATATACATATACATTGTAAAATATTAATCACTATCAAACTACTTAACATACACATCACCTCACATAGTTACCATTTTCTTTTTTTATGTGTAGTGAGAACACAAGCTCTGCCCTCTTAGCAAATTTCAAGTGTACAATACAATACTGTTAAGTATAGTCACATTGCTTACTTACTTATGTACTTATTTATTTATTTTTAACATCTTTAATGCAGTATAATTGCTTTACAATGGTGTGTTAGTTTCTGCTTTATAACGAAGTGAATCAGTTATACATATACATATGTTCCCATATCTCTTCCCTCTTGCATCTCTCTCCCTCCCAACCTCCCTATTCCACACCCTAGATGGTCACAAATCACCTACTGATCCCCCTATGATATGTGGCTACTTCCCACTAGCTATCAATTATACATTTGATAGTGCATATATGTCCATGCCACTCTCTCACTTTGTCACAGCTTACCCTTACCCTCCCCCATATCCTCAAATCCATGCTCTAGTAGGTCTGTGTCTTTATTCCTGTCTTACCCCTAGGTTCTTCAAGACGTTTTTTTTTTCTTCTTCTTCTTAGATACCATATATACATGTTAGCATACGGTATTTGTTTTTCTCTTTCTGACTTACTTCATTCTGTATGACAGACTCTAGGTCTATCCACCTCATTACAAATAACTCAATTTTGTTTCTTGTTATGGCTGAGTAATATTCCATAGTATATATGTGCCACATCTTCTTTATCCATTCATCGGTCGATGGACACTTAGGCTGCTTCCATGTCCTGGCTATTGTAAATAGAGTTGCAATGAACATTTTGGTACATGACTCTTTTCGAATTATGGTTTTCTCAAGGTATATGCCCAGTAGTGGGATTGCTGGGTCGTATGGTAGTTCTATTTGTAGTTTTTAAGGAAACTCCATACTGATCTCCATAGTGGCTGTATCAATTTACATTCCCACCAACAGTGCAAGAATGTTCCTTTTTCTCCACACCCTCTCCAGCATTTATTGTTTCTAGATTTTTTGATGATGGCCATTCTGACTGGTGTGAGATGATACCTCATTGTACTTTTGATTTGCATTTCTCTAATGATTAATGATGTTGAGCATTCTTTCATGTGTTTGTTGGCAATCTGTATGTCTTCTTTGGAGAAATGTCTATTTAGGTCTTCTGCCCATTGTTAGATTACATTGTTGTTGTTGTGGGTTTTTTTTTTTTTTTTTTTTTTCTGAACTGCATAAGCTGATTGTAAATTTTGGAGATTAATCCTCTGTCAGTTGCTTCCTTGGCAAATATTTTCTCCCAATCTGAGGGTTGTCTTTTCATCTTATTTTTGGATACCTTTGCTGTGAAAAAGCTTTTAAGTTTCAGTAGGCCCCATCTGTTTATTTTTGTTTTTATTTCCATTTCTCTAGGATGTGGGTCAAAAAGGATCTTGCTGTGATTTATGTCATAGTGTGTTCTGTCTACGTTTTCCTCTAAGAGTTTAATAGTGTCTGGCCTTACATTTAGGTCTTTAATCCATTTTGAGTTTATTTTTGTGTTTAGTGTTAGTGAGTGTTCTAATTTCATACTTTTACATGTACCTGTCCAGTTTTCCCAGCACCACTTATTGAAGAGGCTGTCTTTTCTCCACTGTATATTCCTGCCTCCTTTATCAAAGATAAGGTGACCATATGTGCGTGGGATAATCTCTGGGCTTTCTATCCTGTTCCATTGATCTATCTTTCTGTTTTTGTGCCAGTACCATACTGTCTTGATTGCTATAGTTTTGTAGTATAGTCTGAAGTCAGGGAGCCTGATTCCTCCAGCTCTGCTTTTCGTTCTCAAGACTGCTTTTGCTATTCGGGGCCGTTTGTGTTTCCATACAAATTGTGAAAATTTTTGTTCTAGCTCTGTGAAAAATGCCAGTGGTAGTCTGATAGGGATTGCATTGAATCTGTAGATTGCTTTGGGTTGTAGAGTCATTTTCACAATGTTGACTCTTCCAATCCAAAACCATGGTATATCTCTCCACCTATTTGTATCATCTTTAATTTCTTTCATCAGTGTCTTATAATTTTTTACATACAGGTCTTTTGTCTCCTTAGGTAGGTTTATTCCTAGATATTTTATTCTTTTTGTTGCAATGGTAAATGGTAGTGTTTTCTTAATTTCACTTTCAGATTTTTCATCACTAATGTATAAGAATGCCAGAGATTTCTGTGCATTAATTTTGTATCCTGCTACTTTACCAAATTCATTGATTAGATCTAGTAGTTTTCTGGTAGCATCTTTAGGATTCTCTATGTAGAGTATCATGTCATCTGCAAACAGTGACAGCTTTATTTCTTATTTTCTGATTTGGATTCCTTTTACTTCTTTTTCATCTCTGATTGCTGTGGCTAAAACTTCTAAAATTATGTTGAATAAGAGTGGTGAGAGTGGGCAACCTTGTCTTGTTCCTGATCTTAGTGGAAATGGTTTTAGTTTTTCACCATTGAGGATGATGTGGCTGTTGGTTTGTCATATACGGCCTTTATTATGTTGAGGAAAGTTCCCTCTATGCCTACTTTCTGCAGTGTTTTTTTCATAAATGGGTGCTGAATTTTGTCAAAAGCTTTCTCTGCATCTATTGAGATGATCATATGGTTTTTCTCCTTCAATTTCTTAATATGGTGTATCACGTTGATTATTTACATATATTGAAGAATCCTTGCATTGTTGGAATAAACCCCACTTGGTCATGGTGTATGGTCCTTTTACTGTGCTGTTGGATTCTGTTTGCTAGTATTTTGTTGAGGATTTTGGCCTCTATGCTCATCAATGATATTGGCCTGTAGTTTTCTTTCTTTGTGACATCTTTGTCTGGTTTTGTTGTCAGGGTAATTGTGGCCTTGTAGAATGAGTTTGGGAGTGTTCCCTCTGCTATATTTTGGAAGAGTTTGAGAAGGATAGGTGTTAGCTCTTCTGTAAATGTTTGATAGAATTCGCCTGTGAAGCCATCTGGTCCTGGGCTTTTGTTTGTTGGAAGGTTTTTAATCACAGTTTCAATTTCAGTGCTTGTGATTGGTCTGTTCATATTTTCTATTTCTTCCTGGTTCAGTCCTGGCAGGTTGTGCATTTCTAAGAATTTTTCCATGTCTTCCAGGTTGTCCATTTTATTGGCATAGAGTTGCTTGTAGTAATCTCTCATGATCCTTTGTATTTCTGCAGTGGCAGTTGTTACTCCTTTTTCATTTCTAATTCTATTGATTTGAGTCTTCTCCTTTCTTTGGTTGATGAGTCTCGCTAATGGTTTAACAATTTTGTTTATCTTCTCTAAGAACCAATTTTTAGTTTTATTGATCTTTGCTATCTTTTCCTTTATTTCTTTTTCATTTATTTGTGATCTGATATTTATGATTTCTTTCCTTTTGCTAACTTTGGGGGTTTTTGTTCTTCTTTGTCTAATTGCTTTAGGTGCAAGTTTAGGTTGTTTATTTGAGATGTTTCTGTTTCTTAATGTAGGACTGTATTGCTATAAACTTCCCTCTTAGGACTGCTTCTGCTTAATCCCATAGGTTTTGGGTCATCGTGTTTCCATTGTCCTTTGTTTCTAGGTATTTTTTTTATTTCCTCTTTGATTTCTTCAGTGATCACTTCGTTATTAAGTAGTGTGTTGTTTAGCCTCCGTGTGTTTGTATTTTTTACAGATCTTTTCCTGTAATTGATATCTAGTCTCATAATGTTGTGGTTGGATGTTACTTGATGCGATTTCAATTTTCTTAAATTTACCAAGGCTATATTTGTGACCCAAGATATGACCTATCCTGGAGAATGTTCCATGAACACTTGAGAAAAATGTGTATTCTGTTGTTTTTGAATGGAATGTCTTATTATATCAATTAAGTCTCTCTTGTTTAAGGTGTCATTTAAAGCTTGTGTTTCCTTATTTATTTTCACTTTGGATGATCTTTCCATGGGTGAAAGTGGGGTATTAAAGTCCCCTACTATGATTGTGTTACTGTCGATTTCCCCTTTATGGTTGTTAGTATTTGCCTTATATATTGAGGTGCTCCTATGTTGGGTGCATAAATATTTACAATTGTTATATCTTCTTCTTGGATTGACCCCTTGATCATTATGTAGTTTTCTTGTTTGTCTCTTGTAAGAGTCTTTATTTTAAAGTCTATTTTGTCTGATATGAGAACTGCTACTCCAGCTTTCTTCTGATTTCCATTTGCATGGAATACCTTTTTCCATCCCCTCACTTTCAGTCTGTATGTGTCCCTAGGTCTTAAGTGGGTCCCTTGTAGACAGCATATATGCGGGTCTTGTTTTTGTATCCATTCAGCCAGTCTGTGTCTTTTGGTGGGAGCATTTAATCCATTTACATTTAAGTTATTTATCGATATGTATGTTCCTATTCCCATTTTCTTAATTGTTTTGTGTTTGTTATTGTAGGTCTTTTCCTTCTCTTGTGTTTCTTGCCTGGAGTAGTTCTTTTAACATTTGTTGTAAAGCTGGTTTGGTGGTGCTGAACTCTCTCAGCTTTTGCTTGTCTGTAAAGGTTTTAATTTCTCCATCAAATCTGAATGAGATCCTTGCTCGGTAGAGTAATCTTGGTTGTAGGCTTTTCTCCTTCATCACTTTAAATATTTCCTACCACTCCCTTCTGGCTTGCAGAGTTTTTGCTGAAAGATCAGCTGTTAACCTTATGGGGATTCCCTTGTGTGTTATTTGTTGTTTTTCCCTTGCTGCTTTTAATATGTTTTCTTTGTATTTAATTTTTGATAGTTTGATTAATATATGTCTTGGCATGTTTCCCATTGGATTTATCCTATATGGGTCTCTCTGTGCTTCCTGGACTTGATTAACTATTTCCTTTCCCATATTAGGGAAATTATCAACTATAATCTCTTCAAATATTTTCTCAGTACCTTTCTTTTTCTCTTCTTCTTCTGGAACCCCTATAATTCGAATGTTGGTGCATTTAATGTTGTTCCAGAGGTCTCTGAGACTGTCCTCAGATCTTTTCATTCTTTTTTCTTTATTCTCCTCTGCAGTAGTTATTTCCACTACTTTATCTTTCAGGTCACTTATCCTTTCTTCTGCCTCAGTTATTCTGCTATTGATCCCTTCTAGAGTATTTTTAATTTCATTTATTGTGTTGTTCATCATTGCTTGTTTCATCTTTAGTTCTTCTAGGTCCTTGTTAAATGTTTCTTGCATATTCTCTATTCTATTTCCAAGATTTTGGATCATCTTTTCTATCATTATTCTGAATTCTTTTTCAGGTAGACTGCCTATTTCCTCTTCATTTGTTAGGTCTGGTGGGTTTTTACCTTGCTCCTTCATCTGCTGTGTGTTTTTTTGTATTTTCATTTTGCTTATCTTACTGTGTTTGTGGTCTCTTTTTCGCAGGCTGCAGGTTCGTAGTTCCCATTGTTTTTGGTGTCTGTCCCCAGTGGCTAAGGTTGGTTCAGTGGGTTGTGTAGGTTTCCTGGTGCAGGAGACTAGTGCCTGTGTTCTGGTGGATGAGGCTGGATCTTGTCCTTTCTGGTGGGCAGGTCCACGTCTGCTGGTGTGTTTTGGGATGTCTGTGGCCTTATTATGACTTTAGGCAGCCTCTCTGCTAATTTATGGGCCTGTGTTCCTGTCTTGCTAGTTGTTTGGCATAGGGTGTCCAGTACTGTAGCTTGCTGGTTGTTGAGGGAAGCTGGGTGTTGGTGTTGAGATGGAGATCTCTGGGAGATTTTCACTGTTTGATATTACGTGGTGCTGGGAGGTGTCTTGTGGACCTTCAGTGTCCTGAAGTTGGCTCTCCCACCTCAGTGGCACAGCCCTGGCACCTGGCTGGAGCATCAAGAGACTTTCCTCCACACGACTCAGAATAAAAGGGAGAAAATATAGAATGAAAGAAAGAGGATAAAATAAAATAAATATAAAATAAATTAAAGTTATTAAAATAAAAAATAATTATTAAGAAAAATAAATTAAAAAGTAACAAACAAACAAACAACCAAAAAAAATGAAAGGACAGAACCCTAGGGCAAATGGTGAAAGCAAAGCTATACAGACAAAACCTCACACCGAAGCATACACATACACACTCACAAAAAGAGGAAAAGGGGAAAAAATAATCTCTCTTACTCCCAAAGTCCACCTCCTCAATTTAGGATGATTCATTGTCTAATCAGGTATTCCACAGATGTAGGGTACATCAAGTTGATTGTAGATCTTTAATCCGGTGCTTCTGAGGCTGCTGGGAGAAATTTCCCTTTCTCTTCTTTGTTCGCACAGCTCCCAGGGTTCAGCTTTGGATTTGGCCCCATCTCTGCCTGTGGGTTGCCTGAGGGTGTCTGTTCTTCGCTCAGACAGGACGGTGTTTAAGGAGCCGCTGATTCGGGGGCTCTGGCTGGCTCAGGCCGGGGGAAGGGAGGTGTATGAATGTGGGGCGAGCCTGCGGTGGCAGAGGCCATGGTGACGCTGCACCAGCCTGAGGCGTGCTGTGTGTTTTACTGGGAAAGTTGTCCCTGGATCATGGGACCCTGGCACTGGCGGGCTGCACAGGCTCCTAGAGGGGAGGTGGTGATAGTGACCTGTGTTTGCATACAGGCTTCTTGGCTGCAACAGCAGGCTTAGAGTCTCATGCCCGTCTCTGGGGTCCACTGATAGCCGCAGCTCGCGCCCATCTCTGGAGCTCCTTTAAGCAGTGCTCTTAATCCCCTCTCCTCAAGCACCAGGAAACAAAGAGGCAAGAAATAGTCTCTTGTCTCTTCGGCAGCTCCAGACTTTTCCCAGACACCCTCCGGGCTAGCCGTGGTGCACTAACCCCTTCAGGCTGTGTTCACTCCACCAACCCCAGCCCTCTTCCTGGGAGCTAAGCTCTGAAACCCGAGCCTCAGCTCCCAGCCCCGCACTTCCCGGTGGGGGAGCAGAGAAACCTCTCGGGCTGGTGAGTGCTGGTCATCATCGATCCTCTGTGCGGGACTCTCTCTGCTTTGTCCTCCGCACCCCTCTTGCTGTGCTCTCCTCCGTGGCTCTGAAGCCACAGTCTCCGCCCGCAAAGGGACTTCTAGTGTGTGGAAACATTTCCTCCTTCACGGCTCCCTCCCACTGGTGCAGGTCCCCTCCCTATTCTTTTGTCTCTGTTTTTTCTCTTTTCTTTTGCCCTCCCCAGGTACCTGGGGAGTTTCTTGCCTTTTGGGAGGTCTGAGGTCTTCTGCCAGTGTTTAGTGTGTGTTCTATAGGAGCAGTTCCACATGTAGATGTATTTCTGATGTATCTGTGCGGAGGAAGGTGATCTCCGCGTTCTACTCTTCCACCATCTTCTCCTGTCTCACATTGTTTACTTTAGATCTCCAGAACTTATACATCTTGCATATCTGAAATTGTGTACCCCTTGAAAAACATCTCCCCATTTCCCTTTCCCCCTGGCCCCTGGTAACCACAATTCTACTCCAATATATTCTTTGAGTACACTGATTTTTCTTTTCAGTGTTCAACCCGTATTCTTTCTTGCATCCTACCTTTGTAGTTGGCATTTCTTCTGCCTAGAATACTCTTCCTCTTTACAGATCTTCCCCCACTAGCCCTTATTTTTCACTTGTGTCTCAGTAGAAATGTCACTTCTTCTAAGAAGCCTTCACTTCTTCCAAGGTTTCCTTATGTCCCTATTCTCCTAATATGTGGATTAGTTTTCTTTTCTACACTCTCTCACATCACCCTATGTCCCTTAGAATTGCCCTCATCATACTGTATTTGGCTGTTCAATTGTTACATCCTCCATCAAAATTATAGGATCAATAAGGAGTTGTCTACATATATTCTTAACACAAAACTATATGGGCACATAGTAGGATCTTGATAAATATTTGATGAAAGAATGGATGAAACTGTTATATGTTAAATGACAAGTCGTATATATATATTTTTAACTGAAGTATAGTTGATTTACAATATTGTTAGTTTCAGGTGTATAGCAAGCAAAGTGATTCCGATATATAGATAGATAGATAGATAGATAGATAGATAGATAGATAGATAGATTCCTTTCTGTTATAGGTTATTACAAGACATTGAATATAGTTCCCTGTGCTATACAGTAAATCTTTGTTGTTTATTTTAGTATGGTAGTGTGTATGTGTTAATTCTGTACTCCTAATTTATCCCCCACCCCCAATTTCCCCTTTGGTAACCATAAGTTTGTTTTCTATGTTTGTGAGTCTATTTCTGTTTCATAAATAATTTAATTTGTGCTATTTTTTCGATTCCACCTGTGTTATATAATATTTTTCTCTGTCTGACTTAGTATGATAATCTGTAGGTCCATCCATATTGCTGCAAATGAACTTATTTCATTCTTTTTTATGGCTAACATTCCATTATATATATATATACACACACACACAGTATCTTCTTTTTTTTTTTTTTTTTTTTTTTTGTGGTACATGGGCCTCTCACTGTTGTGGCCTCTCCCATTGCGGAGCACAGGCTCCAGACGTGCAGGCTCAGCAGCCATGGCTCACGGGCCTAGCTGCTCTACAGCATGTGGAATCTTCCCGGACCAGGGCACGAACCTGTGTCCCCTGCATCGGCAGGCGATCTCTCAACCACTGCGCCACCAGGGAAGCCCTCACAGTATCTTCTTTATTCATTCATCTGTCAACGGACGTTTAGGTTGCTTCCATGTCTTGGCTATTGTAAATAGTGCTGCTGTGAACATTTGGCATGCACGTATCTTTTCAAGTTAAAATTTCATCTTTTCCAGATATATCCCCAAGAGTGGGATTACTAGGTCATATGATAACTCTATTTTTAGTTTTCTAAGAGTCTTCCATACTGTTCTCCTTAGTAGCTGC
Source organism: Phocoena sinus (assembly GCF_008692025.1). Taxonomy (NCBI): domain Eukaryota; kingdom Metazoa; phylum Chordata; class Mammalia; order Artiodactyla; family Phocoenidae; genus Phocoena; species Phocoena sinus. The sequence continues at coordinate 34,278,302 of NC_045779.1, forward strand.
ACCAAGTTACAGTCCCACCAACATTGTAGGAGGGTTCCTTTTCTCCACATCCTCTCCTGCATTGATGACTATTCTGACCAGTATGAGGTGATACGTCATTGTAGTTTTGATTTGCATTTCTCTAATAATTAGCAATAATGAGCATTTTTTATGTGCCTGTATGCTTTCTTTGGAAAATTGTCTCTTTAGGTCTTCCTCCCATTTTATGATGGGTTGTTTCTGTGAAATTGAGTTGTATGAGCTGTTTATATATTTTGGAAATTAAGCCCTTGTCGTAGCATCATTTACAAATATTTTCTTCCATTCTGTAGGTTGTCTTTTCATTTTGTTTATACTTTCCTTTGCTGTACAAAAGCCTTTACATTTGATAAGGTCTCATTTGTTTATTTTTGCTTTCATTTCTATTGCCTTGGGAGACTGACCCATGAAAATATTTGTACGATTTATGTCAGAGAATGTTTTGCCTATGTATTCATTTAGGAGTTTTATGGTGTCATGTCTTATGTTTAAGTCTTTAAGCCATTTTGAGTTTATTTTTGTGTATGGTGAGAGGTTGTGTTCTAACTTCATTGATTTACATGCAGCTGTCTAACTTTCCCAACACCCTTTGCTGAAAAGACTCCTTTCCCATTGTACCTTCTTGCCTCCTTTGTCGAAGATTAATTGACTGTGGTGTGTGGGTTTATTTCTGGGCTCTTTCTTCTTTTCCATTGATCCATATTCTGTTTTTGTGCCAGTACCACACTGTTTTATTACTGTAGCTATGTAGTATTCTCTGAAGTCTGGGATGGTTATGCCTCCTGCTTGGTCCTTTTTTCAGGATTGCTTTGGCAGTTCTAAATCTTTTATGGTTCCAGATGAATTTTAGGGTTATTTGTCCTAGTTCTATGAAAAGTGCATTGGTAATTTGATAGGGATTGTGTTAAATCTGTAGATTGCTTTGGGTACTATTGCCATTTTAACAATATTAATTCTTCCAATCCAAGAGCATGTGATATCTTTCCATTTCTTTGAATCATCTTCAGTTTCCTTTATTAATGTTTTATAGCTCTCAGCTTATGAGTCTTTCACCTTCTTGGTGAGGTTTATTCCTAAGTATTTTATTTTTGGGGTTGTGATTTTAGAAAGTATTGTTTTTTTTTTTTTTTACATTCTTTCTGATATTTCATTGTTGTTGTAAAGAAATGCAACTGACTTCTGTATGTTAATCTTGTATCTTGCTACATTACTGAATTTACTTATCAGTTTTAGCAGATTTTGTGTGGAGTCTTTAGGGTATCATACAGTGTATCATCTATATATAATTACAATTTTACCTCTTCCCTTCCAATTTGGATACATTTTATTTTTTTTTCTTGCCTGATTGCTGTGGCTAGGACTCCCAATACTGTGTTGAATAGAAGAGGTGAGAGTGGGCAATGTTGTCTTGTTCCAGATTTTAGCAGGAAGGCTTTCAGCTTTTCACCTTTGACTATTATATTGGCTGTGGGTTTGTCACAAATAGTTTTTACTATTTTGAGATATGTTCCCTCTCCATCCACTTTGGTAAGAATTTTTATCATGAATGGATGTTGAATTTTGTCAAATGCTTTTTCTGCATCTATTGAGATGATCATGTGGTTTTTGTTTTTTCTTTTGTTTATATGGTGTATCACATTGATTTGTGTGTGTTGAACCATCCTTGTAAACTTGGGATGAATCCCACTTGGTCACGGTTATGATCATTTTCATGCGTTGTTGGATTTGGTTTGTTAATATTTTGTTGAGAAGTTTCGCGTCTATATTCATCAAAAATATTGGCCTGTAATTTTTTTTCTGATGGTGTCTTAGTCTGGTTTTATTATCAGTGTTATAGTGGCTTCATTAAAATGTCCTTGGGAGTGTTCCCTGCTCTTCAATTTTCTGTAAGAATTTGAGAAGAATTGATATAAATTCTTCTTTGTATGTTTGCTAGAATTCACCTGTGAAGCCATCTGGTCCTGGACTTTTATTTGTAGGGAGTTTTTAAATTACAGACTCTATTTCAGTTCTAGTGATCAGTCTGTTCAAATTATCTGTTTCTTCTTGATTCAATTTTGGAGGGCTGTATGTTTCTAGAAACTTGTCCCATTTCTTCTAGGTTGCCAAATTTTTGACATATAATTATTCATAGTATTCCCTTATGGTTTTTTGTTATTCTGTAGTATCAATTGTTATGTCTCCTTTTTCATTTTTTATTTTGTTTATTTGGATTTTCTCTCTTTTCTTCCTGGTGAGCCTGGCCAGAGGTTTGTCAATCTTGTTTATCCTTTCAACGAATCAACTCCTGGTCTTACTGATTTTTTCCTATTTTTTAAATTTCTATTTTATTCATTTCCTTTCTAGTTTTTATTATTTCCTTCCTTCTTCTGACTTCAGGTTTTGTTTTTCTTCTTTTTCTAATTCTTTTAAGTGGTTGGTTAATTTGTTTATTTGAGATTTTTCTTCTTTATGGAGGAAGGCCTGTATCTCTATAAACTTCCCTCTAAGAATTGCTTTTGCTGTATCCCATAGACTTTGTATGGCTGTGTTTTCATTGTCATTTGTCTCAAGGTATTTTTTAATTTCCTCTTTGATTTCATCATTGACCCATTGGTTTTTTAGAAGCATGTTGTTTAGTTTCCATGGAATCATTTTTTTCTCATTTCCTTTTCTGTGGTTAATTTCTAGTTTCATGTTGTTGTCAGAAAAGATGCTTGAGATAATTTCTATAGTCTTAAATTTGTAGAGGCTTGTTTTGTGCTCTAGTATGTGGTTAATTCTAGAGAATGTTCCATGTGCACTTGAAAAGAATGTGTAATCTGTTTTTTTGGATGTAATGTTGTGAAAATATCAATTAAGTCTAACTGTCCTATTGTATCACTTAGGATCTCTGTTGCCTTATTTATTCTCTGTCTGGAAGATTTGTCCATTGATGTGAGTGGGGTGTTAAAGTCTCATACTATTATTGTATTCCTGCCAATTTCTCCCTCTATGTCTGTTAGTATTTGCTTTATGTATTTGGGTGCTCCTATTTTAGGTACATATATGTTGATAAGTGTAAAATCCTTTTGTATTGATCCTTTTATCATTATATAGTGTCCTTCTTTATCTTTCTTTGTGGCCTTTGTTTTAAAGTCTATTTTGTCTGATATGAGTATTGGGACCCCCACTTTCTTTTCATTTCCATTTGCATGAAATATCTTTTTCCATCCCCTGGCTTTCAATCTATGTGTGTTCTTTGTCCTAAAGTACATCTCTTGTAAGCAGCATACTGTACACTCTTGTTTTTTTATCCAACCTGCCACTCGGTCTTTTGACTGGAGCATTTAGTCCATTAACATTTAAGGTAATTATTGATAGATATATATTTATTGCCATTTAAAACCTTATTTTCCCATTGATTTTATATTTCTTCTTTGTCCGTTTCTTTTTCCTTTCATCATTTGATGATTTTCCTTTTGTATTATACTTACGTTCTCTTTTTGGTTTTTGTGAATCTATTGTGTGTTTCTGACTTGTGGTTACACTGTTTTTCATGTATGTTAACTCCTTCCTATATATAGTTGCCTTAGACTGTAGTCATATAGGCTCAAACACATTCTAGGGAAAAAAAATCCACATTTTCTTACTCTCCTCCCCCACATTTTATGATTTTGATGTCCTCTCTTACATCTTCACGTTCTTCTTTTCGCTATTCATTGTGGTTGTCATCACTTTCACAGAAAATATTTTCGATTTTAAAATATTTTGATTAAAATTTAAAACATTCTGACTAATTTTGATTAAAACATTTCATTAAAATGTTTTAATCTGTGTACTGGTTTCTTTAAGTGATTATTTTCCAATTGTAATTTTCTTTTTCTTATAGATTCTTACTTCTTTTCTATTTAGAGAAGAGCTTTCAATATTTCCTTTAGGATAAGTATAGTATTGCTGTATTCTTTTAGTTTTTGCTTGTCTGGGAAGTTTTTTATCTCTCCTCTTCTAAAGGATAATCTTGCTGGGTAGAGTATTCTAGTTTGCAAATTTTTCCCTTCCAGGACTTTAAATATATCTTGACACTTGCTTTTGGCCTACAATGTTTCTGTAGAGGAATCAGCTGATAGTGTTAGTGGGGTTCCCTTGTAATTAACTCTTTGCTTTTCTCTTACTGCCTTTAGAATCTTCTCTTTGTCTTTAGCTTTTGACATTTTTATTATAGTATGTCTTAGTGTAGGTCTGCTTAGGTTTATCTTGTTTGGGACCCTCTGTGCTTCCTGTACCTGGATATCTGTTTCCTTCTTTACATTTGGGAAGTTTTCAGCCATAATTTCTTCAAACACATTTTTGATCCCTTTTTGCTTTCTTTCCCTCCTGGAATCCCTATTTTGCATAGGTTGGCATAGTTTATATTATCCCATAGGTCTCTTGTATTGCTTTCTTCTATTTTTTAAATTTGGCTTTCCGTCTTCTATCTTGATTGGACGATTTCCATTATTCCTTATTCCATTATTCCAGGTCACTTATTTGTTCTTCTGCATTATTCATTTTGCTATTCACTGACTTTAGCTCAGCTTTTATCTTGGCAAATGAGTTTTCTAATTTTTCTTGGTTCCTCTTTCTAGTTTCTAGTTTCTTTTTTCTGTACTCTGCATTTCCATTGATACCCCTTCTGAATTCCTTCAGTATTTTCATTATCTCCTGTTTTAAATCAGTGTCTATCATATTGAATAGGTCTGCTTCATTGTTTGTTCTTTCAGGGGAATGCTCTTGGTCTTTTAACTGGGAGTGGTTCCTCTGCTTCATTTTACTTTTATTTCTCTCTGTGAGTTTAGGAGAAGCAATTATGTACTCTGGTCTTGGAGAGCTCTTTTTATGTGGGAGCATCCCTGTGTAGCTTGTATGGATTTAGTATTTTTGGTCTGAGGGCTTTTTTTAGTATGCATGTCTGGCACCTCTTTCCTCAGCATGTGCTGGTCATTATCCCCTTGATAGGTGGTATGCAGATGTGGCTGCTGGTGCCCAGTCCTGGAGTTCTCAGTGGTGGTAATGGCTCAGGAGTGGCCCTGGGACACAGGATGGGAGCAGAGGTGGCTCACAGCCACTCCTGGAGTTTGGGCAGGTGGCAGTGGGGGCTCTCAGCCACTCCTGGGGTCTGCAAGTGTGGCAGTGGTGGCTTGCAACCACTCTTGGCTTGCAATGACTCCTGGTATCTGGGAGGGAGGTGGCAGGGGCCCATAACTACTCCTGGATTCCAAGAGGGAGATAGCAGACACCCATGACCACTCCTTGGGTCTGGGAGGGAGGAGGTGGGGACCTGTGACCATTCTTGGGTCTGGGTGGGTAATTATTTTTATTTTAAACACGTGAAATTGTTCTTCCTTTTTGAATACATGTATACATGCACAAACAAACCAGTTCAAGCATTTGAGCAAAATGTTAAAAATTAAAAGATATAATAACATACAAAATTGAAATGTTTGCTTCTCTTTTGTTTGTTCTTACCATTTTAGATGATGGAAAATTGTCCTTTGAAGAATTCAAAGCATATTTTGCAGATGGTGTTCTGAGTGGAGAAGAGTTACGTGACCTCTTCCATACCATTGATACACATAATACCAAGTAAGGAACTTTTTTAAAATCACTACATTCTGTAAACAAAGTAGAGAGGGCATGAACAAGTACATACCAATGAAACAGAGATGGAGTAAAGCTGCAGAGATCACATTTTGTAACACGCCTATGTTCAGTTCTGAGATAGCCTCTAACAATTGAAATGCTGTGAAAAACTGAATTTTGAACTGGAAAATAAAGATCTTCTGTAGGGAGTTCTCATAAAGAGTTTGCAGAATTAAAACAAAGCATAGGTTATAAATAATTCTAATTCTGCCATTAATAAGAAAGTAGAATTTTACCTTGTTTCTTAGATTTCATCTCAGTTTGCTTCATTTAAAAATTGTTCTAAGTCCATTTTTATATTACTGTAGTAAAATAGGAAATTGCAGCAATTATCTGGACAATTCAGATGTGTGTGCTGAACTCCAAATCAGTGTTACCTGAGAGATGTAAGTAATGCGGGACACAGAATTTTCTCTGAGCAATCAATGTATATAGTGATCTACTTGATTTATTTTCAAATCTGGCAAAATAAAATATGAGCTCTGAAAATTTGTAGGTTTAACTGATAGATTTTTTTGAGTCATTTTACAAGAAATGATTTACTTAATTTTTGAAATTTAAAGTGCTTTATTATGTTGCACTATAGGCACAGCTATGACTACATTTCTAAAAAAATATTTGCTTCTCATGATCAAGCAAAATATTTTAAAAATATTATTTATGTGACAAAAGAGGAAAATTTAACTTGCAAGTTAAAGAGGAAAATTTAACCAACAAGATATATTTCAATGTTTTCCTTCTTTCTTTCCAAATGTTTTCAAAGTGGTTATGTCACTATATTTAAAGTGATAAAATGAAAAATATATATAATGAAAAATATTCTACCCAACAAGGGTAACATTCAGATTTGAAGGAGAGATAGTTTTAAGACAAGCAAAATCTAAAAGAGTTTGGTACCACTAAAATGTCTGTACAATAAATGTTAAAGGGAGTTCTCTAAGTGGAAAAGAAAGACCACAACCAGAAATATGAAAATTATGAAGGTAAATATCTCATTAGTAAAGGAAAACACAGTAAAGGTGGTAGATCAATCACTCACAAAACTAGTAGGCAGGTTAAAAGACAAAAGTAGTAAAATCATCTAATCCACCATAAGTAGTTAAGGGATATTTTTTTAAATGCAAAATGTGAAATAAAAAATATTAAATGTTGGGTGGGGGTGCAGGTCTGTTAGAATGCATTTGAACTTAAGAGATCAGTAAAGTATAATTATCGTGTGTGTGTGTGTATATATATACATATATATATGCACATATATATATTGTTATATATAAACCTCATGGTAACCACAAACACAAATCTATAATAGATATACACACAAAATAGAGAAAGGAATCCAAAAATAACACTAAACAGAGCATCGAATCACATTGGAAGAGTGCAAAAGAAAAAGGAAAGAACAATAAAGAACTATAAAAATGAACTGAAAACAATTAACAAAATGGCAATTGATACATACTTATCAATAACTACTTTAAATGTAAATGGATGAAATGCTCCAATCAAACAGCACAGAATGCCTGAATGGATACAAAAATAAGACCCATATGTATGCTGCCTACAAGAGACTTACTTCAGGTCTAAAGACACACAAAGACTGAAAGTGAGGGGATGCAAAAAGGTATTCCATGCAAGCAGAAATGGAAAGAAAACCAGGGTAGCAATATTTATATCAGATAAAATAGACTTTTAAACAAAGACTGTAACAAGAGCCAAAGTAGGACATTACATAATGATAAAGAGATAAATGCAATAAGGATATATAACATTTATAAATATATTTAAATCCAACATGGGAGCATGTAAATATATACAGTTATATATACTAAATAACTAATGAGTCACTGAAGAAATCAAAGAGGAAATCACACAAATGAAAATAGAAACACAACAATCCACAATCTATGGGACACAGCAAAAACAGTTGTAAGAGGGAAGTTTATAGAGATACAAGCCTACCTCAGGAAAGAAGAAAAATCCCAGAGAAACAGCTTAATCTTACACTTAGAGGAACTAGAAAAAGACATGCCAACAAAATCTAATGTTAGTATGAAGAAAGCAAAAATAATGAACATAGGAGAAATGAATGAAATAGAGACTAAAAAAGAGACAAAAAAAATCAATGAAACTAAGAGCTGATTCTTTGAAAAGATAAACAAAATTGATAAAACTTTAGACAGACTCATCAAGAAAAAAGGAGAGGTCCCAAATCAATAAAATAAGAAATTAAAAAAAGAGAGAGGTCCAAAATCAATAAAATAAGAAATGAAAAAGAAGTTACAACCCATGTTATAGAAATAGAAAGGATCATAAGAGATTGCTAAGAACAATTATACACCAATAAAATGGACAACCTAGAAGAAATGGATGAGTTCCTAGAAACATAAATCTCCCAAAACTGAATCAGGGAGAAATAGAAAATATTAACAGACCTATTACCAGTAATGAAAAATAATCAGTAAAAAACAAACAGAAGTTCAGGACCAGATGGCTTCACAGGTGAATTCTCTCAAATATTTAGAAGAGTTAATGCCTATCCTTCTCACACTATTCCTCCCCCCCACCAAAAAAAAATTGAAGAGGAAGGAATGCTTCTGAACTCATTGCAAGAGGCCAGCATTACCCTGATACCAAAACTAGACAAAGACCCCACAGAAAAAGAAAATGATAGGCCCATATCTCTGGTGAACATAGGTGCAAAAATCCTCAACAAAATTTTAGCACATTGAATTCAACAATACATTAAAAGGATCAAACAACATGATCAAGTGGGATTCATCCCAGATTTATCCCCCAGATGCAAGGATGGTTTAATATCAGCAAATCAATTAATAGGATACACCATGTTAACAAATGGAAGAGTAAAAATCATATGATCATCTAAACAGATGGAGAAAAACTTTTGACAAAATTCAACACCAATTTATGATTTTAAAACCTCTCAGCAAAATGAGTGTAGAAGTAATATACCTCAACATAATAAAGGCATAAATAACTAATGCACAGCTAACATCATATTCAACAGTGAAAGGTTGAAACTTTTCCCACAAAGATTAGTAACAAGAAAAGCATGCTCAATCTACCACTCCTATTCAACATAGTACTGGAAGTCTTAGCCACGGCAATTAGACTAGCAGAGGAAGTAAAAGAATTTAGATTGGAAGGAATAAGTAAAACTGTCATTGTTTGCAGATGACATGATACTATATATAGAAAATTCTATATAGTATAGATACTATATATAGAAAATTCTAAAGACATCGCCAAAAACTACTAGAACTTTCAATGAATTCAGTAAAGTTGTAGGATAAAAAATTAACATACAGAAATCTGTTGCATTTCTGTACACTAAGAACAAACTATCAGAAAGAGAAATTATGAAAACTATCTCATTTACAGTTGCATCAAAACTAATAAAATACCTAGGTATAAATCTAACCAAGGAGGTAAAAGACCCATTTGGAAAACTATAAAACGTTGATGAAAGAAATTGAAGATGACAACATACAAAGGGAAATATATACTGTGCTAAGGGATTGGAAGAATTAATATTGTTAAAATGTCCATGCCACCCAAAGCAATCTACAGTTTTAGTGTAATCCCTATCAAAATACCAATGGTAATTTCCACAGAACAGAACAAATAATTCTAAAATTTGCCTGGAAACACAAAAGACCCTGAATAATCTAAACAATTTTGAGAAAGAAAAACAACACTGGATGTATCCCACTCCCTCATTTCAAACTATACCTCAAAGCTACAGTAATCAAAACAGTATGGTACTGGCATGAAAACATAGATCAGTGGAACAGAATTAAGAGCCCAGAAATAAACCCATGTTTATATGTTCAATTAGTCTACAACAAAGGAGGCAAGGACATACAATGGAGAAAAGACAGCTTCTTCAATAAATGGTATTGGGAGAACCAGACAGCTACTTACAAAATAATCAAACTGGACTACTTTCTCATGCCATATAAAAAATATACTCAAAATGGATTAAAAACATAAATGTAAGGCCTTAAACCATAAAACCTTTAGAAGATAACACAGGCAGTATGCTATTTGACATTAGTCTTAGCAATATTTTTTTGGATTTGTCTCCTCAGGCAAGGGAAACAAAAGCAAAAATAAATAAATAAGACTACATCAAACTTAAAAGCTTTTACACAGTGAAAGAAAATATGAGAAAAATGAAAAGGCAGCCTACTGAATGTGAGAAGATATTTTCAAACTATATTTTGGAAGTCAGTATCCAAAATATACAAGGAACTCATACAAGTCAACCACAAAAAAAAAAAAAAAAAAAAACAAGTAAAAAAGGGCAGAGGACTTGAATAGATATTTTTCCAAAGAAGAAATAAAGATGGCCATCAGACACATGAAAATATGCTCAAGGTCACTAATTATCAGCAAACTGCAAATGAAAACCACAATGAGATATCACCTCACACCTGTCAGAATGGGTACTATCAAAAATACAACAAATAGCAAATGTTGGTCAGGATGTGGAGTAAAGGGAAACCTTATGCACTCTTGGTGGGAATGCAATTTGGTACAGCTACTATGAAAACATAGTGTAGAGTTTCCTCAAACAATTAATGATAGAACTACCATACAATCTAGCTATTTCACTTCTGAGTATTTTTCTGAAGAAAACAAAATCAAAAAGATACATGCACCCCCATGTTCACTGCAGCATTATTTACAATAGCCAAGATTTGGAAGCAACCTAAGAGTCCATCAATAGATGGATGAATAAGGAAGATGTGGTACATACATACAGTATAATACTATTCAGCCATAAAGAGAATAAAATTTTGCCATTTGCAACAACATGGATGGACTTTTGGAGGATATAATGCTAGGTGAAATAAGTAAAATAAAAAAGGCGAATACTGTGTGATATCACTTACATGTGGAATCTAAAAAATACAACAAACTAGTGAATATAACAAAAAAGAAGCAGACTTACAGATGTAGAGAACAAAATAGTGGTTACCAATGGGGAGAGAGAGGGGAGAGGGTCAATATACGGTTGGGGGACTAGAGGTACAAAATACTATGTATAAAATGAATAAGCTACAAGGATATGTTGACAGCATAGGGAATATAGCTAATATTTTATAATAACTGCAAATATTGTTAAAAATTGTGAATTGCTATGAGTCATGGGGATGAACTGTACTGCATGAGGAATACAGTCAATATTGTAATAACATTGTATGATGATAAATGGTAACTAGATTTACTGTGATCATTTTGTAATGTATAGCAATATTGAATCACTATGTTGTACACCTGCAACTAATCTAATCAATTATTCTTCAACATCAAAAGAAGTGTTTTCACTTATCAGAAAGCCAGCATGTCCACATTTTTCAGTCAGTTAGAGGAATACATGAAGAAATTAGCATAATTTCTTGTAGAAGAGATTCACAGCACAGGCAGGGAGAATGATCCCCTGGAGGCAAAAATGATTCTTCCAGTATAGCAATTTGGAGTTCCAAATTGTCAGGATAGACCAAACAGTAGACCAGATGGAAGTTTTGCTGTTATATCAGACAGTGAACACACAGGAACGTTTCTTGGGGCCTGCAGATGGAAGCCTATGATAGAGATGGACAACTGATGTCTTCAGATCAGGTGTTCCTTATTCCAGACTAAAATAATTTTTTTGGATGCTGAGCACTGGGATTTCAACCCAGTACTTGTTAAATCACTGAAGCACACCAACACACACACACAAAAAATTACCACCTACAAAAAAATCATAGTTCATCTTGAGCTAGACTTGAAAGTTTAAAATTTTCTTTCTTAACTTAACATGAAACTTTTCTCTCTAAAGTTTCACTTCATTTGTTCAATTTCTTAGGGCCATGCAGAATACGAATATTTTATAACAAGTCTTTCTAATATTTGAAGACAGTTTTTATGCACCAATAATGAGATAAAGTCCCATAATAATTGGAGAGTAATAATATCAAAGGGTTTGTTTCAGATGATAGAATTTTATTCCTTCTGAAACAGGAAAATCCGTTCATCTTATACTTGTGCATAACAGTTAAATTTTAAAGCTTGATTAGTTGGTTGATGAAACCGCCTTCTCCCTTGAGTTACCCATTGCCCTCCTTAAGTAGACACATTTTATGGGCATTAGGAAAAGAAGGCAGGATCAGTACCCAAGGAATAAGTATTTAGTAGGTTGGCCTGAAGACCAAAGCCTGCACTGCGTTATGACTAGAAAGGTCATTCCAATTCCAATAGCTCCAATAGTGGGTAAGAGAGATCTCCCTATTAACGTAGCCTATACATCTTCAACTAGCACTGAACACTAAGAGAGCAGCACCAAGTGCCTGGAGGATAGGGCAGACCCCAGTCCCAAGTGCTAAGCTAAGGAAGTATGGCATGACTTAGAGTCATGAAATCAGGAAATGGAAAAAGGTGGTGTAGCTGTATATCAAGAGAGCACAGTGAAAATCAAAGTCCAGAGAATACAGGCTAAAGTGTGGTGGACACACTGGCTGTGTCAGGGTTGAGCTTTAGCAATATAGATTGGGCAAAGGAACACTGGCAGAAGAGTACTCCAAGTATTTAGACAAAGCCCAAACTGCCCATGAGCAAACTCACAGAGAACGAAGAGTCCGGATGGAGCATTTTATGATCAAGACTTACCTGTTAGAACCAGATGGCGGGCTGACCTCTGTCCAGGCATTAAGTTGCCTCTTTGGCATAAGCAGACAAAGCCCAACAGATGTATACTGTTTTCCACAGAAAGGCACAAGTTAGCTGACACATGGTGTCAATGATGTTAGTTTAGCATGCTTATACGCCAAATGAGGCATGGCGCCAGAGGAGCCAAGGAAACTAAGGAGGGAGAGAATAACATTCTTTTTATAGATTTCCCTCAACTTCTCCTAAGTCTTACTTAGCAGAGTTCACAGCAGGGCAGAAGATGTACTAGGAAGGACTTTACTGGTTGTGAGTGACAGAAACATAAATTAAACTGACTTAAAGAAATAATTATCTGGTTCATGTATCTGAAAAGTCCAGAGGTAGGCTTCATGTGTGTTGGAGCAAAGTGCCCAAACAGTGGTGCTAGGAATCTGTCTATCATCTCTCACCTCTTCTTTCTCTATGTTGGCTATTCTCTTGTGCAGGCTCTCTTGCTGAGAGGTCAAGATGGTTACGAGAGGCTCAAGGTTCATATTGCCACCACCTTGGCAGATGCCAAGAGGCTGGCTTTCTTTCAGAGTAGTACCAGCAAAATTCTGGTCTTGAATTATGTTAGCCTGGCTTGGAGCTCATACACATCTCTGGAAAATCACTGTTTTCAAGGAAAAAATAAAGTGAAAAGGAACCAGGATGCTATTATCAAAATAAGGGGGAATAAATTCTGGGCAGGCAAAACTTGAGTCCCCTGTAGATCAAATAACCACCTACTCAGCCTCAAAGACTTCCACTTACCAACTCATATTTTAGAGGAAAAGGGGCTTGGTAGAGTTTCAACTCCAGAGAGTTCCTACAAAGTGTGGAGTCAATCCGGAAAATCTGAAGCTATCTATATGGGAAAAGATTGAAGCCAGGGAGAAATCTTTGTTTTAATAGGCATCCTAGTTCCATTGAGCTATGCAGGACCCTAGCCCTCTACACCTGCCTCTCTTCTTGACCATCTGATTGTGGCTATTCTCAATGTTCCTGTTTTCCCATACTCCACTAGAATCATGCCTATAATCCCCCTTTTTTTCCTTATGGTCCTACCAAGTCTCTGCAAAAAACTTAGGCAGACTTAGTGAGTAACACCTGGTCTTTTTTCTCTTAGTATTTCTCCATAATCACCTAACAGATTTTCTGGGCAGTTCTCACATATCACATTATCCTTATTTTTTTTAATTTAAAAATTAGAAAGAACTGAGTATATAACTAAGAGAAGCACTATTTGATTACATCCTATAGAGGTATACTTTTTGCCACATTCTTAGAGACTGAAAATAGAAGTCTTACAACCTTACCAAGACTCACTCTAATCTATAACCAGTTCTCCAGTTATTGATTCCATTTCGTCATTGGAACTAACCTGTAGTCATCAAATTTCCTTATTATTCACTCAATTTTTAAATGTACCTTTCACTCCAATAATTTCTGAAATCCATTTATTTTCTTTGAGCATATCTACTTCATGAAGATATGGAGAGAATCAAATAAGCTACTTCCTAAGAGTTACATTTAAAATTCTTTTCCTTCCTGTGAAGGCATTTCATTGGCACCACCACAATTTCCTCCTAAATCAGACCATTCCACAATTTGCAGTGCTGATTGGGGCTGAGGACTCTTCCTTGTAGGGAGAGTGAGGAATCAACAAAGTCTACATTATAATTAAGAAGATTAGCATAGTTTGAGGGATTTATAAAGAAGACAATTTTAGGAGATTTTCTTTAAAGTGACAGGAAATGGTTTCTCCTTAGTTATAATTTCTGAAAAAATAATTGGTTCTAATTTTCTCTGACAAAGATGATAGACAAGCCAAATTTTGTATCAAGACAATATGTATATAATTTCTAAAAAATATGTAATTTCTAAAGAAAATGTTTAATTAAATAAGGAAATACATTTATTGAATGACTATATGGCAGGCACTTACTTGCATCATCTTATTTAATCTTCACAAAAAAACAAGGTATTATTATTATTATTATTATTATTCACAGCCTACAGTTAAGGAATCTGATACAGAAAGTTAAGTGATTTGACCAAGGTTACACAGACAGTAGTGTAAGGCCTGGAGATTATTTCATGGCGGCCTGAAAACAAAACTCAAAGCTCTTTCCATTGTCATGCCACCTCAGTAAATTTTCAGACTTTTAGCTATTTATTTTGTATATCAGAAATCAAAAGGTTCCAAGGCCAGCTTTTATACTCACTTTCAGGTGTTTCATTCTTGATGAAAAGATGCTTGATTCTTTCCAGCAGTAGAATGTATTTGGATGTACAGTATAGAGGTACTTGCTTTAATTGCTGCCTTTATCTCTCCTCTTTTTATATTCATAATGTAGGATTTTTACAGTGTAGGAGTTGCTACAATGTAGCAATGTTATTCTTTTTCTCTGTGGACATTATTTTCTTTCTTGGAACATTTCCCTCCCTCCATCCTACCTTTACATTTGGAATTTATCTTGTGCTTTTGGACTTACTTCTCTTACTACTCTCCATCCCATCACTCTGCACTTACCTCATTTTCTCCATTGTTCTTCAGAGCACTCACAGAGTTTTACTGTTTCAATTAGTCATTTCTATTAAAGACCTTTGTTTCCAATTTTTTTCAGATATTTTATATTTTTAATATTATCTAGAGAATTATTCTCTGCTTGTCACCTCTTCCTCCCAATAAAGAACTTGAATTCTCTCTTGATCTTTTGTTTTTTAATAAATTTATTTATTTTTGGCTGTGTTGGGTCTTCATTGCTGCACATGGGCTTTCTCTATTCGTGACAAGCAGGAGCTACTCTTCGTTGCAGTGAGTGGGCTTCTCGTTGCAGTGGCTTCATTGTTGCGGAGTACAGGCTCTAGGCACATGGGCTTTGGTAGTTGTGGCATGAAGGCTCAGTAGTTGTGTCTCATGGGCTCTGGAGCTCAGGCTCAGTAGTTGCCGTACATGGGCTTAGTTGCTCCTCAGCATGTGGGATCTTCCCGGACCAGGGCTCGAACCCATGTCCCTTGAATTTGCAGATGGATTCTTAACCATTGCACCACCAGGGAAGTCTCCTCTTTCAATCTTAACTGTACTCTGTCTTCCCATCAGCCATGATAAAATTGCTAATGGTGAAGCAAAATCTATTACTGCTTAAAATAAAAATTGTCTACTGAGGAATCAAGGCAAATTATTTATTCACCTAACTGCAGTGTTCTTTCTTACTTGCCAATACCCACCAAGTGGGTGAAATCAAATCAGTAAAATGTTAACCCCAATCTTTAAAAAATATGTGATGCTCACTTCTTGGACAAGTCTCCATCTCTCATCTTCCATGTCCAATGCACCAATAAATTCTGTCCTTATTCCCCTCCAGTTTATTAATCCTATGAATCCATCTATTCCCTTTACTGTCACACATTCCCTAAGTACCTGCTTTCTCTTTTTTACAACTATACTATTCTCAAAAATGGTCTGTTTGATGGAAGAGTTACAATTGTTTTTCTCTGTGACATCTTGAGATTATAAAATTCTTGAAATAAATACAAATAACCTGAAAGTCATTGCTTACTTCTTTTTTTTTTTTTTTTTTTAAACATCTTTATTGGGGTATAATTGCTTTACAATGGTGTGTTAGTTTCTGCTTTACAACAAAGTGAATCAGCTATACATATACATATGTTCCCATATGTCTTCCCTCTTGCGTCTCCCTCCCTCCCACTCTCCCCATCCCACCCTTCCAGGCTGTCACAAAGCACCGAGCTAATATCCCTGTGCCTTGCGGCTGCTTCCCCCCAGCTATCTACCTTACTACGTTTGTTAGTGTGTATATGTCCATGACTCTCAATCGCCCTGTCAAAACTCACCCCTCCCCCTCCCCATACCCTCAAGTCCGTTCTCCAGTAGGTCTGCGTCTTTATTCCTATCTTACCCCTAGGTTCTTCATGACATTTTTTCCCCTTAAATTCCATATATATGTGTTAGCATACGGTATTTGTCTTTTTCTTTCTGACTTACTTCACTCTGTATGACAGACTCTAGGTCTATCCATCTCATTACAAATAGCTCAATTTCATTTCTTTTTAAGGCTGAGTAATATTCCATTGTGTATATGTGCCACATCTTCTTTATCCATTCATCCGATGATGGGCGCTTAGGTTGTTTCCATGTCCTGGCTATTGTAAATAGAGCTGCAATGAACATTTTGGTACATGACTCTTTTTGAATTTTGGTTTTCTCAGGGTATATGCCAAGTAGTGGGATTGCTGGGTCATATGGTAATTCTATTTGTAGTTTTTTAAGGAACCTCCATACTGTTCTCCACAGTGGCTGAACCAATTCACATTCCCACCAGCAGTGCAAGAGTGTCCCCTTTTCTCCACACCCTCTCCAGCATTTATTGTTTCTAGATTTTTTGATGATGGCCATTCTGACTGGTGTGAGATGATATCTCATTGTAGTTTTGATTTGCATTTCTCTAATGATTAATGATGTTGAGCATTCTTTCATGTGTTTGTTGGCATTCTGTATATCTTCTTTGGAGAAATGTCTATTTAGGTCTTCTGCCCATTTTTGGATGGGGTTGTTTGTTTTTTTGTTATTGAGCTGCATGAGCTGCTTGTAAATTTTGGAGATTAATCCTTTGTCAGTTGCTTCATTTGCAAATGTTTTCTCCCATTCTGAGGGTTGTCTTTTGGTCTTGGTTATGGTTTCCTTTGCTGTGCAAAAGCTTTGAAGTTTCATTAGGTCCCATTTGTTTATTTTTGTTTTTATTTCCATTACTCTAGGAGGTGGGTCAGAAAGGATCTTGCTGTGATTTATGTCATAGAGTGTTCTTCCTATGTTTTCTTCTAAGAGTTTGATAGTTTCTGGCCTTACATTTAGGTCTTTAATCCATTTTGAGCTTATTTTTGTGTATGGTGTTAGGGAGTGATCTAATCTCATACTTTTACATGTACCTGTCCAGTTTTCCCAGCACCATTTATTGAAGAGGCTGTCCTTTCTCCACTGTACATTCCTGCCTCCTTTATCAAAGATAAGGTGTCCATATGTGCGTGGGTTTATCTCTGGGCTTTCTATCCTGTTCCACTGATCTATCTTTCTGTTTTTGTGCCAGTACCATACTGTCTTCATTACTGTTGCTTTGTAATATAGTCTGAAGTCAGGGAGCCTGATTCCTCCAGCTCCTTTTTTCGTTCTAAAGATTGCTTTGGCTATTCGGGGTCTTTTGTGTTTCCATACAAATTGCAAAATTTTTTGTTCTAGTTCTGTGAAAAATGCCAGTGGTAGTTTGATAGGGATTGCATTGAATCTGTAGATTGCTTTGGGTAGTAGAGTCATTTTCACAATGTTGATTCTTCCCATCCAAGAACATGGTATATCTCTCCATCTATTTGTATCATCTTTAATTTCTTTCATCAGTGTCTTATAATTTTCTGCATACAGGTCTTTCGTCTCCTTAGGTAGGTTTATTCCTAGATATTTTATTCTTTCTGTTGCAATGGTAAATGGGAGTGTTTTCTTGATTTCACTTTCAGATTTTTCATCATTAGTATATAGGAATGCCAGAGATTTCTGTGCATTAATTTTGTATCCTGCTACTTTACCAAATTCATTGATTAGCTCTAGTAGTTTTCTGGTAGCATCTTTAGGATTCTCTATGTATAGTATCATGTCATCTGCAAACAGTGACAGCTTTACTTCTTCTTTTCCGATTTGGATTCCTTTTATTTCCTTTTCTTCTCTGATTGCTGTGGCTAAAACTTCCAAAACTATGTTGAATAAGAGTGGTGAGAGTGGGCAACCTTGTCTTGTTCCTGATCTTAGTGGAAATGCTTTCAGTTTTTCACCATTGAGGATGATGTTTGCTGTGGGCTTGTCATATATGGCCCTTATTATGTTGAGGAAAGTTCCCTCTATGCCTACTTTCTGGAGGGTTTTTATCATAAATGGGTGTTGAATTTTGTCGAAAGCTTTCTCTGCATCTATTGAGATGATCATATGGTTTTTCTCCTTCAATTTGTTAATATGGTTTATCACATTGATAGATTTGCGTATATTGAAGAATCCTTGCATTCCTGGAATAAACCCCACTTGATCATGGTGTATGATCCTTTTAATGTGCTGTTGGATTCTGTTTGCTAGTATTTTGTTGAGGATTTTTGCATCTATGTTCATCAGTGATATTGGCCTGTAGTTTTCTTTCTTTGTGACATCCTTGTCTGGTTTTGGTATCAAGGTGATGGTGGCTTCGTAGAAGGAATTTGGGAGTGTTCCTCCCTCTGCTATATTTTGGAAGAGTTCGAGAAGGATAGGTGTTAGCTCTTCTCTAAACGTTTGATAGAATTCACCTGTGAAGCCATCTGGTCCTGGGCTTTTGTTTGTTGGAAGGTTTTTAATCACAGTTTCAATTTCAGTGCTTGTGATTGGTCTGTTCATATTTTCTATTTCTTCCTGATTCCGTCTTGGCAGGTTGTGCATTTCTAAGAATTTGTCCATTTCTTCCAGATTGTCCATTTTATTGGCATAGAGTTGCTTGTAGTAATCTCTCATGATTTTTTTTATTTCTGCAGTGTCAGTTGTTACTTCTCCTTTTTCATTTCTAATTCTATTGATTTGAGTCTTCTCCCTTTTTTTCTTGATGAGTCTGGCTAGTGGTTTATCTATTTTGTTTATCTTCTCAAAGAACCAGCTTTTAGTTTTATTGATCTTTGCTATTGTTTCCTTCATTTCTTTTTCATTTATTTTTGATCTGATTTTTATGATTTCTTTCCTTCTGCTAGCTTTGGGGTTTTTTTGTTCTTCTTTCTCTAATTGCTTGAGGTGCAAGGTTAGGTTGTTTATTCGAGATGTTTCCTGCTTCTTAAGGTGGGCTTGTATTGCTATAAACTTCCCCCTTAGAACTGCTTTTGCTGCATCTCATAGGTTTTGGGTCGTTGTGTCTCCATTGTCATTTGTTTCTAGGTATTTTTTTATTTCCTCTTTGATTTCTTCAGTGATCACTTCATTATTAAGTAGTGTATTGTTTAGCCTCCATGTGTTTGTATTTTTTACAGATCTTTTCCTGTAATTGATATCTAGTCTCATGGCGTTGTGGTCGGAAAAGATACTTGATACAATTTCAGTTTTCTTAAATTTACCAAGGCTTGATTTGTGACCCAAGATATGATCTATCCTGGAGAATGTTCCATGAGCACTTGAGAAAAATGTGTAGTCTGTTGTTTTTGGATGGAGTGTCCTATAAATATCAATTAAGTCCATCTTGTTTAATGTATCATTTAAAGCTTGTGTTTCCTTATTTATTTTCATTTTGGATGATCTGTCCATGGGTGAAAGTGGGGTGTTAAAGTCCCCTACTATGAATGTGTTACTGTTGATCTCCCCTTTTATGGTTGTTAGTATTTGCCTTATGTATTGAGGTGCTCCTATGTTGGGTGCATAAATATTTACAATTGTTATATCTTCTTCTTGGATCGATCCCTTGATCATTATGTAGTGTCCTTCTTTGTCCCTTTTAATAGTCCTTATTTTAAAGTCTATTTTGTCTGATATGAGAATTGCTACTCCAGCTTTCTTTTGGTTTCCATTTGCATGGAATATCTTTTTCCATCCCCTTACTTTCAGTCTGTATGTGTCTCTAGTTCTGAAGTGGGTCTCTTGTAGACAGCATATATAAGGGTCTTGTTTTTGTATCCATTCAGCCAATCTGTGTCTTTTGGTGGGAGCATTTAGTCCATTTACATCTAAGGTAATTATCGATATGTATGTTCCTATTTCCATTTTATATATTGTTTTGGGTTCGCTACTATAGGTCATTTCCTTCTCTTGTGTTTCGTGTCTGGAGAAGTTCCTTTAGCATTTGTTGTAAAGCTGGTTTGGTGGTGCTGAACTCTCTCAGCTTTTGCTTGTCTGTAAAGGTTTTAATTTCTCCATCAAATGTGAATGAGATCCTTGCTGGGTAGAGTAGTCTTGGTTGCAGGCTATTCTCCTTCATCACTTTCAGTATGCCCTGCCACTCCCTTCTGGCTTGTAGGGTTTCTGCTGAGAGATCAGCTGTTAACCTTATGGGGATTCCCTTGTGTGTTATTTGTTGTTTTTCCCTTGCTGCTTTTAATATGCTTTCTTTGTATTTAATTTTTGACAGTTTGATTAATATGTGTCTTGGCGTGTTTCTCCTTGTATTTATCCTGTATGGGACCCTCTGTGCTTCCTGGACTTGATTAACTATTTCCTTTCCCATATTAGGGAAGTTTTCAACTATAATCTCTTCAAATATTTTCTCAGTCCCTTTCTTTCTTTCTTCTTCTTCTGGAACCCCTATAATTCGAATGTTGGTGCGTTTCATGTTGTCCCAGAGGTCTCTGAGACTGTCCTCAGTTCTTTTCATTCTTTTTTCTTTATTCTGCTCTGCAGTAGTTATTTCCACTACTTTATCTTCCAGGTCACTTATCCGTTCTTCTGCCTCAGTTATTCTGCTATTGATCCTATCTAGAGTGATTTTAATTTCATTTATTGCATTGTTCATCGTTGCTTGTTTCATCTTTAGTTCTTGTAGGTCCTTGTTAACTGTTTCCTGCATTTTGTCCATTCTACTTCCAAGATTTCGGATCATCCTTACTATCATTATTCTGAATTCTTTTTCAGGTAGATTGCCTATTTCCTCTTCATTTGTTAGGTCTGGTGGGTTTTTATCTTGCTCCTTCATCTGCTGTGTGTTTTTCTGTCTTCTCATTTTGCTTATCTTACTGTGTTTGGGGTCTCCTTTTTGCAGGCTGCACGTTCGTAGTTCCCGTTGTTTTTGATGTCTGTCTCCAGTGGCTAATGTTGTTTCAGTGGGTTGTGTAGGCTTCCTGGTGGAGGGGACTAGTGCCTGTGTTGTGCTGGATGAGGCTGGATCTTGTCTCTCTAGTGGGCAGGTTCACGTCTGGTGGTGTGTTTTGGGGTGTCTGTGGCCTTATTATGATTTTAGGCAGCCTCTCTGCTAATGGGTGGGGTTGTGTTCCTGTTTTGCTAGTTGTTTGGCATAGGTTGTCCAGCACTGTGGCTTGCTGGTCGTTGAGTGAAGCTGGGTGCTGGTGTTAAGATGGAGGTCTCTGGGATATTTCCACCGTTTTATATTATGTGGAGCTGGGAGGTCTCTTGTTGACCAGTGTCCTGAAGTTGGCTCTCCTACCTCAGAGGCAGAGCCTTGACTCCTGGCTGGAGCACCAAGAGCCTTTCATCCACACAGCTCAGAATAAAAGGGAGAAAAAGTAGGGAGAATTAGTAGAAGTATGAGTAAAGAAAGAAGGAAAGGAGGAAAGGAAGGAAGGAAGAAAGAAGCAAAGAAGGAAAGGAGGGAGGGAGGGAGGGAGGGAGGAAGGAAGAAAGGAGGGAAAGAAGGAAAAAAGACAGAAAGAAAGATGATACAGTAAAAATAAAATAAAGTATAATATAGTTATTGAATTAAAAAATATTTAGAAAAAAAAAAAAAAAGGGACGGATAGAACCTTAGGACAAATGTTGGAAGCAAAGCTATACAGAGAAAATCTTACACAGAAGCATACACATACACCTTCACAAAAAGAGGTAAAGGGGGAAAAATCATAAATCCTGCTCCCTGAGACCACCTCCTCAATTTGGGGTGATTCGTTGTCTAAAGGAGGGAAGGAAGGAAGGAAAGAAAGAACGAAGGTAAAGTATAATAAAGTTATTACAATTAAACTTAATTATTAAGAAAAAGAATTTTTTAAAAAAAGTCATGGACGGATAGAGCCCTAGGACAAATGGTGGAAGCAAGAGTATACAGACAGGATCTCACACAGAAGCATACACGTACACATTCACAAAAAGAGGAAAAGGGAAAAAATCATAGATCTCGCTCCTAAATTCCACCTCTTCAATTTGGGATCATTCCTTGTCTCTTCAGGTATTCCACAGATGCAGGGTATATCAAGTTGATTGTGGAGCTTTAATCCGCTGCTTCTGTGGCTGCTGGGAGAGATTTCCCTTTCTCTTCTTTGTTCTCACAGCTCACAGGAGCTCAGCTTTGGATTTGGCCCTGCCTCTGCGTGTAGGTCGCTGGAGGGCGTCTGTTTTTTCGCTCAGACAGGACGAGGTTAAAGGAGCCGCTGATTCGGGGCCTCCGGCTCACTCAGGCCGGGGGTTGGGGGATGGGGGAAGGAGGGGCACTGCGTGCGGGGCGGGCCTGCGGCGGCAGAGGCAGCGTGACGTTGTGGCAGAGGCCGGCGTGATGTTGCACCAGCCTGAGACCCGCCGTGCGTACTCCCGGGGAAGTTGTCCCTGGATCCCGGGAACCTGGCAGTGGCCGGCTGCACAGGCTCCGCGGAAGAGGGGTGTGGAGAGTGACCTGTGCTCGCACACAGGCCCCTTGGTGGCGGCAGCAGCAGCCTTAGCGTCTCCCGCCCGTCTCTGGGGTCCGCGGTTTTAGCCGCGGCTCGCGCCCGTCTCGGGGGCTCGCGCCCTCAGCCGCGGCTCGCGCCCGTCTCTGGGGTTTGCGCTTTCAGCCGCGGCTCGCGCCCGTCTCGGGGGCTCGCGCCCTCAGCCGCGGCTCGCGCCCGTCTCTGGGGTTCGCGCTTTTAGCCGCGGCTCGCGCCCGTCTCTGGAGTTCCTTTAAGCAGCGCTCTTAAACCCCTCTCCTCGCGCACCAGGAAACAAAGAGGGAAGAAAAAGTCTCTTGCCCCTTCGGCCGGTGCAGGCTTTTCCCCGAACTCCCTCCCGGCTAGTCGTGGTGCACTAACCCCTTCAGGCTATGTTCAAGCCGCCAACCCCAGTCCTCTCCCTGAGCTCCGTCCAAAACCAAAACCCGAGCCTCAGCTCGCAGCCCCGCCCGCCCCGGCGGGTGAGCAGACAAGCCTCTCGGGTTGGTGAGTGCTGGTCGGCACCGATCGTCTGTGCAGGAATCTCCCTGCTTTGCTCTCCGCACCCGTCGCTGTGCACTACTCCGCGGTCCCGAAACTCCCCCCTCCGCCTCCCGCAGTCTCCGCCCGCGGAGGGGCTTCCTAGTGTGTGGAAACTTTTCCTCCTTCACAGCTCCCTCCCACTGGTGCAGGTGCCGTCCTCATTCTTTTGTCTCTGTTTTTTCTTTTGCCCTACCCAGTTACGTGGGGAGTTTCTTGCCTTTTGGGAGGTCTGAGGTCTTCTGCCAGCCTTCAGTAGGAGTTCTGTAGGAGTTGTTCCACGTGTGGATGTATTTCTGGTGTATCCGTGGGGAGGAAGGCGATCTCCGCGTCTTACTCTTCCGCCATCTTCAAGGTCCCCCTGTTTTTCTTTTTCTGACTTACTTCACTCCGTATGACAGTCTCAAAGTCCACCCACCTCACTGCACATAACTCAATTTTGTTTCATTTTATGGCTGAGTAATATTCCATTGTATATATGTGCCACATCTTCTTTATCCATTCATCTGTTGATGGACACTTAGGTTGCTTCCTTGTCTTGACTATTGTAAATAATGCAGCAATGAACATTGTGGTACATGACTCTTTCTGAATTATGGTTTTCTCAGGGTATATGCCCAGTAATGGGATTGCTGGGTCGTATGGTAGATCTACTTTAGTTTTTGAAGGAACCTCCATACTGTTCTCCATAGTGGCTGTGTCAGTTTACATTCCCACGAACAGTGCAAGAGGGTTCCCTTTTCTCCACACCCTCTCCAGCATTGACTGCTTATAGACTTTTTGATGATGGCCATTCTGACTGGTATGAGGTGATACCTCATTGTAGTTTTGATTTGCATTTCTCTAATGATTAGTGACGTTGAGCATCCTTTCATGTGTTTGTTGGCAATCTGTAGGTATTCTTTGGAGAAATGTCTATTTAGGTATTCTGCCCATTTTTGGATTGGGTTGGTTATTTTTTTTGATATTGAGCTGCATGAGTTGCTTGTATGTTTTGAAGATTAATCCTTTGTCATTTGCTTCATTTGCAAATATTTTCTCCCATTTTGAGGGTTATCTTTTTGTCTTGTTTATAGTTTCCTTTGCTGTGCAAAAGCTTGTAAGTTTCATTAGGTCCAATTTGTTTATTTTTGTTTTTATTTCCATTTCTCTAGGATGTGGGTAAAAAAGGAGCTTGCTGTGATTTATGTCATAGAGTGTTCTGCCTATGTTTTCCTCTAAGAGTTTCATAGTGTCTGCCCTTACATTTAGGTCTTTAATCCATTTTGACTTTATTTTGTACATGGTGTTAAGGAGTATTCTAATTTCATCTTTTACATGTACCTGTCCAGTTTTCCCAGCACCACTTATTGAAGAGGCTGTCTTTTCTCCATTGTATATTCTCGCCTCCTTTATCAAAGATAAGGTGACCATATGTGCGTGGGTTTATCTCTGGGCTATCCATCATGCTCCTTTGATCTATATTTCTGTTTTTGTGCCAGTACCACACTGTCTTGATTACTGTAGCTTTGTAGTATAGTCTGAATTCAGGGAACCTGATTCCTCCAGCTCTGTTTTACTTCACGTTTGCTTTGGCTATTTGGGTCTTTTGTGTTTCCATACAAATTGTGAAGTTTTTTGTTTTAGTTCTGTGAAAAATGCCATTGGTAGTTTGATAGGGATTGCACTCAATTTGTAGATTGCTTTGGGTATTATAGTCATTTTCACAATGTTGATTCTTCCAATCCAAGAACATGGTATATCGCTCCATCTGTTTGTATCATCTTTAATTTCTTTCATCAGTGTCTTATACTTTTCTGCATATGGGTCTTCTGTCTCCTCAGGTAGGTTTATTCCTAAGTATTTTATTCCTTTTGTTGCAATGGTAAATGGGAGTGTTTCCTTAATTTCTCTTTCAGATTTTTCATCATTAGTACATAGGAATGCAAGTGCATTCTGTTTTAATCACAGAGGACTACTTTCTTTTGAGTTTCTTCTCTTCCACTGTCCCCTAACCCACTCTCCATAACCAATCTTCACCAGCACCTAATGTGTGATCTTCTGCATCTTTTTTCCATGCTTGTGTAATTGTATATACATCTATATGTCTCATGAAAGCATTCCCTGACCTTCCTTTTTAGGTTAAATTTCTCATTCTGCCTTCTCGTTGTAATATGTATCTCTTCTCTGCAGCTCTTGAATCAACTACAATTTTATATTTGTTTTGTGTTTGATTAATGCTCATGTTGCCTGGCCTAAACTTCATGAAGGCAGAGGTCATGACTCTTTTGCTTTCCACTGATTCCAGGACCTAGCATAGCATCTAGCACATATTACAAGTTCAATGAGAAGGGAGAGATTTCTCCTACTCCATACCTTATACTATGCATTTTGCTTGATTAGCCCTGCCCCTCCCCTCTGCCTAGTAAAGTTTTCCAGGCATCAAGGCCCACTCAACTCAATGAAAAGTAGTGCTGCAATGTGGAAAGAATTCAGGAACTGGTCAAGGTTAAATCCTTCGACTATCTAGCTATGAGGACTATGGGTGGTCATTGTTCTTCACTGAACCCTAATTTCATTGGCTGTAAAATAGAGCCAATATAAAAACCCAACTTTCAAAGTTTAGCAGTAATGTATATAAACACCTGCCATAAAATAATAATTATTATGATGTAATCACTAACCTTTTCTTCTTTCCTGTTCATCTTTTTTCTCCAAATTTCTATAAGTATGGTTTATACTTTCAAAATGTACCACTAAATTATATGCCATCTCTTATATTTTGCTAATTGTTTCACTAGTATATTAATCTTGTCTCCAGATCTAAACTATAAACTCCTCTGAGGCAAGGACATTGTTCTCACTACTGTAGCAATTACTGGAATACATTCAATAACGACTTGGTTACTTGATGGATTGTTATAGAAGTCGGATATATTGATTAGGTAAAAGAAAGGCATGCAAAGGTATATTGCTTGTGACTTTTAGACTTTAGAACCTGGCCGACTGACCACAGAAAAGGTGATGCCGCTGACAAATCTGACTCTTCTCGTTGGGGACAGAATAAATGATAAATCTGGCTTTGGACTCTCAGTTAAACAGTTTCAAAAGTTGTTTCTTTTTTAAAATAGTTATCTACTCCTATGAATTAAAAAACATGAAATGCAATGTTAAGATGTAAATGTGAATATTTCCTTACTCTAACAGATTCAGAATATGTTCAAGTTAAGAATTTCTTTTTGTCCCAGTATATTTAATACATTTACATGTAAAAGAAAAGTTTTCAATGCTTAAAAAGAATCTCCTACTACATAAAATAGTATATTCTCTTTTATGATCTTAAAAGGTTTCTCATGGAGAAAAAATAGACTAAATAGCAATAGCTTTTAGCAGTTAAACTGTAATAGGAAGAAAGCTGAGCATGGGTATCAACTGAACATTACTGTCCTTTTTCATTCACTAAAGGATTTAACGGTTTAATTTTATTTTGAAGTTTCCCTGGAAACCTATTTTTAATCAACTTCAGATTAAAAACAGTGATTCAGAATAATTAGAAATCTACTCATGGAGGGCCTTAGAATTGTGATCACTTGCACAAATAATTTTTCCTCTATCATTCCATCCTCACTGCTATCAGGTAGAAATTAGTAGATATAGACTTGAGACTGGCAAAAAGAGTTTCTCTTTTCTCTCTTTCTTTCTTTGAATTGTAAATAGTTTCTAAGTGAAAACTCGGATTATCAAACTTGACAATTTTATTCCAGTTGAGATCATTGCTTCCAAGAAATTAGTCATCTTTTACCTACATATTCATTTATTTATTCAACAAATATTTATTAACCAACTACAATAGGTACTATGTGCCATGTATTATACATAAATGAATAAATATTACTTTATATTTATGGGAAGCTGACATTGACTGATAGAAAATTGTTTTCTAAATATCTTATGGGGGGTTTATTTTTTGCAAAAGAGGAGTCAGTGGCTCCTACTTAATATGTTTATTAATATTCTATTAATATTTCTATTTCTATGCCTGTCTTAACCTAGGATCTTTACAATAGTTATTTCTTGGTGATAAAATGCAATATAACATGTTCATTACTGTTTGAAAAACCTGTCCTTTAATAAAAATTAGTTTGTGTGAAAGTTATTAGTAGGAGACTAACTTTTAAAAAATGGCTTCAAAAAACCAGAGACTCCTAGGTTATGTGGAAATGAGTCACCTGTCTCACTTTGGCCAAAGGTCAACCATTTAAGGAAATAATATAGACAAGGGAAGTGATATCCTATTACTTGAAAAATAACTTATCAAGGTTCTTCCTCTGGACTCATCAAGAATCAAATAGGGAGAGTTACCATTTAACATTTATTTCAAAAATATAAGTAGAAATAATGGAATTTTATCTACTGTCTCTGAGTCACTGTCTCTGCCTGGTTTCTTTCAATCTCTCTCACTCTTTCTTTCTGTCTTGGTCTGATCAATCCCCAAATTTGATGTAAAATTGTGTCTATACCAAACTCATAGAATGAATTGTAAGAGCTCTCCAGTTTTTGAATATTTGTTTTCCTATTTATTCTAAGTATCTCCTGGCAATTCTACTTTTTTTCTTTTTAAACATCTTTATTGGAGCATAATTGCTTTACAATGGTGTGTTAGTTTCTGTTGTATAACAAAGTGAATTAGCTATACATATACATATATCTCCATATCTCCTCCCTCTTGCATCTCCCTCCCACCCTCCCTATCCCACCCCTCTGGTGGTCACAGAGCACCGAGCTGATCTCCCTGTGCTATGCGGCTGCTTCCCAGTAGCTATCTGTTTTACATTTGGTAGTATATATAAGTCCATGCCACTCTCTCACTTCGTCCCAGCTTACCATTCTGCACCGCCTGCCCCGCCGTGTCCTCAAGTCCATTCTCTACATCTGTGTCTTTATTCCTGTCTTACCCTTAGTTTCTTCAGAATTTTTTTTTTTTTTTAGATTCCATATATATGTGTTAGGATGTGGTATTTGTTTTTCTCTTTCTGACTTCACTCTGTATTACAGACTCTGGGTCCACCCACGTCACTACAAATAACTGAATTTCATTTCTTTTTATGGCTGAGTAATATTCCATTGTATATATGTGCCACATCTTCTTTATCCATTCTTCTGTCGATGGACACTTAGGTTGCTTCCATGTCCTGGCTATTGGAAATAGAGCTGCAATGAACATTGTGGTACATGACTCTTTTTGAATTGTGGTTTTCTCAGGGTATATGCCAAGTAGTGAGATTACTGGGTCACATAGTAGTTCTATTTTTAGTTTTTGAAGGAACCTCCATACTGTTCTCCATAGTGGCTGTATCAATTTACATTCCCACCAACAGTGCAAGAGGGTTCCCTTTTCTCTACACCCTCCTGAGCATTGATTGTTTGTAGATGTTTTGATGATGGCCATTCTGACTGGTGTGAGGTGAAACTTCATTGTAGTTTTTTTTTTTTAATCTCATTAATAGGATTTTTAAATATGATTTTTTAAAAATTTATTTATTTATTTTATTTATTTAGTTTTGGCTGCATTGACTCTTCCTTGCTGCGTGTGTGCTTTCTCTAGTTGTGGTGAGTGGGGGCTACTCTTCATTGCAGGGCTAGGGCTTCTCATTGCAGTGGCTTCTCTTGTTGTGGAGCATGGGCTCTAGGCACATGGGTGTCCATAGTTGTGGCTTGCGGGCTCTAGAGCTCAGGCTCAATAGTTGTGGTGCATGGGCTTCATTGCTCCATGGTGTGTGGGATCTTCCTGGACCAGGGCTTGAACCTTTGTCCCCTGCATTGGCAGGCGGATTCTTAACAACTGCACCACAGGGGAAACCCCATTGTAGTTTTGATTTGCATTTCTCTAATGATTAGTGATGTTGAGTATTCTTTCACGTGTGTCTTGGCAACCTGTATATCTTCTTTAGAGAAATGTCTATTTAGGTCTTCTGCCCATTTCTGGATTGGGTTGGTTGTTTTTTTTTTTTGATATTGAGTTGCATGCACTGCTTATAAAATTTGGAGATTCATCCTTTGTCGGTTGCTTCATTTGCAAATATTTTCTCCCACTCTGAGGGTTGTCTTTTGTCTTGTTTATAGTTTCCTTTGTTGTGCAAAAGATTTTAAGTTTCATTAGGTCCCATTTGTTTATTTTTGTTTTTATTTCCATTCTCTAGGATGTGGGTTAAAAAATATCTTGCTGTGATTTATGTCATAGAGTGTTCTTCCTATGTTTTCCTCTAAGAATTTTATAGTGTCTGGCCTTACATTTAGGTCTTTAATCCATTTTGAGTTTATTTTTGTGTATGGACTTAGGGAGTGTTCTAATTTCATTCTTTTACATGTAGCTCTCCAGTTTTCCCAGCACCAATTATTGAAGAGGCTGTCTTTTCTCCATTGTACATTCTTGCCTCCTTTGTCAAAGATAAGGTGACCATATATGTGTGGGATAATCTCTGGGCTATCCATCCTGTTCCATTGATCTATATTTCTGTTTTTGTGCCAGTACCATACTGTCTTGATTACTGTAGGTTTGTAGTATAGACTGAAGTCTGGGAGCCTGATTCCTCCAGCTCCATTTTTATTTCTTAAGATTGCTTTGGCTATTCAGGGTCTTTTGTGTTTCCATACAAATTATGAAATTTTTTGCTCTAGTTCTTTGAAAAATGTCATTGGTAATTTGATAGGGATTGCACTGAATCTGTAGATTGCTTTGTGTAGTAGAGTCATTTTCACAATGTTGATTCTTCCAATCCAAAAGCATGGTATGTCCCTCCATCTGTTTGTATCATCTTTAATTTCTTTCATCAGTGTCTTATACTTTTCTACATACAGGCCTTTTGTCTCCTTAGGTAGGTTTATTCCTAGGTATTTTATTCTTTTTGTTGCAATTGTAAGTGGCAGTGTTTCCTTAATTTCTCTTTTAGATTTTTCATCATTAGTGCATAGGAATGCAAGAGATTTTTGTGCATTAATTTTGTATCCTGCTACTTTACCAGATTCATTGATTAGCTCTAGTAGTTTTCTGGTAGAGTCTTTAGGAATCTCTATATATAGTATCATGTAATCTGCAAACAGTGACAGCTTTACTTCTTCTTTTCTGATTTGGATTCCTTTTATTTCTTTTTCCTCTCTGATAGCTGTGACTAAATCATCCAAAACTATATTGAATAATCGTGGTGAGAGTGGACAACCTTGTCTTGTTCCTGATCTTAGTAGAAATGGTTTCATTTTTTCACCATTGAGAACGATATTGGCTGTGGGTTTGTCATATATGACCTTTAGTATGTTGATGTAAGTTTCCTCTATGCCTACTTTCTGGAGGGTTTTTTTCATAAATGGCTGTTGAATTTTGTCAGAAGCTTTTTCTGCATTTTTGAGATGATCATGTTGTTTTTCTCCTTCAATTTTTTAATATGGTTTATCACATCTCTTGATTTGAATATATTGAAGAATCCTTGCATTCCTGGGATAAATCCCAGTTGATCATGGTGTATGATCCTTTTAATGTGCTGTTTGATTCTGTTTGCTACTATTTTGTTGAGGATTTTTACATCTATGTTCATCAGGCACTTCTACTTGTATTTAGTTTTTTAATCACAGATTTCTGCTTTTTATAGTTTATATTTCAAATATAGTTTATATTTTATATTTAACTTTGTTGCCCACGAAGCTAAATGTGTATATGTCCTGGGTGGTCATGAACACTCAACGAGATTATGTCTTTAAAATAGTGTGTATTCAGAGAGACCAGTCCAATGAAAAAATCAGGGTGTGTTTTTCCTTTACTTTTGATAAATGTATTAAAAGTAATTATTCTCATTGTATTTGATTAGAACTCTTCTTTAATGTGAAGAAAATAATTGGATTTTAAAGCCCATAACAGAAATCCCCCTGTCATAGACCACACAACAAATTTCTGTCCTTGATTTATTACTTAAAGTTTTTGGCACAATATTTCTTAATCCAGGTAACATTAATCCCTGAAAATTTAATATAAAATGTTATAGATATGAAGTATTTTTATTCTGGTAGGAAGGAAAGTAGGATGATTGATGCATTGTATCAGACATTCAATGTCCAGTCCCAAAACAGCAAAGAAACCCTACATGAGATTCATCATCCCTCTTAACTTCTAAATCAGATGTCATCAGTTTTTTGAAGATAATTTTATATCAACCTTGATACAGCACAAAAAGAGTTTAGATATTGTAAGAGGCTACCACAAAAACCCACTGAAGGTTCTTGGGAATTTTAGGAAGGAGGATCCTGGAGATTAGGGCGAGAAGGCTATTAAGTTGAACTCTGAAGTCAACCCATGTCTAAGATTCTGTCTTGCCCATGCATACTGAGCTTGCGTTCTTTCAACAGAGTAACTGAGTGTTTACTAAGCACCAGATATTGCGCTGGGTACTGGGGATATAGTGGTGAACAAGAGATTTATAGTTTAGAAGCAACATAGGAAAGTAATAGCTTGATTAATTATGACAGGGAAATACAACTGTTTTGGGGTTGGGGAGTTACAGCAGACCTAGTCTAAAAGGTCAATCAAGACCTCATGGAAGAAGTGACTTCTAAGTCATGAGATATCATCAAGAAGAGGTATGGACATGAATGGGGATGCAGATGATAGAAGTTTCTAGCCAAAGAAAATAGCATATGTGGAAGTCTTTAGGTAAGAGAGAGTGTGGCATGTTGGAACAACTGAACACATTCAGCATGCCCATAATATCAAATTCAAGAGGGTGATGATAAGAGGAGCTAGAGAGGCAAGCAAGGAGCCAAGTTGTGAAAGGCCTTGTGAACCAGAGGGGCTTGTGAATTTCCACCCTCAGGTCAGTGTGAAATTGTCAAATGGTCTTAAACATGGAAGTGAGTGGGTTAGGTTTATGTTTTATGATAGAAAATTGGATCCCTTCAAAATGAAGAGAATTGATGACAGCTGACAAGTCTAAAGACAGAAACACCAATTAAGAGGCAGCTGCAGCTGTACTTGAAAAGTGTTTATATGAACCATAATTTTGAGAGTCTGTACTCTAGTCTTTCTGAGTTGGCTTAAATCTTCCTGATCCAGAAAGATTTTGGATGATAGTTATCCTGATGCTGCAGAG
This sequence comes from Phocoena sinus, assembly GCF_008692025.1. Lineage (NCBI taxonomy): Eukaryota > Metazoa > Chordata > Mammalia > Artiodactyla > Phocoenidae > Phocoena > Phocoena sinus. Next base: position 34,310,659 of record NC_045779.1, read on the forward strand.
GCAATAATCATGGTTAACCTTTATGGTAATTTACCATGTGCAAGACCCTGTTTTAAGCACTTTACATTCATTAACTTATTTAATCTTTACAACAAACCTATGATTGAGCCCAGTTTGCACATGAGAAAACTGAAACACAGAGAGATCCAGTAAGTGTCCCAAAGTCACACAGAGAGCAAGGGGTAAGGCTAGGCACTGTAGCTCTTAACCACCACTCTATACAGCCCCCTGTTAAATCAGTCTTTGTATGTACACTGCCTTGGTGTCTGGCAGAGTGGTAATCTTCATTTTGTTTCCAAAATCCCTGGCCAAGCAAACTTTTCAGTGTTTTACTATCTTTGAATATTAAGTGAGGCTAATAATATTTTCTGGCAGTAAATTGTAAAAAAATCATGACACAAATGTTAAGAAACAGTTTAGTCTGTCATCCAAGGAAGGTTCTACATAAATATGTGAAGTTTGTTTGACTTGGGTTAGTAGTACTTGTGAGTACAGAAGTACTTGTGAGTGCAGAACCACATGAAGCACCAATTCATTGCTCATTGCTGCTTCCTGGGTTTTAGACAGGAGAAAAATGATGGCAGCTGTGAAGCTACAATTTCATTCAGTTCTCTGCACACTGCCCTAAATTTTTTTTTTTTTTCGGTACGCGGGCCTCTCACTGTTGTGGCCTCTCCCGTTGCAGAGCTCTGTTCGCGCAGGCTCAACGGCCATGGCTCACGGGCCCAGCCGCTCCGCGGCATGTGGGATCTTCCTGGACCAGGGCACGAACCTGTGTCCCCTGCATCGGCAGGCAAACTCTCAACCACTGCGGCCCCAGGGAAGCCCCTGCCCTAACTCTTCTTTGGGAGATATTGCTGATATCTGTGGTGGGTGCACTCAATAAATAGAAATCTAATATTTCAAAAGGTGTTACCAAAATGGTGGTGATGAACCTATCAATTTAGTGACCAAGTAGCTGAAATAGCTGACTGGAAAATGTGTGTAGAAATGAACTATCTTTGGGAGAGAACCTTTTGAGATTAACATCTCTCTTTCTGAAGAGCCTTAGTAATGTGAACTCTTGTTGACAGGATTTGCTTTTTTCCTAATCATGGTTTCAGGATGCGATAGTAGCTTGAAAAATATCTTTTGAAAAAAAGATATTAGTATTAGCGTAGTATAGAGATAGATGGGGGTCAAAAAGGCATTGACTTAGTAATAATAGAATACTGGAGGCCACTTCAGCCTCTGGGTATCATCTAAGAAAGGGATTTAAAAACTGTTTGGGACTGTGCCTCCATCTCTCTTCTCCTAGTGTTTAGTTTCTCAGCCGTGAAAATGGTCTGGGGACTTGTTTTCAAAGATTGCAAGGAAAGGGGGGAACTGAGCAGACTGAATTTTGGTCTTGAGAGAGAAGAAACTTCTTGATGGATAATGGGGTTGCGGCAGTTCTGAGAATTAAAGGAAAACAGTCTGGGTAGCTCAGGCCTGAGAAGCAATTTGGGGCACTTAACAGTCAGGACCACATGCAATTCTCTAGAAGGTAGATACTAAGGAATTCCACAAGGTGGGCCACAGGGAGCCTCCTAAAAGGTCCATCCACCCTGACCTCAAAGGTCAAATTTTGTCCTTGAGCTTGAAGTTATATCCAGTACAAATCTATATGTCTGACAAATACATGCGATGCTACTTTTTAAATTTTTCCATTGTTTCTAATCCCTTAAATACAAGTGCTGGGTAGGAGGGAAGATTGCTTAACCTGCACCTCACATTGTAGAAGCTGTCTGCAGAGGAAACACATCAGCAGGCTCTCAAGGGCCTGGCTGTGTTTGTGGGGCTTCTTGGTTGCTGTTGACTGTTTGTTTGATGTAGGCTGGAACTACTTGTCTGCTAGAGCTCTTTGCTCTTCATACAAGTCCTAGGCTGTCTAGCCCTGCATTGTGCATATTTGGAGCTTTTTAACCACACTCAGAGGTTTTTCTAATGTAGGAATTTTCTATAAAGCCACAGAATGCTGAGACGATGCTATCACTTAGATGGCTAGAGGATTTCTTTGTTGTCTTGCTCGATGGATCTCAGAACTTTACACCTGATTTTTATGGTATGTACTTTAAGAGTTTTGCTAAAGGTGCTAATGACTTTGGGGGCAATATAAATGGTACATGATTGTAAGTGCTAGAAAAGTTGCCTTGGAATGTGGCAGATGAGGATAGACAGAAACATGTACATTTTACTTGTTTGTACCCCTTCTGGAATCATTCCTTTGGTTGAATGAGTGGATAATTACTGGTCTTCTTTTCCCTTTCATATCCAAGAGAGATATAGGTAAATACTTCCCTTATTAAAAGAAAGAGGAAAAAATCTTACTGTTTCCTCCTTGCGTTTTTTTTTAAATAATTTATTTCTGAAGCAGCTATGATTTGCAGGGTGATGAGTAGAAAATCTTTAACATTTTCTCAGCATAGAGTAGAAAAACTGAATTTGATGATTTTTCAATGGTCCCATTGTCTATTGTTAGTGGGAACTATTTACATGCTCACCAATCAGAACAGTGACAAGACCCTGAGGATAATTTCAACACTGAACCCTGGAAATTGTTTTATTTCACTCAAACAGACGTTTATCAGTACTGACTATGGGCCAGGAACTATACAAATGTAAAATCTAGCATATTTTTGGACAGAAGTGCTTCCTTCTGAGCTGGATGTTTCCTTTTACATTTTTAGATCACTGACAATGTATGTCAAGGAAAAGAAAACAAAAAAACTTGCTTCTGCAGGGAACTTCTAGTCTAACTCTTTCATTTTACATTCAAGGAAACTGAGTTCAAAGAAGATAATTATGACTGACTAAGCCTGGACTAGGACAAATGTCTCCTAAACCCATCCCTCCCTCTTCTCTATTCTCTACTGCCACCCTAGCAGACCATGAAACCCAGGTGGATGGGAAATGTAAGGGTTTTTTCCTATGACTTAATTTCTATTTTGAGCATCCATTCTGCCAGGTGGTGGAAATTTATTGTCAGTCAGTACAGGGTAATTCTCTTCCATTTCTGGGTGCTGTGCATAAGTCTGGGGCCTTACCTAGTACAAAATCACAAGTGAAGAGGGGCATCTCTACCTCTCTGTTCACCTTTCCATGATGCATCTGTAGTATTATCTTCATTTCCACCTGATTTTTTGTTCATTAGTTCAGGAAGGTACCTTGCATTCTCTCTTTTTCTCACGCCCAACCCTTTTCATATCTGCCAGCTCTCTGGGCCATGTCTCTACTGCTTTCAAATCCTGAGAGTCTCTGTAGTATTCCAAAGTCAGTCTCTATGCAGGTAATTCTGTGAAACTGTTTCAGGTGATTCTGCTCAAACATACCACATAGATGTGTTGGCTTGATGCTTCCCACCATGCCGATCAAGGAGAACACGAACTTTCTATCTGGAGATGCTAGATCTCAAACTTCTCTATGGTTCTACCACCAAACAACCTTTTTCACCTTACAGACATAGCCTTGAGGGGAAGACAGGGTAAATGACCTCAGGGAAGATGACCCTTGAATCACTTTCCCTATGTCTCTTTTCCTCTTCTACTCTAGGAAATCTTATCCAGTTAGGGGGTGGGGACGATTAGCTATTAATGAGTTGTAGTCTTCTAAATCTTTCATCTTACCTAGGTCTAGACTTTTGAATTTCAAAAGTCAAGAGTCTGATCCCTTGTATTAGTCAAGGTTCTCCAGAGAAGCAGAATCAATAGGATGTATATTAATATAGAGATTTCTTTTGAGGAATTGGCTCTTGCAATTATGGATTCCAGTGAGTCCAAAATCTGCAGGGTGGGCTGGAGGCCCAGGAAGAGCTGATGTTGCAGTTCAAGTCAAAAGGCCACCTGCTAGAGAATTCACTCATGTTTGGGAGACGTCAGTCTTTTTTTTTTTTTCTATTCAGGCCTTTAGCTGATTGGATGAGGCCCACTCACATTATGGAAGGTAAACTGTTTTACTCACAGATTATTGATTTAAATATTAATCTCATCCAAAAACTGTCTCACAGAAATATCCAGAATAATGATTGATCACATATCTGAGCACTGTGGCCCAGCCAAGTTGACACATAAAATTAATTCTCACACCGTCTCTTATTTATGGTCTGCCTTGTCCTTGCTTCTCCAAGACAATAGTAGCTTAGTCAGTAGGAAGAAATAATGGTAGGTACTGTGGAGGTAGAAGTGGATCGTGAGACTCTTTCATATTTTTAAAATACCCAACTTGCATAGTTATAGTATTTATATATTTACTTTGACTGTTATTAATTAGAATTTTTCAATATGTTACTTCATAAGTACATTTTCATTTTCACAGGTATTTATCTTCGGTCTTCCAAAAAAATAAAGTTTCTGTGAAAACATACACTGGTTTATCTTCAGTTGATTATAATTTTTTTGTATTTTTCATCAATAAACAGTTAATGAATTCTATTAATTAAAAAAATTGTTTTTAAACCACAAGGTAGGGCACTATATATTTAAGTGGAAACTATGCAATTTTTCATTAATATTTGTCACTGAGAAAACTGAAGTATAACTTCATTCACTTAACTTGATTTTTTAAAATTTTCTTGAGATTTGCATATTTTGTCTTTATACAAAATCAAAGGACACTAGTCTGGTAAAACTTCTAGACAAAATCTTCTAAAATGAGCAATGTTTTTTGCTCCAAACAGCTGGGTGTTTTTTTTTTTTCTTTGAGTGTCATCTATGTTCTAATTTTTTAGTAGATTTTCCCTGAGTGATTTTTTGAAAGCCAGCAAAGTAATGCTTGTGACTCCCTTTGAGCTGCTGGGAGACCACAGGGTTTTCCAGAAGTTCTACTGGGTACATCCTAAGTTCTGTGAAGCAGAGATCAAGCTGGGCTAAGTGAACAAAAATGACATATCCTTAATTGCCACAAAATGATACCTAATTACCTTCCTGCCAGATTTAATGTAACACAATATAGCTAAGATGGTGTTTGATTTCAATGTCACTTATAAAAGATAATCTTTTAGAACTGGAATGACTTCACCAATTTTACAGCTTGCATTTTAATAGGTGTCCTTTGGGTATGCATGCTGTCGATCATATTTTGGCCATTGATATCTAATGCTTTGCTAAGATTGTTATTACAACAAAATAGCTTTTTGTTTAACACCAAAAGTGTAGGAGCAATTATTTTACAATGTTTTTAAAGTTGTTTTGATACCTTAAAAAGAAAGAAAATAACAGACATTTTAGTGTCATCAAAATGGAAACTGCAGTAATTATTTCATAATAGATTTATTCGATGAACTTTGCTTGATCTCTATTTAGATGGAACTATGATAGTTGTCGAAGCCTCCAAAAACTTCTTCAGTGAATGTTTTAGAGTGTTCTTATTGTAAGAGACTAGCTATGACTGGTCTTCCATCTTTTAGAGCAAAAGATTCAAGACAGAAAATTTAGTTTTAAGTACTTTCAATGATGAGAATGCTTCAATCAAACATCAAGTATTTTTTTCAGTTTATGCTATTTTCTACTTGTTCATTTATTCTATAATTATGTGAATGCTTACCATAGCCCAAACTGTCCAGACTAGAATTGACCTATAGTTTAAAATAATATAATAATTTATTTATAATTATTTTTTCTTCCAACTTTATTGAAATATAATAGACATAATTGGCATACAGCACAGTATAAGTTTAAGGTGTTCAGCATAAAGATTTGACTTACATATATCATGAAGTGATTATCATAATAAGGTTAGTGAATATCCATTATTTTATATAGATACAAAATTAAAGAAATAGAAAAAAACAATTTTTCCTGTGATGAAAGTTCTTAGAATTGACTCTTAACAACTTTTGCACATAACATACAGCAGTGTTAATTATATTTATCAAGTTGTACATCACAACCCTAGTACTTCTATATCTTATAACTGAAAGTGTGTACATTTTGACTGCCTTCCTCCAATTACCCCAGACCCCACCCTCCACCTCTGGTAACTACAAATCTAATCTTGTTCTATGAGTTTGTTTGTTGGTTGGTTGGTTTATGAAGTATAGTTGACCTACAACACTGTGTTACTTTCTATTACACAATATAGTGATTTGATATTTTGGTATATTTCAAAATGATCACCACAATAAGTCTAGTAAAGATCTGTCACCATACTAAGATATTGTTTATTGACTATATTCCACACACTGTACATTATGACTCATTTAAATATTTTGTAACTGTAAGTTTGTACCTTTTAATCTCCTTCACCTATTTCTTTCCTCTTGCCATCCCACTCCCCTCTGCAACTACCTGTTTGTTCTCTGCATCTATAATTCTGTTTCTGTTTTGCTTATATTACATATAAGTGAAATTATATAGTATTTGTCTTTCTCTGTCTGACATATTTTACTTAGCATAATGCCCTCTAGGTATATCCACATTGTTGCAAATGGCAAAATTTCATTTTTCATGTCTGAGAAATGTTCCAGTGTGTGTGTGTGTGTGTGTGTGTGTGTGTGTGTGTGTGTGTGTGTGTATCTCACATATTCTTTTTTTTTTTAACATCTTTATTGGAGTATAATTGCTTTACAGTGGTGTGTTAGTTTCTGCTTTGTAACAAAGCGAATCAGCTATACATATACATATATCCCCATATCTCCTCCTTCTTGCATCTCTCTCCCATCCTCCCTATCCCACCCTTCTAGGTGGTCACAAAGCCCTGAGCTTATCTCCCTGTGCTATCTCACATATTCTTTATCCATTCAGCTACTGCTGAACACTTAGGTTGTTTCTATATCTGGGCTATTGGAAATAATACTGTAATGAACATAGGGGTGCATATATCTTTTCAAATTAGTGTTTTCTTTTTCTTCATATATATATACTCAAGAGTGGAATTACTGAATCATATGATAGTTCTATTTATAATTTTTGAGAATTATCCATATTGTTTTCCATAGTGGCTGGACCAAATTACTTTCCCACAAACAGTATATAAGGATTCCCTTTTCTCCACATTCTTGCAAATACTTGTATTTGTTGTCTTATTGATTATAGCTGTTCCGAATGATGTGAGGTGATATCTCATTGTGGCTGTCATTTGCATTTCCCTAATGATTAGTAATGTTGAACATCTTTTTATGTGCTTGTTGGCCCTCTGTATGTTTTCTTTGGAAATTTTCTATTCAGATTCTCTGCCCACTTTTTTTTTTTTTTTTTTTTGGTACGTGGGCCTCTCACTGTTGTGGCCTCTCCCGTTGTGGAGCACAGGCTCCGGACGCGCAGACTCAGCGGCCATGGCTCACGGGCCCAGCCGCTCCACGGCGTGTGGGATCCTCCTGGACTGGGGCACGAACCCGTGTCCCCTGCATCGGCAGGCGGACTCTCAACCACTGCACCACCAGGGAAGACCCTCTGCCCACTTTTTAATCAGGTTGTTCTGATGTTGAGTTGCATGATTTCTTTGTATATTTTGGATATTAACCCCTTATCAGATATATCATTTGCATGTATTTTCTCTCATTTAGTAGTCTGCCTTTTCTTTTAATTGATAGTTTCCTTCACTGTGCAAAAGATTTTTAGCTTGAAGTTGGCCCATTTGTTTATTTTTGCTTTTGTTTCCCTTGCCTGAGAAAACAGAGCCCCCCAAAATTACTAAGATGAATGTCAAAGACCATACCATCTATGTTTTCTTCTAGGAGTTTTATGGTTTCAGGTATTACATTTAAGTGTTTAATCCATTTTGAATTTATTTTTGTGCATGTTCTGAGAGAGTAGTCCATTTTGATTCTTTTGCATATAGCTGTCCAGTTTTCTCAACACCATTTATTGAAGAGGTTGTCTTTTGCTCATTGTGTATTCTTGCCTACTTTGTTATAGATTAATTGCCCATGTAAGTGTGGGTTCAGTTCTGAGCTCTCAATTCTGTTCCATTGATTTTTGTGTCTGTTTTAGTGCTAGTATTATAATGTTTTGATTACTTAACTTTGAAGTATACTTTGAAATCAGGGGACATGATACCCCCGACTTTGTTCTTCTTTTTCAAGATTGTTTTGACAATTCAGGGTCTGTTGTATTTCCATACAAAATTTAGAATTAGTTGTTCTAGTTCTGTGAAAAAGGCCTTTGGTAATTTGATAGGGATTGCATTGAATCTGTAGTTTGCCTTGAGTAATATGGTTGTTTTAACAAGATTAATACTTTCAGTCAACAAGCACATTGTATCTTTCCATCTGTTTGTATCATTGTCAATTTCTTTCATCCGTGTCTTTTAGTTTTGAAAGTACAGGTCTTTTACCTGCTTAGATTTATCCCTAGCTGTTTTATTCTTTTTGATGTGACTGTAAATGATATTGTTTTCTTAATTTCTCTTTCTGATAGTTCATTGTTAAGGTATAGAAATGCAACAGACTGCATATTAATTTTGTGTCCTGCAACTTTACTGAATACATTGATGAGTTCTAGTAACATTTTAGTGTCATTTTTAGGATTTTCTATGTATAGAATCATGTCATCTGCAAACAATGACAGTTTTACTTCTTTCTATCCATTTCGGATTCCTTTTATTTCTTTTTCTTGTGTGATTGCTGTGCTAGGTCTTCCAATACTATGTTAAATTAAAATGGTGAGAGTGGGCATTCTTGATTTGTTCCTGATCTTAGAGGAAATACTTTCAACGTTTCACCATTGGGTATGATGTAGGTGGGATTGTCATGTATGGCCCTTTATTATGTTGAGGTATGTTCACCCTATATCCACTTTGTTCAGAGTTTTTATCATAAATGGCTGTTGAATTTTGTCAAAAAGTTTTTATGAATCTATTAAGATGATCATATTTCATTCTTCTATTTGTTAATGTGGTATATGACATTGATCAATTTGTAGTTATTGAACCTTCCTTACATCCTGGGATAAATCCCACTTGGTCATGGTATGTAATCTTTTTATGTATTGTTGAATTCTGTGAATTCTGTGTGCTAAAATTTTGTTGAGTATTTTTGCATCTTCAGGATTATAATTCAGGATTCTTCAGTTATATGGGCCTGTAATTTTATGTTTTTTGTAATATCTTGGCCTGGTTTGGTATCAGGCTGATGCTGGCCTTATAGAATGAGTTTGGAAGTGTTCCTTCCTCTGCAATTTTTTAGAATTGTTTGAGAAGGATAGGTGTTAACTCTTCCCCAAAATGTTGGCTAGAATTCTCCTGTGAGGCCATCTGGTTCTGAACTTTTTTGGGGGGGGGGATTGTTTTATTACTGATTCAATTTCTTTTTTAAAAAAAAATTTATTTATTTATTTAGACTGTGCTGGGTCTTAATTGAGGCAAGTGGGATCTTCATTGCAGCATGCATGATCTTTTATTTGCAGCATGTGGGCTTCTTAGTTGTGGTATGCAGACTCTTAGTTGCAGCATGCATGCGGGCTCTAGTTCTCCAACCAGGGTCAAACCTGGGCTGCCTGCATTAGGAGCATGGAGTCTTACCAAATGGACCACAGGGATGTTCTCCTCAACCTCATTAAGAGTAATTAGTCTGTTCATATTTTCTATTTCTTCCTGGTTCATTCTTGGGAAATTGTACATTTCTAGGAATGTGTCCATTTTTTCTATGTGTCCATTTAATTGGCATTTAATTGTTTGTATTGATATCTTATGATTCTTTGTATTTCTGTGGTGTTGGTTGTAACTTCTATTTCATTCCTGATTTTAGTTATTTAGGCTCTCTCTCTTTTTTTCTTGATGAGTCTGGCTAAAGGTTCATCAATTTTGCTTCTCTTTTCAAAGAACCTGCTCTAGGTTCACTGATCTTTTCTATTGTTTCTTTTAGTGTCTAGTTATTTTTGTTTTGTTTTTTTTTTTTCTGCTCTGACCTTTATGACTTATTTCCTTCTAACTTTAGGTTTCCTTTATTCTTCTTTCTCTAGTTGCCTTAAGTGTAAGATTAGGTTGTTTATTTGAGATTTTTCTTTTGTTGTATCACTATAATCATCCCTATTAGAACTGCTTTTGCCTGCATCCTGTAGATTTTGGATTGGTGTGTTTTCATATTTAGTTGTATACAGCTATTTTTAAATTTTCTTTTATGATTTTTCAGTGGTTCATTGGTTGCTTAGCAGCATAGTGTTTAGCATCCATGTGTTTATGTTTTTTTGTAGTTTTTTCTTGTAGTTGATGTCTAGTCTCAGAGCGTTATTGTCCAAAAAGGTGCTTGATGTGATTTCAGTTTTCTTAAATTTACTGAGACTTGCTTTGTGATCAAGCATGTGATCTATCCTGGAGAATGTTCCATGTGCACTTGAAAAGAATGTGTATTCTGCTGCTTTTGGATGAAATGTTATAAATATATATGATCATGATGTAATGTCCTTCTTCATCTCTTGTTACAGTCTTTGTTTTAAGTCTGTTTTGTTGAAATAAGTATTGCTACCCTGGCTTTCTTCTCATTTCCATTCTCATGGAATGCCTTTTTCCATCCCCTCACTTTCAGTGTGTGTGTCTTTAGATCTGAAGTGAATCTGTTGTAAGGAGCATATATATGGGTCTTGGGTTTGTATCCATTCAGGGTCTCTGTGTCTTTTGATTGGAGGATTTAGTCCATTTACATTTAAAATAATTTTGGATAGGTATGTACTTATTGCCATTTAGTTCTTTATTGTACTCTTCTTCTTTTGCTCTCTTTGTGATTGATGACTATATTTAATGTTATTTTTGAATTCCTTTTTCTTGTGTCTGTATCTATTATAGACTTGATTTATGGTTACTGTGAGGTTTATGAGAAGCATTATATATATTATATATATGATTATTTTAAGTTGCTGATCTCTTAATTGTAAATATATATTTAATAATCATTCATTTTTACTCCCCTCCCCCAGACAGGTTTACTGTTTGACATCATATTTGACATCTTTTTGTCTTGTGTATCCCTTAACTACTTATTGTGGATATAGACGATTATACTAATTTTGTTCTTTAACCTTCCTACTAGCTTTATATCTGGTTGATTTACTAACTTTATTGTATATTTGCCTTTACCAATGAGATTTTCTTTTCCTACTTCATATTTCTAGTTGTGGCTATTGTTTTTCACGTAGAGAAGTTCCTTTAACATTTCTTATAAAACTGGTTTGGTGGTGCTGAACTGTTTTTGCAATTTTTTATCTGTAAAACTTTTCATCTCTCCTTCAAATCTGGTTGACACCCTGACCAGATAGAGTATTCTTGTTTTAGGTTTTCTCCCTTTCATCACTTAAAATATATCATGTCACTCCCTCTGGCCTGCAGTGTTTCTGCTCAAAAGTGAGCTGATAGATTTGTGGGAGTTCCCTTGTATGTAACTTATTACTTTTTCCTTGCTGCTTTTAATAGTGTCTCTTTATCTTTAATTTTTGCCATTTTAATTACAATGTGTCTTGGTGTAGTCCTCATGGGTTGATCCTGTTTTGGACTCTGTGCTTCCTGGACCTGGATGTCTGTTACCTTTCCATGTTAGGGAAGTTTTCAGCTATTATGTCTGCAAATATATTCTCTGCCCCTTTCTCTCTCTGTTCTCCTTCTGGGACACCTAAATGTGAATGTTAGTATATTTGATGTTGTGCTAGAGGTGTCTAATACTGTCCTCATTCTTTTTATCCTTTTTTTTTTCTTCTGTTCACCTTTAGCAATTTCCATTACTCTGTGTTTCAATTCACTGATCCATTCCTCTGCATCTTCTAAACTACTGTTGATTCCTTCTAGTGTATGCTTATTTCAGTTATTGTATTCTTCATCTCTGTTTGAGTGTTCCTCATATATTCCAACTCTTTGTTTAAAACCTGTAACTTCACACTCTGTGCATCCTTTCTTCTCCCCAGTTTTTTGATCATTTTTGCCATCATTATCCTGAACTCTTTCTCTGTAGACTGCAAATTTCCATTCACTTAGTTCATCTTCTGGAGTTTTAATTTGTTCTTTCATTTAGAATATGTTCCTCTGTCACCTCATTTTGCCTAAGTTGCTGTTTTTATTTCTGTGTATCTGGTAGGTTGCTTATTTTTCTTGACCTTCAAAAAGTTGCCTTTTGTAGGAGATATTCTATGTGTCCCAGTAGTGCACTCCCCTCTGATCACCAGAGCTATATGCTCTAGGGGTGTCCCCTATGTGGGCTGCATGGGTACTTCTGTTGTGGTGGGCTGACTACTGCAAGCAGTCTGGTAGGTGTGGCTGGCCCCTTGTCTGGTTGGTTCAGGACATGTGTTGTGCACAGGCTGCAGGACAATGGTGGGCATTGGTGGGTCACAAGGTGGCTCTTTTTTTTATTATCACTTTTATTTTATTTTTAATTTAGTATTATTTTAATATAAATTTTCAAAGGTTACTTTCCATTTACAGTTATTACAAAATATTGGCTATATTCCCTGGGTTGTACAATACGTCCCTGGGCTTATCATATACCCAGTAATTTGTACCTCCCACTCCCTCATTCCTATATTGCTCCTAATCACCTCATATTGGTAACCACTATTTAGTTCTCTATATTTGTAGGTCTGATAATTTTTGTTATATTCACTGGTTTGTTGTATTTTTTAGATTCCACATATAAGTGATATTATAAACTATTTGCCTCTCCCTGTCTGAGGTATTTCACTCAACATAATGTCCACCAAATCCATCCATTGTTACTGCAAACAGCAAAATTCCATTCTCTTTTATGGCTGAGTAGTATTCCACTGTGTGTGTGTGTGTGTGTGTATATGCCCCATCTTTTTTATTTTTTTAATTTACATCTTTATTGGAGTATAATTGCTTTATAATGGTGTGTTAGTTTCTGCTTTATAACAAAGTGAATCAGTTATACATATCTTCCCATATCTCATCCCTCTTGCATCTCCCTCCGTCCCACCCTCCCTATACCACCCCTCTAGGTGGTCACAAAACACCGAGCTGATCTCCCTGTGCTATGTGGCTGCTTCCCACTACCTATCTATTTTATGTTTGGTAGTGTATAATATGTCCATGCCACTTCCTCCCGCTCCATTTTTCGTTCTCAAGATTGCTTTGGCTATTTGGGGTCTTTTGTGTTTCCATACAAATTGTGAAAATTTTTTGTTCTAGTTGTATGAAAAATGTCAGTGGTAGTTTGATAGGGATTGCATTGAATCTGTAGATTGCTTTGAGTAGTAGAGTCTTTTTCACAACGTTGATTCTTCCAATCCAAGAACATGGTATATCTTTCCACCTATTTGTATCATCTTTGATTTCTTTCATCAGTGTCTTATAATTTCCTACTTACAGGTCTTTTGTTTCCTTAGGTCAGTTTATTCCTAGATATTTTATTCTTTTCGTTGCAATGGTAAATGGGAGTGTTTTCTTGATTTCAATTTCAGATTTTTCATCATTAGTATATAGGAATGCCAGAGATTTCTGTGCATTAATTTTGTATCCTGCTACTTTATCAACTTCATTGATTAGCTATAGTAGTTTTCTGGTAACATCTTTTGGACTCTCTAAGTATAGTATCATGTGATCTGCAAACAGTGACAGCTTTACTTCTTCTTTTCTGATTTGGATTCCTTTTATTTTCTTTTCTTCTCTGATTGCTGTGGCTAAAACTTCCAAAACTATGTTGAATAATAGTGGTGAGAGTGGAAATGCTTTCAGTTTTTCACCATTGGGGATGATGCCGGCTGTGGGTTTGTCATATATGGCCTTTATTATATTGAGGAAAGTTCCCTCTATGCCTACTTTCTGGAGTGTTTTTATGATAAATGGGTGTTGAATTTTGTTGAAAGCTTTCTCTGCATCTATTGAGATGACCATGTGGTGTTTCTCCTTCAGTTTTTTAATATGGTGTATCACATTGATTGATTTGCATATATTGAAGAATCCTTGTATTCCTGGAATAATCCCCACTTGATCAGGGTGTGTGACCCTTTTAATGTGCTGTTGGATTTTGTTTACCAGTATTTTGTTGAGGATATTTGCATCTATGTTCATCAGTGATATTGGCCTGCAGTTTTCTTTCTTTGTGACATCCTTGTCTGATTTTGGTATCAGGGTGATGGTGGCCTTGTAGAATGAGTTTGGGAGTGTTCCTCCCTCTGCTATATTTCAGAAGAGTTTGAGAAGGATAGGTGTTAGCTCTTCTCTAAATGTTTGATAGAATTTGCCTGTGAAGCCATCTGGTCCTGGGTTTTTGTTTGTTGGAAGATTTTTTATCCCAGTTTCAATTTCAGTGCTTGTGATTGGTCTGTTTATATTTTCTATTTCTTCCTGATTCAGTCTTAGCAGGTTGTGCATTTCTAAGAATATGTCCATTTCTTCCAGGTTGTCCATTTTATTGCCATATAGTTGCTTGCAGTAATCTCTCATGATCTTTTGTATTTCTGCAGTGTCAGTTGTTACTTCTCCTTTTTCATTTGTAATTCTATTGATTTGAGTCTTCTCCCTTTTTTTCTTGATAAGTCTGGCTAATGGTTTATCAATTTTGTTTATTTTCTCAAAGAATCAGCTTTTAGTTTTATTGATCTTTGCTATCATTTCCTTTATTTCTTTTTCATTTATTTCTGATCTGATATTTATGATTTCTTTCCTTCTGCTAACTTTGGGTTTTTTTTTTTTTGTTGTTCTTCTTTCTCTAATTGCTTTAGGTGCAAGGTTAGGTTGTATATTTGAGATGTTTCCTGTTACTTAAGGTAGGATTGTATTGCTATAAACTTCTCTCTTAGAACTGCTTTTGCTGCATCCCATAGGTTTTGGGTCGTTGTGTCTCCATTGTCGCTTGTTTCTAGCTATTTTTTGATTTCCTCTTTGATTTCTTCAGTGATCACTTCGTTATTAGGCAGTGTTTTGTTCAGCCTGCATGTGTTTGTATTTTTTACAGATCTTTTCCTGTAATTGATATCTAGTCTCATAGCGTTGTGGTCAGAAAAGATACTTGATATAATTTCAATTTTCTTAAACTTACCAAGGCTTGATTTGTGACCCAAGATATGATTTATCCTGGAGAATGTTCCAGGAGCACTTGAGAAAATTGTGTATTCTGTTGTTTTTGGATGGAATGTCCTATAAGTATCAATTAAGTCCATCTTGTTTAATGTATCATTTAAAGCTTGTGTTTCCTTATTTATTTTCATTTTGGATGATCTGCCCATGGGTGAAAGTGGGGTGTTAAAGTTCCCTACTATGAATGTGTTACTGTTGATTTCCCCTTTTATGGCTGTTAGTATTTGCCTTATGTATTGAGGTGCTCCTATGTTGGGTGCATAAATATTTATAATTGTTATATCTTCTTCTTGGATGGATCCCTTGATCATTATGTAGTGTCCTCATTTGTCTCTTCTAACAGTCTTTATTTAAAGTCTATTTTGTCTGATATGAGAATTGCTACTCCAGCTTTCTTTTGGTTTCCATTTGCGTGGAATATCTTTTTCCATTCCCTTATTTTCAGTCTCTATGTGTCTCTAGGTCAGATGTGGGTCTATTTTAGACAGCATATATATGGGTCTTGTTTTTGTATCCATTCAGCCAGTCAGTGTCATTTGGTGGGAGCATTTAATCCATTTACATTTATGGTAGTTATCGATATGTATGTTCCTTTTTCCATTTTCTCAATTGTTTTGGATTTGTTATTGTAGGTCTTTTCCTTCTCTTGTGTTTTTTCCTAGAGAAGATCCTTTAGCATTTGTTGTAAAGCTGGTTTGGTGGTGCTGAACTCTCTCAGCTGTCTATAAAGGTGTTAATTTCTCCATCAAATCTGAATGAGATCCTTCTGGGTAGGGTAATCTTGATTGTAGGTTTTGCTCCTTCATCACTTTAAATATGTCCTGCTACTCCCTTCTGGCTTGCAGAGTTTCTGCTGAAAGATAAGCTGTTAACCTTATGGGGATTCCCTTGTGTGCTATTTGTTGTTTTTCCCTTGCTGCTTTTAGTATGGTTTCTTTGTATTTAATTTTTGATATTTTGATTAACATGTGTCTTTGGTGTGTTTCTCCTTGGGTTTATCCTGTATGGGATTCTCTGTGCTTTCTGGACTTGATTAACTATTTCCTTTCCCATATTAGGGAAGTTTTCAACTATAATCTCTTCAAATATTTTCTCAGTCCCTTTCTTTTTCTCTTCTTTTTCTGGAACTGCTATAATTCGAATGTTGGTGCGTTTAATTTTGTCCCAGAGGTCTCTGAGACTGTCCTCAGTTCTTTTCATTCTTTTTTTCTTTATTCTGCTCTGCAGTAGTTATTTCCACTATTTTATCTTCCAGGTCACTTCTCCGTTCTTCTGCCTCAGTTATGCTGCTACTGATCCCTACTAGAGTATTTTTAATTTCATTTATTGTGTTGTTCATTGTTGCTTGTTTCATCTTTAGTTCTTCTAGGTCCTTGTTAAATGTTTCTTGCATTTTTCTCTATTCTATTTCTAAAATTTTGGATCATCTTTACTATCAATTATTCTGAATTCTTTTTCAGGTAGACTGCCTATTTCATCTTCATTTGTTACATCTGGTGTGTTTTTATCTTGCTCCTTTATCTGCTGTGTGTTTTTTTGTCTTATCATTTTGCTTATCTTACTGTGTTTGGGGTCTCCTTTTTGCAGGCTGCAGGTTCATAGTTCCCATTGTTTTTGGTGTCTGTCCCTAGTGGCTAAAGTTTGTTCAGTGGGTTGTGTAGGCTTCCTGGTGGAGGGAACTAGTGCCTGTATTATGGTGGATGAGCCTGATCTTCTCTTTCTGGTGGGCAGTTCCACGTCTGGTCGTGTGTTTTGGGGTGTCTGTGGACTTATGATTTTGGGCAGCCTCTCTGCTAATGGGTGGTGTTGTGTTCCTCTCTTGCTAGTTGTTTGGCATAGGGTGTGTAGCACTGTAGCTTGCTGATTGTTGAGTGAAGCTGGGTGTTGGTGTTGAGATAGAGATCTCTGGGAGATTTTTGCTGCTTGATATTACATGGAACTGGGAGGTCTCTTGTGGACCAGTGTCCTGAAGTTGGCTCTCCCACCTCAGAGGCACAGCACTGACTCCTGGCTGCAGCACCATGAGCCTTTCATCCACATGGCTCAGAATAAGATGGAGAAAAAGTAGAAGGAAAGAAAGAAAGAGGATAAAATAAAATAAAATAAGATAATAAAATAAAGTTATTAAAATAAAAATAATTATTAAGAAAAAAATTTTTAAGTAAAAAAATAATCAAAGAAAACAAAAAAAAAAAAACGGACACATAGAACCCTAGGACAAATGGTGAAAGCAAAGCTATACAGACAAAATCTCACACAGAAGCATACATACACATACACACTTACAAAAAGAGGAAAAGGGGAAAAAATAATAAATGTTGCTCTCAAAGTCCACCTCCTCAATTTGGTACAATTCGTTGTCTATTCAGGTATACCACAGATGCAGGTACATCAAGTTGATTGTGGAGATTTAATCCGCTGCTCCTGAGGCTGCTGGGAGAGATTTTCCTTTCTCTTTGTTTGCACAGCTCCTGGTTCTCAGCTTTGGATTTGGCCCCGCCTCTGCGTGTAGGTCGCCTGAGGGCGTTTGTTTTTTGCTCTGACAGGACGGGGTTAAAGGAGCCGTTGATTCGGGGGCTCTGGCTCACTCAGGCCGTGGGAAGGGAGGGGTACGGAGTGCTGGGTGAGCCTGTGGTGGCAGAGGCCGCCATGACGTTGCACCAACCTGAGGCACACTGTGCGTCCTCGCCGGGAAGTTGTCCCTGGATCCTGGGACCCTGGCAGTGGCGGGCTGCACAGACTCCTGGGAGAGGCGGTGTGGATAGTGACCTGTGCTCGCACACAGGCTTGTTGGTGGCGGCAGCAGCAGCCTTAGCGTCTCATGCCCTTCTCTGTGGTCCGCGCTGTTAGCCGCGGCTTGCGCCCACCTCTGGAGCGTCTTTAAACAGCACTCTTATTCCCCTCTCCTTGCGCACTGCCAAACAAACAGGCCAGAAAAAGTCTCTTGCCTCTTCGGCAGGTCCAGACTTTTCCCTGGACTCCCTCCCAGCTAGCTGTGGCGCACTAGCCCCCTTCAGGCTGTGTTCACGCCACCAACCCCAGTCCTCTTCCTGCGCTCCGACCGAAGCCCGAGCCTCAGCTCCCAGCCCCACATGCCCTGGCAGGTGAGCAGACAAGCCTCTTGTCTGGTGAGTGCTGGTTGGCACCGATCCTCTGTGCGGGAATCTCTCTGCTTTGCCCTCCGCACCCCTGTTGTTGTGCTCTCTTCCACGGCTCCAAAGCTTCCACCCTCTGCCAACCGCAGTCTCCGCCCGCGAAGCGACTTCCTAGTGTGTGGAAATATTTCCTGCTTCACAGCTCCCTCCCACTGGTGCGGGTCCCATCCCTATCCTTTTGTCTCTGTTTTTCATTTTTTTCTTTTGCCCTACCCAGGTACGTGGGGAGCTTCTTGCCTTTTGGGAGGTCTGAGGTCTTCTGCCAGCGTTCAGTAGGTGTTCTGTAGGAGTTGTTCCACATGTAGATGTATTTCTGATGTATCTTTGGGGAGGAAGGTGATCTCCGCGTCTTACTCTTCCGCCATCTTCCCCCTCTCTCCTATCCCATCTTATTTACCCATTCATCTGTTAATGGACACTTAGTTTGCTTCTGTATCTTAGGAATTGTAAGTAATGCTGCTATGAACATTGAGCTGCATGTATCTTCCTGAATTAGTGGTTTTGTTTTTTTCAGATATATAAATAGGAGTGGAATTGCTGCATCATATGGTTATTCTCTCTCTTTTTCTCATTAAGCATCTTTATTGGAATACAATTGCTTTACAATGGTGTGTTAGTTTCTGCTTTATAACAAAGTGAATCAGCTTTACATATACGTATATACCCATATCTCCTCCCCCATGCGACTCCTTCCCATCTTCCCAATCCCACCCCCTCAGCTGGTCGAAAAGCACCGAACTGATCTCCCTGTGCAATGTGGCTGTTTCCCACTAGCTATCTATATTATATTTGTCAGTGTATGTATGTCCATGCCAGTCTCTCCCTTCATCCCAGTTTACCCTTCCCCATCCCTGTGCCCTCAAGTCCATTATCTACATCCACATCTTTATTCCTGTCCTGCTGTTAGGTTTTTCAGAAACTTTTTTTTTTGGATTCCATATATATGTGTTAGCATACAATATTTATTCTTCTGTTTCTGACTTACTTCACTCTGTTTGACAGACTCTAGGCCCATCCACCTCACTACAAATAACTCAATTTCATTTCTTCTTATTGCTGAGTAATATTCCATTGTATATATGTGCCACATCTTCTTTATCCATCCGTCAATGGAAACTTAGGATGCTTACTCGTCCTGGCTATTGTAAACAGAGCTGCAATGAACATTGTGGTAATGACTATTTTTGAATGATGGTTTTCTCTGTGTATATGCCCAGTAGTGGGATTGCTGTGTCATATGGTAGTTCTATTTTTAGTTTTCTGAGGAACCTCCATACTGTTCACCATAGTGGCTGTATCAATTTATATTACCACTAACAATGCATGAGGGTTCCCTTTTCTCCACACCCTCTCCAGCACTGACTGTTTGTAGATTTTTGTTGATGGCCATTCTGACTGGGGTGAGGTGATACCTCATTGTAGTTTTGATTTGCATTTCTCTAACGATTAGTGACGTTGAGCATCCTTTCATGTGTTTGTTGGCAATCTGTATGTCTTCTTTGGAGAAACGTCTATTTAGGTCTTCTGTCCATTGTTAGATTACATTGTTGTTGTTGTGTTTTTTTTTTTTTTTTCTGAGCTGCATAAGCTGATTGTAAATTTTGGAGATTAATCCTCTGTCAGTTGCTTCCTTGGCAAATATTTTCTCCCATTCTGAGGGTTGTCTTTTCATCTTATTTTTGGATACCTTTGCTGTGCAAAAGCTTTGAAGTTTCATTAGGTCCCATTTGTTTATTTTTGTTTCCATTTCCATTTCTCTAGGAGGTGGGTCAAAAAGGATCTTGCTGTGATTTATGTCATAGAGTGTTCTGCCTATGTTTTCCTCTAAGAGTTTCATAGTGTCTGGCCTTACATTTAGGTCTTTAATCCATTTTGACTTTATTTTTGTACATGGTGTTAAGGAGTATTCTAATTTCATCTTTTACATGCACCTGTCCAGTTTTCCCAGCACCACTTATTGAAGAGGCTGTCTTTTCTCCATTGTATATTCTTGCCTCCTTTATCAAACATAAGTTGACCATATGTGCATGGGTTTATCTCTGGGTTTTCTGTCCTGTTCCATTGATCTATATTTCTGTTTTTGTGACAGTACCATACCGTCTTGATTACTGTAGATTTGTAGTATAGGCTGAAGTCAGGGAGCCTGATTCCTCCTGCTCCATTTTTCTTTCTCATGATTGCTTTGGCTTTTCGGGGTCTTTTGTGTTTACATTGTAATTCTGAAATTTTTTGCTCTAGTTCTGTGAAAATTACCATTGGTAGTTTGATAGGGATAGCACTAAATCTGTAGGTTGCTTTGGGTATTATAGTCATTTTCACAATGTTGATTCTTCCAATCCAAGAACATGGTATGTCTCTCCATCTGTTTCTATCATCTTTAATTACTTTCATTAGTGTCTTATCGTTTTTTGCGTACAGGTCTTTTTTATCCTTAGATAGCTTTATTCCTATGTATTTTATTCTTTTTGTTGCAATGATAAAAGGGGCTGATTCCTTAATGTCTCTTTCAAAATTTTCATCATTAGTATATATGAATACAAGAGATTTCTGTGCATTAATTTTGTATCCTGCTACTTTACCAAATCCATTGATTAGCTCTAGTAGTTTCTAGTCGCATCATTAGGATTCTCTATTTATAGTATCATGTCATCTGCAAACAGTGACAGCTTTACTTCTTTTCCAATTTGGATTCCATTTATTTCTTTCTCTTCTCTGATTGCTGTCGCTAAAACTTCCCACACTATGCTGAATAACAGTGGTGAGAGTGGAGGTCCTCTTCCTGATCTTAGAGGAAATGGTTTCAGTTTTTCACCACTGAGAATGATGTTGGCTGTGGATTTGTCATATGTGGCCTTTATTATGTTGAGGTAAGTTCCCTCTATGCCTACTTTCTGGAGGGTTTTTATAATAAATGGGTGTTGAATTTTGTCAAAAGCTTTTTCTGCAGCTATTGAGATGCTCATTTGGTTTCATTCCTTCAATTTGTTAATACGATGTATCACATTGATTGATTTGCCTATATTGAAGTATCCTTGCATTCCTGGGATAAAACACACTTGATAATGTTGTATGCTCCTTTGAATAGGTTATTGGAGTCTGTTTGCTAGTATTTTGTTGAGGATTTTTGCATCTATGTTCATCAGTGATATTGGCCTGTAGTTTTCTTTCTTTGTGACATCTTTGTCTGGTTTTGTTGTTAGGGTAATTGTGGCCTTGTAGAATGAGTTTGGGAGTGTTCCTCCCTCTGCTATATTTTGGAAGAGTTTGAGAAGGGTAGTTGTTAACTCTTCTCTAAATGTTTAACAGAATTCTCCTGTGAAGCCACCTGGTCCTGGGCTTTTGTTTGCTCTAAGATTTTTAGACACAGTCTCAACTTCAGTGCTTGTCATTTGTCTGTTTATATTTTCTGTTTCTTCCTGCTTCAGGCTTGGAAGGTTGCAGTTTTCTAAGCATTTGTCCATTTTTTCCAGGTTGTCCATTTTATTGCCATATAGTTACTGTAGTGATCACTCATGGTCCTTTGTACTTCTGGAGTTTCAGTTGTTTCTTCTCCTTTTTCATTTCTAATTCTATTGATTTGAGTCTTCTCCCTTTTTTTCTTGATGATTCTGTCTAATGGTTTATCAATTTTGTTTATCTTCTCAAAGAACCAGCTTTTAGTTTTATTAATTCTTGTTATTGTTTCCTCCATTTCTTTTTCATTTATTTCTCAACTGATCAATATGATTTCTTTCCTTCTGCTAACTTTTGCGGGGTTTTTTTTGTTGTTGTCGTTCTTTCTCTAATTGCTTTAGGTGTAAGGTTAGGTTTTTTTTATTTGAGATGTTTCATGTTTTTTTATTTGGGATGTTTTTCATGTTTCTTGAGGTAGGATCGTATTGCTGTAAATTTCACTCTTAGAACTGCTTTTGCTGTATCCCATCAGTTTTGGGTCTGTGTGTTTTCATTGTCATTTTTTTCTAGGTTTTTTTTTTTTTTGATTTCCTCTTTGATTTCTTCAGTGATCTCTTTGTTATTATATAGTGTATTGTTTAGCTTCCATGTGTTTGTATTTTTTATAGATTATTTCCTGTAATTGATATCTATTCTCATAGCATTGTTGTTGGAAAACATACGTGATACAATTTCAATTTTCTTAAATTTACCAAGGCTTGATTTGTGACCTAAGATATGATCTATCCTGGAGAATTTTCTATAAGCACTTGAGAAGAAAATGTATTCTGTTGTTTTCATATGGAATGTCCTATAAATATCAATTAAGTCCATGTTGTTTAATGTATCATTTAAACCTTGTGTTTCCTTATTTATTTTCAGTTTAGATGATCTGTCCATTGATGAAAGTGGGGTGTTAAAGTCCCCTAATATGATTGTGTTACTGTTGATTTCCCCTTTTATGGCTGTTAGTATTTGCCTTATGTACTGAGGTGCTTCTATGTTGGGTGCATAAATATTTACAATTGTTATATATTCTTCTTGGATTAATCCCTTGATTATTAGGTAATGTCCCTCTTTGTCTCTTGTAATAGTCTTTATTTTAAAGTCTATTTTGACTTATATGAGAATTGCTATTCCAGCTTTCTTTTCATTTCCATTTACATGTAATATCTATTTCCATCCCAGCTTTCTTTTCATTTCCATTTACATGGAATATCTTTTTCCATCACCTCACTTTCAATCTGTATGTTTCCCTAGGTCTGAAGTGGGTCTCTTATAGACAGCACATATACAGGCCTTGTTTTTGTATCCATTCAGCCAGTGTATGTCTTTCGGTTGGAATATTTAATCCATTTACATTTAAGGTAGTTATCGATATGTATGTTCCTTTTTCCATTTTCTTAATTGCTTTGGGTTTGTTATTGTAGGTCTTTTCCTTCTCTTGTGTTTCCTGCCTAGAGAAGTTCCTTTAGCATTTGTTGTGAAGCTTGTTTGGTGGTGCTGAAATCTCTTAGCTTTTGCTTTTCTGTGAAGGTTTTAATTTCTCTTTCGAATCTGAATGAGGTCCTTGCAGGGTAGAGTAATCTTGGTTGTAGGTTTTTTCCCTTTCATCACTTTAAATATGTCCTGCCACTCCCTTCTGGCTTGCAGAGTTTCTGCTGAAAGATCAGCTGCTAACCTTATGGGGATTCCTTTGTATGTTATTCATTGTTTTTCCCTTGCTGCCTTTAATATTTTTTCTTTGTATTTAAGTTTTGATATTTTGATTAACATGTCTTGGCGTATTTCTCCTTTGATTTTTCCTGTATGGGAGTCTCTCTGCTTCCTGGATTTGACTATTTCCTTTCCCATATTAGGGAACTTTTCAACTATAGTCTCTTCAAATATTTTCTCAGTCCATTTCTTTTTCTCCTCTTCTTCTGGAACCCTATAATTTGAATGTTTGTGCCTTTAATGTTGTCCAAGAGTTCTCTGAGACTGTCCTGTATTCTTTTCATTCTTTATTCTTTATTACGCTCTGCAGTAGTTATTTCCATTATTTTATCTTCCAGGGCACTTAACTGTTCTTTTGCCTCATTTATTCTGCTATTGATTCCTTCTAGAGAATTTTTAATTTCATTTATTGTGTTTTTCATCCTTGTTTGGTTGCTCTTTAGTTCTTCTAGTTCCTTGTTAAATGTTTCTTGTATTTTCTCCATTCTACTTACAAGATTTTGGATTATCTGTACTATCACTTCTCTGAATTCTTTTTCAGGTAGACGGCCTATTTCCTCTTCATTTGTTTGGTATGGTGGGTTTTTAACCTTGCTCCTTCATCTGTTGTGTGTTTCTGTCTTCTTATTTTGCTTAACTTACTCTGTTTGTTTTCTCCTTTTTGCAGGCTACAGGTTCGTAGTTCCCATTGTGTTTGTTCTGCCCCCAGTGGCTATTATTGGTTCAGTGGGCTGTGTAGGCTTCCTGGTGGAGGGCATTGGTGCCTGTGTTCTGGTGAATGAGCTGGATCTTGGCTTTCTGGTGGGCAAGACCACATCCAGTGGTATGTTTTGGCATGTCTGTGACCTTATTATGATTTTAGGCAGCTTCTCTGCTAATGGGTAGTTTTGTGTTCCTGTCTTGCTAGTTGTTTGGCATACGTTGTCCAGCACTGTAGCTTGCTGGTCATTGAGTGGAGCTGGGGCTTAGCGTTGAGTTGGAGATCTTTCACCATTTGATATTACATGGAGCCAGGATGTCTCTGGTGGACCAATGTCCTGAACTCTGCTTTCCCGCCTCAGAGGCACAGGCCTGACACCCGGCTGGAGTATCAAGACTGTGTCAGCCACACATCTCAGAAGAAAAGGGAGAAAAAAAGAAATAATTTAAAAAATAAAATAAGGTAAAGTTATTAAAATAAAAAATAATCTTAAAAAATAAAAAGTAATAAAAAAAATGGACAGGCAGAACCCTAGGACAAATGGTAAAAGCAAGACAAAAATCACACAAAGAAGTATACACATACACACTCACAGAAAGAGAAAAAGAAAAAAATATGTACATATGTATACATAGGAAAAACAGGAAGAGAGCAACCAATTCAGTAAACAAATCTACCAATGATAATAAACTCTAAATACTAAACTAAAGTAAACATAAAACCAAGAACAGATTAGATGCAGAAAGCAAATCTCAAGTCTACATTTGCTCCCAAAGTCCACTGCCACAATTTTGGGATGATTCATTTTCTATTCAGGTATTCCAGAGATGCAGGGTACATCAAGTTGATTGTGGGGTTAATCCGCTGCTCCTGAGGCTGCTGGGAATGATTTCCCTTTTTCTTCTTTGTTCTCACAGCTCCTGGGGTTCAACTTTGGATTTGGCCCCACCTCCGTGTGTAGTCGCCTGAGGGCATCTGTCAAAGTAGCAGCTGATTAGGGGCCTCTGGCTCAGTCAGGCCAGGCGGAGGGAAGGGTATGGAATGTGGAGTGAGCCTGCGGTGGCAGAGGCCAACGTGATGTTACAACAGCCTGAGGCACACTGTGTGTTCTTCTGGGGAAGTTGTCCCTGGATCATGAGACCCTGGTAGTGGCAGGCTGCACAGGCTTCTGGGAGGGGAGGTGTGGATAGTGACCTGTGCTTGCACACAGGCTTGTTGTTGGCTGCAGCAGCAGCCTTCGTATTTTGTGTCCATCTCTGGTGTCTGCACTGATAGCCACAGCTTGCGCCCACCTCTGGAGCTCTTTTATGTGGTGCTCTGAATCCCCTCTCCTCAAGAACCCCGAAATGATGGTCTCTTGCCTCTTATGCCGTTCCTGACATTTTCCTAGACTCCCTCCTGGTTAGCTGTGGTGCACTAGCCCCCTTCAGGCTGTGTTCACACAGCCAACCCCAATCCTCTCCCTGGGATCTGACCTCCGAAGCACAAGCCTCAGCTCCCAGCCCTCACCCACCCCTGCTGGTGGACAGACAAGCCTCTCGGGCTGGTGAGTGCTGGTTGGCACCGGTCCTCTGTGTGGGAATCTCTCCGCTTTGCCTTCTGCACCCCTATTGCTGCGCTCTCCTCTCTGCCTCCGAAGCTTCCCCCCTGCCACTCCCCTCTCTGCCTGTAAAGGGGCTTCCTAGTGTGTGGAAACTTTTCCTCCTTCACAGTTCCCTCTCAGAGGTGCAGGTACTGTCCCTATTCTTTTGTCTCTGTTTTTTCTTTTGCCCTACCCATGTACGAGGGGAGTTTCTTGCCTTTTGGGAAGTCTGAGGTCTTCTGCCAGCATTCAGTAGGTGTTCTGTAGGAGTTGTTCCACATGTAGATGTGTTTCTGATATATTTGTGGGGAGGAAAGTGATCTCCACGTCTTAATCCTCTGCCATCTTGAAGTTGTCTCCCACATGGTTGTTCTATTTTTCACTTTCTGAGAAACTTCCATACTGTTTTCCACCGTGGCTGCAACAATTTATATTCCCACCAACAGTGTTCTGTTTTCTCCACATCATTGCCAGTGGTTGTTATTTGTGGTCTTTTTGATGAAAGCCATTCTGACAGGAGTCAGGTAATATCTCATGATTATTTTGATTTGCATTTACCTGATAATTAGCAACGTTGAGTGTGTTTCATGTGCCTGTTGCATGTCTACATTTCGTCTTTGGAAAATGTCTATTCAGTTCTTCTCCCATTTTTTAACTGGGTTGTTTATTTTTTTTGATGTTGAGTTGTGTGAGCTGTTTATATATGTTGGACGTTAATTGTTTATTGGTCATATCATTTGCAAATGTTTTCTCAAGTAGGGCTACTTCTGACTCACTGGTGGGTGGAACTGAGTTCTGGG
Organism: Phocoena sinus; assembly: GCF_008692025.1. Lineage (NCBI taxonomy): Eukaryota > Metazoa > Chordata > Mammalia > Artiodactyla > Phocoenidae > Phocoena > Phocoena sinus. The sequence continues at coordinate 34,337,017 of NC_045779.1, forward strand.
GTGGGTGTTTGAGGGGTTGAGGGTCCCATGTGTACTGTTGACCTGCTGGCTGGTGGGGTGGTTCCTGCTAGCTGCGGGGTCCATGGTGTCTCATAGCTGTTGTTTGCCTGCTGTTGAATGAGGGTGGGGTCTCTAGTTGACTGGCTGAGTGGTCCAAGTTGTCCTAGAGCAGGTATTGGCCTGCTGGTAGGCAGGGTTGGGGTTCTTGGGTCCAGGGGCTACTGCCAGCTCACTGATTGGTGGACCAGGTCCTGGGGTCTTGGCTACAGGGCCGTGGGGGTCTAGGAGCTGGAGTTGATCCTTTGGTGGGCAGGACCAGTTTCATACAAGGCTGGCTGCAGGGTCCTGGGTTTCCCAAAGCTGGTGTTGGTTCACTGTGTGTGGAGCTGAATCATGGGTAGCTGGCTGAGGTGCCTAAGGTATTCCAAAGTTGGTATTGGCCTGATGATTGTCCTGGCTGTGGTCCAGATGGTCCTGGTGCTGGTGCCTGCACACTGGTTTGTGAGGCTGATCCTGGAGATAGTGCCAGCCCACTGGTGGGTGAGGAGGGGTCTCAGTGGCTGGCTGTGTCGCTCCAGGTGCCCTGGGGATAGTGCCAGTGAACTAGTATGAGGGGACAGGTTCTGGCCCTCTGGTGGACTGGAGTGGGCTCCAGGGTGGCTGAGGGCTCAGGGGATCTTAAGGCAGCTAACCTGCTCTGGGTGGGCTGTGTCCCCACCTAGCTATCTGCTTGTCCTGAGGCATCCCAGTACTGGTGCCCACAGGCTGGTCAGGTGGGGCCAGATCCCAGTGCTAATAGGCTAGATGGAGGATTCCAAAAGGGCAACTTGCCAGCCCTCAGTGTCCTCATTGTAGAATGAGCTCCCCAAAATGACTTTGGCCAGTGTCTATATACCCAGGATGAGCTCCGGTTTCCTATTGTCTCTCCAGAGGCTGTCCAAGAGCAGCAGGTGGGTTTGTCCCAGTCTTTTTCAAATTACTGCTTCTGTCCTGGGTCCCGGGACATGTGAGATTTTTGTGTGCCCCTTTTAAGAGTGTAGTTCCTATTTCACGGCCTTCTGACTCACCTGAAAATAAGCCCCATTAGCGTTCAAAGCCAAGTGTTCTTGGGGGTTCATCTTTCTCGTGCAAAGTTCCCAGTATGGGGAGCTCTTTGTGAGGCTGACTCCTTGTTCCTTGAGGAGAACTTCTGCAATTGTAATTCTCCTCCCATTTGTGGTTCACTTACTCAGGGATTGGGTCTTGACTATATTGTGTCTCCATCCCTCATATCCATCTTCTTGTAGTTCCTTCTTTACATCTTTAGTTATAGAAAATCTTTTCTAGTCTTAGTCTTTCTCATCAATAGTAGCTCTGCAAATAGTTGTAATTTTGGTGTGCACATGGTGGAGGTGAGCTCAAGGTCTTCTTAAGCCTCCACCTTTGGCCACTTATCCTTAGAATAATTTAGATTATTACTCAGATTTGTTATTTTATGGTAGAATACTCAAAAAACAAGTTAAAATTTCCCTGTATTATTCATTTTTAATAAAGCTTTTAACAAAACAGCCATAGTTGATCATTGCATGTAGTAATAATTTCCATCTTTGTAATAAAAATATTTTCTTTTGTGTTTGGACTCTCCAAAGCAGAAAGAGAGGAGACTAGAATAAACTATAGTCTAGAATTGATTTAATATGCCAAAATTATACAAGGAAAAAGGGAATTCAATGTGACCTGTCAAACAAAGTAGTTGCTAATTCACTTCAAATCATTTAAATTTTCTCTTATGGATGTCAGAAAGGAACAGAGAGAGGAAGATAGAAATGGAGATGTGGAAGCGAGAAACTAGACAGTTTAAAAGAAAGGTAAGTAAGGTAAGAAAGGAATAGGATAAGCAATGCCCCTTGATATTCATTTCAATAACTTAAATATGTCTTTGTGCACAAAGCAGCACATTTCCCCAAAGCATGTTATAAATTAATGGAGAATAGGAAGAAGATTTAAGCTTGAAGAAATCTGGCACAATGTCAAAGATGACGGGGGAACTGGCAGTCTGGATCAGATAGTGAATCCTGGAGAGAAGGGAAAAATGAATCATGTAAAGATCATTTGTCATAAATACAGAGAGCTGATAAATATGTAATACATAATACAGAAACGCCATAAAAATCGCAATGTATGCTTTATTGGACAGCTCAGAGGAAAGAGCACTGGATTAGGAAACAAGAGATCTTGGGTTTTGTTACTTTGTCTATATCTTATTAGTGGAGTTCAAGTCTCTTTTTTCCATTGAAATCATTAAATTATTATTTAGTTTTTTAATTGTGTTTATTTCTTTCCTTCCCCAGTACACAGGATCCAGTGTCTCCTTCATTACATTTAGTTAAAACGAATGAATATACTTTTGTTGTTGTTGTTTATAGTTTTATTGCTGGGGAAGGAGTGTTCTGAGAGAAATGTATCCATTAAAGTCTCTCCTGGATACCTTACTTGCATTGTGGAGAAATATCTGATTTCACCTTAAATGAATGTTTGTCAGGAAGAATACAAGCTAACATTTGTCAAATTCCTACTTTTTGCAAAGCACTGTTTTAAATGTTTTATACTTTTACCTCCTTTTAAATTACCACCCCTTATCAAGGCCCTGAAAAGTTCAATGTGACCTTCAAAAGTTCAAGGGTCACATAGCTTGTAAAGGATGGATCAGGGAATCAAACCAGAACTTCGTAGTTTCAAATTTTAAATTTTCTCATAATAACATGCTTTCCCACTCATCTCTCACTTAACCATTTTAAACAGAAAAAACTAAGGCTGTGAATGATTGACTAATTTTCCTAAGCCATGCTCTTTCATTCATAGCAAGTCACTGATACTTCTTAGAGTATTTTTTAAAGATTTTTGGGGAGGGGATAGAAGATTAAAAACCATACTTGGTTTTATTATTTATTTTTTTTAAGTTTTAATTTTATTTATTTTTGGCTGTGTTGGGTCTTCATCGCTGCGCACAGGCTTTCTCTAGTTGTGGCGAGCAGGGGCTACTCTTCTTTGCAGTGTGCATGCTGCTTGCAGTGGCTTCTCTTGCTGCAGAGCACAGGCTCTAGGCACACAGGCTCAGTAGTTGTGGTGCACAGGCTTAGTTGCTCCGCAGCATGTGAGATTTCCTGGACTAGGGATTGAACCTGTGTTCCCTGCATTGGCAGGCAGATTCTTATCTACTGCACCACCAGGGAAGTCCCTGATTTTATTTTTTAAATTGCATCTATAAAGAAAGCTATTAGGAAACTAGTATCATTCAACCCAACTGAAACAAAGATCACAGTTTTTTCTAATGATGTGTGTATTTAATATATTATTTCTTTGCCTGTTCAAATTTGCAATTATCCTAAAATATAATACCATTTGAAGCTGAGAAAAACAGTTATACATGTATTATTATTTGCACAAAAATGTTCCCAAGGAATTAATCTCCCCTGAAGCCAAACTCCCACAGCAAAATGCTTAAAGAAGGAATCTCAGAGAGTGCTATGAAGGCATATGCTCTGTGAATACACCTGCTGAAGTTCATTTTGTGGTATTATCAAGTCAAGGATGCTAACTCAGATAGACCATTACAGTCTATATTGTACCTGTCCCAGCTTCTTTCACTTATTATCTCCACTGGCGCTTTCTCTGCTGTTTCTACTGCCTCACCTAGAAACAGGATCTTATGATATAGCTGAGCTGTAGCACAAAAACATGGAAACAGCTCCCTGGGAATAATGGCTAGAAGGATGGTACTTATAATTAAATTGGATTCACCTGTGTTGTTTCTAAGAGGGTAAGGCACTTAGGTCTTTGCTGTGAGGTGTATACCAAAGTATCTGTGTGTGTATGTTTATTATTTAAAGTAATAGTAGCAGCTGATATCTATTGAGTTCTTACTCTTTGCCTGACCCTGTCAAATGTTTCAAGATTTATCTCCTTTAATTCTCAGAACAACCTGTAGGGCTAAATTTATCATTATCTTCACTTTACAATTGAGTAAACTGAGCCTCAGAGCAGTTAAGTAACTTGGCTAAGATCATGCAGCTACAATGTGTAAGAGTTCGATTCAAACCTAATCAGTCTGATTCAGGAGAGTTTACTATTAGTCACCTACTGGTGGATCTCAACATTGTCTGCCTATTAGAATTACCCTGGGAGCTTTTAAAAAAATTACTAGGCCAAGGCTGTACCCAAGACCAAATAAATAAGAACCGGTGGCAGGGCTTTGGCATCAGTATTTTTAAAGCTTTCTAGGTGATACTAATGTGCAGCCAAGGGTGAGAATCACTGCACAATGACCCATTGTTGTTCCTGATATGCCCCTCCCTTCTGGGAGGCACCTCTATTTGAGATATTTATAGAACACTGAGAATGATACCAATAAGTTAAGAATTTTACTACCCATGTGCTCAAGAATTTACTAACCTAGGAGGGAGATAATACATGCATTACATTTACCAGCTAATTAACAATATAAGGCAGTACCAAGTGGGTTGATTTGGAGAAAAATGCTAAGAACCTAGGATTTCAATGATAGGTCTTGAGGGTTCTCAAACTACCAAACTAGTTTTGTGTATATTTATATGCCATTTCTAGGTGTCTAAGTAGTTGGAGATGGTTCCTGGTTTTAAAGATTCTCAATAGGGTCAGTATGCACAAAAGGCTAAGAACGACAGTTGACGGTTCAGAAGAGTGAAAGTCAAAGATTGGCTGGAGTGGTCAAAAACAGCATTGTAAAGAAGACGGAACACACGCAGGGCATTGCAGGGCCTAACATAATGATATGAGAGGAAGGAAGTTGTCTTTCCAGGTCCAGGGAAGAGAAGGAAAAACTTATGGAAGTAGGAATATGTCTGCTAGTAGAAGAGTATTATGAGAGAAGTTAGGCTTTGGGCTCTTTGGGAGAATTTTTAAATTAAACATCAAGGATGATTTTTTTTCTTCCTTATAGATCTCGAACTAATTAATAGCTTCCATTTATGAGTAAAAATTTCAGAATTCTAAGAAGATGCCATCAGTCAGTCCAAAGGGGTTTCTACAAATCCCTTTATTTTCTGTTCAAGATAGCATTAACAATCAGGTATCACCCTGACTGGCTCTTCAGATTTCTACGATGGTGAGGTCTCTGTTGAAGCTGTTTTTATGCCCAGGGAGAATTGAATACACTCCCCACAATGTCTTCTCTGATCTTAGGAAGCACAGTCAAGGAAAGGTTTACCCACAGGCAAGCTCTGAAAACAGGAACTTCTCTCCCTCAAGGTAAACCAATGTGACTGGCAATGATGACATACAGTTTCACCTTTTCTCTTCTTCATTTGAAGCTTCTGGCAAATAAACAAGCATGGAAAGTTTCCCTGACATAGGAAAAGATATAAAGTCTAAAGAGTATCTCATGTATTTATCCTCTTTCCCTTGTCATAATATCATAATATTACCTGGAAATAGAAAGACCTAGTCCTTCAAAATGGTGTCATTCTCTCCTAATAATAGGTAATCAGTTCTATATGGTTAAGGGTAAAGGAAATGCTGGTACATGGTAAATGACTAAGAATCCTGCACCCCTTTGGTATGCTAAAGCATAATTATCTAAGTGTCCCTTGGAATGAGAGCTACCACTTTGGGGGATACTAGTTATGTGCCAGGCAAGGGGCTAAAGGCATTATATATATTAGGTTATTCAGTTCACAAACAATCCATTGAGAAAGGTATAATTATTTCTATCCCTAATTTATACATGAGGGAACTCTAGCTTAGAAATCTAAGCAACTTATTTAAGTTCAGTAGCACATCTAGTCAACGGTGGATCCAAGCAAAAACTCACATCTCCCAATTCGCTGCTGCTACAAGATACAGCCTCACAGTACAGATTTAAACCCAGGTTTCAAACATGAGACTATATACTGAGAATGGGATGTCATCTGATAGCAATGGATTGGAGAGGAAATTGCCTGGACTTAGGAGGAGTAGTTAGAGATGAGAGCACTGATGTGGGGACTTCTTTATACATAAAATTACCTTTCAGTTAGTTTGAAGGTAGCCTGTCTTAACAGTTATACTCATTGAGTAGGGCTTTTATAAATAAATTACGGTACGTTCATTTGGTAGAAAACCCCGATAATAAAATAGTGAGACAACACTATATATAATGAGACAACACTATATGTATGGATAAGAAAGTTGTCCAAGATACATTGTCATTAAATCAGCAACATATAGAATAACCTGTACAGTATGCTACTTTTTGATTAAAAAAGAAAAAAATATATGCATGAGTTTGTTAGTTAATATAAGAATATTCTTGGAAAGATACACGTGAAACTGGAAATAATATATGCCCTACCAGAAGTGAGCTGTGTGGCTGGGAGTTGAGGTAGGAGGAAGACAGACTTTTCACTGGAGATGCCATTTTACCTTTTGAATGTTATGTCTTGTATGTATAATTATTACCTGCCTAAACAAACAAGGACACTGCCTGCATGATGACAAAGACAAAGTTCTCAATGGCAACAGGAATATTTGAAATAAGCTTGCAAAATTGAGTTTTAGAAATCTTAGTAAAATGAGATATTTTATGAGGCAAACCAGTGAAACAGGTTCATGTACTGGTCCTGAAGGGGGATAAGCAGGCCATTGAGGGAATATATTGCTCAGCACATGTATGCAGACTTTTATATGTGATTATGTTTAAATTTGTATGGATTTTCTTTGAGTCTGATTTTTTAAAATATAGAATCACTACCCAGCCATATTTTTGAATCGTTAAATTAATCAGTGGAATGGAAGCGATTATATTGGATATAGGAGATATAAAATGTATGCAAAGTCCAAAATGTTTCTACAAAGTATTTATTTTCCCTCCCCTAACTCACATACAAAATTCAGAACATCATATAATTGCTAATAGTATCTCAGAATGTTGGAATAGATCCCATGTGTCTTGGTTCCACATAATAACCTCCCTCTTTTTTCACTTATAATTAACATTTTGCTTAATTTTTGTAATTTCTGCTCTTTCCAATAACATAAATATATATAAACTCCAAAACAATTGATTTTCCCCTCATGTCCATATTAAGCACTTGAATGGATTTTGATGAAAACACAATATTGATTTTAAGAAAAAAAAAAAAGAAAAAAGGGAAGAATTCATTTTTCACTAATAAAGCTTTCTCCACTGTATTGAAAAATTTTCTGGAATGTTTCTTCTTGCCTTTCTTATACTGCCTGTCTGATGACAGAGACTGAATTCTCAAAGCAAAGTGATATTTGAAATAAGCCCTCAAGATTGAATTTTAGAAATAGTAGAAAGATCAAGGATTTTATGAGGCATGCTAGGTTCAGAATTATGCTTAACAATGCATTTCATTGCATAAAAAGAAAGGTATAAACATGCTCCAAACCCATCATTTTTCCTACTCTCCAAAGTAACCATTTTATTTCTCTGAATTTTTCTTTTCATTTTTTGAAAAGATTGAAACATTGCTAGTCATATCAAACTTTCTTAAATTTGGACAATTTCCCAATGCTTTTTATATATTTACAAAAAAGTGTGTGCAAGTTTTCTAAGAAATAGTTTATTTGATTTGAGAGAAAGTGTTAAAGGTAGAGTATTGAGAGGGAAGGACTGACTACCAAAATCACCTTGGCAACTTCTTTAAAGAGATTCCTAAGTCACACCTTGAACTTTAAGGGTTTGGCCTGGAAATCTGCATTTTAAAAATTCTTCATGTGGTCCAAATGCTTAGCCAGATTTAGAAAACTCTAAACTAGAAAATAGACATGGTTATGAACTGATTAGATTTCTGCCTTTAAAAAAATTTTTTTTAGGCTTGGAGAAAGGAATATGCCTTCTCGGCTTTGAGGTTACAGCTGTGCTTCAAACCCCTTCTTCCTGTCTCTGCTTGGCGTCTCTCCATCTGTTACCTCCTCTTTCCTCTCAGTGTCTTGGTTCCAGTCTGTAAATATAACTTTTTCCCTTCATTTGAGTCCATCTCCCTAAGTCTCCACAGCCCTACATTATTTCTTCCTTTCATGCCACATTTCTCCAGAGAGTGATTGTTATACTATGCCTGCATTGCCCTGGCTCCAATTTCAGGAAAGGACTGAAACTATTGTTTCAAAAGTTGCCAAAAACAGTAAGTGTAAATTGCAGTGGTTCTTCTTCATACCTTATTGTGCTTTTCTTCAGTATAGGGAACTCCTGGAACTCTCTTCTCCTTGACTTCTGAGATAACAATCTCCCCTGGCCATTCTACTTAGGCTACTTCCCAGTAGATCTTCCACTGAGGATTTGTTTGTTTTAATCACCATAGTTCATTTTCCCCCAGTTTTATAGAGAAATAATTGACACACAACATTGTATTAGTCCAAGATGTATAACATATTGGTTTGATATGTGTATATATTGCAAAATAATTACCATAAGTTTAATTGACATCTATCGCCTCACATCATTACACTCTTTTTTTCTTGGGTATAATTTCAAATATAGAATACAGTATTGTTAACTACAGTCACCGTGCTATATGTTACATCCCCTTAACTTAAATCTTAACTGGAAGTTTTTACCTTTTGACCCCCTTCACCCATTTCCCCCACCCCACACCGCTCACTCTGGCAACCACCAATCTCCTCTCTGTATCTAAGAGTTTGGTTTTTTTTAGATCCCACATATAAGCACGTATTTGTCTTTCTCTATCTGACCTATTTCACTTAGCTTAATGCCATAAAAGTTCATCCATGTTTTTGCAAATGGCAGGATTTCTTCTTTTTATAGTTGAATAATATTCATATATATATGTATATATACATACACACACATCACACTTTCTTTATTCATCCTTCTATAGGCACTTAAGGTGTTTCAATATCTTGGCTATTGTTAATAATGCTAAATTGAACATGGAGGTGCAGATATCTTTTCAAGATAGTGATTTCATTTCCTTTGGATATATACCCAGAAGTAGAATTGCTAGATTATATAGCAGTTCTATTTTTAATTTTTTGAGGAACCTCCATTCTGTTTTCCATAGCGGTTGTACCAGTTTACATTCCTACCAACAGTGCACAAGGATTCCCTTCTCTCCATATCTTCATCAACACTTATTTCTTATTTTTTTGATGACAGCCATGCTGATGGTATGAGGTGATATCTCATTGTGATTTTGACTTGATTTCCCTAATTAGTGAGGTTTAGTACCTTTCATGTATCTGCTGGCCATATGTGTGTCTTCTGTGGAAAAATGTATAAGTCCTTTGATGACATTTTAAACAGATTTTTTTTTTTTGCTGTTGACTTTTATAAATTCTTCATATGTTTTGGATATTAACCCCTTATGTATATACGATTATATATAATATATCATGATACATGATTTACAAATATCTTCTCCCATTGTGTAGATTGACTTTTCATTTGTTCATGGTTTCCTTTGCTGTGCAGAAGCTTTTTAGTTTAATGTAGCTCCATTTTTTCCCTCTTTTTCTCTTTTGTTGTCTTTGCATTTGCATTTTTTAAATTTGCCAAATTTAAAAAAAATCATTGCCAAGACCAGTGTTTAGGAGTTTACCCCATATGATTTCTTGCTGGAGTTTTATGGTTTCAGGCTTATATTCCAGTCTTTAATACATTTTGAGTTGATTTTTGTGTATGGTCTAAGATAGTGGTCTGGTTTTTTTCTTCAGCATGCCATTGTCCAGCTTCCCAACATCATTTATTGAAGAGACTGTTGTTTCCCTTTGTATATTCTTAAACTCCTTTACATAACTTAATTGACCATATGTGCATGGGTTTATTTCTGGGTTCTCTATTCTGTTTCATTGATCTACATGTCTCTTTTTATGACAATACCATACTGCTTTGATAACTATAGCTTTGTAATATAGTTTGAAATCAGGAAGTATGATACCTCTAACTTCATTCTTTCTCAAGATTATTTTGGCTATTCGGAGTCTTTTGTGGATCCATACAAATTTTAAAATTGTTTGCTCTATTTCTGTGAAAAATGTCATTGGAATTTTGATAGGGATTGCACTGCATCTTTTTTTGCCCTTTTTAACATCTTTATTGCAGTATAATTGTTTTACATTGCTGTATTAGTTTCTGCTGTACAAAAAAGTGAATCACCTATACATATATCCCCATATACCCTCCCTCTTGTATCTCCCTCCCACCCTCTCAATCCCACCTCTCTAGGTGGTCAAAAAGCACAATGCTGATCTCCCTGTGCTATGCAGCTGCTTCCTACTAGCTATCTATTTTACATATGGTAATATAGATATAGATAGATATAGATATAGATATATATGTCAATGCCACTCTCTCACTGCTTCCCAGCTTACCCTTCCCCCTCTCAATGTCCTCAAGACCATTCTCTATGTCTGTGTCTTTATTCCTGTTCTTCCCCTAGGTTCTGGTGAACATATTTTCTTTAGATTCCATATATATGTATTAGCGTGCAGTATTTGTTTTTCTCTTTCTAACTTACTTCACTCTGTATGACAGACTCTAGGTCCATCCACATCACCACAAATAACTCAATTTCGTTTCTTATTATGGCTGAGTAATATTCCATTGTATAAATGTGCCATATCTTTATCCATTCATCTGTTGTTGGACACTTCGGTTGCTTCCATGTCCTGGCTATTGTAAATAGTGCTGAAATGAACATTGTTGTACATGACTCTTTTGCAATTATGGTTTTCTCAGGGTATATGCCCAGTAGTGGGGTTGCTGGGTCATATGGTAGTTCTATTTTTAGTTTGTGAAGGAACTGCCATACTGTTCTCCATAGTAGCTCTATCAATTTACATTCCCACCAACAGTTAAAGAGGGTTCCCTTTTCTCCACACCCTCTCCAGCATTTGTTTTTGGTAGATTTTTTGTTGGTGGCCATTCTGACTGGTGTGAGGTAATACCTCATTGCTGTTTTGATTTGCATTTCTCTAATGATTAGTGATGTTGAGCATCCTTTCATGTGTTTGTTGGCAATCTGTATGTCTTCTTTGGAGAAATGTCTATGTAGGTCTTCTACCCATTTTTGGATTGGGTTTTTCCTTTTTTGATATTAAGCTGCATGAGCTGCTTATAAATTTTGGAGATTAATCATTTGTCATTTCCTTCACTTGCAAATATTTTCTCCCATTCTGAGGGTTGTCTTTTCATCTTGTTTATGGTTTCCTTTGCTGTGCAAAAGCTTGTAAGTTTCATTAGGTTCCATTTGTTTATTTTGGATCTTGCTATGATTTATGTTATAGAGTGTTCTGCTTATGTTTTCCTCTAAGAGTTTTATAATGTCTGGCCTTACATTTAGCTCTTTAATCCATTTTGAGTTATTTTTGTATATGGTGTTAGGGAGTGTTCTAATTTCATTCTTTCATTCTTGTCCAGTTTTCCCAGCACCACTTATTGAAGAGGCGGCCTTTTCTCCATTGTATATTCTTGCCTACTTTGTCAAAAATAAGTTGACCATATGTGCATAGGTTTATCGCTGAGCTTTCTATCCTGTTCCATTGATCTATATTTCTGTTTTTGTGCCAGTACCATACTGTCTTGATTACTGTAGCTTTGTAGTATAGTCAGAAGTCAGGGAGCCTAATTCCTCCAGCTCCATTTTTCTTTCTCAAGATTGCTTTGGCTGTTCGGGGTCTTTTTTTGTATTCATACAAATTGTGAAATTTTTTGTTCTAGTTCTGTGAAAATTTCCATTGGTAGTTTGATAGGGATTGCATTGAATCTGTAGATTGCTTTGGGTAATATAGCCATTTTCACAATGTTGCTTCTTCCAATCCAAGAACATGATATATCTCTCCATCTGTTTGTATCATCTTTAATTTCTTTCATCAGTTTCTTATAGTTTTCTGCATACAGGTATTTTGTCTCCTTAGGTAGGTTCATTTTAGCTATTTATCCTTTTTGTTGCAATGGTAAATGAGAGTGTTTCCTTTGCACTGAATCTTTAAATGCCTTCTGTAAACAGCTAAATAAGGTAAAGTTTGAGGTGACAAACACTTTAGTACTTTAATAGTTTTTTATTGTGGGACTACTAGAGACCAGGAGACAATTGGAGCTCATCCTGGGGACCTAGACATTGGCCGCAGACATTTTTTGGAACCCATTCTGCCACAAAGTGCTGGCAAGTGCCCTCTTGGAATCCTCTGTCTAACTTTTTAGCAATGGGACCTGACCCACTGACAAGTCTGTGAAACCAGTACTAGCAGATCTCAAGAAACAAAAATATCCAGTTGGAGAAACAGCCCCACCTACCAGGAGGCTGGTTGCATTAGGACACACACCAAGACACATAATTAAAATGACAAAAATTAAAGAGACACTATTAAAAGCAGCAAGGAAAAAGCAACAAGTTACACACAAGGGAACTCCCATAAGTCTATCAATCAGTTCACTTTTGAGGAGGAACACTGCAGGCTGGAAGGGAGTGGCATGATATATTTTAAGTGATGAAAGGGAAAAACCTACAACAAGTAACTCTATCTGGCCAGGCTTACTCCAGATTTGAAGGAGAGATGAAAATTTTTACAGACAAGCAAATGCAAAAAGAGTTCAGCACCACCAAACCAGTTTTACAAGAAATGTTAAAGGAACTTCTCTAAGTGAAACACAATGGCCAAAACTAGAAATATTAAAAGTATAAAAGGAAAAATCTCATTGTTAAAAGCAAATTACAGTAAAGGTAGTAAATCAACCAGATATAAAGCTAGGAGGAAGGTTAAAAGACATAAGTAGTAAAATCATACCTGTCCACAATAAATCCCTTATCTAAGGGATACAGAAGACAAAAATATGATGTCAAAAACAGTAAATGTGATGTGGGTGGCAGTAAAAATGTATGATAGTTAAAATATATTTGAAATTAAGAGATCAGCTTCTTAAATGAATCATAGATACATACATACATACATACATAGATGGCTACATAGAAACCTTACAATAATCACAAACCAAAAATCTATAATAGATACACAAAAAATAGAAAGGAATACAAACATAACCCTAACAATTGTCATTAAATCACCTTGGAAGAGTGCAAAAGAAAAAGTAATAAAGAACTGCAAAAACAGACCAAAAACAATTTACAAAACAGCAATAGGTACATACCTATCAATAATTATAAATGTAAATGGATGAAATGTTCCAATCAAAGGACATAGAGAGGCTGAATGGATTCAAAAACAAGACCCATATCTATGCTGCCTATAAGAGACTCACATCAGATCTAAAGACACACAAAGACTGAAAGTGAGGGGATGGGAAAATGTATTCCATACAAAAGGAAATGAAAAGAAAGCCAGGGTAGCAATATTTATATAAGAAAAAATAGACTTTAAAACAATGATTGTAACAAGAGACAAGGAAGAACATTACATAATGATCAAGGGAACAATCAAAGAAGAGGATACAGCAATTATAAATATATATGCACCCAACATGGAAGCACCTAATTACATAGGAAATATCAACAGGCATAAGAAGAGAAACTGACACTAACAAAATGTTAGTAAGACCCTTTGACACCCTACTTAGATCAATGGACAGATCATTCAGACAGAAAATCAATAAGGAAACATTGGCCTTAAATGACACTTTAGGACAAATGTCCATTTCATCCCCAAACAGCAAAACACACTTTCTTTTCAAGTGCACATGGAACATTCTCCAGGATAGATCACATGCTCAGTCACAAAACAGGTCTCAGTACATTTAAGAAAATTGAGATCATGTCAAGCATATTTTCTGACCACAGCACTCTGAGACTAGAAATCAACTAAAAGAGAAAAACTGCAAAAAACACAAACACGTGGAAGCTAAACAAAATGCCACTAAAGAACCAAAGGTTCACTGAAGAAATCAAAGAAGAAATTTAAAAATACCTGGAGACAAATGACTATGAAAATATAATAATCCAAAATCTATGAGATGCAACAAAAGGAGTTCTAAGAGGGAAGTTTACAGTGATACAAGCCTGCCTCAGGGAACAAGAAAAATCTTAAATAAGCAACATAATCTGACACCTAAAGGAACTAGAAAAAGAAGAATAAAAGAAACCCAAAGTTAGTAGAAGGAAACAAATCATAAATATCAGATCAGAAAGAAATTAAATAGACTAAAAAAGAAAAAGAAGATAAATGAAACTAAGAGCTGTTCTTTGAAAAGGAAAACAAAATTGATAAACCTTTAACAGTCTCATCAAGAAAAAGAGAAAGAGGGTCTAAATCAATAAAACAGAAATGAAAGAAGAGAAGTTACAGCCAACATCACAGATATACAAAGGATCATAAGATATTAATTACTATGAACAATTGCCAATAAAGTGGACAATTTTGAAGAAAGCTTATGTCTAGAAATGTACAATCTCTCAAGAGTGAACGAGGAAGAAATAGACAATATGAGCAGACCAACTACTCTTAATGAAATTGAATCAGTAATAAAAAATACTCCTGACAAACAAAAGTTCAGGCCTCACAGATGAATTATACCAAACATTTAGAGAAGAGTTAACATCTATCTATTGCAAACAATTGCAGAGGAAGAAACATTTCCAAACTTATTCTATAGGACCAGCATCACCCTGATGCCAAAACCCAAAAAGATATCACAAAAAAATAAAATTACAGGCCAATATCACTAAAGAACATAAATGTAAATATCCTCAACAAAATTTTAGCAAACCAAATTCAACAATACATCTAAAAGTTCATGCCATGATCAAGTGAGATTTATCCCAGGGATGGAAGGATGGTTCAATATCCATAAATCAATCCATGTGATAAAACATATTAACAGGTTGAAGAATAAAAATCATATGATCATCTAAATAGGTACATAAAAACCTTTTGACAAAATTCCACATTCATTTATGATAAAACTCTCAACAGAGTGGTTATGGAACACACATACCACAACATAATAAAGGGCCATATATGACAAGCCCACAAGTAACATCATACTCAATGGTGAAAATCTCTAAGAACAAGATCAAGAACAAGACAAGGATGTCCAGTCTTGCCACTTTTATTCAACATAATATTGGAAAACCTAGCCACAGCAATCACACAAGAGAAAGAATTTTAAAAAGATCAAAATTGAAATGGAAGAAGTAAAAAGTCACTGTTTGCAAATGACATGATACTGTACATAGAAAATCCTAAATACACTACCCCAAAACTACTAGAACTAATCGATGAATTTGGTAAAGTTGCAGGATACAAAATTAATACATAGAAACCTGTTGCATTTATATACACTAACAATGAACTATCAGAAAGAGAAATTAATAAAATAATCCCATTCAAAATCATATCAAAAAGAATAAAAAACCTTGAAATAAATTGAACTAAGAGGTAAAAGACCTGTACTTGGAAAACTATAAGACACTGATGAAATAAATTGCTGATGACACAAACAGCTGGAAAGATATACCATGTTTCTGGGTTGGAAGAATTAATATTGTTAAAATTACCATGCAAATCAGGGCAATCTACAAATTCAATGCAATCTCTATCAAAATACCAATGGCATTTTTCACTGACCTAGAACAAATAATTCTAAAATGGCAAGGAAACGCAAAAGACACTGCATAGCCAAAATAATCTTGAGAAAGAACAAAGCTGGAAGTATCACATGCCCTGATTCGAAACTATGCTGCAAAGCTACAGTAATCAAAACAATATGGTACTGGCACAAAAACAGACAAATAGGTCAATGGAACAGAATAGAGAGCTCAGAAGTGAAACTACACTTATTTGGTCAAATAATCTATGATAAAGTAGGCAAGAATATACAGTGGGCAATAGGCAGCCTTTTCTATAAATGGTGGTCAGAAAACTGGACAGCTACATGCAAAATAATCAAACTGGACACTCTCTCACTCTGTGCACAAAAATAAATTCAAATGGATTAAAGACTTAAATGTGTGACCTGAAGCCACAAAGCTCTTAGAAGAAAACACAAGCAGTAGGCTCTTTGACATCAACCTTAGTAAGTTTTATTAATCTTTCTCCTCAGGCAAGGGAAATAAAAGCAAAAATAAACAAATGAAACTGAAAAGCTTTTGTCCTGTGAAGGAAACTATCAACAAAATTAAAATGCATTGTACTGAATAGGAAAAGATATTTGCAAATGATATGTCTGATAAGGGCTTAATACCCAAAATAACAAAGAATTCATACAACTCAACATCAAAAGAGCAAACAACCCAATTAATAATGGGCAGAGTATCTGAATAGACAGTTTTCCAAAGAAGACATACAGATCACCAACATGTACTTGAAAAATATTCAACCTCAAATCATCAGGGTAATGCAAAGCATAACCACAATGAGATATCATCTCACCCCTGTCAGAATGGTTATTATCAAAAATACAATAAATAACATGTATTGGTGAGGATGTGGAGAAAATGGAACCTTCATGCACTGTTTGTGGAAATGTAAACTGGTGTAGCCACTGTAGAATACAGTATGAAGATTCCTCAAAAAATTAAAAATAGAACTAATTCCACTCCTGAAGAAAACAAAAACACCAATTAGAAAAGATATATGCATGGTCTCCCAGACCCACCCTGGTGTAACATGTGAGGGCACTTACACAAAATATGAATACCAGGAGGCAGGGGCCAGGGGCCACCTTGGGGGCTGGCCATTAGACTCCAGGGTTTGAATCACTCAATAACATTTGCCTCAGTTTACACATATGTAAAATGGGAATAATAGTAGTATCTTTTTTTTACGACTAAACTAGCTAATATATTTTAAAAGTTAAGAATGTATTTAAGATATTTATGAGTGAATTATTGGACATCCGTCATTTTCTTTAAATACTCCAGAAAAAAAATTGAGGGAGGAGAATGATGGTGGTTAATAAAACATATATGGCAAAATGTTAAAATGTTGATGATAATGGTTTAAAGTGGACAATACATACATAGTTTTTTAATGATCTTTAATTTTTTAAAAAAATTATTGCTGTATGGTTGATTAACAATGTTGTGTTAATTTCTGCTGTACAGCAAAGTGACTCAGTTTTATATATATATATATATATATATATATATATATATATATATATTCTTTTTCAGATTCTTTTCCATTATGGTTTATCACAGGATATTGAATATAGTTTCCTGTACTATACAGGAGGACCTTGTTGTTTATCCATAATGATCTTTTCTTTATTTCTTAAGTTTAAAATTTCCCATAATAAAAAGTTGCATAATTTTTTACATAAAATGTTTATAGCAGTACCTGGAACATAGTAAACAGTCAATAAATGCTGGTTATTATTTTTGGAAAAAAGAAAATATATATGCAGCCCTATGTTCATTGCAGCATTATTTACAATAGTTAAGATATGGAAGCAACCTGAGTGTCTATTGATAGATGAATGGATAAAGAATGTGACATATATACATAAATATACATGAATATTAGCCATTAAAAAAGAACAAAGTCTTGCCACTTGAGACAACATGAATGGACCTAGAGAGTATTATCCTAAGTGAAGGAAGCAGACAGAGAAAGACAAATATTGTATGGTTTCACTTATATGTGGAATGTAAGAAACAAACAAATTAACAAACATAATAAAACAGAAACAGATGCAGAGAACAAACTGGTGGTTGCCAGGGGGAGGGAGTTGGGGGAGGAAAGAAATAGGTGGGGGAGATTAGGAGGTATAAACTTCCGGTTGCAAAATTAATGAGTCATGTGTATGAAATGTATAGCGTGGGGTATATGGTCATTACTTATATAATATCTTTGTATGGTGACAGAACTTAACTGGACTTATAGTGGTGATTATTCTAAATGTATAGAAATACTGAATCACTATGTTGTGTAACAGGAACTAACAGTGTTGTAGGTCAATTATACACCCAAAACAAACAAACTCATAGAAAGAGAGATCAGTTTTGTGGTTACAGAGGCAGGGTATTGGGGAAGGGGGAATTGGAGGAAGTTAGTCAAAAAGTACAAACTTTCAGTTACAAGGTATATAAGTACTAGGGATATAATGTACTACATGGTAAATATAATTAACACTGTGTATATTATATATGAAAGTTTTTAAGAGAGTAAATTCTGAGTTCTCATCACAAGGAAAAAAATTTAGTTTCTTTAATTTTGTATCTGTATGAGATGATGGATGTTCACCAAACATATTATGATAATCATGTCCTGATGTATATAAGTGAAATCATTATTCTGTATACCTTAAATTTATACAGCGCTATATGTCAGTTATATCTCAATGAAAATCTAGGAAAATAAATAAATAAATAAAATACGTTTTTCCAGAAAAATAACAATTATTTCTTTTAATCTGTTTAAAGACAAAATCTGACAATCATTGCTAATATTTGGTTGACTACTTCAACAGTGTAGAATCTATAAGAGAAAATACCATAACTACATATCATCTATTAATATAACAATACAGATTGGGGAATAACTGTATTTACCTATTTAAAAACTTAAATATTACCAAAATAATAATATTTTTTTCATCTTTTCAGCAATCTTGACACAGAAGAACTATGTGGTAAGTTTATTTAAAGCCAATCAAACCCATTACTTGCTTTAGAATAAAAAAGAACACTGTCTTACATATTTCTATAAACCCTGAAATTAATGTCATAGATTAGGAGTTCTGGAATAAAATAAAAGATAGTTGAGACCTCAAGGAATTTATCTTTATCCATGAGTTTTGTTCAAGCATGTATTTCACTGAAGAAAGAGTTGGCCCTTATTAATTTGTTCATAGCAGAAGAATTATAATTAGTACAATAAGTTTCACAAGAATATATTCTACCAGCTTGAATATATTTTTAAAGTGTTGTTTAATACAACTTCATTATTCACTTCAAATATATTGTGCAGAGGCTTTGGTTATTTTTTTGCAAAGCTGATCCCTTGATATGTAAAAACAACTTTGTCCCATACCTTGCCTAAACCATTCTGGAATGTCACTTGCAAAACAAGTGATTCAGTGGGGAGAGATGTCTTAACAAATTCCTGGTTTAGTGGCCTCTTCATTTACTTTCTTCGTTTTTGTGGGTGGAAACAAAAGTAATAGGCTAGAAATATGAAAAGGCAAATACTTTTGAGATTTATTCTTCGTTCTCAAAAATTTGTCTTCTCTAATAATAGAACTAGATTAAAGACCTATTCTATATTTATTTTGAAAGCTTTGACTCTGATTTTCCTGCATAATTTTAGTTAGGGAACTAGTTAAGGGGTTTTAATTCAACAGAATTGCTCTATATCTTTAAACCCAGTGACTGTACTCCTAATTCTGTGTTATAATACTCCCTCTCAGTTCAAGAATATGCATTTTAATTTCCAGAGTGAAGTTTCATTTTTCATTATTTTGTGAATATAAAGTAAACATATTCTAATCAAAATGGATTCTAATTAAAACCAAAGTTTTCAGTGCTAGCAAATGAAATATGTAGACTCACACCCAGCAAAAATACTCCCTTTTATGTGGGAGGGGCAGTGTTTGATTGACATGGAAAATGGACTTATTGTGCTCTTTAGTAGAAGCCAATTAACAGGTCTAAGTATCTAAAACTTTCATTCTGTTGCTTTTATTTAGTTTATCAGTTTACTAAATTATGGACCTAGAATTCAAAATACTTTAATAAATGCTTTATTAAAATAAAGTATAGATATTTCTTATTTTATTGATGAAAGTAATATTTAACTATTTTTTTTTAATTTAGCAACACAGAATTATATAGGTGTATAAGAGAAAATGTCAAAGGCTCTCACGCACTTCTCTTTCCCCTAATACTGATCTCCACTGCTAACTTCTTGGAATGTATCCTTCCAAACATTTTTACACATGTAATGACATTGATATATATAAGTATGTTTTTTTCCAACAATGTGTACACTATATGATCAATACAAGTGCACACTGTTCTATATCATTTTATTAAAAAGGATGCATAGTGCCCCATTTACCTTAAAATTTTTAACCAAATCCCTTTCAGTTGTTTTGGGTTTTCAGGTTGTTTCCAAATTTCCACTGGGACAAACAACACTGAAGTAAATATCCTTGTTTGTATTCTCTTTGCACTCTTATACAAGTAGTTCTGTAAGATAGATTCCCAAAAGTGTAGTTACTTGGTCAAAGATTCTTCCAGTGTGCATGCCCAGCAGCAATATATAGGCAAGTCAAGATTACTCACTTTCCTAAATAGCAGCTTTAGGCCATAACTTATTCCTACCAGTCAATACATAACTTGACTTTAATTAGGTAATTGTGTATGAACTTTAGCATTGGGTCTTTGGTTTCCTATTTGTGCCATCTTTAGCTATGATCTAAAATCTATTGGGAGCAAATTTATTACTTTCCTGATCTTAAACAGCTTGTAACTGTTTTTATACTCTTACTCAATTTTTTATTAGTGTATAATTGCTTTACAAAGTTGTGTTAGTTTCTGCTGTACAAAGAAGTGAATCAGATATATATATATATATATATATATATATATATATATATATATATATATATATATATCCCCTCCCTCTTGGACCTCCCTCCCACCCCACCATCCAACTCATCTAGGTCATCACAGAGCACCGAGCTGAGCTTCCTGTGCTATGCAACAGGCTTCCACTAGCTATCTATTTTACGTATGGTAGTGTATATATGTCAGTCCTGATCTCCCAATTCATCCCACCATCCCCTTCCCCCTCTGTGTCCACATGTCCATTCTCTATGTCTGCAACTCTGTTCCTGACATGGAAATAGGTTCTTCTGTACCATTTTTCTAGATTCCACATATATGCATTAATATATGATATATGTTTTTCTCTTCCTGACTTACTTCACTCTGTATGACAGACTCTAAGTCCACCCACATCTCTACAAATGACCCAATTTCATTCCTTTTTATGGCTGAGTAATATTCCATTGTATATATGTACCTCATCTTCTTTATCCATTCATTTGTTGTTGAACATTTAGGTTGCTTCCATGTCCTGGCTATTGTAAATATTGCTGCAATGAACATTGGGGTACATGTGTCTTTTGAATTATGGTTTTCTCAGGGTATATGCTCATACTGGGTCATATGCTAGTTCTATTTTTAGTTTTTAAAAGGAACTTCCATACTGTTCTGCACAGTGGCTGTATCAATTTACATTCCCACTAACAGTGCAAGAGGGTTCCCTTTTCTCCACACCATCTCCAGCATTTATTTTTTGTAGATTTATTGATGATGGGCATTCTGACCTGTGTGAAGTGATACCTCATTGTAGTTTTGATTTGCATTTCTCTGAATATTAGTGATGTTGAGCATCTTTTCATGTGCCTCTTGACCATCTGTATGTCTTCTTTGGAGAAATGTCTATTTAGGTCTTCTGCCCAGTTTTGGATTGGGTTGTTTGTTTTTTTGATATTGAGCTGCATGAGCTCTTTGTATATTTTGGAGATTAATCCTTTGTCCGTTGCTTTGTTTGCAAATATTTTTTTCCCATTCTGAGAGTTGTCTTTTCATCTTGTTTATAGTTTCCTTTGCTGTGCAAAAGTTTTTAATTTTAATTAGGGCTCATTGTTTATTTTTACTTTCATTACTATAGGAGGTGGGTCATAAGAGATCTTGCTGTGGTTTATCTCAGGGAGTGTTTTTCCTATGTTTTCCTCTAAGCATTTTATAATGTCCAGTCCTACATTTAGCTCTTTAATCCATTATGAGTTTCTTGTGTATGGTGTTCTAATTTCATTCTTTCACATGTAGATGTCCAGTTTTCCCAGCACCACTTATTGAAGAGGCTGTCTTTTCTCCATTGTATATTCTTGCTTCCTTTGTCAAAGATAAGGTGACCACATGTGTATGGGTTTATCTCTGGGCTTTCTATCCTGTTCCATTAATCTGTGTTTCTGTTTCTGTGCCAGTATCATACTATCTTGATTGCTGTAGGTTTGTAGTATAGTCTGAAGTGATGAAGTCTGATTCCTCCAGATGCATTTTTCTTTCTCAAGATTGCTTTGGCTATTCGAGGTCTTTTGTGTTTCCATACAAGTTGTAAAATTTTTTGTTCTAATTCTGTGAAGAATGCCATTCGTAATTTGATAGGTATTGCAGTGAATCTGTAGATTGCTTTGGGTGGTATAGTCATTTTCACATTATTGATTCTTCCAATCAAAGAACATGACATATTTCTCCATCTGTTTGTGTCATCTTTGATTTCTTGCACCAGTGTTTTATACTTTTCTGCATACAGATATTTTGCCCCCTTAGGTAGGTTTATTCCTAGCTGTTTTTTTCTGTTTGTTGCAATAGTAAATGGGATTGTTTCCTTAATTTCTCCTTCTGATCTTTTGTTGTTAGTGTATAGGAACTATACACTGCAACTTTACCAAATTCATTGATTAGTTCTCATTGTTTTCTTGTGACATCTTTAGAATTTTCTATGTATAGTATCACGTCACCTGCAAACAGTGACAGTTTTACTTGTTGTCCATTTTGTATTTCTTTTATTTCTTTTTCTTCTCTGATTTGCATGGCTAGGACTTCCAAAACTATGTTGAATAAGAGTGGCGAGAGTGGACATCCTTGTCTTTTTCCTGATCTTAGAGGAAGTGTTTTCAGTTTTTCAGCATTGAGAATGATGTTTGCTGTGAGGTTGTCATATATGGCCTTTACTATGTTGAGGTATGTTCCCTCTATGCCCAGTTTCTGGAGAGTTTTTATCATAAATGGGTGTTGAATTTTTTCAAAAGCTTTTTCTGCATCTATTGACATGATCGTATGGTTTTCATTCTTTAATTTGTTAATATGGTGTATCATATTGTTTGATTTGTGTATATTGAATAATCCTTGCATTCCCGAGATAAATTCCACTTGATCATGGTGTATAATCATTTTAATGTGTTGTTGGATTCTGTTTGCTGTTATTTTGTTCAGGATTTTTGTGTCTATGTTCATCAGTGATATTGATCTGTAATTTTCTTTTTTGTGTGATATCTTTGTCTGGTTTTGGTATCAGGGTGATGGTGGCCTTGTGGAATGAGTTCAGAAGTGCTCCTCCCTCTGCAATATTTTGGAAGAGTTTGAGAAGGAAAGGTGTTAGCTCTTCTCTAAATGTTTGGTAGAATTTGCCTGTGAAGCCATCTGATCCTGGATTCTTGTTTGTTGGAAGATTTTTAATTACAGTTTCAATTTCATTACTTGTGATTGGCCTGTTTATATTTTGTCATTCTTCCTTGTTCAGGCTTGGAAAGTTGTACCTTTCCAAGAATTTGTCCATTTCTTCCATGTTGTGCATTTTATTGGGATATAGTTGCTTATAGTAGTCTCTTATGATCTTTTGTATTTCTGCTGTGTCCATTGTAATTTCTCCTTTTTCATTTCTAATTTTATTGATGTGAGTCCTCTTCCTTTTTTTCTTGATGAGTTTGGCTAAAGGTTTATCATTTTATTTTTATCTTCTCAAAGAACCAACTTTCAGTCTTAGTGATCTTTACTCTTGTTTTCTTTGTCTCTATTTCATTTATTTCTTCTCTTATCTTTATGATTTCTTTCCTTCTACTACCATTGAGTTTTGTTTGTTCTTCTTTACCTAGTGGCTTTAGCTGTAAGGTTAGATTGTTTATTTGAGATTTTTCTTATTTCTTAAGATGAGGTTGAATTTCTATAAACTTCCCTCTTAGAACTTCTTTTGCTGCATCTGATAGGTTTTGGGTCATCATCTTTTCATTGTCATTTGTTTCTATGTATTTTCTTTTATTTCCTCTTTGATTTCTTCAGTGATCTCTTGGTTATTTAGCAGTGTACTGTTTAGCCTCCTTGTGTTTATGATTTTTACAGATTTTTCCTGTAATTGATTTCTAACCTCATAGTGTTGTGGTCAGAAAAGATCCTTGATATGATTTCAATTTTCTTAAGTTTTATGAAGGTTGATTTGTTCCCCAAGATGTGATCTATCCTGGAGAATGTTCTGTTTGCACTGAGGTGAAAATGTCTTCTGCTGCTTTTTTGTTGAACGTCTATAAATATCAATTAAATCTATCTGGTCTATTGTGTCATTTAAAACTGTGTTTCCCTATTTATTTTCTGTCTGGATGATCTGTCCTTTGGTGTAAGTGGGGTGTTAAAGTCCCCCACTATTATTGTGTTACTGTTAATTTCCTTTTCTATGGCTGTTAGCATTTGCATTATGTATTTAGGTGATGCTATGTTGGGTGCATATTCATAATTGTTATATATTCTTCTTGGACTGATCCCTTGATCATTATGTAGTGTCCTCATTTGTCTCTTGTAAAATTCTTTATTTTAAAGTCTATTTTCTCTGATATGAAAATTGCTACTCCAGCTCTCTTTTGATTTCCATTTGCATAGAATATCATTTTCTGTCTCCTCGCTTTCAGTCTGTATGTGTCCCTAGGTTTAAAGTGGGTCTCTTGTAGACAGCATATATGTGAGTCTTGTTTTGTTTTTGTTTTCGTTTTTTGCGGTACGTGGGCCTCTCACTGTTGCGGCCTCTCCCATTGTGGAGCACAGGCTCTGGACGCACAGGCTCAGCAGCCACGGCTCATGGGCCCAGCCACTCCGCAGCATGTGGGATTTTCCCGGACCAGGGCACGAACCCGTGTCCCCTGCATCGGCAGGCAGACTCAAACACTGCACCACCAGGAAAGCCCTGAGTCTTGTTTTTGTATCCATTCAGCCAGCCTGGGTCTTTTGGTTGGAGCATTTAATCCATTTACATTCAAGGTAACTATTGATATGTATGTTCCTCTTACCATTTTGTTAATTTCTTTGGGTTTCTTTTTGTAGGGCTTTTTATTCTCTTGTGTTTCCTGCTTAGAGCATTTCCTTTAGCATTTTTCGTAAAGCTGGTATGGTGGTGCTGATTCTCTTAGCTTTTGCCTGTCGGTGAAGTTTTTGATTGCTCCTTCGAATGTCAATACGATCCTTGCTGGGTAGAGTAATCTTGGTTACAGGTTTTTCCCTTTCAACACTGTAAATATGTCCTGCCACCCCTTCTGGCCTGCTGAGATTCTGCTGAAAAATCTGCTGATAACCTTATGGGGATTCCCTTGTATGTTATTTTTTGCTTTTCTTTGCTGCTTTTAATATTTTTTCTTTGAATTTAATTTTTGTTAGTTTGATTAATATGTGTCTTGGTGTGTTTCTCCAAGGGTTTATACTGTTTGAGACTCTGCACTTACTTGACTTGAGTGGCTATTTCCTTTCCCATGTTATGTAAGTTTTTGACTATAATCTCTTCAAACATTTTCTCATACCCTTTCTCTTTCTCTTCTTCTGGGACCCCTGTAATTCAAATGTTTGTGCATTTAATATTGTCCCAGAAGTCACTGAGACTGTCTTCAATTCTTTTCATTCTTTTTTCTTAATCTATTCCTCAACAGTTATTTCCACCATTCTATCTTTCAGCTAACTTATTTGTTCTTTTGCCTCAGTTATTCTGCTATTGATTCCTTCTAGTGTATTTTTCGTTTCAGTTATTGTTTTGCTCATTCCTATTTGTTTGTTCTTTATTTCTTCTAGTTCTTTGTGAAACATTTCTTGTATTTTTTTGATCTGTGTCTCCATTCTATTTCTGAGATTTTGGATCACCTTTACTGTCATTACTGTGAATTCTTTTTCAGGTAGGTTGCTTATTTTCTTTTCATTTATTTGGCCTTGTATGTTTTTACCTTGCTCCTTCATCTGTAACATATTGTTTTGTCATCTCTTTTTTTTTTTTTTTTTTTTTTGAGGTACGTGGGCCTCTCACTGTTGCAGCCTCTCCTGTTGCAGAGCACAGGCTCTGGACACGCAGGCTCAGTGGCCATGGCTCACAGGCCTAGCTGCTCCATGGCATGTGGGATCTTCCTGGACCAGGGCACAAACCCGTATCCCCTGCATCTGCAGGTGGACTCTCAACCATTGCACCACCAGGGAAGGCCTGTCATCTCATTTTTTTGATGGGTGGGGCTGTGTTTCTTCTTACTGGTTGTTTGGCCTGAGGCCTTCCTCACTGGAGTTTGCAGGCAGTTGACTAGAGCCAGGTCTTGGTGCTGAGATGAGGACCTCCAGGAGACCTCTCTCCAATTAATATCCCCTGGGGTCTGAGGTTCTCTGTTAGTCCAGCAGCTTGGACTCAGCGCTCCCACCAAAGGAGCTCAGGCACTACCCCTGGCTTGCTTATCACTGAATTCCTTAACTGAGATTTGGCACTTTATTTTCACCTTGCAGAGCTATTCTCAGAAGACACATAGAATGTAGTTTCAGACCCTCTTGAGTGGTTCTTTTAAAATCTTGAATATCTTCTGTTCATAAACCAGTGCAGTTGCACTTCTCTCTCAGCCAAAAAGTTCTCTCTATTCTTACTCATTTTTATTGAACTATTTTGCAAATCTTCAACTTGGTACGTGAGTATTTTAGGATACTTATGGATGGGTGATGAATAATTGCAATGAAAGTTCATATAGCTAGAGTGCTTGATCTGAAAGCATATAGAAAGCTTTATGAGCAAGTTTGAATATATTCAGTAGTCTAAGTTTTCATCTAGTTAGTTTTTGCCTACCAGTTACTTGAAAAGTTAGCTAAATTCTGTAAATAAGATTGATAAAACTGAGGAATCTCCCATAAGAATTGTATAAGCCTTATATGCAACGTTCCTTTAAATTGCTGTGCCCAAATTCCCCCTAGTCAGACTGTATAGGAGCACCATCTTGCATTGCCAGATCCTGGGCAGTGCTGAGGGACTTGTGCCAGCTGAGTCTGGGTACTAGAAAATCAAGTCTCTACTCCAGACTTTTAGAGCTGTGACTACTTGGCACATTTATAAAATCACCTAAAAGAGTTGTAGACAGTTTGAGTGACACTGATCTGTATTCCGTCAAAATAACTCGTTCTTAGATTTTCGCCTTTATTCACAACATGGGTGTTCTAACTCTCTTTTTTTGTCTTGGTCATCTCAGTTATCTTCTTTCCTATCTAATACAATTCTTGGGAAGTTACAGCAAGGTACACACTGTGGGCCTCATCTAAGCTCGTGAAAATGCTTTGTGAGATCAGTTCCCAGTGTGATCTTTGTGGCAGCTAGTTCTCTGGTTCTGACTTGGAATTCTTGGGTCAGATCCAAAAACTCAACAACTTGGAGGACTGAGATGCAGAATAGAAGGAAACTCTGTAATCTGGTGATGTGACACCACCAATTAAGTACAGTAGTGAAGGAGGAAGGGAGAAACTAACCTTTGGTTAGCATTTCTTTTTCTTGTTTTGGCCACGCAGCTTGTGAGATTTTAGTTCCCTGACCAGGGATTGAACCCATGCCCTCAGCAGTGAAAGTGCAGTCCTAACCACTGGACAACCAGGGAATTCCCTTGTCAGCATTTTAATAGAGAAGATGTTGCATTGAACATCCATGAGGAGATAATTTCCTTTCTGACAGATAATTTATTAAATGCATCTGTTTATAACTCTTGCTCTATTTTTTAATTATACTCAATACCCAGACTCTTACTTTTCAGAGACTCTTCACTTAAACTGAGGAGAATTTGTTCTCACACATTTCCATATGTGCTATACAGTTCTCTTTTGCTCTTGCCCATGAAACCCTATTGGTTTTCAAATTGGCCTTTGTACACAGAGGGCACAGGGAAACCAAAGAAAGAGGCAGACCACTCCACATTGGTAGGTGGCAGGTTTAGTAGACAAGGGAACTTACCCTTCCATACAAGGTTTACATACAAGGCTTGTCTTGGGCAGGTAGAAAACGAGTAGATCTCTGCACCCTCCCACCAGAATCTTAAGTTTATATAGAGGTCTTAACTGGATTCAGTCACATACAACAACATCCAGATTGCTCTCTCAAGGTAGTGTCCTTGAAAATGGCTCCCACTGTGGGAATGTTGGGGAAAGCATACACTCCAAGGACAGGAAAGTGGATGAGGAGCCTCCAATTGCCCAGGTATAACTTGCAGTTCAACCAGTGGTCACGTCCTCTACATTACCTTCTCCAAACCCACATATAGGTTTCAATAAAAGTAAGTCTTTTCTCCTGGAGGTTATCCCAGTTACAAAGGACAAGAGTTTGAAAGAGTAAATATTTGTTCTAAATTTTTCTCTGTCTAATGCTAGACACATTTGCCCAGCTCACATTGGTAACATGATTCAAATAAGGAACATGAGTCATAGTAATAGGAATAAAACGTTAATTAGTTCAAGCTTAGCCACTTCCAAAGCCACCCCTGACCTTCCCTCCCTGCTTGCCATATTTTGGGGTATAAAGATATACTGCTGAAATTTCAGGCTCCTACCCACTACCACCTCAAAGCTTTGATATGACCTATGGTCCTTTTTCTGTGACTAAAGTACTCCTGGCAATTGATTCTACTCTTGTCTCTCCTGATGGTGTATCACCAGTATTCCCCAAACCTTCCATAGTGTGTTCAGATAACACTTTTAATAGAAAAAAATTGAGGATGTCATTCTCCTTTTCAAAATTGCTCCATGGCTCCCCATTGCACGTAGTGGTTCTCAAATCTAATATGCCATATAATCTCCTAGTGAGCCTGTAAAAAAAAAAAAAAAAAGAAGGAAAAATGATGAGGCCTGGGCCTCATCTGAAAGATTCTAATTTAATAGATGAGAACTATCAATAATATTCATTTCTAACAATTATATCAGGGCAGTGCTTCTCAAACTTCAATGTGCCTATAACTCACCTGGGGGCTTATTAAAATGCAGATTCTGATTCAGTATGTCTGAGGTGGCATTCTAACAAGTTCCCAGATGATGCTGAGGCTGCTGGTCTACAGGCCAAATTTTGAGCAGTGAGGCTCTGGAGGATCTGATGAAGATGGTCAGAAACACTGACCTAGACTTCAGGATAAAATGTAGAGCACCTAGCAAGGAATATTTCCAAATATTCAGCTTCCTCTTTCATAACTGATTTGTAGCATCCCGCTTCCTTGCTGTCTCTTCTCCTTAAATATCTCCCAATCCTGTCCCTTATATCCTACCAATGCTGAACAACACATACTCCTACAAACACGAGAAGATATCATCTGCTTCCATGCCTTTGTTTACCCTCTCTCTGATTATCCGGCAGATTACTATTTATCTGTTAATTCAGGCCTTGTTGATGTGTCCTCTGTGAAGCTCTCTCTGACTTACTCCACATGAACTTGGGCATTCTTTGCTCTGTATTTAAATTGCACACTGTACCTGGCTCTTGAACCATTGTCTTGAACAATGATCATGTGTATGGCAGTTGCTTGTTGGAGTGTTTATTTCCCCTACCTGATTGTAGTCTTCTTAAAATAAAGGTTCTGTCTTTTTATCATTGTATTCCAAGTTCCTAGTATAGCACTTGACACATAGAAGGCACTAAGTGTGTGTGTTAAGTCATGGAATGAGTAAATGAACCCTCGTCATGATGAAGTGAAGAGGGAATTATCTCCTTTCATCTATGTTAAATGTCCCTGACTTTTTCACCTAACTTCCCTCTTTGAGTTCATTGGACCCTTACTCGCCCTGGCACATGTCCTGCAGTGTGTAACTTTAAAACAGTTTGAATGACACTGCACTGTACCACCTCAAAATAAACATTACAATTAGATCCACAACTTAAGCTCCTGTTCAGAGCTTGGGTGTTGTAATTCTCTCTTCTCAGTTACTTCCTTTGTAATTGGGGAGTGATTTTTTTTTTCCTAACTACTTTGAATAGGTGAGAAGAACAAATGAAAGGAGGGAAGGAAGGAAGGAAGGAAGGAAGGAAGGAAGGAAGGAAGGAAGGCTACATAGTCACCTCTGAATCCTCTAATTATTGTCTTCTCATGTGCTTTATCAGCACATGACTGCATAGATTTGATTTCAAATTGGAAAGGCAACTTATGTTCTTTCCAGGGATGTTTACTGATTGAGCCAAGTATCTTCTATATGAATTGAAATATTTATTTTATTTATGTTTTAATTGAAGTATAGTTGATTTACAATATTGTGTTAGTTTTAGGTGTACAGCATAGAGATTCAGCATTTTTGCAGATTATATTCTGTTATAGGTTATTAGAAGATAATGGGTATAATTCCCTGTGCTATATATCTTTGTTGCTTATCTATTTTATATAGAGCAGTTTGTATCTGTTAATTCCATAACCCTAATTTGCCCCTCCCTGCTTCTCTCTCCCCTTTGGTAACCTCAACCTTGGTTTCTATGTCTGTGAGTCTGTTTCTGTTTTATATATAGATTCATTTGCATTATTTTTAGATTCATACATAAGTGATATCATATACTATTTTTCTTTCTCTAACTGACTTATTTCACTAAGCATAATATTCTCTAGGTCCATCCACATTGCTGCAAATGTCAGTATTTCATTCTTTTATATGGCTGAGTAATGTAGTACTGTGTATATATATATATATATATATATATATATATACACACACACACACACATCTTCTTAAGCCAGTTGTCTGTTAATGGGCATTTGGGTTACTTCCATGAATTAGTTATTGGAGAAAGTGCTGCCATGAATATTGGGATGCATGCATCTCTTTGAATTAGTGTTTTTGTTTTTTCTGGATATATATCCAGGAGTGTAATTACTGGATCATATGGTGTTCTATTTTTAGTTTTTTAAGGAACCTCCATACTGTTTTCTATAGTGGCTACACCAATTTACATTCCCACGTGCAGTGTATGATAGTTCTCTTTTCTCCACATCCTTTCTAACATTTATTTGAAGACTTATTGATGATAACCATTCTGACAGGTGTGAGGTGATACCTCCTTGGGGTTTTGATTTGCGTTTCTCTAATAATTAGCGATGTTGAGCATCTTTTTATATGTTTTTAACCATCTGTGTGTCTTCTTTGGAGAAATGTCTATTTAGATATTCTACCCATTTTTTGATTGGATTGTTTGTTTTTTTTCATATTGAGCTTCATGAGCTGTTTGTATATTTTGGATATGAACCCCTTGTCAGTTGCATCATTTGAGAATATTTTCGCCCATTCCATAAGTTGTCTTTATGTTTTGTTCTGGTTTTCTTTGCTATGAAAAAGCTTTTAAGTTTAATTAAGTCCCATTTGTCTATTTTTGCTTTTATTTCTTTTGACTTAGGAAACTGTACTAGGAAAATATTGCTATGATTTATGTCAAAGAATGTTTCGCCTATACTCTCTTCTAGGAATTTTATGGTTTCATGTCTTACATTTAGGTCTTTAAACCATTTTGAGTTTATTTTTGTATGTAGTGTGAAGAAATGTACTAATTTCATTGTTTTACATGTAGTTGTCCAGTTTTCCCAGGACCACTTATTGAAGAGACTGTTTTTCCTTCATTGTATATTCTTGCCTCTTTTTTCATAGATTAATTGGCCACATGTGAGTTTATTTCTGCACTCTCTATTCTGTTACATTGATATATGTCTCTGTTTCTGTACCAATACCACACCATTTTGATTACTATAGCTTTGTAGTATACTCTGAAGTCTGGGACAGTTATATCTTCAGCTTTGTTCTTTTTTCTCAGGATTGCTTTGTCTTTGGGTGTTTTGTGGTTTCATATAAATTTTAGGGTTATTTGTTGCAGTTCTGTGAAAAATATCCTGGTTATTTTGATAGGGATTGCATTAAATCTGTAGATTGTTTTGCATCGTATGGCCATTTTAACAATATTAATTCTTCTAATCTAAGAGCATGGGATATCTTTCCAATTCTTTGAATTATCTTCAATTTCCTTCATCAACTTTTTATAGTTTTCAGAGTATAGGTATTTCACCTCCTTGGTTGAATTTATTCCTAGTGTTTTTTTGATGTGATTATAAATGGAATTTTTTTTTACTTTATCTTTCTGTTAGTTCACTATTAGTGTATAGAAACAGAATAGATTTCGGTATATTAATTTTTATCCTGCTACCTTGCTGAATTCATTTATTAGTTCTAATAGTTTTTGTGTGGAGACTTTATGGTTCTTTAGATAGAGTACAATGTCATCTGCAAATAGTGACAGTTTTACCTCTTTCCTTCCAATCTGAATTCCTTTTATTTCTTTTTCCTGTCTGATTGCTGTAGCTAGGACTTGCAATACCATGTTAAATAGAAGCAGTGTGAGCGGGCATCTTTGTCTTTTTCCTAAATTTAGTGGGAAAGCTTTCAAGCTTTCAGCATTGAGTATTATGTTAGCTGTGGGTTTGTCATAAATGGCCTTTATTATGTTGAGACATGTTCCCTCTGTACCTACTTTGATGAGGTACATGAATCATCATGAATGATGCTGAATTTTGTCAGATGCTTTTCCTGTGTCTATAGAGATGATCATGTGGTTTTTGTTTCTCCTTTTGTTAATGTGGTCTATCACACTGATTGATTTATCATTATATAATGCCCTTCTTTGTCTTTTGTTATAGCCTTTGTTTTAAAGTCTATTTTGTCTGATATAAGTATTGCTATCCTCACTTTCTTGTCATTTCCATATCTTTTTCCATCCTCTCACTTCAAGTCTCTGTGTATCTTTCTTCCTGAAGTGAGTATTTTGTTGGCAGCATAATGGAGGGTCTTGTTTTTTTATTCAATCAACCACTCTGTGTCTTTTGACTGGATCATTTAGTCCATTGACATTTAAAGTAATTGTTGATAGGTATGTACTTACTGCCATTTTATTCCTTTTTTCCAGTTGTTTTTGCAGCTCTTCTTTGTTCATTTCTTGGTTTTGAGTTTCTCATTGTGGTTTAATGACTTTCTTTTGTCATATTCTTGAGGTCCTTTCTTTTTGGTTTTTGTGTACCTATTGTAGGTTACCATGAGTTCCCCATAATTATACCTACTTGCTTTAAACTGATAATCATTTGGTTCAAACACATTCTAAACACATTTTGTTTGTTTTTCAATATACCTACTAGCTTATCTAAGTGATCTTCAATCCTTACTAAAAATTTGCCTTTCCTCTTGGAATTTTCCCTTTCCTATAGATTCTTCCTTCTTTACCAGTTAGAGAAGACCCTTCAAATTTTCTTTTA
This sequence comes from Phocoena sinus, assembly GCF_008692025.1. NCBI lineage: Eukaryota > Metazoa > Chordata > Mammalia > Artiodactyla > Phocoenidae > Phocoena > Phocoena sinus. Next base: position 34,370,030 of record NC_045779.1, read on the forward strand.
TGGTATATTTAATATTGATTATTTTTTTTTAGTTTTTGCTTGTCTGAGAAATTCTTTATTTCTCCTTCTATTCTAAATGATGATCTTGCTAGGTAGAGTATCCTAGGTTTCAGGTTTTTCCCTTTCAGGACTTTGAATGTCACTCTCTTCTGACCCGCAAATTTTCTACAGAGAAATCAGCTGATAGCCTTATCAGGGTTCCCTTGTAACTGACTCTTTGTTTTTCTCTTGCTGCCTTTAGGATTTTCTTTGTAACTTTTGCCATTTTAATTATATGTCTTGGTGTGATCTTTGTGTTCATCTTGTTTAGGATCCTCTGTGCTTCCTGTACCTAGATATCTGTTCCTTCTTTAGTTTTGGGAAATTTTCAGCCATAATTTATTCAGATACATTTTTGATCCCTTTTTCTCTCTCTTCTCCTTCTGGGACCCCTATTATGTGTATATTGGCACATTTTATATTACTTCATAGGTCTCATATATTGCTTTTATTTATTTATTTTTTTCATTTGTCTTTCTGTCTGCTGTTCTGATTGGGTGATTTCCATTATTTCATCTTCCAGATCACTTATGTATTCTTCTGTGTCATTTAGTTGGCTATTCATTACTTCTAGAGTGTCTTTTTATCTCAGAAATTGAATTGTGTATTTTTGATTGGGTCTTCTTTATAGTTTACAGTTCCTTGTTAAAATGATCTGAGTTTACTCTTTTTTTTCTGTTAAACTAAATTAAATTTATTTATTTTTAAACAGCATGTTTAAAAATTGTGGTGTTGAAGGAGTGCTTTTATGTGAGAGCATCCCTGTGTAGACACTTTGTGTCCACTGTCTTTTGTGTAAGGGCTGGTTTTGATATGGATGCCAGCCACATATTTCCTCAGGGTGTGCTGGCTGCTATCCCTTTTAGAGAGGGTGTGTTTGGTGTTGGAGTATCTAAAACCTGTGCAGAGTGTGAGGCAGGACTTCCTCTCTGCTCCATGGCTGTCTCTGCCTTGTCAGGGGTGGGGTTTGCTCCCAAGTTGCTGGAGTAGAAGCCTTGAGGGTCAGGCTGGAGCTGGCTCTCTTCCCTTTAAGTGTGTGTTTTTCCTTCTCCCTGTACTGAAACCTTTGCCTCAAAGAAGTGGAGTGCTGAAGTAAGTGGGACTCATGCACTTATAGTGGTCTGGTATGCTGCCTGTGTGTGCATCTGCAGCTCCCCTCATGAACATGTTAAAGTCACATATTTTCCCCTGCTGTGGTTATCTCAGATCTAGTGCAAGTTTGTGGTTAAGATTGCATATGACAGGAGAATTCACTAGGCTAGGACTTGGGGTAGGGGCATTGTGGTTAGAGGAATTGAAGTGGCTGAGCTGCTGGTAGAGGTTTGGACTTCTTCTGGGGCACTCTTTGGCTAAGTGGTAATGCTGGCTGCTGCTGTCCCACCTGGACCACACTTCAGGCCCCCAGGCAATCTCTGTGTTGCTAGATCAGGTCTTTTCTCAGGACGTGGCTGCCCTAGGAGCCAGGCCCTATACCAAGCTCAGAGCCTGTACCAAGGCTGTGGCATGGAGTGAGTGGGCTGGGATATTCACCTAACTCAGATTGGGGAGTGTGGTGAGGCATCAGCTGCTAGGGCAGACTTCTCTCTGCCCTGTCTGTTGGCAAGCCAGCACACACACCCTCTTTGTGAGTGGAGTCTAGGCTTCTCCAGCCTTTCTCTCTGCCCAATGGTTCTCCCAGCAGCCAAAGGAAGATAAGATGTGCTTATCTCCTCCACATCAGACCCAGAATGGGGACACCCAGTCTGTGGCTTGATCTCCTGACTCCCCAGGGCAAGAGTCTGCCTATGCAGTCTTTCTTTTCCTCTTAAATCCTTCCCAGGGGCACAGGTCCCAACCAGACAATATTTTTCCCATCCTACCCAGTTACAGGGGACTATTTCTTGAATCCTTTGTTGTATAAGAGTTTTTCTGCCAGTTTCCAATTAGTTTTCTTATGAGAATTTTTCCACATGTAGGTGTATTTTTGGTGTGTTTATGGGGGCAGGTGAGCTCCATATCATCTTATTCTGCCATCTTTATCCTCCTCCCTGAAATATTTATTTTGAAAGATGGCTTTCCTTCTTTTTTAAAACAACCATGCCATTAACCAATAACCATTTCAGAAAAATATTGATTTCTCTAAGCAAATATAAGGTTTTGCATTTATGTCTATTATATTTCAACTTACTACCTTGGGATCAATATATATTCCATACCTTTAATTTTAATTGTAACATCAATATAATATTTATTCTAACCAACTGAAAAATGTGTTAACCATGCCTTTACCTCTGTCTAAATTATTTAAAAATAGTTAGATAATGACAGGAATATTTACATGGAAGTTTCCATAGGAGACTGCCCTTGTGTTTAAATTCTTACCTTTGAAGAGAGCATACCTTTCTAAAATGTCTCCCAGAAGAAACAATAACATTTCACTTAATTTCTCAAAAATTACTGACCTAGAGAAGTTTATAATGATATGCTTTTGGGAACAGCTATTTTTTTTTTTTGCTAACATCCTTACTGGAGTATAATTGCTTTACAATGGTGTGTTACTTTCTGCTTTATAACAAAGTGAATCAGCTTTACATATACACATAACCCCATATCTCCTCCCTCTTACATCTCCCTCCCATCCTCCCTATCCCACCCCTCTAGGTGGTCACAAAGCACTATGCTGATCTCCCTGTGCTATGTGGCTGCTTCCCACTAGCTATCTATTTTACGTTTGGTAGCGTACATATGTCAATGCTACTCTCTCACTTCATCCCAGCTTACCCTTCCCCCTCCCCTTGTCCTCAAGTCCATTCTCTAAGTCTGCATCTTTATTCCTGTCCTGCCCCTAGGTTTTTCAGAAATATATTTGTTTGTTTTTTAAGATTCCATACATAGGTGTTAGCATACAGTACTTGTTTTACTCTTGCTGACTTACTTCACTCTGTATGACACACTCTAGGTGCACCCAACTGTCTTCAAATAACTCAATTTCGTTACTTTTAATGGCTAAGTAATATTCCACTGTATATATGTGCCACATCTTCTTTATCAATTCATCTGTCAATGGACACTTAGGTTGCTTCCATACCCTGACTATTGTAAATAGTGCTGCAATGAACATTGTGAACTTTTTCAATTATGGTATTCTCAGGGTATATGCCCAATAGTGGGATTGCTGAGTCGTATGGTAGTTCTATTTTTAGTTTTTGAAGGAACCTCCATACTGTTCTCCACAGTGGCTGTATCAAATTACATTCCCACAAACAGTGCAAGAGGGTTCCCTCTTCTCCACACCCTCTCCAGCATTTATTGTTTGTAGATCTTTTGATGATGGCCATTCTGACTGGTGTGAGGTGATACCTCATTGAAGTTTTGATTTGCATTTCTCTAATGATTAGTGATGGTGAGCATCCTTTCATCTGTTTGTTTACCATCTGTATGTCTTCTCTGGAGAAATATCTGTTTAGGTCTTCTGACCACTTTTGGATTGGGTTTTTTGTTTTTTGATATTGAGCTGCATGAGCTGCTTATAAATTTTGGAGATTAATCATTTGTCAGTTGCTTCATTTGTAAATATTTTTCCCATTCTGAGGGTTGTCTTTTCATCTTGTTTATGGTTTCCTTTGCTGTGCAAAAGCTTCTAAGTTTCATTAAGTCCCATTTGTTTATTTTACTTTTTACTTCCATTTCTCTAGGAGGTGGGTCAAAAAGGATCTTGCTGTGATTTATGTCACAGCAAGAGTGTTCTACCTATCCTTTCCTCTAAGAATTTTATAGTGTCTGGCCTTACATTTAGGTCTTTAATCCATTTTGAGTTTATTTTTCTGTATAGTGTTAAGGAGTGTTCTAATTTCATTCTTTCACATGTAGCTGTCAGGTGTTCCAGCACCACTTATTGAAGAGGCTATCTCTTCTCCATTGTGTATTTTTGCCACCTTTATCAAATATAAGGTGACCATATGTGCATGGGTTAATCTCTGGTCTTTCTACCCTGTTCCATTGATCTATATTTCTGTTTTTGTGCTAGTACCATACTGTCTTGATTACAGTAGCCTTGTAGTATAATCTGAGGTCTGAGGTCTGATTCCTCCAGCTCCTTTCTGAAGATTGCTTTGGCTATTCAGGGTATTTTCCATACAAATTTGTTTCCATACAAATTGTGAAATTTTTTGTTCTAGTTCTGTTAAAAATACTATTGGTAGTTTGGTAGAGATTGCATTGAATCTGTAGATTGCTTTGGGTAGTATACTCATTTTCACAATGTTGATTCTTCCAATCCAAGAACATGGTATATCTCTCCATCTGTTTGTATCATCTTTAATTTCTTTCATCAGTTTCTTACAGCTTTCTGAATACAGGTCTTTTGTCTCCTTAAGTAGGTTTATTCCTAGGTATATTATTTTTGTTGCAATGGTAAATGAGAGTGTTTCCTTAATTTCTCTTTCAGATTTTTCATCTTTAGTGTATAGAAATGCAAGAGATTTCTGTGCATTAATTTTGTGTCCTCCTACTCTATCACATTCATTGATTAGAACTAGTAGTTTTCTGGTAGCATCGTTAGGATTCTCTAGGTATATTATCATGTCATCTGCAAACAGTGGCCCCTTTACTTATTCTTTTCCAGTTTGGATTCCTTTTATTTCTTTTTCTTCTCTGATTACTGTGGCTAAAACTTCCAAAAGTATGTTGAATAATAGTGGTGAGTCTGGACAACCTTCTTTGTTTCTGATCTTAGAGGAAATGGTTTCAGTTTCTCACCATTGAGAAGGTTGCTGGCAGTAGGTTCGTCATATATGGTCTTTATTATGTTGCCATAAGTTCCCTCTATGCGTACTTTCTTTAGGGTTTTTTTTTTATCATAAATGGGTGTTGAATTTTGTCAAAAGCTTTCTCTGCATCTATTGAGATGCTCATATGCTTTTTCTACTTTATTTTGTTAGTATGGTGTATCACATTGATTAATTTGCGTGTACTGAAGAATCCTTGCATTCTTGGGATAAACCCCATTTGATCATGGTGTATGATCCTTTTAATGTGCTCTTGGATTCTATTTGCTAGTATTTTGTTGAGGGTTTTTGCATCTATGTTCATCAGTGATATTGGCATGTAGTTTTCTTTCTTTGTGACATCTTTGTCTGGCTTTGGTATCCGGGTGGTGGTGGCCTTGTAGAATGAGTTTGGGAGTGTTCCTCCCTCTGCTATATTTTGGAAGAGTGTAAGAAGGATAGGTGTTAGCTCTTCTCTAAATGTTTGATAGAATTCGCCTCTGAAGCCATCTGGTCCTGGGCTTTGGTTTCTTGCAAGATTTTGAATCACAGTCTCAATTTCACTGCTTGTGATTGGTCTGTTTATATTTTCTGTTTTTTCCTAGTACAGTTTTGGAAGGTTGTGCTTTTCTAAGAATTTGTCTATTTCTTCCAGGTTGTCCATTTTATTGCCATATAGTCGCATGTAGTAATCTCTCATGATCCTTTGTATTTCTGCAGTGTCAGTTGTTACTTCTCCTTTTTTATTTCTAATATTGTTGATTTGAGTCTTCTCCCTTTTTTTCTTGATGAGTCTGCCTAATGGTTTATCAATTCTGTTTATCTTCTCAAAGAACCAGCTTTTAGTTTTATGATCCTTTCTGTCATTTTTTTTCATTTATTTCTGATCTGATCATAATGATTTCTTTCCTTCTGCTAACTTTAGGGTAATTTTGTTCTTTTTCTCTAATGATTATAGGTGTAAGGTTATGGGATTTTTTGTTTTGTTTTTTTGTTTTTCTTCACGGTACGCAGGCCTCTCACTGTTGTGGCCTCTCCCATTGTGGAGCGCAGGCTCGGGACATGCAGGCTCATCGGCCATGTCTCACGGGCCCAGCCGCTCCACAGCATGTGGGATCTTCCCGGACCGTGGCATGAACCCGTGTTCCCTGCATCGGCAGGCAGACTCTCAACCACTGCACTACCAGAGAAGTCCATGTTTATGTTTTTTATTTGAGATGTTTCTTGTTTCCTGTGGTAGGAATGTATAGCTATAAACTTCCCTCTTAGAACTGCTTTTGCTGCATCCCATAGGTTTTGGGTCGTTGTGTTTTCATTGTCATTTGTTTCTAATTATTTTTTGATTTCCTCTTTGATTTCTTCAGTGATCTCTTGGTTATTTAGTAGTGCATTTTTTATCCTCCATGTGTTTGTATTTTTTACAGGTCATTTTCTGTAATTGGCATCTAGTTTCATAGCGTTATGTTTGGAAAAGATACTTGATACGATTTTAAATTTCTTAAATTTACCAAGGCTTGATTTCTGACCCAAGATATGATCTTTCCTGGAGAATGTTCCATGAGCACTTGAGAAGAAAGTGTATTCTGTTGTTTTTGGATGGAATGTCCTTTAAATATTAATTAAGTCCATCTTGTTTAATGTATCATTTAAAGCTTGTGTTTCCTTATTTATTTTCAGTTTGGATGATCTGTCCATTGGTGAAAGTGGGGTGTTAAAGTCCTGTAAGATGATTGTGTTACTGTCAATTTCCCCTTTTATGGCTGTTAGCATTTGCCTTATGTATTAAGGTGTGTCCATGTTGGGTGCATAAATATTTACAATTGTTATCTCTTCTTCTTGGATTGACCCCTTGATCATTATGTAGTGTCCTTCTTTGTCTCTTGTAATAGTCTTTATTTTAAAGCCTATTTTGACTGATATGAGACGTGCTATTCCAGCTTTGTTTTGATTTCCATTTGCATGGAATATCTTTTTCCATCTCCTCATTTTCAGTCTGTATGTGTCCCTAGATCTGAAATGGGTTTCTTGTAGACAACATGCATATGGGTCTTGTTTTTGTATCCATTCAACCAGTCTATGTCTTTCGGTTGGAGCATTTAATCCATTTACATTTAAGGTAGTTATTGATATGTATGTTCCTGTTACAATTTTCTTAAGTGCTTTGGGTTTGTTATTGTCAGTCTTTTCCTTCTCTTGTGTGTCCTGCCTTGAGAAGTTCCTTTAGCATTTGTTGTAAAGCTGGTTTTGTGGTGCTGAATTCTCTTAGCTTTTGCTTGTCTGTAAAGGTTTTAATTTCTCCATCGAATCTGAATGAGATCCTTTCTGGGTAGAATAATCTTAGTTGTTAGTTTTTCCCTTTTATCACTTTAAATATGTGTTGCCACTCCCTTCTTGCTTGCAAAGTTTCTACTGAAAGATCAGCTGTTTACCTTATGGGGATTCCCTTGTGTGTTATTTGTTGTTTTTCCCTTGCTGTTTTAATATTTTTTCTTTTTATTTAATTTTTGTTAGTTTGATTAATACATGTGTTAGCATGCTTCTCCTTGGATTTATCCTGTGTGGGACTCTGTGCTTCTTGGACTTGATTGACTATTTCCTTTCCCACATTAGGGAAATTTTCAACTATAATCTCTTTAAATATCTTGTCAGTCCCTTAGTTTCTTTCTTTTTCTTTTGGGAGCCCTATAATTTGAATGTCGTTGCATTTAATATTGTTCCAGAGTTCTGTGAGACTGTCCTCACATCTTTTCTTTTTTCTTTATTCTGTTATGAGGTATTTATTTCCACTATTTTATCTTCCAGTTCACTTATACATTCTTCTGCCTCAGTTATTCTGCTATTGATTTCTTTTAGAGAATTTTTAATTTCATTTATTGTGCTTTTCATCATTGTTTGTTTGCTCTTTAGTTCTTCTAGGTCCTTGTTAAATGTTTCTTATATTTTCTCCATTCTACTTCCAAGATTTTGGACCATCTTTACTATCATTACTCTGAATTCTTTTTCAGGTAGACTGCTTATTTCCTCTTCATTTGTTTGGTGTGGTGGGTTTTTACCTTGCTCCTCATCTGCTGTGTGTTTCTCTGTCTTTTCATTTTGCTTAATCTACTATGTTTGGGTTCTCCTTTTCATAGGGTGCAGGTTTGTAGTTCCTATTGTTTTTGGTGTCTGCTGCCAGTTTCTAAGATTGGTTCATTGGGTTCTGTAGGCTTCCTTGTGGATGGGACTGGTGCCTTTGTTCTGGTGGATGAGGCTGGATCTTGTCTTTCTGGTGGGCAGGACCACGTCTGGTGATGTGTTTTGGTTTGTCTGTTACCTTATTATAATTTTAGGCAACCTCTCTGCTAATGGCTGAGTTTGTGTTCCTGTCTTACTAGTTGTGTGATATAGGGTGCCCAGCACTGTAGCTTGCTGGTCGTTGGGTGGAGCTGAGTCTTAGCATTGAGATGGAGATATCTTGGAGAGCTTTTGCCGTTTGATATTATGTGGAGCCAGGAGGTCTCTGGTGGACCAGTATCCTGAACTCAACTCTCCCACCTCAGGGGCACAGGCCTGACACCCTGGCAGGGCACAAAGACCCTGTCAGCCCCACAGCTCAGAGGAGAGACAGAAAGAAAGAAACAGAGAAAGAAAGAAAGAAAGAGAGAGAGATTAAAAAATAAAAAATATAAAAATATTAAAAATGAGAAAATGAAAAACTAATAAAAAAAGGAAAGAAACAAAGAAAGAAGAGAGAAACCAAACCAAAAAACAAATTCACCAATGATAACAAGCACTAAAATCTATACTAAAAATATAAAAATAAAAGGACAGACAGAACCCTAGGACAAGTGGTAAAATCAAAGCTATACAAGCAAAATCACACAAAGAAGCAAACACATACACACTCATAAAAAGAGAAAGGGGAAGGCTTCCCTGGTGGCACAGTGGTTGAGAGTCCACCTGCTGTTGCAGGGCCATGGGTTCGTGCCCCAGTCCGGGAAGATCCCACATGCCACGGAGCGGCTGGGCCCATGAGCCATGGCCACTGAGCCTGCACCTCTGGAGCCTGTGCTCCGCAACGGGAGAGGCCACAACAGTGAGAGGCCCGTGTACCACAAAAAAAAAAAAAGAAAAATGAGAAAGAGGAAAAATATGTATATATATATTAAAAAAAAAAAGGAAGAGTGCAACCTAATCAACAAACAAATCTACCAATGATAATAAAGTCTAGATACCAAAAAAGATAAACCTAAAACCAGAAAAAATTTAGAGATGGAAAGAAAACTCCAAGTCTACAGTTGCTCCCAAAGTCCACTGCCTCAATTTTGGGGTGACTCGTTGTCTATTCAGGTATTCCAGAGATGCAGGGTACATCACATTAACTGTGGAGATTTCATCCACTGCTCCTGAGGCTGCTGGGAGAGATTTCCCTTTCTCTTCTTTGTTCAAACAGCTCCTGGTGTTCAGCTTTGGATTTGGCCCCGTCTCTGTGTGGAGGTCGCCTGAGGGCATCTGTTCTTCACTCAGAGAGGATGGGGTTAAAGGAGCCGCTGATTAAGGGGCTCTGGCTCACTCAGGCTGGGGTGGGAAGGAGGGGTATGGACTGTGGGGCGAACCTGCGGTCTCAGAGGCTGGCGTGATGTTGCAAGAGCCTGAGGCATGCCATGTGTTCTCCCAAGGAAATTGTTCCTGGATCATGGGACCCTGGCAGTGGCAGGCTGCACAAGCTCCTGGGAGGGGAGGTGTGGATAGTGACCTGTGCTTGCACCCAGGCTTCTTGGTGGCTGCAGCAGAAGCTTTAGCATTTCATATCCATCTCTGGGGTCAGCACTGTTAGCCGCGGCTCGCACCCGTCTCTGGAACTCATTTAGTCAGTGCTCTGAGTCCCCTCTCCTCACGCACCCTGAAACAATGGTCTCTTCCTTCTTAGGCAGTTTCAGACTTCTTCCCGGAATCCGTCCCAGCCAGCTGTGGTGCACTAGCCCCCTTCAGGCTGTGTTCACACAGCCAACCCCAGTCCTCTCCCTGGGATCTGACCTCCAAAGCTGGAGCCTCAGCTCCCAGCCCCCACCCGCCCCGGTGGGTGAGCAGACAAGTTTCTCAGGCTGGTGAGTGTTGGTCGGCACTGATCTTCTGTGCGGGAATCTCTCCATTTTGCCCTCTGCACCCCTATTGCTGTGCTCTCCTCTGTGGCTCCAAAGCTTCTCCCCCACCCCCAGCTCTGCCCATGAAGGGGCTTCTTAGTGTGTGGAAACTTTTCCTCCTTCACAGCTCCCTCCCAGAGGTGTAGGATCCATCCCTATTCTTTTGTCTCTGTTTTTTCTTTTGCCCTACCCAGGTACATGGGGAGTTTTTTGCGTTTTGGGAAGTCTGAAGTCTTCTGCCAGCGTTCAGTAGGTGTTGTGTAGGAGTTGTTCCACATGTACATGTACTTTTGATGTATTTGTGTGGAGGAAGGTGGTCTCCACATCTTACTCCTCTGCCATCTTGAAGGTCTCTCGGGAACAACTTTTTATTGAAGCAGCTGTGTATGTAAATCCAGCTTCAATTTTTCCCTATTTTTTGTAAGATAAGAAGAATAATGGTAACCCTCCAGGATTTTTTCTTTTTTAATGAAAGTATATTGACACTTTAGTTAGTCTTATCTGAAAATTTGTCAGTTTTATCCATTTGTTTTACTCATTGATTGTGTAAATCTTCAGTTGATATTTTGTTTTATCATTACCTAAAGGCAAACAAGTATTTATTTCAATATTTTTACTTTTCAGAATATTTTTCTCAGCATTTGGGCGAGTATGAGAATGTACTAACAGCACTTGAAGATTTAAATCTTTCCATCCTGAAGGCAATGGGAAAAACAAAAAAAGTAAGGAAATTTGATTATTATCTATAAAATATCTTTCTCTTGAAAATCATAACTAGTTCCTAATGTATCATGGAAGTACAGATTTGTTTTAATCACTGATAATTTATTTTTTTGATATAAATGAGCTTTTTTATTCATTCACAATACAATTACAAAAAACTTACCAGATTCTAGATACTGTGCTTCATGCTAAGGATACAAAGAGCTGTTCAAATGGCTCTTATTCTGATGGGGAGATAAGTGTGTAAACAAGTGATTACAACATAGCACAACAGAGAGAATTACAAGATAGAATACCTTATTCGTGCTGCAGGAGATGACATCTAAGCAATTTGAATTAAAAGAAATAGTTATAGCTAGGCCAAGGAGAACCAGATACAAGTAACATCAGGTACAAATGCCCTCTTTCAGGAGGGACACAGGGCATTCTAGGAATTGAAGATGTCCAATAAGGCTAAAATACAGAAAATCCAAGAGTGGCAATGTATGAAGTAAAACTGGTGTTGTAGGGAGGGGTCACATCTTTCACAATGTTGCTGGTAAACCTAAAGATTTAGACTTGTATCCTTAATGCAAATAAATTAGCCATTTTAAGCAGAGGTATGAAAACTCATGTAGTCTTTTGAAAAGACTGTGTAAGAATTAGCTTGGGATTAGGGTGGAGAATGTGGAAGAACAAAATTAAGAAGATGAGTAGGAGGCTAGTTCACAAATCCAGCTGAGAGATGTTGGTAGTTTGGCAGTACTGGCAGAACAAATGGAGAAACATAAGTGAATTGCACATATATTTGAGATTCCGTCAATAGAATTTGGAGAAGGATTGAATATGCGGACTGGGAGGGAAGGAATTGTCAAGAATGAATCTTAGTTTTCAGTTTGTGTTCCTGGACAGTGGCACTATCTAGACAAAGAATGCTAAAAGAGGGCCAGGTTTAATGAGATAAGATCATAAGTTATTTTTTAGACACATTGGGTCTAAACTACATTTGAGACATCTAAGGAAAGTCAAATAAGCCATTGGATACATAGGTCTAGACCTGAGAAATGAAGTCTAGACTGGAGGTATACAATATGTGACCTGTTAGTGCTTAGGCAAAGAACTTGAGTGATATGTCATCTGAAGAGAGACTATAAAGTAAAGAGAGGAGGGAACCTAACACTGAGCTTTAAGGAACTTCAGCTTTGATGGTGAATAGAGGGGAAAGAGCTAGCAAGCGTGTCTGAGATGGAATGGGAAGAAAGGTGGGAAGAAAGACAGGAGAGTATAGTGTCCAGAGTTGAAGAAGAGAGTTTCATAAAGTAGGAGGTGGACAATAGTGTTGACTTCTATGAAGAGGTCAAGAGAGATGATAACTAAGATTTCCACTATCAGTAAGTGAAAAAAGACATTTTAGCACATAGAGTGCATAACAAGAAATTTTAAAAATTAAAGAATATACAGAATTTCTGGATAAAAACACCACAGATTAATACATACAAGTAGTTCAGCTTGATCTTGAAGCTCCATGAAAAAGACTGAAATTAGATATTTTAATGGAGAAATTTATAGCAGCAAAATTTGGAAACTGAAAAGCAAATGGACAACCAATAGTTGATAGAAGACCTGAGATATTTGACTGCTTGGCCTGGACTGAGCTAAAGGAGAAAACCACCAACTTGATTTGTAGAAAGTCTCAGGAATTGGTGTCACTAGTTGCCACTGGGAAACAAGGGGAATAGTAAGGCTAAAACAAGGTGACCTATTAGAAATCTGAGTAGGAAGCAGTTAGATTCCCCCGATCCCCTGTTCTTCTCTACCCAGCTAAGCAACTGTGTCTTTATCAATCCAGGTAGAAAACATACCCTTGTTCTCTGAAAAGGTAAAAGAGAGCCCTGAGGTGGCATCAGTCATAGCTGAGGGATTAAATAAAATTTATATACTGCATGGAAAGACATCCAGCTCTTTTCCATAGCTTAACTCCGAGTGTGGCAACCAGACATATATCCTCCTGGCAGAAAGGAAGAGGTTGTCTCTGAGAAGTCTAACCAATACAAGAGAAAAGACCTATGAATCCTCCAGTGATGGAGCTTGGCCTGATCTCTCCTCCCATTGTGTAATCAGCTTGTTTGTACCCCATTCTTAAATATGCAGTCAGCCAAGTGCCATCAAGCTTCTTACAGGAAACAAAGAGACCAAAACAAACTGAAAAAGAAGAAAGAGGGAGGGAGAGACTAAGACAGCGTTCTATGCAGGAAGATGAAAACTTCAAGGTAATGTCCTCAACCTCTTCCAAGAGATAAGAGAAGATATAGCATCCATGAAGCAAGAATAGTATGACAAACAGTGGGCAACCAGAAAATAAGAAAGTGCTTTTGGAAATTTAAACAAGAGAGCAGAAATAAAGACTTAACAGAATTTTGGAAAATAAATTTTAAAAAGTCTGCCAAAAAGTAAAGCAAAATAGTAGATGAAAAAATGGAATATCAGTCTAGGATCTCCTATATCCAAACAACAAATTTCAGAAAAAGAAAACAGGAAAAAGAAATCTAAATGCATTTTCTCTTGACCTCTTCAGGAACATTTGGAAGCTGTATAAAATTTTATCCCTTGGGACCTTCTCTCCAGAAATGGTAATTTTTAAAACCTCTGCTTGATATGGCTGGCTTCTCTTTGTTTAGATCTTATCTTAAATACAATGTTCTCATAAAGGTCTTCTCTGATCATCTTATCTAAGAGAGGCTGTCTTTTTAGAGTAACTTATTTGTTCCTTGCTGACAATTATCAGCATGAGTAACTATATATTTTTTTGTTTATTTGCTGTCTATAAGGAGGGAGAAAGGCAGTGTCTTTTTTGAATACCCAGAGTCTAGCAATTGAAATGAACCTGACAATTAAAATGAACTCAATAAAAATTTATTGATTGGCTAAATAATTGATGAAATAGATATTCATACAGCTCCAAAGGCTAAATAATTTTGTGCCTAAAAGAAAAATTGTTCCTAAGTTCATTTGGGAAGCTTTCAAATTTCTACTTAATCAAGGATAAGCTCTTTGATTTAAAAAAAAAAAAAAGAAAGAAAATCAGAAATAGTCAAAAATAAAATTAGAAAAGTTACTTGCATGATATCTCAAAATGAGTGAAACACAGGAGTTTTGACATTTTTCAAACCACTGTTAAACTGACATTTTCTCCATACTGTCTAGCACAAAGAACGCTTCTGACTGAGAAATCCAGTATTTCTCTTTTGAGAGTCCTTATATATTTTTACCCAGATGAAAAGTCCTGTCTCAGTAGGAAGGGCTGACTGTTCTAGGTTTTTAAGAAAAATAAAATGCAAGCCATTTGTGGTCTATCTTCACTGGCAATACATTTGTCTGCGGTGTGAGAGAATGGACAAAATGGGTTCCAGCTGCTTAACTTAAATTCCAGGAGGTAACTCAGGACAGATATAATCTGTTAACATTATTTTCCCTTCCTCCTCCTCCTTTAACCCCAGTCCTTTGATAGATCCTTAAAGAGTTACCTGGATTATTTTACTTTGCTTATTTTTCTGGAACAAGCACCACAGGTCAAGTTTCAAATGGTCTTGAAAGCCTTGAAGGTAGCTAAAACCAGAGCTTCCTGAATTTGAATTACACACACACACACACACACACACACACACAAATTGGATTTGTCAATTTGTTTTTCTTCTTTCTATAATGGGGTGATAAGTAACATATACCATCAGTATGTGATGTGCTTGTAATCTCAAAGCACATGTAGAATTCTGATGCTTAAGCTAAAATTTAAATGGGGTATCCTTAAGGCTTATTAGTAAGGCTTAAAAGGAGATTATCATAAGCTAAAATGAAGGATGATGTTCTTAAAAATATTATTTAGGGTGTGATGGTCACGTTGCTGAATGAAGCTGCATCTATATAAAAAATGCATCTATATACTATTTAGTTTTCTCCTAAAAGTTATTTTTCAAATAAGCACATTCTCCAATACATCAATGATTTTAAGAAAAAATAGACTTGAGTCCTAGCATTGCTGAGCATCTGTCTCTCCCTTGCTTCTTATACCTGCCTTTGGGATCCAAGTTGTTTGTCTCCCTGGCATCTGTAGATGTCTTCATTTCAACCTTTCTATCTCTCCTCTATCCCTATTTCCTTATATTTAGCATCTGGGCCTCCCAGGGCTCCATAATTCTTTCACTAGTTAAAAATTATGATCATTTCATTTATGAGAAGTCTTATTATAAAGAAAAGAAGAAATAACAATAGGTCTCAGAATTCCTATCTGGGTAAAACATAATTAATTACTATTTTTATATTGGATTTATCCTTATAAATTTCCCTTATTTCAGGCAAAGTATAGGCGCTGAAATACTACCATGTATGGAATAGTGAAACCCTCTTAAGCTCATGGAAGAAACACCCTCTTAGGCTTATAGAAGTCAGGCACTTTCATTCTTTATTATAGTTTCATTACAATCCTTTTAAGTATTCATTAAAAATAAAATGAAAAATATATTCTTAGACTTCAGAGCAACCATAGGAAAACATTTTCCAAAAAACTTATTTGATATCCCATTTGCTCTTTAAAATGATCTTTAGTGTAATGTGTTTAGGGAATGGGAGACAGAGACTCAGGGCATGGAAAATAGGAGAGAAATGTCTTGAGGTTGCAAATTTGGCTCTATAGCAGAGAAGCCCTCTGTCAGCCCTAAGCCTTAGAATCTCTTTCAAACTTGGCCAGACTTTTGCCCAGCCTGACAAAGGGGAATCCCAGGTCCTTGGAAAGCCTGCTTCATTAAGTCATGGATGACAGAGTCTGCTAGGAGACCCAGGTCTCCTGAAGGAGTCTGAAGTATTTGCTGACTTATAGAGTGAGAATCCTGGGCAGAGGAACTTGCCATCTCTGTCTGGGGAAGGAGGGAGCAGAACTGAGATCACCTGACCCAGCTCATGTGAGTATAACTTTTGGGGTAATTTAAAGGTGAGATTACGGGTAGGGTACAGGCCATGGGATGGGTGATTAGTTCAGGCAAAGAACATCAACAAGGTGGTAGTTAGGAAGGTAAGGGACAAAAGCTCACAGTGAAGTCAGAGCAGGATCAGAACTTGGATTGGCACCCACTTGGCAACCGTATCATTAGTTTTTTCTATTGCCGCAGCCCTGCCAAATTACCTGACCACTGACTTACTTCCCTGAGCCAAGTTACCAAAGCCCAATGTGTCTTCTTTCCTATTAGTTTAAGGCTAGAGTAGCTTTGACCAAAAAGGGAATAAGAATTAACAATAAGTTCCAGCTAACATTTACATAGTGCCTTAGAGTTTTCAACATCCTTTAATACACATTATTTCATTTATTTTTTGTAACATCCTAGTGAGGAATGTTAGGCAAATGAAAATAGACTTATTTCAAAAATGTGGAAACTGAGTCACAAAGTGCTTAGTTGATTTATTAATAAAATGAATTTAGTGAGATTTAAGCCAAGTGATTTTCATTTGAAATTTTTTGAGGTTTATGTGACTCCATATTGAACATATTACAAACATGTAATTCTAAGTTGTATCATGGCACAGAAAATTTCTGTTGTTAGATAAATTTGCTCTTTGAAACGATTAAACTCTTCAGAATTTGGCTGTGGATCAGCAAAGGCTGGAGACTTCCAGCTTCTCTGATAAAGTTACTTTCAATTTTGAAAGTGAACAAATAGGTGTCCAGAGCCTAGGGTAATATATGAAGAAAGTATGTAAGAAATTATAGACAGAAGTAGATGATAATTAAATGCTAAAATAATTAAATGCTAAAATCAAAAGATGAATGGTACATATGCAACATTCTAGACAAGGAAGTTCATACATTTTAATATACATAGTCTAATGTCATCAGAGTAATAGATGGAGTTTTAATTGGAAAACAAGGGAAGTTACATGCCATATTTAGCTTTTTACTTGGAGAATAAATATATCCAAAAGAAAAGCTAATATACCTGAGGCCAATAAGCAAAAATATTGGTGGCCCTCTGAGCTCTGGGTAGAGTTATAAAGGATCCAATAGCATCGAAGTAGAAGTCCAACTGATTTTTTTCCAAATAGCCACCTAACTATTTCAACACTTTTCATTCTTTATCTACTCACTTAAAATACCACATTTACCATTTGCTGTATACATATTTATACTTGAGTCTGTGTCCAAGCTAAATGTCCTATTCCACTGATAAAACGGTATATTCTAATTTTATTAACACATTGAATTCTTGCTTGAATACTTGGGTATGTTTGGAAATGTGAAAGTACTAGTCTACCCTGGTTGTTCTTCTTCACCAAAGGACTGTCTTTTTTTTGGTTTGTTTTGCCATTATATAAGTTTTATATTGTTTTTTCCAATTCTAAGGAAAAATTCCATGAGAATTTTTATTGGATTTGCATTCCTTTTGTAAAGTGATTTTGAGAGATTGTCATCTTATGCCTTCCTATGCAGGTACATACATATTTCTTCATTTATCCAAGCTTCCTTTTAGGTCTCATTAAATTTTTTGATACTTCATATAGTTTCAAAACATGTCTTGTTCAGTCAACTTATAGATATTCTATATTTTTGTCACTTTTATAAATGGTCTGCCTCTCCATATTCCTACCTTTATACTGGTGGTATATTGGAAAATGATTGATTTTTTTTGTATATAAATTTGGTAACTAGGTTAGCTACTATCTTGAGTAGCTGCTCCATCTGGGACAATCTATTTATCTTCATTAACTGATATTACAGGCTTGAACACTGAGATCCATTGCCACTTAGTGAAAGGACCAACCTATCTCATCTGTGTTCCAGAGATATCTAACCAGTCGCTACATTGTCTTGAACTTTCTGGCTCACTGTATCGCATTTTTCTAATCTGAACTGTAAAGCTTCACTTTATGCCTATTGTTATTATGTAAAATTTCAAAATCTTCTTCAGTGCCACAAGGCCATAATAAGTTGTGACTCTACATTTAAAATCTTATATCTTAGTGGAACAAGATAATTTCCCTGATTATAAAATAAAGCTTTAAAATGGTTTCACAAAATACTACAAATACAAACTTGTAGAAAGCATAAATAGATTCTTTATATTTTTATTGGAAGAGGAAAAACAAATAATAAAACCATGAACAAATAACATATTTAATTAACTGCTAATGCATTAATATAGGCTATGAATAAACTTGATGTTCAAAAACAATAGTCAGATAAAACTTCAGTGGGTGGAGGTGAGACTTAAGCAAGAAGGTGAGAATGGGCAGGACTTTAATAGAGAAAGAAGCTAGAAAAGCCTACAGGTCTTTGACCTTTTAAGTAGGCAGTTTTGGAGCCTGGTTCTGCCAAAGCCCTTCATTCATGTCCACAAGAGGCTATGGTTTATCAGTGGATAGGGCCTGGTTATGTTGACTGCAGTTTGTTACGTTTTACCTTATTTACTGTTTCCTGAATGAGTGTGTAAACAGCAAGCAGTGATCTTGCATATAATCTTGAGTTGAGAGGACTTGAAAAAAACAACTCAACAAATTCCTAGAACTGTGACAGTTAGAGGCTCCAGGTAAATCTCTGGTGTAACCCAAACGCCATAGGGATCCTTATAAATAATCCTTTCTTTTTCATGATCATTTTTTATTTTTAGACAATCCTACCAATCCTTTCAACTCTACTCCCTTTCCTTCACCAAACCAGAAAAAAGATATGGTGAGAAATTATTGTATTTTGTGTCATGTACTTCTTATAGTTTTGGAGCCATTTATTTCCTTCATGGGACTCTTTTAAAATTTATCTTTATTAAATCGCTGACTGGAACACTTATGTTCTTAATAGAAGTTGGGAGTTAATTTTCGACCTAACGAAGTAATGAGTACAAAGTATACTACTTTATTTAAACAGAACAGGAGGTTTGCTTAAGGATATATCTCTGAACTACAGTTGCCTTCATGAAGTAATAGCCTTATTTCTGAGGAACTGATCTTTGAAATGTTCAAAGCTAGATAAGGTAAAGAGAAATTAATACAAATATTTTTAGGGGATACACAGCTCAGCATGTGATTCCTTCTGCCATGAGAGTAAAATTTGATATGACTCATTTCTTTTGCCTAAAGTGTAAAAGTGTAGAGGGAGAGATTAACACTTGGTCTGTGTTGTATTTCTCAGATCCAACAGGCATCAGTTATTATCATGTTGAAGTTGTTCTTTTCCTTTCTTGTTTGCTATTGCATACAAAAAATGCTAAATATTATTTGAAGAATATTTACTTTTTCCATAGTCCTTATCTGAATAGTATATTCAAAAACAAAATAAATATGCAGTACATTATACCTGTGCTTCCTGTGTGGCTACGAGGTAATAAAGCTCATGGCCACATAGTGTTGTATGATGTCCCCTTCGGAATGATTTATTTAGTGATCTGACAGTTGTGTACTAGCACATGGCCTGTAGCTCTAATGGCCCTATAGGGCTGTAGCATGGTCTGAGATCCCTGGTGTGGTTCAAAAGTGACACACTCTTAGAGTTTCTTTGAACTTGGACAGTATTCAGTTTGAATTTCTGTTATAGATCATATTCACTTTTCAAGACATTCACTAGCTCTGTAAGTGGCTTGACTTCTGACAGTATGAGAAGGAGTTTGTTTTCATTAATTTTACACATATGTGTCTGAATACTAGCTGTGTGTTTTACTCTGTGAGATTGAATGTCTATTCAGGCAACCTCTTAGCTTTTCTTTTTAAACCAGAATAATAATAATAAAGCTAACATTTATTGAGCAATTACAACTTACCAAAGACTATGCCAGCACTTTTAGTTTAGTATCTTATTTAATTCTAATATTTTATTAGGTAGGTTCAGTTTCCTATAGTGAATAAAGAAACTGAGGAAAAAAGTGTTAGGTCATACAGCTAAGATGTAGACAGTAATCTCAATACTGATGCCCTATGAATTTCTTCATAGCTTTTTTGGCTTGAATCTACCATGGTTTCTAGTCAATTTCTTGAAAAGATGACAAAAAAACATGATTGGTTAGAGAGAAAAGAAAAAATATTTTAGGACTTGTTAGTTATAACAATTATCTACTGCTGTGTAACACATTTTTTCCCTAAATTACCAGTTATTTCATGCAGTTTTTGAGGGTCAGGAATTCAGGAGTTGCTTAACTGGGTGATTCTGACTCAGAACTTATAGTCAAGATTTGAGTAGAGATTGCAGTCATCTGCAGGAGCTTGAGGAACTGCGTCTGAACATCTGTTGGCATATTCAGAGGGAATAGAGAGTCAGTCATGTAGCTTTAGTTCCTCATCATGTGAGCCTCTCCTTAGTGCAGCTCATATGACATGGCAGCTGGCTTTCTCCAGAGCAAGACCCCAAAAGAGGAAAAGACAAAGTCAGTCAGGCAAAGAGACATACAGAGAGAGATTAAGATGAGAGAGAGACTATGATTATAATATAACTTTGGCAGTAACATCCTATCACTTCTACCACATTCTGTTCATTAGAAGCAAGTCATTAAATCTAACCCTCCTCAAGGTGAGGAGAATTAAACTCCACTTATTCAAGGGAAAGGTATCATAGAGTATGTGTACATATCTTTAAAACCACTGTAATAGTTAACTTTTAACTGTGCTTTTGTGTGTGTGTGTTGAGATGGAGTGGTGAAAGGGAATCTTTACCTGGTTTTTTTCTCTATTAATATTTGCCTCCATTAAAAGAAACCAAATAGATTTTTTAAAACCGACATGTCCATTCCTCGTCTTAGTTGAGTATTAATAATGCTGAAAGATAGTGAGAATCAATTATGTTTTTAGAACTGTGCCTCAAGCCACATATACAAATGTATGTATGATGAAATAGGTATCAAAAGAGCCAAAACATGCATAACAAGAGAAGAAATACATATTTATGTGTTTGAATTAATATTAAAGATGACTAGTCTAAAATAAGCTTTTAACGAAGTACTTCATAAGTACCAGCTTTCAAAGACTGTTTCAGTTTTTTTTAATAACTGAAAATCCATGACTTTTAGGAATGACTCCATTCAGTCACTCATTCAGCAGAAATGCTGTGCTAGGAAGTAGAAAGGAATCTAAGTTTTACCACACAATGTCCTCAAGAGGCTTACCATAGAGTAGAATGGGTAATGCAGGACTGTCGTAATGCAAAACTTTGAACAGATTTGATAAGAATGGTTCAAACCACGTGGTAAGAATAGAAAATAGGAATGCATCTCTTTGTCCAGCTAATCTGGAAAGTTACCAAGGAGTAAATGGCATTTCAGCTGAACTTCAAAGAACAGAAATCTCTGTCTATAGGTAGAGATTGCTGGAGTAATAGTGGGAATGGAATTCACTTTCAGGAAAACAAATAACATAAGCACATGTGTGAGAAACAGTGTATTTTCATGGAAATACAGGGAATCATGCATGTTTGAAGCATAAGGCTATTTTGGTTGCTAGTGGGTGTTCAGGCTGAAAGGCAAACTGGTTGGAAATTTAGTTTAATTGTTAAGCAGTGGAGGGACATTGAAAATTTAACTGAGGGAATATTCAGTACAGTGGAGGTCAATTAAGAGAGCTCTTACTTCTCTCATATATATTTATTTGGTTTCCCAGCTGTAACCTCTAAATTCAGGATAATGTTTACTCCAGTTATAGTATTGATTTTTCTTCTTTTAAAGACAAGTTACTGTGTCCATTCTGCCATTTTGTGCATATTTAGGTGAATTTAGGTGATTTTTATGAATTCTACAAATTTTTCAACAAGAATTACATATCCACACAGAAAAAATATAATGGAACTATTTTTTAAAATAACTATTTTTAAAAAGTGTTATTCTTGATCTGATTATTTTTTTCGTTGTTAACAGTCAAAATGAATTAAGACAAGGTTGCCAGCACTGTTTTCCTATTTGGATATATTTTTGTGTGCTCCAAAAGTAGTGGATAAAGACCAAGAATTTTTGGCTTACAACAGCAAACAGTTATGCAAAATGTTCAGAAAATATTTATGTGAGGATTTTTCTTTCTTTTCTCAGGAATATCAAAATATGTAAGTGATCATTCTTTCTTCCTCACATGGTCATATCATTTTTCTGTATTACTCTGAAAATCAGTATCTCAATTACATGAAATGTGGGTAGGTGAGGGAGTAACTCACAGGTATTATCTCTATTAAAGCAGAGAAATGCATTTTGACTTGCCGTATGATTCAGTCAAATATGGGCAATAATAACAATCTTATTGTAGTAAACATGTGTTAGCATCATGACTTCTATCTTAAGAAAAACATTATATCACTAAATATCACACCTATCAAATTTTCTTTGTAATATATACAATATTTAAAATGACATTATAACAATAAAAATATTTTTTAAATGAAAAAAAATCACCCATATGACTAACACTCAAATGAAAGGGTTAATTTCAAATTTGTGTCCCCTTCAGTTCTTTGTCACCTTCCACTCTTTCTTTTATCCCCTGTGGTAGAATCAATCACCTAGTCCCAATGATTTAATCTCTTTAATATTGTTCACATCCTCCTCTCTCAACCCACTGTCTGGACCATGGTTGGCAGAGTTGCCATGATTCTAACTGGAATTATTTGCCACAGACACCAAATTCATTATTCTGCTCCCAATGTTGTCTTTAGTTCATGCTCCATCCTGCAGGATGAGAAATCTTTCTAAAAAATAAGACTTTCCCTCATTTGCCTAAAACTTTGCAATGGCTCTCCACTGCTCTCAGGAAAAAATCCAGACTCTTTGCCCAGGGCACACAAGACTTGGCCCTCTTGTCCATCTGGCACTGTTATTCATCTTTCCAGTCCCACCTTTAGCCAGTCCTATGTGATTTCTGTCCCAACCATACTCAGCCATTTACTATCTTGAAGTATCTTATAGTGCTAGGGCTAGTTAAGCCACTCAGTAATATTTTTTGAAATATATTAGATCACAGGAAAGGCTGTGCTGCAGGTCACTGCTGATCTTGTATCAGGTGGAAGGGAAGAGGGGATCAGTGACTGCAATACAGTTCTTGTCAAGCTGAGCGGCAAAGTGACTGTTCATTCCAAGGAACCAGGGAAAATGTGAGGAGGGAACAGATTCACGAAATTTCCACCAAAAATTGTTTCTAAAATTTGGAATGTTTAGCTGCCCAGGGCAACATACTGTTTCTGAATTTACCAAAATGTGAAGTGAGAACTGCCTGTTTCTAGCCTGCCTGTGTTCCATTGGTGCCAGAGACATTCAGGGCTCCCTGGCAAGGGGCCAGAGACATTTTGTAGCCAGCTGGAGAGGACTGAAAAAAAGAAAAGGATTAGCAGTTTTAATTTTAGTGCTCATACAGTTTGTATTTTATAAAGGATGCCTTTTTTTTTTTTAATTAAGTCAACATCAAGTTTTCTCATGGTTGGACTTTTTTCCTTAGTCCATTATGTTGAACTTGCCTTTAAAGCAGTTTTTTCTATGACACATCTTCAGTTCATGATCTTCTGTTCTGACATTTGAGAGCTATAACCAAGATTATAATGTGGCAGAACAGGGTAGGTGCAGGTGAGTAATATTTTTAGAGTTTCTTAGAAACAGAAGCCTCATTTTCATGCTGATAAAGAGCAAGGAGGAAAAAGAGACGTATAGCATAAATTTCCTATAAAGTACATTGATAACATATTTAGTTATATGTTTCTTAACAGTTCTAAACACTTTTTTCCCACATAAATATTTTTAATAATGATGAAGCAAAATGAGCTTGTTTCTGGGACAATTTCAGGCTGGTGAATGCATAGAAGTGCATGTATATCCCTGAGTGACAGGCCAAACTGCTACTTATGGGTAGAGACACACATGAGTATGTGCAGGTACAAATGTCTGTCAATAACAGAATTATCAAAATCCAACAGAAATTAATTCATAACAATATAGGAGAATAACTGAAAAGGAAGCACAACTCTTAGTCAGCCATCTCTTCATTTATGTGATCAAAACAGATCATTTGCAGTGATAGATTATATACTCCTACAACCCCCTTGGAAGTACAAAGGATATAAATATCTTCAGGAGCAGAATCCAATGCCTCTGAATCCTAGAGAGAAAACAGGAAAAGTAGCTTCAACAATAGGAAACACAGACTTCTTTTGAAAAGCAATAAGCAAACAAACAAAGAGTGTGGTGTGAAGGGCATAAGGATGCTTTCTCAATCCAATTTAATAAGCACACTAGGAGCACCTACTACATTCAAGGTGTAACCAGGTCTTAAGCACCAAGAAGATTGTAATAGGAAACAAAAGTTACCCAAGAGTGATGATAACAAGAACACTTTTATTAATAACTGTTCTACTATCTTGATCATTGTGTTACCAGATTTTTCAGCTGATAGAAAAAGTGATTGTTGATCTAATAAAGAGAAACAGTAGGAAATTTTGTAATCCCCCTTCCCTGTGCCGCAAAGTATTAATGCAAAATAGTCAACTCTTCAGCCTCTTTGCAAAGATGAGACTACTGTGAGGATGGACCTGTGGCCATAGGAAAAGGGCAGTAACTGGAAGGAGCTGTTTTCTTCCTTTAATTCTTACTCTCCACTCCCTTTTATATTTTCTCATGCATATCAGAGTCACAAGTAAAGCTCAATGAGCTGATTATCGTAAAAGAATAATTCGCCCAAGTTACTCATTTTAGACAAACCATTATGTAGAGAGTCCATATTTTATGTAGCCTAAGAGAAATTTTGAAAATGAGTCTTATAGAATTAACAGGTAGAAAGCAGCAATAAATGTCCCCTACTTCAATTTCAAGCAAAATTCTTGGTAACTCTTTCTCTTCTGTTCCCAAAATCTTCATGGAGATTGTTTGAGGAGGAGTTAGGATGCAAATTCACTACCACTCCTATTTGCAATTCCGAAATCCATGAAGTTCTGCAAACTGAATGCTTTGGCTTTCTTTTTCTTGTTGTTTGTTGTTGATGCTGTTTGATAAGCTTAGCACCTAAATTCACTTGGTAGCAAAACCTATTTTAATATTCAGTATTGTGCTGCAAAAATATCAATATAGTCATTGGGTGCTGGGTGCTGCCCCAGACCCTGATAAGGATATTATATGATACATGGTATATACTATTACCTTTCTAGATTCTGAAAATTTCTGAATTTTGAAACACATTTGGCCCTGATAGTTTCAATAAAAGATCGAGTTGAGATGGCTATATCATTGTATATGGTGTGGTAATAGATTTCCTAATTAGTCTTTCAGACCACCAGATTGTATATTTCAGCAATGCTGAAATGCAATACTATCTTACATTAGAAACAAACTACCAATTCTTTGAGAAATTCATTGCATTTCAAGAGCAGCAGAACACATCATGAATAGGCAAATTGAAAACTGACCCCTGGGGCGATGGGGTAAGCATGGTTGGATCTATTAACCTTTCAAAAATGACACCCTTATGAGACTGGACTAATTATGTTTGTGGCAGGTGTACTGGCATGTAATGAATTAAGAATGCTTTCACTTGTAGGCTTAATTTACTAAGAGGAATCAGGAGCTACCTTCTGAAAGTCACTGATGACAGATCACTTAGATGGCTTTGAGCATAATCAATTGGTCTAAAGAATAATTCCTTTTATATTGCTACAAGATGAGATTAATTATTGCTTCTTTACAAGTTTTTTATCCTCTGTAGTATTCTGGAGGAACTTTTCTACTTATAACCTGTATCTTCTTAGGAGGTAAAGAATGTGACCTCAAAATTGTGTCTTACATCTGGAAAGTCTCTCTAATCAAACTACAATTAAGAAAAGCCCATAATCACACACCTAACTATGGAGCTGCATTTTAAGCAGATGAAAAAGCTAACTGCTAAGCCTTGGAGCTCTCAATGAGAATAAGTTCAG
This sequence comes from Phocoena sinus, assembly GCF_008692025.1. Taxonomy (NCBI): domain Eukaryota; kingdom Metazoa; phylum Chordata; class Mammalia; order Artiodactyla; family Phocoenidae; genus Phocoena; species Phocoena sinus. Next base: position 34,395,535 of record NC_045779.1, read on the forward strand.
ATAGAAAGGAAGTCAAGATCTCACATCAAGGCCCTGTATGCTCTCTCTTCCCCTCTTCCACCCACCACCACTCAGGGCCCCAAATCCGAATTTAAAAATATAGCCTTGTAGGACTACTTATAAATTGATACCAATAGTTCCTCATTCACTGAAATCAGACACTATATTAACAATTAGGGACCTGCATAATCACAGAACCCTGAAAAATGAAAAAAAAATTAATATTTGGGTTCACCAAGGGTGAATATCCCCAGAAGGTCTAAAACTTCATTAGTAACTGCTCCTAAGGAGTTCTTCTCAGCCATGCCAAGATGACTGAACCCAGACTACTGCTTGGACTATATTCCCTTCAGATCCCTGACCTCTTTTCTTGCCTGATTCTTTGCCTCTTTCATGACTCTTGATATCTCATACCCACCTGACCTTTTCATACAGAATCTAATGTAATTCTTTATAATAAGGATATCTGCTATCTATTGAGCATTTAATACATATCAGCTACTGAGCACACATTATTTCAACTAATCTTTTAGTCCAACTGCATGAGTTTCTCTTACAACTAAGCACCTGGCAAATGGTAGGTACTCAATCTTGTTTCCTCACAGCTCTCTTCACCTCTTCTAATAGTTCATGTATTTCATCCTGAGATTCCTTTATCTGACCCAACCAATATTTATGGAGTGCTGTGTCTGCTCAAATCCTCTGGAAAGCAGATGCCAAGATGAATCTAGGAGTGCAAGAAATTTGTTGGGAGAAATGCCTCTGAAGGGTAAAGGGGAGAGGAAGCAGGAATAGTGGGAAGAAGCTTTGCATTATGATGCTTATCTGACATCTGGAAAAAGACATGGAAGTTGAGCATGAAATACCTCTAAGTCCTGACCAGGCCAATGGGGAGCCCCAGAGCAAAGCCTGCCCAAAAAGGAGTTCCACATCAGGCAGAAATGGCCCAGCTCTTGAACCTTCACTATGTTCAATCATTAGTTAGGAATAGCCTGGAGAGAATGTGGCTTCAGCATTAACATTTCAGAGGATCCCTAAGGTATAGTAGCTGGAGGCTGTCAAATAAGTATGTTCTTTTGACGGGTTTTCTCTGGTAGCACCTCCATGGCTGCCATAGTACCTACTATATACCAGAATATGATTTCAGGATCATGGGCAAAGATTCACAAATCCTTAAAAATTCACCTTTAGCGATCCATTTCTCTTAAGTCTCAAAAGCAAATGTCCATGGGAAGGGAAAGACTTAATATCTTTGTTATCTAATAACTTAGCAAAGGATAGTGGGAAGCTTGCTAAGAGTGAAAGGATGGGATCCAAAGTTTCTGAGCTGGAGAAACTCTGAGACAGAGAGAGATGTGCAGAAAGGGATAGTGACTGCATCAAAAACAAATTGCCTAGGTCTATATATACTGATGCTCATATATCATCCTTGGTGTATATAATACTATATAGTACATTTGATTTTTGTGTATATTTATTATACCCCGGTTTGATCCAGAAAGGTTTACAATGCTTTTTTCTTTGTCATAGGAAATATGTAACTCAGGTAGGTCCTTATTCTTGATACAGTTTTATAATGAGGATGAACATTATAGTTCTTAGAATGTTCTGGAAATATTCTGAGACCCAGGGTTGACAGTATGGGAGAAGGAAACCTAACATTCCTCCCTAGAGTCAAATACACTAGTAAGAATAATCAGTGTTGCTACGCAGACACTGACTACCTGATGTGAAGCTTTGAAGACTACATTAGTATTTAACTGGGTACTATAAAGGTATCCTCTCTAATTAAAAGGAATAAAACCTTCCCTGTGCTTTTCTCTGTGATTCTACTGTTTGCACATTTTCATTATTAGAGTTATTTTCTTCATTTCATTAAGAAAATAAAAAGTTGCTCATCAGCAAAGCAGCTGACTTTAGTTCTTATTTACCGAAGTGGTAAGATTCAAGGATCATGTGAAATATCAAGATGCACGCAACAGAATGATCATAATTCTGTAAGCTCTGTATCTCCCTGCATTGACCTTTTTTGAGACCATAGAGCAAGAAGAGAAGGGTAGAGTGGGTACAAGAGAATTGCTTCAGCTATGCAAAGAAGAGGAAAAATAGGTTCTTTTCTTTCCAACCAGCATCAGACGAACCAGTGAACACAGACTTAGCCTGTTCTGGGGTGGAAGCTGAGCCCAGTGCTCCCATTTCATAGATTTGAGGAAACAAACACATGAGAGTTAATGGACTTACCCAAAGTCACACTATGAGTTCATGGCCAAGCCTGTTAACATGGAATCACATCCTCCATGAGGATCAAAAAATATTATTCAGAATTTGGTAGAAATACTCAAATCAGTTCCTTGCAGTCCAATCACTAAACTGTTAACATGGGGCCACTTCTGAGCATAATGAAGATTATTAACCTTCCAACTACAGGACTCTACATCTGTTGTCATAACAAAGGAGCAAACCCTAAGTTTCTGATTAAAATGTATCCTTTTGTAAGAAACCATCAAGATTCTTATGAGCTTCATCACTGTCTTATAGTCTTTTCATTTTCCATAGTACCCCAAGTCTAGAGCTCAAAATGCCTAATCGAAATTTGCTTTTTGTTGTTTACATTAAAAATGAATTAATTTTGCTCTATCAGTTTCTTGATTTTTTTCAGCAACATACTTTAATCATTCTAAATATTTAAATGTTTTGATTTCAGTGATGAAAAATAGATTGATGGATAGTAAGGTTATAACTTTTTCATTTCTTCTAAAATCTAAATTTTACCATCTAATATTAAGGTTTTTGAGTGTTTGATTCAATACAGAACACAGAAAATCTATCTCAAATATGAAAGAAGAATGTAAAATTATAATTGAAATAACTGGCAGCCTGGAGATACTCAGTTCAGCATGGACTTTGATGAATCTTTACGTGAAGGCCTTAAATGTTTCTGAGAAAAACCTTCTGAAGATGACATGATTTGCGTCGGTGATCAAGAAAAACTGATTTTCAGAAATTTATGCTGCCTTTTTGCTACTATCAGCTTAAATAGAATTTCAGCTGCAATTTAGATGACATTTCCCCTCCATTTTAATTGCTCATTCTTCGCTCTGAAAAGCTTTCCTTCCAGAAGTGCCCTTAAGGGCAGTTTTAGAGTCAAGAGCCTCTGCCCTTCACAGCCTCAAGAGGCTGGAAGTTGCTGTTTCTCTCCACAGACCCAGAAATGATCAAGAGGAATTTTGTGTTTTAAACACTTTTTGATATGAAGCAGCAGGAAAAAGACAACTATATTCTAGTCTATTCTAGGAGGGCTGTGTGAACTTGAACAAGTATCCTTAATCTATACCTCATTTTGGAAACGAGAAATTTGTATTCAGTGCTCCTTTTTAGCTCTATAATATGTTGTCTTTGATTAGCTGCTTGCCTATGAAATTCAGTGACTTTCTGATACTGAAGTTTGTTTCTCAGATCAACAGACTATAGATACCATGTTCTTGTTAATAATTAAATATATCTCTCTCATGCCAAGTGAGACTTTTAGTAGTTAATATTCATTTTGTAGGAGAATGGAAATGTGTCCTAATTAGTAAACCCTATGCGTAGTTAGTGTTTGGCTAAAACCTTATCTGTACCTTATCAGTGTTTTCTGTGTGTTAATGTAAGATAAGTGTTCATGAAATGAATGCATTTTGATCTATAACAACTGCAAAATCATGCTGTTTTGTTTTATTTCCTTTTTAAATGCACCTTACACAGTTGTATTTACAAAGGGATATTCAGTAAATAATAGAGTTACTAATCTACAAATTTTATTCTTTTTTTCCCCAAAGTAAAGATTAATCAAGGAGCTTGAAAGTAAAACTTTACTTTTTTTAAAAAAAAGATGCTCTGTGTGTGATAAAAATCAATTTGAAAATAGAGGTTTGGAAATGTTTCTTCTTTTTAGTGTTTCTCAGACTTTCAAAAAATGTATCCACTTATTTATCTATTTATTTATTTTATTATGGTAGTAATATGGGATCTATCCTCTTAAATTTTTGAGTGTACAGTACATTACCATTGACTATAGGTACAATGCTGTACAGCAGATCTCTAGAATTTAATCGTCTTGCTTAACTGAAGCTTAGGCCTGTTGCCTAGTAACTCCCCATTTTCATCTCCCCCCCTCCAGCTCCTTACAACCACCATTCCACTCTTTCATTATTTTAATTTGCATATTTTAGATACCTCATATACATGGTTTTTAGGAGGAGAAAAATTACAAGTGAATGTTACCCTTGAGGTATTTCATGTGCTTAAAAATGACATTCAAAAGAACGTGTGTGAGCAGTAATGTGGAAAGCACCCTATTTTGGGAGAAGAAATTTTGGTTATATTTTATTATCAATATCAACAAACATATTGAGCTCAATTTATGCAGAAATATAGCTCTGGGCTCTTTATACTGAAAAAAAAATTGACATTTGTTTCTGTGTTACACTCCAGAAAAATGCAGACCAGCAGTTAAGAAGACAATATATGAGAAGTGATAAAAATTACTAATTTGTATATATTTCTATTGCTTGCCAAACAGTCCTGTATTTTACAGCCCATATCTGTCTATTCCCACAACCTCTCAAACATGAGAATAGTGTACCTCCACCAGACTGGTTCATACACATATCTTAACCCTTTTGTTGTAAAATAAAATGAGAAAGAGAAAAGCCACAGAAATCAAATGTGGAACTTAATAATTATACCCCACCACTCAGATCAAAATTACAAACTTACCAACCACCCTAGACCTTCCAAGTGCCTTGTCCCAATTAGAATCTCCTCCCTCCCCTGTAAATAATGACCAAACTGATCTCTCTAGTAATCATTTCCTTGCATTTTATTATGGTTTCATCATACAAATGTTCATCCCTAAAAACTATAGTTTATTTGTGCCCATTTTTATGTCTGTTACAACTCTTTTAATTTGCAGGTTACCTTGAAATCCTTTAGAGAGATGCTCACCATCTAGACTGCGGTTGACTTCTCATGGTACAATTCATCATGTTCTTTTGAACTCTGTTTTTACTTCAAATTGTCAGCTGAATCCAAAGTCTCATTTGACAAGACTATACCTGATAGTGTGTTATCTCATCAGGAAGCACATACTATCTGATTGTCTCTTTTGATGTTGGCAGCTTTTGATGTTCAGTGCCCAAATTAGGAGTCAGAAAACTTCAGCCATCTGCCAAAATCTGCCAAGCACATGTTCAATATGGTCTACAAACACAGCCAGACTCATTCATTTAATAATTATCTATGGCTGATTTCATGCTATATTGGCAGGATTTGTGGCCTCTTGGTTCGTAAAGTCTAAAATATTTACTGTGTAGGCCTCTCCAAAATAGTTTGCCAGTACCTGGCCTACATCATTGGTCTTTATGTTGAACACTCTGGTAATTTAGGCTGTATGAAGCTCATTCTCTAGTTGATTCCTCAGGAAGACATCATGGGAACAATTTAATCTAAGTTTTTACATATTGACAATTTTTCTGTGCACCTTACACTTAGAAGTCAATTTTCCTGATGTAAAATCCTTGGCTTCATTTTCTTATTTTGTATACCTGAAATATGTTTCTGTACTTTCTTCTGGTAAAAAGGCATTGCTTTTGTAAAGCCTCAACATAATCTAGGTTTTTTTTAACTCTGAGACTCATTTTCTCTTTATGTGTAAGTGCACAAAGACTTTTTTCTTTGCCTTTAAAGTCCAGTAATTTTACTAAAATATGTCTTGATGTGTTTGTTCTGAGTTGGTATTCTTACACATGTAGTATGGCTTTATACCTAATTTCAAATCTTTTTATTTCAGAAAAACATTCTTGAATGTTAGATTCTAGTATTTGTTCTGTTTCTTTGTTGATTTCTACACTTATTCTTTAGGAACTCTAAGTATTTTGGATCTTCTTTGCATATCTACAATATTTGTTACTTCATCTCAAATCCTTTTTGTTTCTTTTCCTTATTTTCTTTTTTCTTCAATTTTTCATTAATGTCTTTTTTCTCATTTTAAAATACTTGGTTATACTCTTGATCTGTTTGGTGGGCTTGTCTTTCTGGTGTGCGTTCACTGTCTGCAGGAATGTTATTTTGCTCATATTCCTTTTTTATAATAAAATTATATAGAATTTGACCTTAATAATTTTCTATTGCCTACTTTAAAAAAAAATACTAATTTTCCTGGATTTTTCAAAGAAGGTTGTATTCAGAATAGTTTTTCTGAATTCACAGACCTCCCTCTTGGTTATCTTGTAGTATTGAAAACTATAGTGTCTTTCCTTCTGAGATTTCTGGCTCTGTACCTCTCCCTGACTTTTATTTGAATCTTCTCTTCTTGATCTCTGTGAACCTGTCCTGCTCAGTTTTGATTTGGCTCCCTGCAGTTTATCTTCAGTGTGGGACCCTCCTAGCATACCATCTTAGCTAATTAATTTCAAGAGTTCACGGGGGCTCATGCTTCCAACCTCTTTAGACTTTACTAAGATTTTTATGCTCACCTACTTTGGGATAAAAATCCTCCCAGATTTAGCTGTTCTCAAGCTAGTCAATTATGCTTTCTTGTGAACATTTGTTGGCTATTTTGGAGTTCTCTTGTCTTCAGATCTGTCACATATCCCATTGCTTCCCTTTGTTTCTTCCTATACATCCAGCCAGTAATACCATGCAATGCAGACCTTCTGGCTATCAGTGATTTTGTCCTTAACCACTTGTAACTTGTGGCTCATGATGATACCTTAAACTCTAGTTTTGTTGTTATTTGTTGGCTATGGAGTTTTGTTGTTGTTGTTATCTATTTGCACTATTGGTTTTTATGTGAGAATTCCTGGAGTTTCAAAAACAATGCCACCAACATGGACATCTTCCCCATATCCTCCTGCTATTATTTTTCTGGTTTCTATGTTCCTATGAAGCAGAATAAAGAAATGGGCCTGGATGAATAGAACCACACTCATAATGACTTGAGGAGAAGGGAAGAAATCTTAGCCAATATACATAAAAAGATCTGGGAGAGAAAAGAAAAAGAGGGAATAAAATCACATTAGAGACTGAGAAAGAATTTTGAACAGATTCTGGGAAATGAAATGGTCTGGAAGAGGATATGGTTGACAGAATTCAGAGTAGATAAAAGAGATAATGCAAGAAGTGTTGTTTAGATTTATAAATTGGATCTCATATACTATCCTTGATGAGAAACAAGTCAAAGACAGAAACACTTTTAAATTAATTTTGCAGTTGAACTATATATTTGTAACTCTACATTGTAACTCCTCAAAGACCAAATTTCATGGGCCTCAGCTTCAATGTGGTAACAAATATGAATGTAAAAATTATACATTTCTGAAAAATCAAGGTAACAGATATGCAGTACTAACTATATGTAGAAAGAACTCAGAAAAATTAATATTTGTAGAAAGCCTGTTACATACCAAACGAACCATATATTTATCCTAGCAATAATTGTGAACTGAACTATTACCACACCATTTACACCCAGGTCTTGTGAATTTTAGGCCAATGATCTGTTCATTACACTTTGTAATATCCTTCCACCAACGGATTTATAACAATAGTGAATATTCATTTATCAAAAACTACAAGCTAGACATCATACAGTGCACTTTACATGCCATGTATTTTTCATTTACTTCTCACAGCAAACTATGAGATTGATACTGTTCTTATCTTACAGTTAGGAAAATAGGAACTTAGGAGTTTTTAATTTTAATTTTTTTTTAATTTTAATTTTTCCCAAGTTCACAATGCTGTTAAGTGGTACAAGCACATATTAGAACTTCAGTGTAAATATCTCCAGACCCAGTTTCCTTTTATTATTATTTATTTATTTAATTTATTTTTGGCTGCATCAGGTCCTGGTTGTGTCACATGGGCTCTTCATTGTGGCTCACGGGCTTCTCTCTAGTTATGCCGTGAGGATTTTCTCTTCTCTAGTTGTGGCACACAGGCTCCAGGGTGCATGGGCTCTGTAGTTTGTAGCATGCAGCCTCACTAGTTGAGGTGTGCAAGCTCAGTAGTTGTGGCATGCGGGCTTAGTTGCCCCGCGGCATGTGGGTGTTGAGTTCCCCAACCAGGGATCGAACCTGCGTCCCCTGCATTGTAAGGTGGATTCTTTACCACTGGGCCACCAGGGAAGTCCCCAGACCCAGTTTCTTAACTACCACACTATGTTGTCAGATGCACATGAATATGATCTGTGTCTTCATCTGTTATTAATCTCCAAGTTTGGGTTAACTCTATATATGTTCCCATTTTCATATCCACGCATATTTTCCTGAAATTCTACTTGTTTGAAGAGGGTTACTTTGAGGTTACTTTGGCATTGTTCTCTGAGCAAAGAAATTCAAGGGGCCATATGTTCTTGTTAGGGGCTGCTGGTGTGAGACAGAGCAATAGAAGGAGCCAGAGGAAAGAAACCTACATGAAAAAAATCCTTGACAACTCCAGGATGAGACCTTTATAATGGAGTTTGTCAATTTAAAAGTCTTAAATAATATAACATCTCTACAGTATTTTCTGATTTCAAACTAGAAAATATCTAGTTATGATAGGATTTAGATTTTTTTAAATTTCTTGGTTATTTAATAACATTTTATTACAAAAATTAGAGCCTTGTTTCCTCTTTCACTAAACTGCAAAACTATAATTCTCTTAATACATGGGGATCTGCAGTTTGAAAATATTTTAATCTCTTGCTCTGTCTTCTAAGCTTTCCAAAGACCTATCTGGAATTAACCTCAGTTCATTTTTAAGGCACGTAATTAAGGACCAGATTTTTTTCTCAATTTTATAAGGATTAAACTTGATATGGTGTTCTCCTAGTTTAAAAAGTGTATCATTTAAAATGAAAGAGTACTGCGATTTATGTCTAAGGGTGTTCTGCCCATGTTTTGCTCCAAGAGTTTAATAGTGTCCAATCTTACATTTAGGTCTTCAATCCATTTCGAGTTTATTTTTGTGTATGATGTTAGGGAGTGTTCAAATTTCATTCTTTTACATGTAGCTGTCCAGTTTTCCCAGCACCATTTCTTGAAGAGGCAATCTTTTCTCCATTGTAGAGTCTTGCCTATTTTGTCACAGATTAGGTGACCATAGGTGTGTGGGTTTATCTCTGGACTTTCTATCCTGTTCCATTGATCTATATTTCTTTTTTTGGTGTTAGTACCATAATGTTTTGATGACTGTAGGCTTGTAGTACAGTATGAAATCAGGGAGCCTGTTTCCTCCAGCTCCATTTTTCTTTCTCAACATTGCTTTGACTATTCATCATCTTTTGTGCTTCCATACAAACTGTAAAATGTTTTATTCTAATTCTGAGAAAAATTCCATTGGTAATTTGATAGGGATTGCATTGAATCTGTAGATTGGGTAGTATAGTCATTTTCACAATATTGATTCTTCCAATCCAAGAACAGGGTATATGTCTCCATCTGTTTGCGTCATCTTTGATACCTTTCATCAGTGTTTTATAGTTTCCTGAGTACAGGTCTTTTGCCTCCTTAGGTAGGTTTATTCCTAGGTATTTTATTCTTTTTGATGGGATGTTAAATGGGATTCCTCTTTCTGATCTTCTGTTGTTAGTTTATAGGAATGCAAGAGATTTCTGTCTATTAATTTTGTATCCTGCAACTTTACTGAATTTATTTATGAGCTCTAGTAGTTTTCTGATAACATTTTTAGGATTTTCTATGTATAGTATCATGTAATTGGAAACAGTGACAGTTTTACTTCTTCTTTTCCAATTTGGATTCCTTCTATTTCTTTTTCTTCTCTGACCGCCGTGGCTAAGACTTCCAAAACTATGTTGAATCATAGCAGTGAGAGTGGACATACTTGTCTTGTTCCTGATCTTAGAGGAAATGCTTTCAGTTTTTCACCATTGAGAATGATGCTTGCTGTGGATTTGTCATATATGGCCTTTATTATGTTGAGGTAGGTCCTACCTCCTAGAGTAATGAAAATAAAAACAAAAATAAACAAATGGGACCTAGTGAAACTTAAAAACTTTCTCACAGCAAAGGACACCATAAACAAAACAAAAAGACAACTCTCAGAATGGGAGAAAATATTTGCAAGTGAAGCAACCAACAAGGGATTAATCTTCAAAATATACAAACAGCTCATGCAGCTCAACATCAAAAAAACAAATAACCCAATCAAAAAATGGGTGGAAGATCTAAATAGATATTTCTCCAAAGAAGATATACAGATGGCTTAAAAGCACATGAAAAGATGTTCAACACACTAATTATTAGAGAAATGCAAATCAAAACTACAATGAGGTATCACCTCACACCAGTCAATGGCCATCATCAAAAAATCTACAAATAATAAATGCTGGAGAGGGTGTGGAGAAAGGGGAACCTTCTTGCACTGTTGGTGGAAATGTAAATTGATAGAGCCATTATGGAGAATAGTATGGAAGTTCCTTAAAAAACTAAAAATAGAACTACCATGTGATCCAACAATCCCACTCCTGGGCATATATCCAGAGAAAACCGTAATTCAAAAAGATACATGCACCCCAATGTTCATTACAGTTATTGACAATAACTAGGACATGGAAGCAACCTAAATGTCCATTAACAGAGGAATGGATAAAGAAGATGTGGTACATATATACAATGGAATATTATTCAGCCATAAAGAAGAAGGAAATAATGCCATTTGCAGCAACATGGATGGACCTAGACATTGTCATACTGAGTTAAGTAAGTCAGACAGATAAAGACAGATATCATATAATATCACTTATATGTGGAATCTAAAAAGAAAGGGGACAAATGAACTTAACTACAAAACAGAAATAGAGTTACATATGTAGAAAACAACCTTATGGTTACCGGGGGGTAAGCCGGGGAGGGATAAATTGGAAGATGGGGGATGACATATACACACTAATATAAAATAGATAACAAATAAGGACCTACTGTATAGCACAGGGAACTCTACTCAGTACTCTGTAATGGCCTATATGGGAAAAGAATCTAAAAAAAAGGGTGTGTATATATATATATATATATATATATATATATAACTGATTCACTTTGCTGCACACCTGAAACTAACACAACATTTTAAATCAACTATACCCCAATAATTTTTTTTAATAAAAATAATAAGATGAAAGCCTAAGAATGTTTAAAGAAATAGGACATAGATAATAGTGTAAGCCAGTTAGTATTTACAAAGTAACAGTTTGGAGGAAAGTAGGAAAAGAGAAAAAAACAGCACTATTTTTGTAAAAGTAAATTTTTTCCTGTTATAGAAGCTGGCACAGATGTCTCACACAACAGGTAGAGCAGCAGGAGCTTAGATTAAAAGGCAGTCAGAAGCAGTACCCCCTGCTAAGTGTGATTGTGTCTGATTTCATAAACAAGAAGACACTGAGATGGGTTGTCACTGACTTGATTAATTTTCAAGTAGGACAAATACAAACAGGGAAGACTATGCTCTCATTTTCATAATTAACTGAGATGATTCATAGTGGGTTAATAGCTAAGATTTCCACTCTTCCATCACCCAGATGGGAAAGAGCTTGCTTTCTGATGATGATCTGACAGTAAAAATGCACAGTCAGTCCTCTAAGAAACCTGATTTTCAAAGTACCATGCTTCTAATGCTAAGGATTTTACTTGAATGACTCCTAGCCTTGTTCCAGCTCCACACAAAGTAAATACATGGACTGAAATATTTACATTCTGACTTTCCAAAGGCACAAATGGAAATATTAATGCTACTTTATTGACAATTTCCACTTGATTATCACTTGAACAATTATCAGTGAATTCAATGAACATTATTGGAATCTGAGAAACATGCTCTAAACCTTCATTTGCCCATATCCTTTTTAATAGACATGAAAGAATAACCTGTGTTTGGAAAAAGAGGCAGAATTTGAATATCAGGTACCATCTGTATATTTTTTTTACTACCTTATTAGTTCTTTCTACCAATCTCTCAGATTCCAGGTTTTGCCCAAAGGAATATGTGCCTTAAGCCAATATATCAGTCTTCTGGGAGTTCAGTATGCAAAGATCCCTTTCTGTACCTTCTCAGCCAACACATTTGTTGAGAATAAAAAGGGCAAGGCTTTGACATTTCCCAGCTTGTTATCTATTTAATTTTCCATCTGCTTCTTTTGCCACTGCCTTCCAAAGGAACATCTGCTGCATATCTGAGGGAAGGAAAGGAAGATTGGATCTAAGCCACCTGGGTCTACAGTCCTAAACCTTGGGATCCAGATTAAGGGAAGGGAAGAAGATGAACAAATGGTCTAGAAAATGAAATGAGGACAATCTGTTAAAAATAAAGCTGTATTTCTCTTTATTCTAGAGCCCACATGACTGGACAAGCTGCACAGCAGCATCTACCACCAGCAAGGGCTAGATGTGGGGGAAGGCATCTGGTAATTGGGGAGAGGCAAGAGGAGTTTCCAGAACTCAGACACTCCCTCTGGTGCCTAAATCTCCATGTGATTCCCTGTACCTCAAGTAGTCTTTAAGCATTTAAGGATCAGCTGCTGTGAGCCAGGCTTTGTTCTGGGTATTCTGGAGGCAGAGATGATCAAGACATGTTAGTAAACAACATATTACAATATAAAATGATAAAATTATACCCTAGGTAAGGAAACGTTGTTACAAGAGCACACAGAGCGAAAGGATGTGTGCCTAACCCTGTGAAAAGAAATAGTGGTTCAAGAGGAGGAAAGGCAATACACAGATGATACCATGAGCTGAGTTTGGAATGATAAATATTAGAAAACAAGCTCTTTTTTCTCCTTATCATCAAGGGCAGCACGTAACAGCAACTCTTCATAATTGACTCAAAAACCTAATCCCCCAAAGCCTTAAACCCACCCACCACTCCTCTCAGTGTCAAGGCATCAACATTTCTGTCAAATGTACCATTTGGGTTGTGCCATCTCTTAATATTATCTGGAGAGTTACTAATGAGGATAACAAATTCTCAAGGTAAGATGCAAGTCTCAGCATAACAATTTCTTAATTTGCTATGATAGAAAATGACAGAGTAGCTAGTTGACTGATTTTAACTGTCCTCAAAACTCTAACATCACCACAGTCTTTACATGCAAGACCAAAATAGCAAACACAATCAATTCTCAGTTAGCTTATCTGCAAACATTCAAGTGTTGGATGAGTATTTGCTCTGGGCACCATGGGGGCATACAGAAGAGTAGATCTTTGTGTCTCTGAAGCTAAAATCTAATCTCAGTGACCAGAGTGTTTAAATTGGATAACCCAAAAAACAAAATCTCCTTTCTATAGATAGTTCTGACATGACAAATATTTAACATTTAAATGAGAAAAGAATAAGACCAATGTAGTGCTGCATAGCTCAATAAATGCATAGTTCTTTCACTTTTACCTGCTGTCCTCAAATAAGTACAATATCATTTGCTTTAGATTAGTGCAGTGTATACTGAGGTGCAGGTACAATTGGTATGATCTCTGACTACACAATTACATCTTCTCATTGTCTTAATACATTTTATTTTAAAAATATGCTTTAGCAAAATGGAATAACTGTGGGGAACGGATCAAACACAATTTTTTCCTGTCATCACGTTTCCTTTTCATCTCAAAGGAAAGCTTTACTCAATTTAAAAAAAAACACATTGAGAAATAATTTTTGAAACTTTTATTGCTGCTGAGGGGCAAGCTATTTGATCAAATTAAATATTTTGTATATTTTTTATCTTGAATTAGCTCACCAAAAATCCTAATGGCTATTATAGCATGTAATGTTTCATTTTATGGTTAGTTTGTTAGGTGGAGTTTAAAGATATTAAAATTTTTAATTTTTAAATAAGATATGGTGATAAGAAAATCTCCTGTGTTGTTCAGCTGCAAAAAAAATGAACTTAGAAAAGAGATTGATGATCGAAACCTTTTATGATTTCACATTAGGAAAGAAATGAAGTTTTCTACAACATTAAGTTGTTCCGTTAACAGAAGAAAAATAACAAAGTAACTTGTATCAGGAGTCCAGAAGCTCAATATTTCCTAATTTAGAATTGATAGAAGTACAGAATATTTTTGAGTTGGAATGTATGCCAGAGTGCTTAGTCTGATTTGTAAGTGAGAAAGCTGAGACCCAGAGAGATTAATTAAATCTTGTTTGCTTGGATTTGCAACCATGCCCCAAGATTCCCCAGCATGCTGTATTTCCTAGCATTATCTTGTCACCATCATTCCTTTCAGTTTTGTATTTTCAATCATGAGATAATCATGTTGTTTAGGAATGGAGCCAAATAAATCCTTTCCTTGGCTGAACTTTTGTCTATTGTTCCCACCTGAGACTCTAGGAAATCAGGTTTAGCTGGCTGGTCCCATGACCTGAAAAAGTGGTTCTGTCACCGTTTCATTCCATGCCAACTTGATTTTATTTTCTGCCTTGGTTCTCTCTAAGACTTTAGAAGGCAAGAGCGGGCTCCCCTGGTGGTTTAGTGGTTAAGAATCTGCCTGCCAATGCAGGGGACATGGGTTCGAGCCCTGGTATGGGAAGATCCCACATGCCATGGAACAATTAAGACCATGCGCCACAACTACTGAGCCTGCGCTCTAGAGCCTGCAAGCCACAACTACTGAGCCCATGTGCCACAACTACTGAAGCCCACGTGCCTAGAGCCCATGCTCCACAATAAGAGAAGCCACCACAATGAGAAGCTCACGCACCATAACGAAGAGTAGACCCCGCTCGCCACAACTAGAGAAGGCCTGTGTGCAGCAAAAAAGACCCAACGCAGCCAAAAATAAATAAATTAAATAAATAACTTTATAAAATAAAAAAGAAGAAGACAATAGCAACAAGTAGCACCATCCACAATCCACCTGTATACCTAGACTAAGTTTGGCAGGTATAGTGATTATGTTTCTGATGATCTCTGTGTAGACTTGGGGTTGTTTGAGTGAAGGTGCTTTTGTGGCTGAGGTGTTGTACTAGAAGTTAGATGCAGCTGAGCTTTGGGTAAATTTCCTGAAGGAGGGACGTAAGCAGATTTAGTAAAGTGTTTAAATATTCCAAGCCTAACATTTTCTGAATTTTGAAATAAAAACACATAAGTTCCTTTGGCTTCAGTGTAATACACATCAAGCATAATAAATACATCAAGAGGGAATTAAGCCAATTGTCAACATGTGAGTACATTTAGTTGGTAAGAGAAAAAAAAACACCCAGAATTAGTCACGATCCAAACTTTTCTCCAGGTAATTTTCTTCCTTTTCTACATATGTCTATTCCATAATTTGACTGGTTTTTGTCATTTTTTCTAATCTTGAAGCAGGTGCAATGGGATATGAGATATTCAAGTCATTTCTGCAGCTCTCTTATTCAACTTCTGGTGGGTAGATAGAATTCTGCCCCAACCTCCAGGACCCAACATGTTTTCTCTCCTCTTTGTCTATTTTTCTCAAGGATTAATCTGAGATTGATGGGTACATGGGGAGATAAAACACTCCTGGTTATTTTTTCCTACCATATTTCTAATTGCATTTGTTTTGTCATCCTTAGGATTACCAAGAGGCTTCCAATTTGAAACAATTTGTAACTCGATTTTTATTGAAAGAGACCTTGAATCAACTGCAGTCTCTCCAGAACTCTCTGGAATGTGCCATGGAAATTACTGAGGAGCAAACTCGTCAAGAAAGGCAAGTTAAATGCTTTCATATGATGCCTCTTTAGTGACTCCATGTTTATGAAAGACCAGTTGAAGGGCATCATACTTAAACTAGTAAAAACTAAAAATGAGAATGAATAGATTTAAATGGAATGGCAGGGACCTCCAATGGATACTAGCCTTATATTTTCCTCTAGAAAAGACCATTCTCCTTTTTCTTTTACTATCCATCATTTATTCAACAAATTTTAATTGAGAATTTAATAGATGGAGAAGACTTTACAATTTGCTGTGATAATGTAAAGATACATTTTACAAAGTCCCAATTCTTAAGGAGGCTAAAGTCTATTACATAAATAAAATATGAACACTAGAACTATAATGCAAGTTATAAGTGATAAATACCACAGAGAAGGGGAAATATATTGCCAAGAGATTTCAGAAGAGTA
The DNA here is from genome assembly GCF_008692025.1 of Phocoena sinus. Lineage (NCBI taxonomy): Eukaryota > Metazoa > Chordata > Mammalia > Artiodactyla > Phocoenidae > Phocoena > Phocoena sinus. The sequence continues at coordinate 34,411,657 of NC_045779.1, forward strand.
AAAGATTTAGTATAGATAGACATGAAAGAGAGTTTCGTGCAGTTTCCTGATGACATTTGAGCTAATCTTCTTAATGAGTATACTTGAAAATACGGAAATGATGGAGAAAAATCTTACAGGCTCAGTGAATCTAGATACAGCAGGAGACTTGAGAATTCATAAGCCTAATTATTTAAGGAAATAGAGAAAAGTGAATGATGGGAAAAACTTTCAAAATTCAATGCCACTGAGAAGATAAGTAATGATAATATAGTAGTTGTATAAATAATGGCACTAATGCTAAAGATAAACTTGAATTAGAAATGTGTAAAGCAGACATCAGAGTAATTCCAAACAACAGTTGGTAATTTCTTGAGTTATAATTTTTACCTTGCAAGCCAGAGAAGAGCTTGGCAAAACTCTTGCTTATGCAACAAATTTTTGCATGTGCAATGGCTTATCTAACTTCTGCATTTTAAGTTATAGAGAACCACACAGTAAGTTTTTTGAACAGGCTGATAAGAGACTTCTCAGTAGGTCAATTTTTTAAGACAAATTAATGGGTACATAATTATTAGGATGTAACAGAAAAACAGTGGAATTTTCAATTTTTTGTTTATAATGTCAAAATGAGTGAGCACCACCAAATTCTAACAAAAAAGCCTGTAATCTCAGATCTAATGAGCTTGTGCAGCTGATGAACATTGATATGCACTCTCCAATGGATCTGCGTGGCATTTCACTTATAAACTTAGTATTTTCTTCACTGTATTGGGTGATTCCATATCAAATGGCAAAGTGTAACAATTAGCTTTAGAGAAGCAACAACCCATCTCCTCAGGTTTGAACAGAGGATAACTGAATGTCTTGAAGTGCAATGAAATTGATTTCATGTTCCTGATGAGAAAATGAGGCCTGATTTGTTGTCTTTTGTTCAGGCTCTCTTGACGTAAAATGGATTGTCCATTTTTAGACTCAATCTTTTGCCACCTGAGAAGAGGCTTGAAAAAGGATTCTGTTCCCTTTCTTCACCTGCACTTTGGTTTTTATTTTCTATAGTCACCTTGTACAAATTTGCATTCTACATTCACCACCATAGAGTGAATGCATAATGAACAACTATTCCTTGTGTTAGGCCACAGGCTAGCCTTGAACTCCTGCGACTGATGCCAACAGCTGCACTGCAGCTGTGTTTAATGAGAAGGAGCATAAGAGTTTAAGGAAATTAGAAGACACTAGAGAATTAATGAATCTTTTATTTCTAGGTTTCTAGCTCAAAAACAGCTTAGAAGAATGGAAAATATTACAGATCTAATATCAGTTTGGGAGAGTGCTATTGAATAGAATTTGGCTAAGGCACACAGGGATGCCCAAATCTCACCACAAATCCACGATACTCTTCCCAGGAAGGTTTCTAGAAAAAAATACACAAACAAGCAAATAGAAAACAAAGTTCCATTATGGGTTTGTGCCTCTAATATCCAACATGAAGTCTCTGGTTACTCTGACTGAAGCATGTTTGTGTCCATAATATCCAATGTGAAGTCTCTGATTACTCTGACTGAAGCATGCGAATTAGGCCCAAGCATACAGGGACTCTATCTCTGTTCCCAAGGCTCCATCTTCCTATCAGCTAGCCACCAGAAACCAAAGTGAAGAGAGCCCCAGGGGCCTCATCATTGGAAAAAAGACAGAGAGAAGAAAGATGGCTGCCCTTTTTCCTATGATATCAAATAAGAAACCAGTGAAGGAGCCTCATAGGGAGATAAGACCTGAATTGGATCTTTTGGGTAGATTTAATGGCAGAATGATATCTCCCTGAAGGGAGGGGTGTCCTCATCTACGCTATATTACCCATCTTCTCTCATCTGGCTAACTCATCCTCCTAGTTTGTTTGGTCTCTGTTTGGACAGAACCTTCTCTAGGAAGCTTTCATTGCTCTCAAAACAGAATTTTATACCTACCTCCCACTCCACTACTCCCGTTAGTACCCTCTACTTATATCTACTTACGATCTCAGTTCCTTAATTATCTCTCCCATTAGACTTTGAGTTTCTAGATGGCAGGGACTTTTTCTTGTTTCCCTATACCTGGCACAGCTACATGTTAAATATATAAAACTGAATAAATCAAAGGGGATTCCAGGTAAAGGGAGCCATATAGAAGAGCAGTGGATATGGACCTGGGACAGTGGAAAGACCAACTTACCTGGAATCTAGGGTCAGGATAGGTCTTCAAAGCTAAACAGATGCATTTAGACTTCATATGATCAGAGATTATCATTGGTGGTTGTAAATAAAGGAGAAATATAGTAAAAATGGAGTTCAAGGGAAATAGTCTCACAGTAGTATGTAGTAAAGATTTGGAGGAGAAGAGAAGAAGCTCAGAGAGGAGAGGTCAAATAAGTATATCCAAAAATTCATTAGTGTTTTTATACCATAAAGGAAGATTCCATGAGGTTCTGTGCAGTCAAAAGTTGCACAGATATCTTTAAAAATTCCACATTTGTAATAATTTGTTTCCTCTCAGCATCAATATTACTTTGGGGCTTAACACTTGTGAAACCTAAGGATACAATGACTTGCTTAAATATAGAAAAAATTGAGAAGTCATCTATTCTAGCTATCAACCCCAAGGAGGAATCACACAATATCATTCATCCTGCAGTAATGAGTTAGACATGCTGTGTTGAGCAAAATGTCTGTGTGTATTCATGTGAAAATGGCAATTCAGAAAGAAGAGATGCATACAGCTAGAATGCCACAGAAGTGAGATTTTTCAGATGGCGTTCTATAGCACTCTTTATATCTGCCCTGGCCAGCTGGCTAAATGGAAGCCACTTTAATCCCATGTCTTTTGAAAGTACCTAATAGATGACAAGAATTATCATTACTTTATACTAAAGTTTTCCTCTAGAGGACCCTTGTCTTCTTATGTAAACCTTTCTTCCTCAAACAAACTAGGTTTCTAGGAACACAGTTTAATTATATGTGAGTTTCTTTTTTATAATGAAATCTGAAAGTTTGTTCTATTTTCCAAAGTTGTTCTTTATTCAGAAAAACAACTAATTCCTTCTGGCTTGGAAGTTATTTTTCTCCTTTTCATGGTTGTTTATTACAGAAGTAAGGGAAGGCTTTAATTTCACATATAGGTGATTACAAAGTTCAGACAACTTAAATTCCCTTATCTTGAACATAAAGAAGGAGTGCTCTAAATCACTTCCTCCTATGTAGTAAAGATTTGGGAGAGAGGAGAAGTTACTAGAAAGTTGATTTTTTTTTTTTAATATGCCATAGGAAAATATAGAGGGAAGTGTAGTTAGATTGGAGAGTAAACATAGAATATTAGTTTTGCTCCCTCCCTAAACCCTTCAAAAATGGCATTAAGAGTGTCTGGATAAAAAGGAGTCATAAACCCACAAAGATAAGAAGGGTAGAAGAAAAATGATATAGAAGCTTGGAACGTGAAAAGAAGGTGAATCTAGCGGTAACTGATTTAGAAGATCTGAGAAAGCTGAAACATAAGCAGGTAGTGTAAGAAGCCAAGATGCAATCCAGCTGGTATCACAAAACCTCAGAAAGCCTCAAGAATTAGCTTCACCATGTGCAACTGATAGTGGGGATGAAAGTGAGGTTGACATATTGTTGAAAGCTCCACCCAAAGCTTTATATTGACTGCCTCTCCCCAACCCTTGAGGAAGCCTAGAGGTATACTCTCTGGAGTAGGTGAACAGATTTACACTGGCACAACTGGGTGTCAGAGCACAATTCTAAAAAATGAGGCATTAAGTGAAAGTCTCCATACTGAACAGTGAGATTTGAAACCCTCTCAGAATCCTATGTTCCCAGAGGACTGACAGTTGGGCTTATTCCCTCCAGTTGGGACCTCCTTCTTTTAGCGATCTCATCAGTCTTAGAGAAAATACTTAAAAGTACTGGGAGTCAGTGTCCTCCAATGAACAGGCCAAGTCAGGCCACCCTACAATGGAGGATGCAAGTTGGCAGTCCCCAACATACACATATAGATTCCAATAATTCCTGTGGTTCCTTCCTCTGAGATAAGCAGGGACAACCAAGAGAACAAGTCAAACACAAGAAACAAAACTTGAAACAGAAATATCAAGGGAGCAGAAAACTTCAGAAAGTAAATCATCAATACCCTCAAAAATCAGAGAAGATACTGCATTTATGAATTAAGGGCAGGATGTTATTTTAAAAAAAGAATATTGAAAGCACAGAAAACAGTTCTTGGAAATTCTGATTGTAGAAATGAAAACCTATGAGGAATATTTGGAGATAAAAGTGTGATGACATTTTCTAGAAATAGAACACGGGAGAGACATTATCAAAGAAATAATTTTCAGAACAAGGACATGAGTTTCCAGGTTGATAGAACAGACTAAGAGCCATTATAATGAATAATAAAAGTCACACGCCAAGTCATGCCATTTTGAAATTTCAGAATACTGGAGATGAGGAGAAGTGTCTAAAAACTCCCAGAGAGAAAAACCCAAATGATAAAGAAAACACTATATTTTTCAATAATGAGACTGGAAGCTAAAATTCAATCAAGCAACTTCTTCAAAATTTGAATGGAAAAGATTTGCAACCTAAAATTCTTTACTCCATAAAACCACTAATAATGCTGGAGGAAAAATTAAAGTATTTTTATACATGCAGTGTCTCAAGAATTTTGCCTCTCATGGTATTCCATTTCTTATGAAGCAATTGGAGGCATTTTCTCTCCAAAACAAAGGAATAAACTAAAAGAAAAATGAAATCCAGTTTAAAAAAAAAAGAAAGATAAAGGCAGAGGTGGGGTGGGGAGGGAGAATCCAAAATAGGAGAGAGGCTAAAGGAATCTTATTTTGGGTGGGGGGGGTTGCATATAACAGAGGGCGAAAAGTGGCTTAATCACATAAGAGCTTATTATTTCCTGCTAAAGAGCCTGGTGGTGGGCAGTCTAAGGCAAGTATGGCAGCTCTACAGATTTATCATAGATTTCCTGTCTTTTTCACATCTTCGTACATGACTTTCATTTGCAAGTTTACCTCATGCCAAAGCTGGTTGTTGGAATTCCAGATACCACGTTCATATTCCAACCAAGAAAGAAGTATAAGGAAAGAATAGGCAGCCTCTCAGCTCAATTCTTCCTTTTAAACAGCCTTCCTGGAAGTTCCTTACATTTCCATGTATATATCTTTGGCCTGAGCTTTTCATATAGGGAATTTGATACCTAAAGCCTAAAACTGAAAAAGAAAGGGATAGCAAAAAGTTCACCACAATAAGTCTAGTTACCATCTGTCACCATATTATTATTACAATATTGAATATATTCCCCATGCTGTACATTTCATCCCTGTGACTCATTTATTTTGTAACTGGAAATTAGTAATTCTTAATCTCCCTCACCTATTTCACTCTTCCCATCTCCCCTCCCCTCTGGCAACCACCAGTTTGTTCTCAGTAATTATGAGTCTGATTCTATTTTGTTATGATTGTTCATTTTGTTTTTGAGATTGCATATATAAGTGAAATCATATGGTCTATCTTTCTCTGACATACTTCACTTAGCATAATTCTTTTTTGATGACTGAGGAATATTCCATTGTGTGTGTGTGTGTGTGTGTGTGTGTGTGAATATATATATATATAAACACAAATATATATACATATGTATGTATATATATACACGTATGTCATATATGTAAATAGACACACACAGACACACACAGACACACACACATATCCATTCATCTACTGATGGACACTTAGGTTGCTTCCATATCATGACTATTGTAAAAAAAAATACTGCAATGAACACAGGGGTGTGTATATCTTGTCAACATTTTTTAAAATTAATTAATTTATTTATATTTTATTTTTGGCTGTGTTGCGTCTTCATTGAGGTGAGCGGGGGCTACTCTTCATTGCTGTGCACAGGCTTCTCATTGCAGTGGCTTCTCTTGTTGTGGAGCATGGGATCCAGGCATGCAGGCTTCAGTAGTTGTGGCTCATGGGCTCAGTAGTTGTGGCTCACAGGCTCTGGAGAGCAGGCTCAGTAGTTGTGGTTCATGGGCTTAGTTGCTCCATGGCTTGTGGGATCTTCCCGGACCAGGGCTCAAACCCACGTCCCCTGCATTGGCAGGCAGATTCTTAACCACTGTGCCACCAGGGAAGTACCTCTTTTCAACTTTTCAAATTATAGTTTTTTTTCCTTTGGAAAAACATTCAGATGTGGAATTGATAGATCATATGTAGTTCTATTTTTAATTTTTTGAGGAGCATCTATAATGTGTTCCATAGTGTCTGTACCAATTTGCATTCCCACCAGCAGTGCACGAGGCCCCCCTTTTCTCCACAACATTACTAACAGTTGTTTATTGTTGCCCTTTTGATAACAGCCATTATGAAGGGTGGGAGGTGATATCTCATTGTGATTTTGATTTTCATTTCCCTGATGATTAGTGATGTTGAGCATCTTTTTGTATGCTGGCCATTGCTATGTCTTCTTTCAAAAAATGTCTGTTCAGGTCCTCCACGCATTTTTATTGACTTGTTTGATTTTCTGATGTTGAGGAGTTGTACGAGTTAGTTGTGTATTTTGGATATTAACCCCTTATTAGTTATATCATTTTCAAATATCTTCTCCCATTCAGTAGGCTGCATTTTCATTTTGTTGATAGTTCCCTTCACTGCACAAGTTATTTAGTTTGATGCAGTCCCATTCGTTTATTTTTCATTTTGTTTCTCTTGCTGAGGATACAGGTATGAAAAATCTTGCTAAGAATGATGTCAAAGAACTTACTGCCTGTGTTTTCTTCTAGGAGTTTTATAGTTTTGGGTCTTGCATTTAAGTCCTTAAACGATTTTGATTTTTCTTTATTTTTCTTTTTGGTATATGGTGTTATAAAGTAGTCCAGTTTGATTCTTTTGCATGCAGCTGTTTTCCCAACATTTATTGAAGAAGCTGTCTTTTCTGCCATTGTATATTCTTGCCTCCTTTATCCTAGGTTAATTAATCATGTAAGGGTGAGTTTATTTCTACCTCTCTATTCTGCTCCATGATCTAGCTGTCTGTTTTTGTGCCAGTACAATATTGTTTTGATTACCATAGCTTTGTAGTACATTTTGAATTCAGAGAGCATGACACCTCCAACTTTGTTCTTCTTTCTTAAGATCGTTTAGGTTATTCGGGGTCTTTTGTGTTTAAATACAAATTTTAGAATTATTTATTTTAGCTCTGAGAAAATTACCATTTTTATTTTGATAGAGACTGCACTGAGTCTTTATATTTCCTTGGGTAGTATGGTCATTGTAACAATATTAATTCTTCCAATCATTGAGCACAGTATATCTTTTCATTTGTGTTATGTTCAGTTCATCAATATCGTACATCTTTCTGACTAGTACTTTTACCTCTTTGGTTAGATTTATTCCTAGAAATTTTAATCTTTTTGATACAATTGTAATAAATGGGCTTGTTTTCTAAATTTCACTTTCTGATAGTTTGTTGTTAGTATATAGAAACATTGTTAGTGTATAGATTTCTGTATAGTATTTTTTTTATCCTGCAAATTTACTAAGTTCATTTATTAGTTCTAGTAGGTTTTCTGGTGGCATCTTTAGGATTTTCTATATATAGTATCATGTCATCTTCAGTGAAAGTTTTCCTTTTTTCTTTACAATTTGGATTCCCTTTTTGTCTGATTGCTTTGACTAGGATTTCCAATACTATATTGAATAGAAGTTGTGAGAGTGGGCATCCTTGTCTTGCTCTTGATCTTAGAGGAAATACTCTCAGCTTTTCACCATTAAGTATGATGTTAGTTGTGGGTTGTCATATATGGCCTTACTTTGTTGAGGAATATTCCCTTTATATCCACTTTCTGGAGAGTTTTTATCGTAAATGGTTGTTGAATTTTGTTAAAAGACTTTTCTGCATCTATGAGATGATTATATGAATTTTATTCTTCAATTTCTTAATGTAGTGTATCACATAGATTGTTTTGATATTGAATTATCCTTACATACCTGGGATAAATACCACTTGATCATGGTGTATGAGTCTTTTGTTGAATTTAGTTTGCTAATACATTGTGAAGGATTTTTGCTTCTATGTTCATCAGTGATATTGGCCTGTAATTTTCTTTTTTCAAGATGCCTTTGGCTGGTTTTGGTATCATGGTGATGCTGGCTTCATAGAATGAGTTCAGAAGGTTAACTTCCTCTGCAAATCTTTAGAATAGTTTGAGAAGGATTGGTGTTGATTCTTCTTTAAGTGTTTGCTAGAATTCACCTGTGAAGCCATGTGGTCCTAGACTTTTGTTATTTGGGAGGTTTTTGGGTTTTTTTGATTGCTGATTTAATTTTATTACTGGTAATTTGTCTGTTTATATTTTCTATTTTTTCCGATTCATACTTGGGAGACTGTATGTTTCTAGGAATTTGTCCATTTCTTTTAGGTTTCCCAATTTGTTGGCAAGTATTTGTTCTAGTAATCTCTTAGTGGTCCTTTGTGTTTCAGTGATGTTAGTTGTAGCTTCCCCCCCTTTTTTTTCTTCTGATTTTATTGGTTTTATTGATTTGGGCCCTCCTTTTTTTCTTGATGAGTCTGGATTAAGGTTTATCAATTTTGTTTATCTTTTCAAAGAACCAGCTCTTACAAGTTCCTTAGTATTATTGTATTACTGTCAATTTCTCCTTTTATGTTTGTTAATATTTGCTGTATGTATTTAATTGCTCCTATGTTGGGTGTGTATACATTTACATTTGCTATATCTTTTTATTTAATTGATTGTTTTATCATTATGTAATGTCCTTCTTTGTCTCTTTTTTACAATCTTTGTTTAAAGTCTATTTTGTCTGATGTAAGTACTGCTAACCCAACTATCTTTTCATTTCCATTTGCATGGAATACTTTTTCCATCCCTTCACTTTCAGCATCTGTATCTTTAGATAAGAAGTGAGTCTCTTGTAGACAGCATATACAAGTCTTGTTTTTGTTTTTTTTTTTAATCTATTAGGCCACTCTCTGTGCTTTCATTAGAGGATTTAGTTCATTTACATTTAAAGTAATTATTCATAGATATGTACTTATTGCCATTTTGTCAATTGTTTGGGGGTTTTGTATAGTTCTTTTTAGTAACTTAGCTCTTTCGCTATTTTCCCTTTTTATTTGATGACTATTTTAATGCTATGTTTGGATTCCTTTCTTTATTGTGTGTATATATCTCTTTATAGATTTTTGGTTTGTAGTTCCCATGGCATTTATATATAATAACCTATATATATCTGTGATTATTTAAACGTGCTGATCTCTTAAGTTGAAACACATTCTAACAACAATGCATTTTTACTCCCCCTGCCACATTTAATGTTTTTGACTTCATATTTTATATACTTTTCTTTTGTAAATCTCTTAACTACTTATTGTGGTTATAAATGATTTTACTACTTTTGTCCTATAACCTTATTACTAGCTGTATAAGTGGTTGATCTACCACCTTTACTGCATATTTTCCTTTACCAATGAGATTTTCTTTTTATAATTTTCATATTTCTAGTTGTGGTATTTCCTTTTTCACTTAGAAAAGTCCCTTTAACATTTGTTGTAAAGCTAGATTAGTGATGCTGAACTCTTAGGTTTTGCTTGTCTGTAAAACTCTATCTCTCCTTCAAATATGAATAATAGCATCGCCGGGTAGAGTCTTCTTGATTGTAAGTTTTTTCTTTCATCACTTTAAATGTATCTGACCACTTGCTTGTGGCCTGAAAAGTTTCTGCTGAAAAGTCAGCTGATAGTCTTATGGGAGTTCCCTTGTGTATAACTAGTTGCTTTTCTCTGGCTGCTTTTAAGATTCTCTTTTTATCTACAATCTTTTGCCATTTAAATTACAGTTTGTCTTGGTGTGGATCTCTTTGAGCTCATTTTGTTTGGGATCCTCTATTCTTACTAGACTTGGATGTCTGTTGTTTTTTCTCAGATTATAGAAGTTTTTAGCCTTTATTTCTTCAAGTAAGTTTTCTTCCTCTGTTTCTCTTTTCCTTCTGGGCCCTCTGTAATGGTAATGTTAGTTACCTTGATGTTGTCCCAGAGGTCTCTTAAACTATTTTCATTTTCTAAAATTATTTTTCCTTTTTTCTGTTCAGCCTTGGTGATTTCCACTACTCTGTCTTCCAGGCACTGATCCATTTCCTCCTGTATCATCTACTCTACTCTTGATTCCCTCCATGTATTTCTATTTAAGTTATTGTATTCTTCAGCTGTGTTTAGTTTTTTTATCTAACTGAAATTTCTCACTGTGTGCATCCATTCTTCTCCTGAGTTTGTTGAGCCTCTTTATGATTATTAGCTTGAACTCTTTTTTGGGTAGTTTGCTTATCTCCACTTTGCTTAGTTCTTCTTCTGGGGTCTTATCTTGTTCCTTCGTTTGGAATATATTCCTCTGTCACCTCATTTTGCCAAATTCTTTGTTTTATTTCTATGTATTAGGTAGGTCAGTTATGTTTCCTGATCTTGAGGAAGTGGACTTCTATAGGAGACATCATATTGGGCCTGGCAAAACACTTCCCTCTGTTCACCAGAACTATATACTCTAGGCATACCCACTATGTGGGCTGCATGGGCCCTTCTGTTATAGTGGGACCAATTACTATGGGTGTACTGGCAGGTGGGGCTTTTCTCTGGCCCAGTTGGCTACTAGACCCAGCTTCATAGTAGCTGATGGGCAGGGCCAGGTCCCAGTGTGGCTAGCTGCATGGTCTGGGGAGTCCCAGGGCTGGTGCCAGTTCACTGTTGGGCAGCATTTGGGCTTCAGGGCAGATAGCTGTGTGGTCCAAGGTACCTGGGACTGGGACAGGCCAGGTCCTGCGGCAGATGGTGGGAAGAGCTGGGTCTCTTGTGGCTGGCTGCTGGGTTTGTGGTTCCCAGGATGGATGCCAGTTTGCTAAAGTACAGGTAAACCCCCAGCACTAATATGCGAGAGGGAGGATTCCAAAATGGTGCTTGCCAGCACCAGTGTCCTTGTGGTAGAGCAGGTTCCTAAAAAAGGTTGCTACCACTCTCTGTGTCCCCAGGGAGAGTTGCAGTTACCTCCTGCCTCTCTGGGAAGCTCTCCAAGATCAGCTGGAGAGCTTGGGTATGACCCAGGATTCTTTTAAATTGCTCTTTCACTGTGGATCTCAGATTGTGTGAGATTTTGTTTGTACCCTTTAAGAATGGAGTCTCTGTTGCCTACAGCCCTCCAGGTCTCCTGTATGCAAGCACCACTGGCCCTCAAAGCCAGATGTTCTGGGGGCTCATCTTTCCAGTAAAGAACCCCAGGCTTGGGAGCTCAATGTGGTAGTTGGACCCCTTGCTTCTTGGCAAGAACCTCTGCAATTGTGGTTTTCTTTCTCTTTGTGGGTTGCCTACCTAGGGGTGTGGATCTTGACTATACTGCATCTCCATTTGTCCCACCCATCTTATTGTGGTTCCTTTAGTGGTGGAAAATCTTTTCTTTTAGTCTTCAGATTGTTGCTGTCAATAGTGGCTCTGTAAATTGTTGTAAGTTTGTTGTGCCCATGGGAGGAGGTGAGCTCAGAGTCTCCCTACTTTACCATCTTGGTCACACCTCCCCAAGAGATAGTATTGTTATATATAGATAAACACAAATAAACACTTGTTGAAAAGTGTTGTCTTTGTATAAGGAGAATGAGGGCACAATATGGTGAAGGGGAGAACCTGTTTGTAGAAAAAGGTTTATAGAATTATTTGACTTTTTAACTATATGGATATTTAGCTTTGATTTAAACAGTTAAGTTAAAAACTGAATAAAAGGAAAAACAAACTCCATAGGTGTTCTCAGACTAAACAAAATACTGTGGAAGTGTACAAATAAGCATTCTTTCCATTGATAATTTGGGCAATAAAAGAAACTAGTTTTTCTTAAATTACAAATCAAGGTATGATGTTTTACTCAAACTTTTAAATTACAAGAATAAATAAAGCCCAATGTATTTTCTTTTTTTTTCTGCTTAATAACTTTAAAAATAATTTATTGAAGTATAGTTGATTTACAATGTGTTGGTTTCAGGTGTACAGCAAAATGATTCAGTTTTATATATATATATTTTTATTTTCTTTCTCAGATTCTTTTCCTTTATAGGTTATTACAAAATATTGAGTTTAGTGAGAGGAGGTGAGCTCAAGGTCCTTCTACTCTGCCATGTTCCCCCCTCTTTTCCTTAGTTTCACTTATAATGTCAAATTACCAGCTATCTCTAGACCATGTTGCCAAGCCATAGTTCTCATAAGTTTTCATTTCACTACACTAGAAAATATTTGTGTCTGATCTTTGAAGATGTGGTTAAATCTGAGGTTTAATATTAACTGAGGTTAAATATTGTCTTTGTTGTTCAAGACAAGGGCCAACCAAACCAGAAGTCCTGTCGATTCAATGGCCTGGAAAACGATCAAGTCGTCGAGTCCAGAGACACAAAAGCTTCTCCCCCAACAGCCCTCAGTTTAATGTCTATGGTGCAGGTAATGAAACTTTGTCATTTTTCTTGAAGTTGACTCAATTGTATCTTCATATTGACTTGTTTAAAAAGGACCAAAAGGCAGCTAAAACAATAATAATGGAATGCTTTTCTTACACCGAACAAGTTTGTCTGAAACCAAAGTGGTAAAGAGTCTAAGATATTAAGAACTAAGGTAGTGATCCTAATCATCAGTTCTGTCAGAATCCTAGCCGTTGTACTTGGACAGTACACAGAGACATGTTGGGTAGGGAAGAAAGTGACTCAATCACCTAATATGTGAAAGACTTAAGACCTATAGAAATCATCATCATCTCCAAGCAAAGAGGTGCCCTTTAGTCTGCACCCTAATCCCAGATTCCCAAGCCTGGTTAAGCATACTCTAAATTCATTTTAGGAAAAGGTTATTGCTTCCTTTCATAACAGGACTAAATTTATAGTGGCTTTTGAAGTGCATAATGTAGTATATGATTTATGAGACTGAGACCTCAATAATATTCATTAGGTCATCATATTTTAACCATGTAATTTATATTAATTACTTTAAAATACTTTGAAATATAAAAACTTATGTTGTTAAGTAGAGTAATTTTTATAAAGTATGAATATATATGCATATGTATGTATATATGTATCTGTATGTACCTGCACATATCACTTGAACATGTCATTTTAACATAAATTAATATTTAAATATCTACCATTTCAGAAAATCAATGTATAGATATAGTCTGTATTTACACAGATTGTACTTGAAAGATTTCAAAGTGCTTTCTTGAACACTGTCTTATTTTATCCTAACACCTTATAAGATAGATGTTAGTATCTCCATCTCCCCAGAAAGTAAAGCTATTTGTCTAGGGGTAATGGATCATTAGTCATTTTTTACAGTGAAACAACCTCAAAATCTCAGTGATTACAACTGGAAATATTTGGTTCTTTTCTCTCATGGGTCTATGTTTGACTGTGATTTGAGTGATCTCAGCTGGATGTGGCTCCAGCTTGTAGGTTGGATTCAGCTCTACTCCTCATGTAGCTTCTTAGGATCAGGGACTACTTGGGGTAATATCTTCTCCTGGTCAGTATCAAAAGTACAGGAAAAATCATGAAGCTCATTTAGAACCATTGTAGGAGTGGCCACGATGGTGGAATAGGAAGACACTGAGCTCACCTTCTCCCATGGTCACATCAGAATTACAACTATTTACAGAGCAACTATTGATGAGAAAGACAAGAAGACTAGCAGAAAAGATATTCTGCAACTAGATACATTAAAAGGAATCACAACAAGATGGGTAGGAGGGGCAGGGAAGTGGTATGGTCAAGATCCATATACCTAAGAGGGTGACCCACAAATGAAATGATAATTACAATCACAGAGCTTCTCCACAAGTGAGCAAGGGGTTCAAGCCCCACATCAGGGTCTACAGCTTGGGGTTATGTACCAGGAAATCAAACCCCCAGACATTTGACTTTGAAGGCGAGGAGGGTTCACCTTGGGGAGAGCCAGAAGGCTGTAGGATATAGAGACTCCACTCTTAAAATGTGCACAAAAATTCTCACATGCTCTGGGATACAGGTAAGAAGTAGTGACTTGAAAAGAGAATGGGTCAGACCTACCTGCTGATCTTGGAGAGCTTCCTGGAGAGGCAGGAAGAAACTGTAACTCATCCTGGGGACATAGACACTGGTGGCAGCTATTTTGGGGAGCTCATTCTACCACAAGGACGCTGATGATGGCAGGCACCACTTTGGAATCCTTCTTCTAGCTAATTAGTGCTGAGACCTGTCCCTGCCCACCAGCTTGTGAGCACTAGAACTAAGACGCCTCAAGACAAGCAGCTAGTCAGGTGGGAACACAGTCTCACCCACCAGCAAGCTGGTTGACTTAAGAATCCCTGAGTCCACAGTGGCTCCAGGACCCAACCCTATTCACCAGAGGGCTCAGGACCTGGCCACACCCACCAAAGCACTGGCACTAGCCTCAAGAAATCACAGGGCCCCACAGTCTGCCATCAGGACCCAACCTCATCCACAGTGGGTTGACACCAAATCTGGGAAACCCCCCCACCAGGGGTCTGCAGCCAGAGACCCTGAGACATAGTTCTACTGACCAATGGGCTGGCACTAGCCCTAGGACTAGCCTCACCCACCATTGAGCAGGCACCAGCCCCAGAATCCCCTGGGACTTAGGCCCACCCACCAACAAGCCTACACATCAACTCTGGTACCCTCAGGACCCAGGATTCAGAGACCCTGGAACCCGGGTCTGCCCACCAGTGAGCTGGAATTAGGATTGGTATGCTCAAGGCCTCATTACAGCCCACTAGTAAGCTGACTCCAACCCTTTAGGCCTCGGCTCTGAGACACCAGCTCTGAGACACCTTGAACCCCTCAGCCAGCTGCCCTGGGATCCAGCCCCACTCACGAGCAGGCTGACACCAGCTTTGGGACACCCTGGACCCTGCAGCAAGCCATGTCTGGAACTTGTCTCATACACGAGTAGGGCAAGACTAGATCTGGCACCTGTGACCCTACAGCCACCCACCCCAGCACCAAGATCCACCTGCCACTGGTCCAGCACTAGCCCCAGGAATCCCAGGACACTGTGGCAGCCATGTCATGACCAGTCCTTGCCCACAAGTAGTTGGCATCCTCTGCCCATGGCAAGGCCTGGCAATCAACCAGACAGGGGCTAGCCACACCAACCAGATCAGCCACAGTAGTCAGTCAGCCAAAATGGAAGGACCCACACAACACAAAAATGGGGCACTCCTAAAGCATGTAGCTCTGGTGACCATAGAGGAGTGCACCACAGGTACACATAGGACATCTTCTACAAAAGGACTCCTCTTCAAAGTCAGGAAATGTAACAAACCTACCAAATACTTAGAAATAAAAACAGCAAATTGGGCAAAATGAGGTGATAGAGGAATTAGTCCCAAATGAAGGACCAAGATAAAACTCCAGAAGAAGAACTAAGTGAAGTGGAGGTTAGTGATGTATCTGATAAAGAGTTCAAGTTAATTATCATAGAGATGTTCAAAGAACCTGAGAGAAGAGTTTGGATAAACAAAACAGAGGGAAATGTCAGAAGTCAGAAGTTTTTACAAAGAGATAGAAAATGTAAAGAAGAACCAAACAGAGATGAAGTATACAAAACTGAAATTAAAAATGCACTAGAAGGAATTAAAAATGCACTAGAAGGAATCAACAATAAATTGGATACTACAGAGGAACAAATCAGCAAGCTGGAAGATAGAGTAGTGAAATCACTCAAGCTGAATGGAAGAAAGGAAAAAAAAGAAATAGAACTATTTATGAGACCACTGGGACTACATCAAGTGTACTAATATTTGCATTATAGGGGTCCCAGAAGACAATAGAGAGAGAGAAAGAGAAAGAGGCAGAGAACATAGTTGAACACAGTACTGACACCTTCCCTAATTTGGGAAAGGAAACAGTAATTCAGGTCCAGGAATGACTGAAAGTTCCAAACAGGTTCAACCCAAAGTGACACACTGAGAAGCATTATAATAAAATGGCAAAAATTAAAGATGAAGAGACAATATTAAAAGCAATAAGGGAAAAGCAACAAATTACATATAAGGGAACTCCCATAGGCTCTCAGCTTACTTATCAGCAGAAACTCTGCAGGCCAGGAAAAGTGACATGATACATTTAAAGTGATGAAAGGGAAAACCTGTAAACAAGAATACTCTATACAGCAAAGCTTTCATTCAGATTTGAAGAAGAGATCAAAAGTTTTACAACAAGAAAAAGCTAAAAGACAGCATCACCACCAAGCCAGCTTCACAAGAAATGTTAAAGGGACTTTTCTAAGCAGAAAAGAAAAAGCCACAACTAGAAATATGAAAATTATGAAAGGAAAAATCTCATTAGTAAAGGGAAATATATAGTAAGATAAATCAACCACATATAAAGCTAGTAGAAAGGTTAATGGATAAAAGTAGTAAAATCATCTATATCCACAATAGTTAGGGGATATAAAAAACAAAAATGTAAAATATGATGTCAAAAACATTAAATGCGGGCATTGGAGTAAAAATGCAGAGTTGTTAAAATGGGTTTGAACTTAAAAGATTAACAACTTTTAATAGTCACGGATATATATATATATATATATATATATATATATATATATCCGTGACTATTTAAAGTCACCTATATATATATATCAATATATCAGTATATATATATATATATATATATATGTATATAAAAACTCATGGAAACCACAAGCCAAAAATCTACAATGGATGTACACACAAAAAAAGAGAAAGGAATACAAACATAACATTAAAGATCAAATCACAAGGGAAGTCATCAAATCATAAGGGAAGGGAGCAAAAAAAAAAGAAGTAAGGAACAAAAAAGAACTTTAAAAATCCCAAAACAATTGACAAAATGGCAATAAGTACACACCAATTGATAATCTCTTTAAATGTCAATAACTAAGTGCTCCAATCAAAAGGCATAGAATGGCTGCTTGGAAACCAAAACAAGATCCATATGTATGCTGCCTATAAGAGACTCACTTCAGATCTAAAGACACAGACAGACTGAAAATGAGGGGATGGAAAAAAGATATTCCATGCAAAAGAAAATGCAAAAAAACCTAGGGTAGCAATACTTATATTAGACAAAGTATGCTTCAAAACAAAGACTGTAAAAAGAGAAAAAGAACATTACATAATGATCAAGGGATCAATCCCAGAAGAAGATATAACAAAAGTAAATATATATAAACCCAACGTAGGACACCTAAATATGTAAAGCAAATATTAACAGACATAAAGGGAGAAATTGATGATAATACAATAATACTAGGGGATGACTTAAACACCCTATTTACATCAATGGACAGATTATCCAAACAGAAAATCAATAAGGAAACACTGACCTTAAACAACACCTTAGACAAGATGGATTTAACAGATGTATATATGGGACATTCAATCCAAAAGCAGCAGATTACACATTCTTTTCAAGGGCACATGGAACATTCTCCAGGATAGATCACATGCTAGGCCACAAAATAAGTCTCAGTAAATTTAGGAAGACTGAAATAATATTAAGAAACTTTTCAACCACAATGCTATGAGACTAGAAATCAAGAAAAAAAAGTACAAATAAACACAAACACGTAGAGGCTAAAGAATATGCCTATAAAAAACCAATGGGTTGCTGGAAAAATCAAAGAAGAAATCAAAAAATAAATGGAGACAAATTAAAATGGAAACACAATGATCAAAAATCTATGGGATGCAGCAGCAGCAGGTCTAAGAGGAAGTTTATAGCAATACAAGCTTACCTGAGGGAACAAGAAAAATCTCACATAAATAACCTTACCTTACACCCAAAGGACTAGGAAAGGAAGAAAAGACAAAACCTGAATTTAGTAGAAGAAAAGAAATCATAAAGATCAGAGAGGAAATAAATAAAACTGAGACTTAAAAACAGTAAAAAAAAAAAAAAAAAACAACAACAAAAACAAAAGACCAATGAAAGCAAGAGCAGGTTCTTTGAAAAGATAAACAAAATTGATAAACCTTTAGCCAGACTCATCAAGGAAAAAAGAGAGGACCCAAATCATTAAAATCAGAAATAAAACAGAAGTTATAACCAACACCAGAGAAATACAAAGGATCATAAGAGGCTACCATGAACAATTATATGCCAATAAAATGGACAATGTAGAAGAAATGAACATATTCAGAAGAAACAGAAAATATGAACAGACCAAATACCAGGAATGAAATTGAGAAAGTAATAAAACATCCCCCAAGAAACAAAAGTCCAGGAGCAGTTATCCTCACAGATGAATTCTACCAAATATTTAGAAAAGAGTTACCACCTATTCTTCTCAAGATATTCCAAAAAATTGCAGAGGAAGGGACACTTCCAAACTCATTCTGTGAGGCCAGCATCACCCTGACACCAAAACCTGAAAAGATATCACACACAAAAAGAAAATTTCAGGCCAATATGAAGATAAATGTAAAAATCCTCAATAAAGTGTTAGCAAACAAATTGAGCAATACATGAAAGGAATCATGAGCCATGATCAAGTAATATATTTATCCCAAGGATGCAAGGATGCTTCAATATCTGCAAAACAATCTATGTCATACATTATATTAAGAAACTGAAGAATAAAATTCATATAATCATCTCAATAACTGCAGAAAAGTTTTTGACAAAATTCAACATCCATTTATGATAAAAACTCTCCAGAAAGTGGGTATAGAGGGAACATTTCTCAACAAAACAAAGGCCATATATGACAACCCACATCATACTCAAAACAAAGGCCATATATGACAACCCACATCATACTCAATGGGGAGAAGCTGAAAGCATTTCCTCTAAGATCAGGAGCAAGACAAGGATGCCCACTCTCACGACTTCTCTTTAACGTAGTATTGGAAGTCCTAGTCACAGAAATCAGACTAAAAAAGGAATGCATACTGAAAAGGAAGAAGTAAAACTGTCAATATTTGAAGATGGTATGACACTATACATAAGAAATCCTAAAGACACCACCAAAAAGCTACCAGAACTCAACAATGAATTTGGTAAGGTTTCAGGTTACAAAACGAGTATACAGAAATCTGTTGCATTGCTATACACTAAAAATATAGTATCAGAATAGAAATTATGAAAACAATTCCCTTTATGGTTCCATCAAAAAAAGTAAAATGCCTAGGAATAAATCTAACTAAGTAGGTACAAGACCTGTGCTTCAAAAACTGACAAAAGTAATTGAAGATGAGACAAACAGATGGATAGACATTTCTCCAAAAAAGATATACAGATTGCCAACAAACACATGAAAGGATGCTCAACATCACTAATCATTGGATAAATGCAAATCAAAACCACAATGAGGTATCACCTCACACCAGTAAGAATGTCCATCGTCAAAAATCTACAAACAATCAATGCTGGAAAGGGTGTGGAGAAGAGGGAACCTTCTTGTACTGTTGGTGGGAATGTAAACTGATAAAGCCACTATGGAAAACAGTATGGAGGTTCTTTAACAAACTAAAAATAGAACTACCATACGACCCAGCAATCCCACTACTGGGCATATACCCTGAGAAAACCATAATTCAAAAAGAGTCATGTATCGCAATGTTCACTGCAGGACTATATACAATAACCAGGACATGGAAGCAACCTAAGTGTCCATTGACAGATGAATGGATAAAGAAGATGTGGCACATATATACAATGGAATATTACTCAGCCATAAAAAGAAACGAAATTGAGTTATTTGTAGTGAGGTGGATGGACCTAGAGTCTGTCATACAGAGTGAAGTATGTCAGAAAGAGAAAAAAAAATACCATATGATAACACATATATATGGAATCTAAAGAAAAAAAATGGTTCTGAAGAACCTAAGTGCAGGGCAGGAATAAAGACACAGACATAGAGAATGGACTTGAGGACATGGGGAGAGGGAAGTATAAGCTGGGACGAAGTGAGAGAGTGTCACGGACATACATACACTACCAAATGTAAAATAGATAGCTAGTGGGAAGCAGCCACATAGCACAGGGAGAACAGCTTCTTTCTGACCACCTAGAGGAGTGGGATAGGGAGGGTGGGAGGGAGATGCAAGAGGGAGGAGAGGGAGGAGATATGGGGACATAGAATATGTATAGCTGATTCACTTTGTTATAAAGCAGAAACTAACACACCATTGTAAAGCAATTATACTCCAATAAAGATGTTAAAAGAAAGAAAGATATAGAATGTTCATGGATTAGAAGAATTAATATTGTTAAGATGACCATATTATCCAAGGCAATCTACAGACTCAGTAAAATCCCTATCAAAATATCACTGACATTTTCCACAGAGCTAGAACAAATAATTCTAAAAGGGCAAGGAAACACAAAAGACCCCAAATAGCCAAAACTATCTTGAGAAAGAAGAACAAAGCCAGAGGTATCACACTCCCTGATTTCAAACTATGCTACAAATCTACAGTAATCAAAACAGTATGGTACTGGCACAAACCCACACACATAGATTAATGGAACAGAATAGAGAGCCCAGAAATGAACACACACTTTTATGGGCAAATAATCTTGTCTACAACAAAATATGCAAAAGTATACAGTGGGGAAAATACAGCTTCTTCAATAAATGGTGTTGGAAAAACTGAACAGTTACATGCAAAAGTATTAAACCAGACTACTCTCTCACACCATGCAAAAAATAAATTTAAAGTGGATTAAAAACTTAAATGTAAGACCGGAAACCATGAGACTTCTGGAGGAAAACACAGGCAGTGTACTCTTTGACATTAGTCTTAATAATTATCTCTCCTCAGGTAAGGGAAACAAAAGCAAATATAAACAAATGGGACTACATCAAACTAAAAATCTTTTGCACTGTGAAGAAAGTTATCACAAAATCAAAAGTCCATCTACTAACTGGGAGAAAATATTTGCAAATGATGTATCTGATAGCAGGTTAAGTATACAAAATATACAAAGAACTCATAAAGCTCAACATAAAACTCAAAAAAAAACCCCAAATAACCAGATTGAAAAATAGGCAGAAACTCTGAATAGACATTTTTCCAAAGACGGCATGCACATGAAAAAAATGTTCAATATCACTAATCATCAGGGAAATGTAAATCAAAACTGTAATGAGATATCACCTCACACCTTTCAGAGTGGCTATTGTCAAAAAAAGTCCACAAATAACAAATGTTGGCAAGGATGTGGAGAAGAGGGAACTCTAGTACACCATTAGTGGAAATGTAAATTGGTGCAGCCACTATGGAAAACAGCATGCAGTTTCTTCAAGAAACTAAAAATAAAACTACCAAATGATCCAACAATTTCACTTCTGGGATTATGTCTGAAGAAAATGAAAACACTAATTCAAAAAGGTACATTCAATATTCATAGAAGCATTATTTACAATAGCCAAGATATGGAAGTAAACTAAGTGTCCATCAACAGATGAATGGATAAAGAAGAATGTGAGATATATATATATATATATATATACACACACACATATGTATGTATACAATGGAGTATGAGCCAGTCATGAAAAAGAATGAAATATTGCCATTTGCAACAACATGGATGGACCTGGAGTGAAATAAGTCAGAAAGAGAAAGACAAATACTAAATATTATCACTTGTATGTGGAATATAAAAAATTAAACATGGGATATATGTTTATGTATAGCTGATTCACTTTGTTATACAGCAGAAACTAACACACCATTTAAAAGCAATTATACTCCAATAAAGATGTTTAAAAAAAATTAAACCATAGATTGTTCTTTCCATTTTTGTCATTTAGAAAACAGTATTAAGCCCAAAATATCCTTCTATGGGACTTTGTTGTGATAGCTGCCTTAAATTCTTTTAGGAGCAACCTAGAATGGAAAGATGTTAACTACTCTGCAAATTAAAATATAAACATAAACTTTGTTTACATATTTATAATATTTTATTGTAAAAGCACTCATTTTTAGTAGCCACTTCTTTGTGGCAATGCTACTGCTTCTTTTTGCATCATAATTTATTTGGTGGGCTTTGAGAGGAGCTTCACTGAAGATGGCAGGTGGAAAAGTGAATTCTAATGTAAAGTACTACCCCCTTATAATTTAGGTCTTATCTTCCTAACATTCAAAGCTAAAACAAGGCTTTATAGTCTTAAATTCAATCACATTCTTCTATCAGGAAATATCAAAAAGTATTACTTCAGCAAATGTCTGTGAAAATATTTTGAGCAAGCTGCCATAAGGATACACAAGGATACCAGGATGTTTGTGCAGGGGCTCACACCACAACTTACTCCTTCTTGCCTTTGCATAATAATATATATAACAGCAACAATAATAGCAGCAGCACTTACATAATGTTTATCCTGCTGTTAGATAGAGATGTGTGTGTGTATACACAGACATATTAAAAATACTAGGGGGCTTCCCTGGTGGAAGTGGTTGAGAGTCCGCCTGCCGATGCAGTGGACCCGGGTTCGTGCCCCAGTCTGGGAAGATCCCACATGCCGCGGAGCGGCTGGGCCTATGAGCCATGGCCGCTGAGCCTGCGCGTCCGGAGCCTGTGCTCCGCAACGGGGAGCCCACAGCAGTGAGGGGCCCGCATACCGCAAAATAAATAAATAAAATAAAAAAATAAAAATACTACATACGTAGTACATGTACGTTTGTGTGTGTATATATGCACATATGTATGTATGCATATGTGTATATATACACAATCCTCACAGTGAGGCTTGTGATATTATTATGCCCATTTAAAAATAAGAAAAGTGAGACCAGAGATGTTAAGTAATTTGACCAAAATCAGCGGGCTCCAGAGCTTGTACTCTTCACTGCTATGCCATGAACATAGTGTCCACTCAGGTTAGTCCCTAGGGAAGGAGATACCAGCTACCTTGCTCTTATACTTCTTTTTGATTAATAATTTATCCCTTGCTGTGTTCATGGCTATGATTTCCCTGGCTCCTGCCACTGCCCCAGAAGTAAGTTTAGAATTGTTTCTTGGTGCTTTCCTTTTTCTAAAAGAAAAATCAGCTACATTATGTGGTGTTAAAAATGGCTCAGCAGGATCTGTTCTTTTGAATATCAAAGGCCGGTGTAGGCAACAACATAAAAAAAATAAACATAAAAATGAACCCACTGGGATACATGGATCTATGGAAATTAATAACTTAGAAAGAACTCATGTGAATCTATCTATATACATAAATATAAATATATATATATTTAAATGTGGTGATTAGCCAGTGACACTGTGTTCTTCCTTCAGGGTAAAAGAAAAGCTCTGAGACACCAAAGCATTCCTGCTCTGTCTAGAGTTTAATATATTGCCCTCATGGTTTTCCCCTCAAGGCTTATTAGAAGAAGATAACCAGTGGATGACCCAGATAAACAGACTCCAGAAATTAATTGATAGACTGGAAAAGAAGGTGAGTGCTTCCTTTTCTTTCTTCTCCCTCTTAGTTTTCAGTAGATTATGACTCATTATTCCTTATTCCCCCAATATTCATGTCTGCCTGGATAGACTAGCAACCAGGATCTCCGTTATACTGCTTGATAGTTATTTGGGATTTTTGTTAAAGCAAATATAATGTTAATTCTCATTCCCCCCATGCCAATCCCTAATTATAGTTAAAATAGTATATAGGGTTTAAAGTTAAATAAATCTACTGCATTGTCTGACTTTTAGGTTATCAATCATGTAAGGTAGCAGTGTGCTTGAATGATGCAAATGGCAGCTCTTGGGAATGACCTGGTTGATGCCTTGGGAATGTTTCAAAGTGATTCAGGGAAATGGCTGTGTGGTACACTAAAAGATGATATTGTACACTCAACTTCTAGAAATTAGCATCTTAACTGATGATTTTTAGCATGAAAACTACCAAGTTAGCAAGCAAGTTAAGATATGATGAAGAGTTCTTCAGAACTATATTTTATGTTTCCAGTTATTGTATTTTTATTGACTAATTCAATTAGCACCAAGTAGTCCTGATATTATAATTATATTCCTCTTAAGCAGCTTTAATGGAAGAGGCTGCTTTTGTTAATCAGTAAGAATATGTGTTTTCTGTGCATGCCAAGCACGAAGGAAGGAACCTTTATGCTTGCGAGAGAGTTTCTGACTTTGAAGAACCCAGAGTCTACCCGTAAAAATATTCTATATTCATTAAATGAGTTAACAGATTTTTAAAAGTATGCAGTTGCACAAAACCAAGCTCATTGTTAATGCTCAGTAAATACTTAATGACTGACTGAGACATGCCAAAGGAATGGAGCATATACTAAAATTTACAGTTGCTAACCTGACGGAATGATCACTGCAAGCTGGGAAGGACCGCTTGTGTCAGGAAGGGCTTAAGGGGCCTTTAGAAATGATGACAATTAGGAATTTTGAGTGCAAGTAACAGAAATTACCTCTTTAATAAAAAAGAAATCTCTAGAAGGAAATGGGAGTGTTCACGAATCAACAGACAGTCTAGAGATCTAGACTTAGGAAGTCAATAGACAAGATAAGTCTAGAGATGTAGGTAAGCAAGAAATACTCACCAGTCTCTCAGGTTGTCTCCACTGTAATAGATGAGTTTCAACAATTTCCAGTCTATGGACATTCTGCTCAAGATTCCACTTTCCAGGAGGGAGAGTCTGGTTTGTCTTGTTATGGTTGCATGCAGGTCTCTTAGATAAGGAAGGAGAGAAAACCTTGGTTAACAGTCAAGTATTAAAATGAGATGAGATCATTCACTGAAGGAAATTGTATTGTCACTAAAATCAGAATAAATGTTAGTCAGCTAACAAACTAATAAGTATTTGCTATGGGAAAATAACTTTTTAGTAAACAGAGAGCAGTTGGAGAGGGCATTCAGGTAAGGTGATGGCATGAGCAAAGATTAAGTAGACCAACCTGGTTAGAGTCTTCCATTTAGGGACATAGTAACAAATAAAATTATATGAAAGGATGGGGCTGAATTATGGATGGCCTTAAATAACAGACTAAGGAATTTGGACTTGATCTTGGAGACAACAGGAGGCATTTATTATTTTTCAACAGATAAGTGACATAATAAAAAAGATCCTTTAGATAGAAAATTGGACAGCAAGAATATGAAATGGATTCAAACAAGAAGATTCAAAGTCAGAGCTACCAAAGCCAGCTATAACAGTGACATTAAAGGGCAGGCTGTATACCTGAGCCCACTGGGATCAAGTATAGTAAAAGATGGGCCTGGACTAAGTGACTAAAAAGAAAATGGCAGATTTGAAAGACTTGAGGTGAAATTAACAGGACCGTTGAATGGGTATGATGGGTAAAAGGGTAGTTTCAAATAGGAGTCTGAGGATTTGAGCCCAAGTGTCTGAGACAATTATACCACTAACAGACAAGGGAGAGACAGTGAGAGATAATTGGTGAGGTGAGGTGAGGAGGTGAACTGGTTTATTAAATTTCAAGATATAATAGGACATCTAAGTAGAAATATCCAGTTAGATTAGTATTTAAGAAACCAGGACAACAGATTGAGATCTTGAGAGCCATCTCCCAGAGGTGAAACCTCATGTCCTAAGGATGGGTAAGGTCTCTGAAATGGAGATTCTATACAAAGAAGAACCACGTCTAGAGGAAACAACTTTGGAGAGTTCCAGTCCCTCTGCCACCACATCACTGTTCACTAAATTTAAATTGACCACTTATGGGGACAAATAACATAAACTAAGAGTTTGCTGCAAGTCAACTTTCCTCCTTTCTAATTTCATTAATTGATGTGTGAATTGAGATTAAAATGCTTGATAATAAAAATAGTGGCCATACAAATTAGTTTTCCAATGGTGGAAGTCTTGGAAATGCAGGACCCTATTTAAAAAACAAACCTTGTTAAAACATAAAGATTCAGTTGTTAAATAAGTTTGGATTCATTTAAAGAATACAAGTACCTCTTTTTAAAATGGTTTGGAAGTCCTTGGCAAAGCTGTCTTTCTTCTGGTGTCATAAATGTATGTCATTCTTTTTAAAGGGGTAGCTCAAACTCAGGTCATGGCTTTTTTTCCAACTTAAAATCAAAGTATTGTCATGTCTCCTTCTTTTCTAGGCTTTTTTCTCCCTTCATTCCTATGAAAGCATTTCATTATGAGAACAGTGGCTGAGAGGTTTGCTGAAAGTACAATGTGATGGTCTTAAACATGGGGCTCCAGCTGTGTGGGGCTCAGCATGATCTGTCTTAATGAAAGGAGAAGCAGTGCAAGTTGGATTTTTTTCTACAACTTGTTCTGTACTATGCTGAATTAGGTTTTTAGAGGAAAAACATCCAATTGACAAACAGAAGCTAAGTGCATATTATATTTTACTGATGGCTGTTTTGTCTTCTCAGTTGTTAGCACTAGGTTTGATCTCCACATTAAAAAGGAATGTACTTAGAGTGGAAGCCATACTGTCTTTTCTCACCACTAAGTATCTATGATAAATCTTTCCTGCACTGTAAACCAAGCCCAATACCATTTATGTGGGGGAAAAATAACCTTTGAAATTTCTACAAGTCTCTTCAGACATTCCTTTTTTCCACTTCAGCCTCTCTGAGTATTTATGGGATATATTGAGATTATATCTCATGTTTTGCTTGAACTCTGCAGAAACCAGTGTTCAATGCTTAAACAAAACAACAACAAAGTCCGTTTAATCTTCATGAAGTCTTAAGTATACCATCAGATCACAGTATATCCATATTTAAAGGGATATAATTAAGGATGTCACACTCATACAACTTGCTTTAAGTTTTTTACCTTAGATTAAAGAAAGTAGAACTGAAAAGTGTGCCTGCGTTGTTATTAGGGAAACAGCAGTCAAAGAGATCACTATTGTTACAGTTTCTATATGCAGAGTACTTTTAAAGATTCAATTCACATCTATATGCATTATATGTTTGTCTTCACAGAAGAGCTAGGATTTAAATGGGCATTCATTCAGCCACTTGTTTATTCAACTAACATTTATTGAGTACCCACTTTATGCAAGGTACTATTCTGACAGTGAGAATATAGCAGTGATCAAAACAGGTAAGGTCCTTGGTCTCTGGAGAGACAGACAAACCCCAAGTAAACAAATTCATGAAATGAAGTAATTTCGGATAGTGTAAAGTACTATGAAGAAAATGTAGGACAATGTGATGAAGATGGAGGGTTGGATACTTAAAGTGAGTAGTCTGAGAAGGTCACTTTAAGGATGTGATATTTAAGTTGAAGTTAGAAAAATAAGGAAGAGCCAACTAGAGGAAAACCTAGGGGTAGAGAATATAAGGCAGTGGAAATAGTAAAAGTGAATTGCAGAGAAGTTAAATAACTTGCATAAAGTTCACCCACAAAAGAACTGCATAGCTAGAGCTATGTAGCTCTGTTATTAACAGGCTTATACTATTTCAGGCAGTCTGGATTTCTATAACTTTCTATTTATTTCTTATCTATTTGAAGGAATTATTGTGCATAATCCTCACTTGTTTTCCAGTTTTGAGAAATAATTGACATACATCACTATTTAAATTTAAAGCATACAGCATGATGGCTTTATTTACATATAAGGTGAAATAATTACCACAATACGTTCGTTAACATCCATCTTCTCATACAGGTACAATAAAAAGGAAAGGAAGAAAAACAGAAGGGAAAAATATTTATCTTCTTAGGATTTACTCTTTTAACTTTCCTACATGCCATACAGCAGTGTTAATTATAGTCATCATGTTGTAACATTACATCGTTAATACTTATTTATCTTATAACTGGAAGAAGTTTGTACCTTTTTTTTTTTTTTTTTTTTTTTAGTTTGTACCTTTTGACTATCTTCATCCTATTCCCCTCCTCCCACTCTCTCCCTCTGGTAACCAAAAATCTGCTCTCTTTTTCTATGAGTTTGGGGTTTTTGTTTTTATTTTTTTTAGATTCCACATATAAATTATATCATACAGTACAGTATTTGTCTTTCTCTGTCTTATTTCTCTTAGCATAATATCTTCAAGGCTCATCCCTGTGGTCACAAATGGTAGGATTTCCTTGTTTTTTGTGGCTGAATAATATTCCATTATATATGTATGTATATATATATATATATATATATATATATCTCACATGTTCTTTATCCATTCACCCATCGATGGACAATTAGGTTGTTTCCATGTCTTGGCTTCTATAAATAATGCTGGTATGAACATAGGGGTGCAGATATCTTTTCGACGTAGTGTTTTCATTACCTTTGAATATACTTCAGAAATGGAATTGCTAGATCATATGGTAGCTCAGTATTTAATTTTTTGAGGAACGTGAGAAAGCCATACTGCTTTCCATAGTGGATGCACCAATTTACAATCTACCAACAATGCACAAGCATTCCCTTTTTCCACATTCTTGCCATCACGTTATCTCTTGTTTTTTTTGTGATGGTCATTCTAATAGACATGAGTGATATCTCAGTGTGGTTTTACTTTGCTTTTCCTTAATGAGTAGTGATGTTGATCATCTTTTCATGTACATGTTGACCTTTCATATATCTTCTTTGGAGAAATGTCTATTCAGGTCCTTTGCTCATTTTTTTTTTTTTTTTTGCTATTGAATTATATGAGTTATTTATGTATTTTGAATGTTAACCCTTATCAGATATATGGTTTTCAAATATTTTGTTCCCATTCTAAAGTTTGTCTTTTCACTTTATTGATTTATTTTCCTTGTTGTTGTTGTTTACTGTGCAGAAGCTTTTTAGTTTGATGTATCCCACTTGTTTATTTTTTATTTATTTGTTTGTGCTTCAGGTGACATATCCAAAAATCATTACCAAGAATCATGTCAGGGAGCTTTATTACTATGTTTTCTTCTAGGAGTTTCATGGTTTCAGGTCTTACATTTAAATCCTTAGTCCATTTTGAGTTAATTTTGTGAGTGGTGTAAGATATGGGTCCAATTTCATTCTTTTACATGTGAATATCCAATTATCCCAGAGTCATTTATTAAAAAGACTTTCTTTTCTCCACTGAGTATTCTTCCCTATTAAATATTAGTGGATTGTATATGCTTGGTTTTATTTCTGGGCTCTCAATTCTATTCCATCGGTCTTTTGTGTGTTATTATGCTAGTAGCATACTGTTTGACGGCTTTAGCTTTATAGTATAACTTGAAATCAGGAAGTATGATCTCTCCTGCTCTTTTCTTCTTTCTCAGCATTTCTTTGGCTATTCAGCGTTTTTTGTGGTTCATATAACTTTTAGGAGTGTTTTTTCTACCTCTGTAAAAGATGCCATTGGAATATGGATAGGGATTTTATTGAATCTATAGATGGCTTTTGGTAGTATTGATGTTTTAACAATATTAATTCTTCCAGTTCATGAATACAGAATACCCTTCTACTTATTTGTATTTTCTTTGATTTCTTTCATCAATGTCTTTCAGTCTTCACAGTAGAGAAATTTCACTTGCTTAGTTAAATGTATTCCTAAGTATTTTTTTATGCTGTTGTAAATAGGATTCATTTCTTTATTTTTTTTCAGAAAATTCACTGTAGGCATATAGAAATGCTACTGATTTTTGTATGTTAATTTCATATCTTGAAACTTTATTGAATTCCTTGACTAGATCTGACAGTTTTTTTTGTTACATCTTTAAGATTTTTGTTTATAAAACCAAGCCATCTGCAAATAGACATGGTTTTACTTCTTCATTTACTTTTATTTCTCTTTCTTGCCTGATTTCTCTAGGTAGGATTTCTAGTACTATTTTGAACAGGAGTGGTGAGAATAGACACACTTGTCTTATTCCTGATCCTTAGAGGAAAAGGTTTCACCCTTTCACCATTAGTATGATGTTGAGGAAGCTGTGGGCTTGTCATATATGACTTTTATTATGTTGAGATATGTTCCTTTTATGACTTTTTGTTAAGGGCTTTTATTATGAATTTATGTTAAATTTTATCAAATGATTTTTCTGTGTCTATTGAGATGATTGTATGATTTTTTTCTTTCTGTTAAGATGATGTATCACACTGATTTATTTGCATATGTTGAACCATCCTTGCATCCCAGGGATAAATCCCACTTGATCATGATAAATGATTCTTTTAATGTGCTACTGAATTTGGTTTGCTAGTATTTTATTGAAATTTTTGCATCTATAATTATCAGGGGTATTGACCTATAGCTGTCATTTCTACTAATGTCCTTTTCTGGTTTTAGTCTCACGATAATGCTGGCCTCATAAAATAAATTTGGGAGTACTCTCTCCTCTTCTATTTCTGGAAAAATTTGAGAAGCATTGGTGTTAATTCTTTAAATGTTTGGTAAAATTCACGAGTGAAGCCATCTGGTCCTGGACTTTTGTTTGTTGGGAGGTTTTTGATTACGGATTCAATCCCTTTACTAGTAAATGGTCTATTCAGATTTTATATTTCTTCCTAATTAAGTCTTGGTAAATGATATGTTTCTAAGAATTTTTCCATTTATTCTAGGTTGCCCAGTTTGTTAGCATATGGTTGGCTGTTATGATCCTTTGAATTCTGTGGTATCAGTTATAATGTCTGCTTTTTAAATTATAATTTTGTTGATTTGTGTCCTTTCTCTTTTTCCCTTGGTTAGTCTAGCTAAGGGTTTGTCAATTTTTCTTATCTTTTCAAAGAACCAACTCTTAGTTTGGATAATCTTTCCAATTGTTTTTCTGTTCTCTATTTCATTTATTTCTGTTCTAATCTTTATTATTTTCTTTCTTCTGTTAACTTTGTGCTCTGATCTTCTTTTTCTAGTTTTTGAAGCTGTAGAGTGAGGTTGTTTATTTGGGATCTTTCTTACTTCTTAAGTAGGTGTTTATTGCTATGAACCTCCCTCTTAGAACTGCTTTTGCTGCATCCCACAGGTTCTGGTGTGTTGCATTTTCACTTTTGTTTGTCTCAAAAATTTTATTTCCTCTTTAACTTCTTCTTTGATCCATTGGTTGTTTAAGACAGTGTTGTTTAATTTCCTTGTTTTCATGAATTTTTCAGTTTTCTTCTTCTTATTGATTCCTACTTTCATGCCATTGTGGTCACAAAAGATACTTGGTATGATTTTTTTTTTTTTTTTTTTTTTGTGGTATGCAGTTCTCTCACTGTTGTGGCCTCTCCCATTGCAGAGCACAGGCTCCGGATGCACATGCTCAGCGGCCATGGTTCATGGGCCCAGCTGCTCTGTGGCATGTGGGATCTTCCTGGACCGGGGCACGAACCCATGTTCCCTGCATCGGCAGGTGGACTCTCAACCACTGCGCCACCAGGGAAGCCCACTTGATATGATTTTAATCTTCTTTAATTGCTAAGACTTGATTTGTGGCCTAACATATGGTCCATTCTAGAATTTTGTTGTACACCTGAGAAAAATATATATTCTGCTATTGAGAGATAGAATATGAATATTAGGATCATTTAGTCTTTAATGTTGTTTGAATCTGTTGTTTTCTTACTGATTCTCTGTCTGCATGAAATGTCCATTGACAGATGAATGGATAAAGAAGATGTGGTACATATATACAATGGAATATTACTCAGCCATAAAAAAGGAACAAAATTGGGTCATTTGTAGAGATGTGGATGGAACTAGAGTCTGTCATACAGAGTGAAACAAGTCAGAAAGAGAAAAACAAACACTGTATATAAACACATATATGTGGAATCTAGAAAAATGATACAGATGAACCTATGTGCAGGGCAGAAATAGAGACACAGACATAGAGAACGGATGTGTGGGCATGGGGTGGGGGAAGGGGAGAGTGGGATGAATTAGGAGATTAGGATTGACATATATACACTACCATGTGTAAAATAGCTAGTGGGAACCAGCTGTATAGCACAGGGAGCTCAGCTCTTTGCTCTGTGGTGACCTAGATAGGTGGGACTGGGAGTGGAGGAGTGGGAGGGAGGTTCAAGAGAGAAGGCATGTATGAATACATATAGTTGATTCACCTCATTGTACAGCAGAAACTAATACAACATTGTATAGCAATTATACTCCAATAAAATAAATAAATAATTAAAATAAAAGTAGGGTAATAAAGCCCCCAACTAGTATTGTATTACTGTCTATTTCTCTTTTTAGCTCTGTCAGTTGGCTTTATATATTTAGGTACTCCAATGTTGGGTGCATAAATATTTACAGTTCTTATATCTTCTTGATATATTGATCTTTTTGTCATTATATAATGACACCCTTTGTCTTTATTCACCATTTTTCGTTTAAAGTCAATTTTGTCTAAGTATAGCTACCTCTGCTTTCTGTTGTTATTATTTGCTTGAAATGTCTCTTTCCATCCCTTAACTCTCAGTCTATATGTGCTTTTAAGGCTAAAGTAAGACTCCTGTAGGCAGCATATTATTAGATCTTGTTTTTTTTTTAATCCATTCAGCCATTCAATGTCTTTTCTTTTTTATCAGATTATAATCGCTTTACAGTGTTGTGTTAGTTTCTGCTGTACAATGAAGTGAGTCAGCTATATGTATACACATATCCCCTCCCCCATGGACCTGCCTCTCACCACCCCATCCCACCCATCTAGGTCATCATAGAGCAAAAACCTGAGCTCCCTGTGCTATAAAGCAGGTTCCCACTAGCTATCTATTTTACACATGGTAGAGTATATTTGTCAATCCTAATCTCCTAATTCATCCCACCTTCCCCTTTCCCCCCTTGGTGTCCATACATTTGTTCTCTACATCTGTGTCCCTATTTCTGCCTTGCAAACCAGTTTATCTATACCATTTTTCTAGAATCCACATATATGCATTAATATATGATATTTGTTTTTCCCTTTCTGACTTACTTCACTCTTTATGACAGATTCTAGATCCATCCATATCTCTACAAATGACCCAATTTCATTCCTTTTTATGGCTGAGTAATATGCCATTGTATATATGTACCACATCTTCTTTATCAATTCATCTGTTCTCCAAAGTGGCTGTATCCATTTACATTCCCACCAACAGTGCAAGAGGGTTCCCTTTTCTCCACACCATCTCCAACATTTATTGTTTGTAGATTTATTGATGATGGCCATTCTAACCAGTGAGAGGTGATACTTCACTATAATACTGATTTGCAGTTCTCTAATAATTAATGAGGTTGAGCATCTTTTCATGTGCCTCTTGGCCAACTGTATGTCTTCTTTGGCTAAATGTCTATTTAGGTCTTCTGCCCATTTTTTGATTGGGTTGTTTGGTTTTTTTATATCGAGCTCCATGAGCTGTTTGTATATTTTGGAGATTAATCCTTTGTCTGTTTTTTCATTTGCAAATATTTTCTCCCATTCTGAGGGTTGTCTTTTTGTCTTGTTTATTGTCTTTGCTGTGCAAAAGTTTTTAAGTTCAGTTAGGTCCCATTTGTTTATTTTTGTTTTTATTTTCATTACTCTAGGAGGTGGGTCAAAAAAGATCTTGCTGTGGTTTAAGTCAGAGTGTTTTTCCTATGTTTTCCTCTAAGAGTTTTATAGTGTCTGGTCTTATATTTAGGTCTTTCATCCATTATGAGTTTATTTTTGTGTATGGTATAAAGGACTGTTCTAACTTCATTCTTTTACATGTAGCTGTCCAGTTTTCCCACCCCCCACTTATTGAAGAGATTTTCTTTTCTCCATTGTATATTCTTGCCTCCTTTGTCACAGATTAGGTGACCATAGGTGCATTGATTTATCTCTGGGCTTTCTATCCTGTAGAAATGTATCTATATTTGAATTCATCTATATTTGAATGTCTGTGCCAGCACCATACTGTCTTGATTACTGTAGCTTTGTAGTATAGTCTGAAGTCAGGGAGCTGATTCCTCCAGCCCCGTTTTTTGTTCTCAAGATTGGTTTGGCTATTCAGGGTCTTTTGTGTTTCCATACAGGTTGTAAAATTTTACGTGCTATTCTGTGAAGAATGCCATTGGCAATTTGATAGGGATTGCATTGAATCTGTACATTGCTTTGGATAGTACAGTTACTTTCACAATATTGATCCTTCCAATCCAAGAACATGGTAAATTTCTCCATCTGTTTGTCTCCTTTTTGATTTCTTGCAACAGTGTTTCATAGTTTTCTGACAAGTCTTTTGCCTCCTCGGGTAGGTTTATTCCTAGATATTTTATCCTTTTTGTTGCAATGGTAAGTGGGAGTGTTTCCTTAATTTCTCTTTCTGATTTTTCATTGTTAGTGTATGGGAATGCAAGAGATTTCTGTGCATCAATTTTGTATCCTGCACTTTACCAAATTCATTGATTAACTCTAATAGTTTTCTTGTGGCATCTTTAAGATTTTCTATGTAGAGTATCATGTTATCTGCAAACAGTGACAGTTTTACTTCTTCTTTTCCAATTAATATTACTTTTATTTCTTTTTCTTCTCTGATTGCCATGCTAGGACTTCCAAAACTATGTTGAATAAGAGTGGTGAGAGTGGACATCCTTGTTTTGTTCCTGATCTTAGATGAAATGATTTCAATTTTTCACCATTGAGAAAAATGTTGGTTGTTGGTTTGTCATTTATGGCCTTTATTATGTTGAGGTAGGTTCCCTCTATGCCCACTTTCTGGACAGTTTTTATCATAAATGAGTATTGAATATTTTCAAAAGCTTTTTCTACATCTATTGAAATGATCATATGGTTTTCATTCTTTAATTTGTTAATATGGTGTATCACATTGATTTGTGTACATTGAAGAATCCTTGCATTCCTGGGATAAATCCCACTTGATCATGGTGTATGATCCTTTAATATGTTGATGGATTCTGTTTGCTAGTATTTTGTTCAGGATTTTTGTGTCTATGTTCATCAGTGATATTGGTCTGTAAATTTTGTGTGTGTGATCTCTTTGTCTGGTTTTGGTATCAGGGTGATGGTGGCCTCGTAGAACAAGTTTGCGCATTCTCCTCCCTCTGCAATATTTTGGAAGAGTTTAGGAATGATAGTTGATCACTCTTCTCTCAATGTTTGATAGAATTCGCCTATGTAGCCATCTGGTCCTGGACTTTTTTTTTTTTTTTTTGCGGTACGGGGGCCTCGCACTGCTGTGGCCTCTCCTGTTGCGGAGCACAGGCTCCGGACGCACAGGCTCAGCGGCCATGGCTCACGGGCCCAGCCACTCCGCGTCATGTGGGACCCTCCCGGACCGGGGCACGAAACCGTGTCCCCTGCATCGGCAGGCGGACTCTCAACCACTGCGCCACCAGGGAAGCCCTGGTCCTGGACTTTTGTTTGTTGACAAGTTTTAAAGTACAGTTTCAGCTTCATTACTTGTGATTCACTTTGTTTATATTTTCTAATTCTTCCTTGTTCAGGCTTGGAAAGTTGTACCTTTCCAAGAATTTGTCCATTTCTTCCAGGTTGTCCATTTTATTGGCATAGAGTTGCTTGTAGTAATCTCTTATGATGCTTTGTATTTCTGCAGTGTCTCTTGTAATTTCTCCTTTTTCATTTCTAATTTTATTGATTTGAGTCCTCTCCCTTTTTGTCTCTTTGAGTCAGGCTATAGGTTTATCAATTTCATTTTCTCAAAGAAGTAACTTTTAGTTTTATTGATCTTTGCTATTGTTTTCTTCATTTCTATTTCATTTATTCCTGCTCTGATCTTTATGATTTTTTCCGTCTACTAACATTGAGTTTTGTTTGTTCTTCTTTCTTTAATGGATTTAGGTGTAAGGTTAGATTGTTTATTTGAGATTTTTCTTGTTTCTTGAAGTAGGACTGTATTGCTATAAACTTCCCTCTTAGAACTGCTTTTGCTGTATTCCATAGCTTTTGGGTCATTGTGTTTTCATTGTCATTTGTTTCTGTTTATTTTTTAATTTCCTCTTTGATTTCTTCAGTGATTTCTTGGTTATTTAGCAGCACACTGTTTAGCCTCTGTGTGTTTGTGTTTTTTGGTTGTTGTTGTTTTTTTTCCTGTAATTGATTTCTAATCTCATAGCATTGTGGTCAAAAAAGATGCTTGATATGATTTCAATTTTCTTAAAATTTCCAAGGTTTGATATGTGATATATCCTGGAGAATAGTGTGCACTTGAGAAGAAAGTGTATTCTGCCACTTTCAGGTGGAATGTTCTATAAATATCAATTAAATCTATCTGGTCTACTGTGTCATTTAAACTCTGTGTTTCCTTACTTATTTTCTGTCTGGAAGATCTGTCCATTGGTGTAACTGTGGTATTAAAGTCCCCCACTATTATTGTGTTACTGTTGATTTCCCCTTTTATGGCTGTTAGCCTTTGCCTTATATATTGAGGTGCTCCTATGTTAGGTGCATAAATGTTTATAATTTTTATATCTTCTTCTTGAATTGATCCCTTATCTAGTGTCCTTCCTTATCTCTAGTAACAGTTTTTGTTTTAAAATCTATTTTATCTGACATGAGTATTGCTATTCCAGCCTTCTTTTGATTTCCATTTGCATGGAATATCTTTTTCCATCCCTTCACTTTCAGTGTGTATGTGTCCCTAGGTCTAAAGTGGGTCCCTTGTAGACAGCACGAGTCTTGTTTTTGTATCCATTCAGCTAGTCTGTGTCTTTAGGTTGGAGCATTTAATCCATTTACATTTAAGGTAATTATCGATATGTATGCTCCTATTACCAATTTCTTAATTGTTTGGATTTGATTTTGTATGTCTTTTCCTTCTCTTGTGTTTCCTGCCTGGAGAAGTTCCTTTAGCATTTGTTGTAACGCTGGTTTGGTTGTGCTAAATTCTCTTAGCTTTTGCTTGTTTGTAAAGCTTTTGATTTCTCCTTTGAATCTGAATAAGATCCTCACTGGGTAGAGTAATTTTTGTTGTACATTTTTCCCTTTCATAACTTTAAATATATCCTGCCACTCCCTTCTGGCCTGTAGCGTTTCTCCTGAAAAATCTGCTGATAACCTTATGGGGATTCCCTTGTATGTTATTTGTTGCATTTCCCTTGCTGCTTTCAATATTTTTTTCTTTGCATTGAATTTTTGTTAGTTTAATTAATATGTGTCTTGGTATGTTTCTCTTAATGTTTATACTGTTTGGGACTCTCTGCACTTCCTGCACTTGGGTGGCTATTTCCTTTCCATGTTAGGGAAACTTTTTACTTATAATCTCTTCAAATATTTTCCCATATCCTTTCTCTTTCTCTTCTTCTTTAAGGACTCCTATAATTCGAATGTTGGTGCATTTAATGTTGTCCCAGAAGTCTCTGAGACTGTCGTCAATTCTCTTCATTCGTTTTTCTTTATTCTGCTCCTCGGCAGTTATTTCCACCATTCTGTCTTCCATCTCACTTATTCATTCTTTTGCCTCAATTATTCTGCTATCGATTCCTTCTAGTGTATTTTTTTTTTTTTTTTACCGGTACGTGGGCCTCTCACTGTTGTGACCTCTTCCATTGCGGAGCACAGGCTCCGGATGTGTAGGCTCAGCGGCCATGGCTCACGGGCCCAGCCGCTTCATGGCATGTGGGATCTTCCTGAACCGGGAACAAACCCGTGTCCCCTTCATCGGCAGGTGGACTCTCAACCACTGCGCCACCAGGGAAGCCCCCTTCTAGTGTATTTTTCATTTCAGTTATTATGTTGTTCATCACTGTTTGCTTGCTTTTTAGTTCTTCTCTGTCTTTGTTCTACATTTCTTGTATTTTCTTGATCCATGCCTCCATTATATTTCTGAGATTTTAGATCATCTTTACTGTCATTACTATGAATTCTTTTTCAGGTAGGTTGTCTATTTCCTATTCATTCGTCTTCTAGGTTTTTCCCTTGCTCCTTCATCTGTAACATAACTTTTGTCATCTCATTTTTTTTGATGGGTGGGGCTATGTTCCTGTCGTACAGGTTGCTTTCCCTGGTGCTTTCCACACTGGAGTTTGCAGGCAGTTGCGCAGAGCCAGGTCTTGGTGCCGAGATGAGGATCTCCAAGAGACTTCACTCAGATTAATGTTCCCTGGGGTCTGAGGTTCTCTTTCAGTTTAGCGGTTTGGACTCAGTGGTCCTACCACAGGAGCTCAGGCCTGAACCCTGGCCTGTGAACCAAGATCCTGTAAGACAAGCAGTGCATCAAAAAAAGAAAAAAAAAGGAGCAGAACAATAACAAAGAATAAAAAATAAAGTAAAAATAGAAAAATATATTAGAAAAAATATAAATGAAAAAACACTACCAAGGGGGGCGGGGCTTAGGCAGGGGTGGGGCTTAGGCAGGGTGGGGTTTAGGTGGGAGTGGAGGCTAGTCTCAGAATCCACACAGCTGAAAAGGTCTTGGGGTTTTGGGGGACAGGGTTTAGGCTCAGCGTGGTCCATTCTATCTCTTTTCATTGGAGAATTTAATTCACTTAT
The DNA here is from genome assembly GCF_008692025.1 of Phocoena sinus. NCBI lineage: Eukaryota > Metazoa > Chordata > Mammalia > Artiodactyla > Phocoenidae > Phocoena > Phocoena sinus. The sequence goes on from NC_045779.1 coordinate 34,450,025, forward strand.
GTTTAAAATAGTTATTGATAGGTAAGGACTTACTATTGCCATTTTGTTAATTGTTTTCTGGTTGTTTTGTAGATTACTGTGCCTTGTTTCTCATGCTGTTGTCTTTGTGTGTGTGTGTTTGATGTCTTTTGGTATCAGTATGCTTTGACTTCTTTATCATGTTCTTTTGTGTAATTTCTACAAGATTTTCACTTGTGGTTACCGTGAGGCTTACATAAAATATAACACCCTATTTTAAACTGATAACAACTTAACTTCAATAGAATTTGTAAACTTTACACTTTTACGTCCACCTCACTTTTTAGGTTATTGCTGTTATAATGTATATGTTTTCATATTATGTAACTGACAACAGATTACTACAGTTATGGTTATTTTTGCTATGCTCTTTTACAAGTTTTAAACAAAAGTTAAGTGAATTATGCATCACTATTACCATATTGCAGAAATAATGACTATATACTTATTACCAGTGAGACTTATACTACCTTTTTATGATGTTATTAACATTCTTTCACTTCCACTCAAAGAACTGCCTTTAACATTTCTTATAAGGCAGGTCTGGTGGTAAACTCCCTTAGCTCTTGATTGTCCAGTGAAGTCTTTATCCTTCCGTTGTTTCTGAAAGAAAACTTCACCAAGTATAGAATTCTTAGTCGACAGTTATTTTTTTTCAATATTTCTATTATGTCATCCCATTCTTTCCTGGTCAGAAAAGTTCTGCTGATAATCTTATGGGGGTTCCCTTGTATGTGGCTTCTCTCTTTTCTCTTGCTGCCCTTACAGTTCTTTTGTCTTTGACTTTTGACAATTTAATTAATGTGTCTCAGAGTAGCCCTATTTAGATTCAATCTATTTGTGGTCCTTTGGGCCTCATGGATCTGGATGTTCATATCTCTCCCAAAATTTAGAAAGTTTTCAGACATTATTCCTTTAAAAAGGCATTCTGTCTCTTTCTCTTTCTCTTCTTCTGGAATTCCCATGATGTGAATACTTTTTCCCTTTCAGTGTCTCCCAAATTCCCATAGGTTTCCTTCACTCTTTTTCATTCTTTTTTATTTTTGCTCCTCTTCCTGGGTAACTTCCAGTGTTGTATCCTCCAGGTCACTGATTCTTCTGCATGGTTGAGTCTACTTTTGAAATTCTCTATTGAATTTTTCAGTTCAGTTATTGTATTTTTCATCTCTAGGAGTTTTGTTTATTTTGGTTTGTTTTTGATGGCTGCTATTTCCTTGTCAAACCTCATTATATTCATGCTTTGTTTTTCTAATTTTGTGTAGCTGTCTGTTTTTCCTTGCAGTTCCTTAAGAGGAATTTCCTTAAGATTATTGAATTCTTTCTCTGGCATTTCATAGGTGTTCATTTTAAGGCCAGTTATTGAAGTTTTATTCATTTCCTTTGGTGATGTCATATTTACCTGACTTTTCATAATCTTTGATTCCTTACATTGATATTTGTGCGTTTGAGTAATTGGGCTCCCCTTCCAGACTCTACAGGTTGGCTTTGGCAGAGACAGTTCTTCAGTAGTAAGCTCAGTTTGGGTTTTGGGGTATGTCTGCTGGTAATGTTTTTGAGCAGGTGGGGCCTGCTATTATGCTTTATTGGGGGCAGGGCAATTGTTTCAGCTCTGAGGATAGGGATACGGGTTGTGCCATTGGCTGAGAACTGTTGGATAGTACTCTGGCTTGGTTCCTTACACAAGTGAGGCTGTAGGATGGGCTCCATGGTTGCCTGGATTCTCTGGTCAGACTTAATAGATGGTTGGGACTGGTTACTATATACAGTAGTAAATGGGACTTCTGTGCCCTGGCATGGCAGCAGTACAGGACCCAGGGCCTATACAGCTCATTGTTTGGGGACCCAAGCCAGTCCATAGTGTACACTGACTTCCCTGGTCAGGTGAGGCCACTGGTTTTACTCTGCAGATGGGGGAAGCCATGGTCTGTGCTCTCTGTTCAAGTACCACTGCATGTAGGGGTGTTGAATGAGCTGTGTAGCTTCCTGTGTGCTCTAGTTAGGTTCCTTGCTTGGACACATTGGAGACTGTACTTGGCAATGAACAGGGCTATGATTTAGAATAATTGCCTGCATGTAGCAGGACAAGCAGCTCTAAAGCTGGTGAAGCTCTTTGTTGTTTTAACTCAAGCCAACCCACAGCCCAAGTTCCCTGACTAAACATGGCTGCTGGCTTTGCTCTGCAAACTATTGGCTTTGCCTGCTTCTCAGCTCAAGTGCCACTGGGATGCACAACTTCCAGGAGTTGTCATCAGCCCTTCTGGTGAGATGGAGTCAGAAGACACTCTCCACAGCAGGTGGAGCTGAGTCTCACCTCCCCTGCCTAGGCAAGAGGGGGAGGTTTAGCTCCAGGCTATTCTCAGTTTCCCAAATAAGGTCTCAGATAAGGAGATGCCAGGACCTACCCTCAGTTTTGGCTATGAATTAATCCATCTGTTTGTGCATAGCGTGGGAACATTCCACACCTGCTACTGGTTTTGCTTCGTGGTTAATCAGCTTTGCTCACCCACCTCTTGGCTTGAGCACCACTGGGCCACACTACTTCCAGAAGTTATTGCCAGCTCCTCTGGTAAGATCGGCCTGGAAGACACTCACCATAGTGGGTGGGAATATGATTCAGCTCCTTGCTTGGGCGTGGGCAAACTGGGCTCTAGGGCCAACAAAACTCCTTTGAAGATCCGAATCAGGCAGATCTGCTCTCCCCCAAGTTCCCAGCTTGGTTCTGCAGATGAGCAAAGCTGCTGGTTGGGATTACTACTTGGGCACTGCAGAGCTTGGTCTGCCAAGATCTGTGTGCTGGTTGTTGCGAGCCCCTCCCCTCTTCTCTGTCACAGTCAGATTTCCTGTGGTTGAGCCCCACAGATTTCCCATCTTTGTGGTACAAGATCAGAGTAGGAGCTTTCACAAAATGACCCAAAATACTGGCTCGGGCTAGTTGTCTCTCCTGGGATCTCTTTTCCCACTGAGGGAACCAGAGGCTCAGGGAAGATCTGTCCAGGTGGTGCTGTGCTGGCCTGGTGATGGGGCAATGCTGTCAATGTATAGCCACCTCTCTTACCTTCTAATGAAGTCTGTCTTGGTCTCTGTGGTACAGGAGGTTGCTTCAGCCTTGTTCTAGGATTCCCTCAGAGGTGTATTGTTCTCAATAGTTGTTAGTTGTTGTTCTTGTGAGGGGGAGCAAAGCCATGTTGTTCTTGTGAGGGGGAGCAAAGCCAGGAACAACCTATGTCACCATTTTGGTGATGTCACTCTCTAGGATATATATTCTTAGAATGAAGTCCTCATATATTACAGTCTTGGTTTCAGTGGAGCCATTAGCATTTTACATTGATCACTGCAGAAAACTCTAAGGTCTTTTTGGTAACCCTTCATTTTTAACAAATATCAATAGTGGTTTCATTTGTTTTTTATTTCACGTCTTAACAAAGCAAAATTAGCAGTAGAGTGTAAATGTCTATCATGATATCTCAAGTATATTGCCATATAACCACAGGAAAAGAAATCAGCATAGTCATCCTAACTTTTGCTTTTTACTGTTTCTATCCTTTCCCTCTCTGCTTTAATGAACCTTCTCTCCACTTTGTTCTCTTTTAATGGCATCAGTGATGTACATTCAAAGTAATAACAAATTGAACACATCTGAGATAGCTCCTTACAATTGATATAATGGGTAAAAGAATCTTTATTGGAAGAGCCCACTTTAAAAAATCAGAATTATTTCATCTCCATTCAGATCATGAAGTTCCTTCGGTTTAATGTTAGCCAAAAAGTGCTACCATTCAAATATATGATGTTTTGTTTAATTAACTAATTTCTTGTTTTCTACCCATTTCTTACTCTAACCAAAGGATCTTAAACTTGAACCTCTAGAAGAAGTTATTGAAGGGAATACTAAACCTGTAAGTACTTTCCCTAGGTCAAAATTTTAGAAATATGTACTTTGAAAACATAATTTAATTTCTTCAAAATTAGTTACTATCTCAGTGAAAATTAAAAAAAAAACAATACATAGGCATATTTCATTATGTGTGGCTAAGTAGGATTTTCTAAATTGTGATTTGTGGAAAACTAATGCCTACTTCACAGGGGTTTTCTGAAAGAACTTGTTATGTAATATGTGAAAGGTGAAATTTTTATGCATGTATAAATCAATGAGTTATTGAATAATTGAATGAATATGACTGGCAGAGAAGGGCATCATTCAAATTGTATCATCAACTAGGCTGAAGGGTACACCTGAGCTGAAACTTGGTCCTATTAATTATTGTATTTTCAGCACATAGCCCAGGGACAAGATGCTCAGAAATCATTTTCCAAAGAAAAAAAATTGATGTTTAGAGAAAAGTGAACATTTATGCTCGTGGGGAGAATATACCCATCCAGAAGGGTGGCAATTGATGAAGACTGAAAGAAAATGGACAGTGATCCTAATAGGTTCATTATATGCAACAAAAAAGAAATTAATGCATAAATTAACTAATTGAAAAGCAGCACATACCATGCTTTATTATTTTATTTTATTTTGAGGCAAATATTTATAGCACATACTGCTTTGGGAAATTGGATGTTTGCATTTACATTTAGCAGAAATTTGGATTTTAAAATCTTGGGTATCTACAGAAAATCACCTTTTTCTTAATACCTTAAATATATTATATATTGTATAGATCTTGTAGGATCAGTCACATTTACATGAAACAAGGATATGAAATACCTTCCATCTCTGTATCATGTACTTATTCTATAGGCACTGCTTGTGTGATAGAAGGTGAGACTCACCTGCATGTCAGCTCCTGTTCATCTGTCCAAACTCACAGCACAAAGGAAATTTTCATAGAGGGAGCTTTTTCTCAGAAAAGTTTAATAATGGCTGTTGTGATTAGAATCCTATAGATGTAGACACAATTCCTAGCTATACTACATGTTCAGTGCTCTTATTACTCCAAAGACAGGGATGTGGTCTGTGTTAATTTATCAGGCACCCAGAGTTTTAAAGTGATAGGTTTTGGCACAAAGGTGAGGGGAGAGGGCTGTTGAACACAGATATTATGCAGGTCTGTGCAGTCCCATAAGCACAGGATTATGACCTTGAGGTCTTGCATCTGTGTCGTCTCTTAGGTTTGCATGTAGAGAAAACTACACTCCAGTCAAGAAACATGAACATAATTTTTCTAATGTTAGGAGAGATTATTGTCTATTCTTAAATAATTTCTTAATATAAGTATTCTCTCTCACTAGCTGTGAAGGAAAAAAGTTTCTAAGGATTATTTATGAAAAGTGAAAGACTCTTCCATTCTCTGGTCCCCGACAGAAAAGAGAGATCTATCTTAAGAGATTTATCAACCCATACAGCATTGCCAATTCAATAGTTCATGGAAGTACTTTAGAGAAAAAGAACTGGGCAAAGTAGTTCGATAGTCAATATTATTTAAAAGCAGGAAAGAATATTCTTTAACTATTTTTAACCATATGTAAAAGTAAAAGAATTATGCTCTTTGGGAATACACACATAGTAATAGTCTGAGCTGGTTTGTTTTTTCATATTTGTCATCAAAAGTTGTATTTTTTACTAGTGGTAGTATATGTATCACTATCAATTCCTATAAAACCTCTATATTCAGAATGACAAAAACAATTTTTCACTGTTATTTCACAGCTAGCACACATAATTGTATGTTACTTTTTTTTTTTTTTTTTTTTTTTTTGCGGTACGCGGGCCTCTCACTGTTGTGTCCTCTCCCGTTGCGGAGCAACAGGCTCCGGACGCGCAGGCTCAGTGGCCATGGCTCACGGGCCCAGCCGCTCCGCGGCATGTGGGATCCTCCCACACTGGGGCACGAACCCGTGTCCCCTGCATCGGCAGGCGGACTCTCAACCACTGCGCCACCAGGGAAGCCCTGTATGTTACTTTTTGATCAGTGATTTTTCCTGGTGACCAAAAACCAATTTTAGAATTCATTGACTGGAGAGGTATTTTTCCTTTTCCATTAGTGAATGCATGAGAACTCTGAAAAATAAATCCTACATCAGAATGCAAAAATTAAATTTTTATTATATACTTTATTTTTAAAAGTTAATCTTTATTGAGCCTTTGCTATGTGCAAGTGTTGTGTTAAACCCACACATATGTAACTCAGTCTTCACAATAGTCATATGAGGTGGTGCTGTTATTAGCTCCATTTTACAGATGAAAAAATTAAGTTGTAGAAAGGTTTAAATACCACAGCTGAAGTCCAGAAGTTCTATGCCAGACCTACAGTACTCACCACACTGTAATACTCCAACTCTAGTGTTTGGTGCACTTTGGGAAGTAGAGTTGCTTTTGCTAGTGAGGTTGTGAGGTAATGGATGACTTTTTTTCATGAGATTTCCTACCACTAGAGCAGAGCGTATTATCTGGTAGGCTTATTTAAGCACACAGCAAAAGTCCTGAACCCTAGTATCTGCCATACTAGTTTTCTGGTACGTGAGCCATTACATAATGATGAATGTAGCATATAATCTCTTTTTAAGTCCATTTCTTTTCTCAGCCTGGAGTAAGAGAAGTAACATTTTTTGAATATCTATCATGGGCAATATCTTTACATACACTATTTCATTCCATTTAACCTTCCTCAAAACTCTGTGATATAAGTACCTTTATTCCAATTTTGCATATCAGAAGACTTGAGAAAGATTAAGTAACTTGTTCAAGGCCACAGAGCTAGTAAAAGTGAAGCCAATTTACACCTCCTGGTCTAAAAGGAGAAAGAAAAAAGAAAAGAGGGCAAGATGATGGAGGTAGATAAAAGAGCACCTAACAGTGCTCAGGACCACCTCAAATCCTTTTCTGGAATGGATAGTATATAAATAAAATTTACTAAAGGAATTTTAAGAATAGTCAATGGTTAAAAGCAAAAGCACATTTTATTTTTAACTTGATCACTAACTATGTGCTGGGCCCTGAGGGAGTGTCTGTAGATAAAGTGGTGAATATTACAGACTAGAAGACAGACTAGAAGGAAATATAGGCAAATATAACTAGGATCTACAATAGGATGTGATGAATATTATTGTAGGAAGGTATAGATTTTCATAGCTAGGGAATATGACCTAATTTAGGGGCCAGGAAATGCTTCCAGAATGACATAACATTTAAGATGAAATCAAAAAGGATAAGTAGGGGTTTCTAAAAATGATATTTGTATATCTCTTACAACACTGAATTGTTCTAAACTTGCACTAAAAGAATAGGTGCTACATGGGAATATTAAAATATTCCAGATGATTTATATCAAGCATGTCATAAAGACAGCAACCTTAGGAATTCACTATTTTATTATTTCTTAATAAAATAGGAAATAAATGCACATCAGGGATAAACGCAGATCTAAAGTCCAAGACCTTGGTTTTATGACTCACTGAAAATTTAGGGATAATTTATTGTCTTCTAGCTCTCAAGTACTAAGAAGTGAGTATGAATCACTGAAAGGTTAGTATGATTTTTGAAGGGAATTGCTTCAACCAGACCATACATCCTGGATCTGGCCAGGTGTATTGATCCACCTGAATACTTTCTGCCTGGTTCAATTGTGTGCTTTGTGTGGTCTCAAATGACTCAAATAGTCTCAAATGACTATTGGGGGTGGAAAATGATCATTTTCAGATATTTTCTACTTTCAAAAGGAGTTTTAAAAAGTCAATATGGGGAGGACCTTCAAGATGGCGGAGGAGTAAGAAGACCTCAGACTTCCAAAAGGGCAAGAATATCCCCACATACCTGGGTAGGGCAAAAGAAAAAAGAAAAAACAGAGACAAAAGAATAGGGATGGGACCTGCACCAGTGGGAGGGAGCTGTGAAGGAGGAAAAGTTTCCACACACTAGGAAACCCCTTCACTGGTGGGGACAGAGTTGGGTAGGAGGTAAGCTTCAGAGCCACAGAGGAAAGTGCAGCAACAGGGGTGCAGAGGGCAAAGTACAGAGATTCCCTCACAGAAGATCTGTGACGACCAGCACTCACCAGCCTGAGACACTTCTCTGCTCACCTATAGAGCGGGTGGGGGCTGGGAGCTGAGGCTCAGGTTTCAGAGGTCAGATCCCAGGAAGAGGACTGGAGTTGGCTGCATGAACACACCCTGAAGGGAGCTAGTGAGCCACAGCTAGCCGGGAGTCCAGAAAAATGTCTGGATCTGCCTAAGATGAAAAAGACCATTGTTTCCGGGTGTGCAAGGAGAGGGGATTCCTTCCCTGTCTGCCCACAGAAGGCAGATCACCGCCTAAACAAGCTTCAGAGATGGGCGTGAGCCGTGGCTATCAGCTCGGACACCAGAGATGAGCATGAAACGCTACGGCTGCGGCTGCAGCCACCAAGAATCCTGTATGCAAAGCACAGGTCACTATCCATATCCACCACCCCCGACCCCGGGAGCCTGTGCAGCCCACCACTGCCAGTGTCCCATGATCAAGAGACAACATCCTCAGGAGAACACACAGCATGCCTCAAGTTGTTGCAACGTCACACTGGCCTCTGCAGCCACAGGCTCACCCCACATTCCAATTATAACTATCGTACACTTCCCTCCCCCACCGGCCTGAGTGAGCCACAGCCCCCTAATCAGCTGCTGCTTTAACCCCATCCTGTCTGGGTGGGAAGAGATGTCTGAGGGCAACCTACATGCAAAGGTGGGGCCAAAACCAAAGCTGAACCCCAGGAGCTGTGCGAACAAAGAAGAGAAAGGGAAATTTCTCCATGAAGCCTCAGGAGCCACAGATTAAATCCCCACAAACAACTTGATGTACCCTGCATCTGTGGAATACATGAATAGACAATGAATCATCCCAAAATTGAGGCAGTGGACTTTGGAAACAACTGTGGACTTGGGGTTTGCTGTCTATGAAAGATTTGTTTCTGATTTTTATGTTTATCTTAGCATAGTTTTTAGCACTTGTTATCATTGGTGGATTTCTTTATTTGTTTGATTGCCCTCCTTTTTTATTATTATTACATTTTTTTTACATCTTTATTGGAGTATAATTGCTTTACAATGGTGTGTTAGTTTCTGCTTTATAACAAAGTGAATCAGTTATACATATACATATGTCCCCATATCTCTTCCCTCTTGCATCTCCCTCCCTCCCACCCTCCCTGTCCCACACCTCTAGGTGGTCACAAAGCGCCGAGCTGATCTCCCTGTGCTATGCGGCTGCTTCCCACTAGCTATCTATTTTACGTTTGGTAGTGTATATATGTCCATGACACTCTCCCACTTTGTCCCAGCTTACCCTTCTGCCTCCCCGTATCCTCAAGTCCATTCTCTAGTAGGTCTGCATCTTTATTCCCATCTTGCCCCAAGGTTCTTCATCACCTTTTTTTTTTCTTTTTAAGTTCCATATATATGTGTTAGCATACGGCATTTGTTTCTCTCTTACTTCACTCTGTATGACAGTCTCCAGGTCCATCCATCTCACTACAAAGGACTCAGTTTTGTTCCTTTTTATGGCTGAGCAATATTCCACTGTATATATGTGCCATGTCTTCTTTATCCCTTCATCTATTGATGGACACTTCGGTAGCTTCCATGTCTTGCAAATATTTTCTCCAATTCTGAGTGTTGTCTTTTTGTCTTGTTTATGGTTTCCTTTGCTGTGCAAAAGCTTTTAAGTTCATTGGGTCCCATTTGTTTATTTTTGTTTTAATTTCCATTTCTCTAGAAGGTGGGTCAAAAGGAATCTTGCTGTGATTTATGTCATAGAGTATTCTGCCTGTGTTTTCCTCTAAGAGTTTGATGGTATTTGGCCTTACATTTAGATCTTTAATCCATGTTGAGTTTATTTCTGTGTATGGTATTAGGGACTGTTCTAACTTCATTCTTTTATATGTACCTGTCCAGTTTTCCCAGCACCACTTATTGAAGAGGCTGTCTTTTCTCCATTGTATATTCTTGCCTCCTTTATCAAAGATAAGGTGAATTTTGTGTGTGTGTTTATCTCTGGGCTATCGAACCTGTTCCATTAATCTATATTTCTGTTTTTGTGCGAGTACCATACTGTCTTGATTACTGTAGCTTTGTAGTATACTCTGACATTAGAGAGCCTGATTCCTCAAGCTCCGTTTTTCTTTCTCAAGATTGCTTTAGCTATTCGGGGTCTTTTGTGTTTCCATACAAATTGAGAAATTTTTTCTTCCAGTTCTGTGAAAAATGCCAGTGGTATTTTGATAGGGATTGCAATGAAACTGTAGATTGCTTTGGGTAGTAGAGTCATTTTCACAATGTTGATACTTCCAATCCAAGAACATGGTATATCTCTCCATCTATTTGTATCATCTTTAATTTCTTTCATCAGTGTCTTATAATTTTCTGCATACAGGTCTTTTGTCTCCTTAGGTAGGTTTCTTCCTAGGTATATTATTCTTTTTGTTGCAGTGGTAAGTGGGAGTGTTTTCTTAACTTCACATTCAGATTTTTCATCATTAGTGTATAGCAATGCAAAAGATTTCTGTGCATTAATTTTGTATCCTGCTACTTTACAAATTCATTGATTAGCTCTAGTAGTTTTCTGGCAGCATGTTTAGGATTCTCAGTGTATACTATCATCTGCAAACAGTGACAGCTTTAACTCTTCGTTTCCAATTTGGATTCCTTTTATTTCTTATTCTTCTCTAATTAATGTGGCTAAAACTTCCAAAACTATGTTGAATAATAGTGGTGAGAGTGGGCAACCTTGTCTTGTTCCTGATCTTAGTGGAAATGGTTTCAATATTTCACCATTGAGGATGATGTTGGCTGTGGGTTTGTCATGTATGGCCTTTATTATGTTGAGGAAAGTTCCCTCTATGCCTACTTTCTGCAGGGTTTTTATCATAAATCGGTGTTGAATTTTGTCGAATGCTTTCTCTGCATGTATTGAAATGATCATACATTTTTTCCCCTTCAATTTGTTAATATGGTGTATCACATTGATTGATTTGCATATATTGAAGAATCCTTGCATTCCTGGGATAAACCACACTTGATCATAGTGTATGTTCCTTTTAATGTGCTGTTGGATTCTGTTTGCTAGTATTTTGTTGAGGATTTATGCATCTAGGTTCATCAGTGATATTGGCCTGTAGTTTTCTTTCCTTGTGACATCTTTGTCTAGTTTTGGTATCAGGGTGATGGTGGCCTCGTAGAATGAGTTTGGGAGTGTTCCTCCCTCTGCAGTATTTTGCAACAGTTTGAAAAGGATAGATGTTAGCTCTTCTGTAAATGTTTGATAGAATTCGCCTGTGAAGCCATCTGGTCCTGGGCTTTTGTTGCTTGGAGGATTATTAATCACAGTTTCAATTTCAGTGCTTGTGACTGGTCTGTTCATATTTTCTAGTTCTTCCTGGTTCAGTCTCGACTGGTTGTGCATTTCTAAGAATTTGTCCATTTTATTGGCATACAGTTGCTTGTAGTAATCTCTCATGATCCTTTGTATTTCTGCAGTGTCAGTTGTTGCTTCTCCTTTTTCATTTTTAATTCTATTGATTTGAGTCTTCTCCCTTTTTTTCTTGATAAGTCTGGCTAATGGTTTATCAATTTTGTTTATGTTCTCAAAGAACCAGCTTTTAGTTTTATTGATCTTTGCTATCATTTCCTTCATTTCTTTTTCATTTATTTCTTATCTGGTCTTTATGATTTTTTTCCTTCTCCTAACTTTGTTTTTTTTTTTTGTTCTTCTTTCTCTAATTGCTTTAGGTGCAAGGTTAGGTTGTTTTTTCGAGATGTTTCCTGTTTCTTAAGGTAGGATTGTATTGCTATAAACTTCCCTCTTAGAACTGCTTTTGCTGCATCCCCATAGGTTTTGGGTCATTATGTTTTCATTGTCATTTGTTTCTAGGTACTTTTTGATTTCCCCTTTGATTTCTTCAGTGATCTCTTGGTTATTAAGTAGTGTGTTATTCAGCCTCCATGTGTTTGTATTTCTTACAGATTTTTTCCTGTAGTTGATATCTAGTCTCATAGCATTGTGGTCAGAAAAGATACTTGATATGATTTCAATTTTCTTAAATTTACCAATGCTTGATTTGTGACCCAAGATATGATCTATCCTGTAGAATGTTCCATGATCACTTGAGAAGAATGTGTATTCTGGTTTTTTTTGGATGGAATGCCCTATAAATATCAATTAGGTCCATCTTGTTTAATGTATCATTTAAAGCTTGTGTTTCCTTACTTATTTTCATTTTGGATGATATGCCCATTGGTGAAAGTGGGGTGTTAAAGTCCCTTACTATGATTGTGTTACTGTCAATTTCCCCTTTTATGGCTGTTAGTATTTGCCTTATGTATTGAGGTGCTCCTATGTTGGCTGCATAACTAGTTACAATTGTTATATCTTCTTCTCGGATTGTTCCCTTGATCATTATGTAGTGTCCTTCTTTGTCTCTTGTAATAGTCTTTGTTTTAATGTGTATTTTGTCTGATATGAGAATTGCTACTCCAGCTTTCTTTTGATTTCCGTTTGTATGGAATATCTTTTTCTTTGCCCTCACTTTCAGTCTGTATGTGTCCCTAGGTCTGAATTGGGTCTCCTGTTGACAGCATATATATGGGTCTTGTTTTAGTGTCCATTCAGCCTATCTATGTCTTTTGGTTGGAGCATTTAATCCATTTAAATTTAAGGTAATTATTGATATGTATGCTCCTATTACCATTTTCTTAATTGTTTTGGGTTTATTATTGTAGGTCTTTTCCTTTTCTTGTGTTTCCTGCCTAGAGAAGTTCCTTTAGCATTTGTTCTAAAGCTGATTTGGTGGTGCTGAATTCTCTTAGCTTTTGCTTGTCTGTAAAGGTGTTTTGTTTTGTTTTTCTTTTTGCGGTACACAGGCCTCTCACTTCTGTGACCTCTCCCACTGCAGAGCACAGGCTCTGGTAGTGCAGGCCCAGCGGCCATGGCCCACAGGCCCAGCCACTCCACGGCACATGGGACCCTCCCGGACTGGGACACGAACCCGTGTTCCCTGTATCAGCAGGCAGACTCTCAACCACTGCACCACCACGGAAGCCCCTGTCTGTAAAGGTTTTAAGTTCTCCATCAAATCTGAATGAGATCCTTGCTGGTAGAGTAATCTTGGTTGTAGATTTTTCTCTTTCCACTTTAAATATATCCTGTCACTCCCTTCTGGCTTGCAGAGTTTCTTCTGAAAGATCAGCTGTTAACCTTATGGGGATTCCCTTATGTGTTATTTGTTGTTTTTTCCATTGCTGCTTTTAATATTTTTCCTTTGTATTTAACTTTTGATAGTTTGATTAATATGTGTCTTGGTGTGTTTCTCCTTGGATTTATCCTGTATGGGACTCTCTGTGCTTCCTGGACTTGGTTAACTATTTCTTTTCCCATATTAGGGTAGTTTTCAACTATAATCTCTTCAAATATTTTCTCAGTCCCTTTCTTTTTCTCTTCTTCTTCTGGGACCCCAATAATTAGAATGTTGGGGCATTTAATGTTGTCCCACAGGTCTCCGAGACTGTCCTCAATTATTTTCCTTGTTTTTTCTTTCTTCTGCTTTGCAGTAGTTATTTCCACTATTTTTTCTTCCATGTCACTTATCCGTTCTTCTGCCACAGTTATTCTGCTATTGATCCCTTCTAGAGAATTTTTAATTTCATTTATTGTGTTGTTCATCATTGTTCTTTGGTCTTTAGTTCTTCTAGGTCCTTGGTAAATGTTTCTTGTATTTTCTCCATTCTATTTCCAAGGTTTTGGATCATCTTTACTATCATTATTCTGAATTCTGTTTCAGGTAGACTGCGTATTTCCTCTTCATTTGTTAGGTCTGATGGGTTGTTGCCTTACTCCTTCATGTGCTGTGTGTTTCTCTCTCTTCTAATTTTGCTTAACTTACTGTGTTTGGGGTCTCCTTTTCACAGGCTGCAGGTTCATAGTTCCCATTGTTTTTGTTGTCTGTCCCCAGTGGCTAAGGTTGGTTCAGTGGGTTGTGTAGGCTTCCTGGTGGAGGGGACTAGTGCCTGTGTTCTGGTGGATGAGGCTGGATCTTGTCTTTCTGGTGGGCAGGTCCATGACTGGTGGTGTGTTTTGGGGTGTCTGTGGCCTTATTATGATTTTAGGCAGCCTCTGTGCTAATGGATGTGGTTTTGTTCTTGTCTTGCTAGTTGTTTGGTCTATGTTGTCCAGCACTGTAGCTTGCTGGTCATTGAGTGGAGCCGGGTCTTGACATTGAGATGGAGATCTCTTCTGGGAGATTTTCACTGTTTGATATTACGTGGAGCTGGGAGGTCTCTTGTGGAGCAGTGTCCTGAACTTGGCTCTCCCACCTCAGTGGCACAGCCCTGATGCCTGGCTGGAGCACCAAGGGCCTTTTCTCCACATGGCTCAGAATAAAAGAGAGGAAAGAAAGAAAGAAAGAAAGAAAGAAAGAAAGAAAGAAAGAAAGAAAGAAAGAAAGAGAGAGAGAGAAAGAGAGAGAGAGGGAGGGAGGGAGGGAGGGAGGAAGAAAGAAAGAAAGATAAAAAATAAAATAATATAAAACTATTAAAATAAAAAATAATTATTAAGACAAAAAAATTTTTAATTAAAAAAAAGGGACAGACAGAACCCTAGGACAAATGGTAAAAGCAAAGCTATACAGACAAAATCACACACAGAAGCATACACATACACACTCACAAAAAGAGAAGAAGGGAAAAAAATATATATATCATTGCTCCCAAGGTCCACCTCCTCAATTTGGGATTATTCATTGTCTATTCAGGTATTCCACAGATGCAGGGTACATCTAGTTGCTTGTGGAGATTTAATCCACTGCTCCTGAGACTGCTGGGAGAGATTTCCCTTTCTTTTCTGTGTTTGCACAGTTCCCGGGGTTCAGCTTTGGATTTGGACCTACCTCTGCATGTAGGTCACCTGAGGGTGTCTGTTCTTCACACAGACAGTACAGGGTTAAAGTAGCAGCTGATTCAGGGCCTCTGGCCTGCTCAGGCTGGGGGGAGGGAGGGGTACGGATGCTGGACAAGCTGCAGTGGCAGAAACCAGCATGACGTTGCACCAGCCTGAAGCGCGCCATGCATACTACCGGGGAAGTTGTCCCTGGATCATGGTACCCTGGCAGTGGCAGGCTGCACAGGCGCCCAGGAGGGGAGGTGTGGATAATGACCTGTGCTACCACACAGGCTTCTTGGTGGCTGCAGCAGCAGGCTTAGCATCTCATGCCCATCTCTGGTGTCCGTGCTGATAGCCGCGGCTTGTGCCCATCTCTGGAGCTCCTTTAAGCATCTCTCTTAATCCCCTTTCCTCAGGCACCAGGAAATAAAGAGGCAAGAAAACGTCTCTTGCTTCTTCGGTACCTCTAGACTTTTTCCCAGACTCCCTCCCAGCTAGCTGTGGCACACTAGCACCCTTCAGGCTGTGTTCACCCAGCCAACCCCAGGCCTCTCCCTGGGATCCGACCGAATCCCAAGCCTCAGCTCCCAGCCCCCAACCGTCCCAGTGGGTGAGCAGACAAGCCTCTCAGGCTGGTGAGTGCAGGTCTGTACCGATCCTCTGAGCGGGAATCTCTCCACTCTGCCCTCCACACCCCTGTTGCTGCACTTTCCTCCATGGCTCTGAAGCTTCCCCCCTCCACCACCCACAGTCTCCACCCACGAAGGGGCTTCCTAGTGGGTGGAAAACTTTCCTCCTTCACAGCTCCCTCCCACTGGTGCAGGTCCCCTCCCTATTCTGTTGTCTTTTTTTTTTTTCTTTTGCCATACCCAGGTATGTGGGCAGTTTCTTGGCTTTTAGGAGGCCTGAGGTTTTCTGCCAGCGTTCAGTAGGTATTCTGTAGGAGTTGTTCCACATGTAGATGTATTTCTGATGTATTTGTGGGGAGGAAGGTGATCTCTGTTTCTTACTTTTCCGCCATCTTGAAGCTCTCTCTATTATTACTACTTTTAAATTTTGTTATTTTAATAACCTTATTTATTTTGTTATCTTAATTTTTTCTCTCTCTCTTTTTCCTGTGTTTTCTTCTGAGCTGTGCGGCTGACAGTGTCCTGATGCTCTGGCCTGATGTCAGGCCTGAGTTTCTGAGTGGGGAGAGTTGAGTTCAGGACATGGGACCACCAGAGACCTACTGGCCCCATGTGATATCAATCAGTGAGAGCTCTCCCAGAGATCTCCATCTCAACACTAAGCCCCAGCTCCACCCAACCACCAGCAAGCTCCAGTGCTGGACTCTTAATGCCAAACAACTAGCAAGATAGGAAAACAACAACACCCATTCACAGAGAGGTATCCTAAAATCATACAAAGTTCACAGACACCCAAAACACAACAGCAGACATGGTCCTTCCACCAGAAAGACAAGATCCAGCCCCACCCACCAGAACACAGGCACCAGTGCCCTCCACCAGAAACTCTACACAAACCACTGAATCAACCTTTCCCACGGGGGGCAGACACCAAAAACATCTGGAACTACAAACCTGCAGGCTTTGAAAAGGAGACCCCCAAACAGAGTAAGTAAAACAAAATGGGAAGACAGAGAAATATGCATCAGATGAAGAAGCAAGGTAAAAACCCACCAGA
This sequence comes from Phocoena sinus, assembly GCF_008692025.1. NCBI lineage: Eukaryota > Metazoa > Chordata > Mammalia > Artiodactyla > Phocoenidae > Phocoena > Phocoena sinus. The sequence continues at coordinate 34,466,574 of NC_045779.1, forward strand.
CCAAATAAATGAGGAGGAAATAGTCAGTCTACCTGAAAAAGAATTCAGATTAAGTATAGAGAAGAAGATCCAAAATCTTGGAAATAAAATGGAGAAAATACAAGAAACTTTTAACAAGGCCTAGAAGAACTAAAGAGCAAACAAACAATGATGAACAACAAAGTAAATGAAATTTAAAATTCTCTAGAAGGAATCAATAGCAGAATAAATAGGCAGAAGAACAGATAAATGACCTGGAGGATAAAATAGTGGAAATAAATACTGCAGAGCAGAATATAGGAAAAAGAATGAAAAGAATTGAGGACAGTCTCAGAGATGTCTGGGACAACATTAAATGCACCAATATTCAAATTATAGGGTTCCCAGAGAAGAAGAGAAAAAGAAAGGGACTGAAAAAATATTTGAATAGATTATACTTAACAACTTCCCTAACATGGGAAACGAAATAGTCAATCAATTCCAGGAAATGCAGAGAGTCCCCTATGGGATAAATTCATGGAGAAACATACCAAGACACATCTTAATCAAACTATCAAAATTAAATTCAAAGAAAAAATGTAAAAGCAACAAATAACATACAAGGGAATCCCCATAAGGTTAACGGCTGATCTTTCAGCAAAAACGCTGCAAGCCAGAAGAGGGTGGAAGGACATATTTAAAATGATGAAAGGGAAAAACCTAAAACCAAGATTACTCTACCAGCAAGGATGTCATTCACATTCAACAGAGAAATTAAAACCTTTACAGCCAAGCAAAAGTTAAGAGAATTCAGCACCACCAAACCAGCTTTTCAACAAATGCTAAAGGAACTTCTCTAGACAGGAAACACAAGAGAAGGAAAAGACCTACAGAAACAAACCCAAAACAATTAAGAAATTGGTAATAGGAACATACATATAGATAATTACCTTAAATGTAAATGGATTAAATGTTCCATCCGAAAGACATAGACCAGCTGAATGGATACAAAAACAAGACCTACATATATGCTGTCTACAAGAGACCCACATCAGACCTAGCGGTTCATACAAACTGAAAGTGAGGAGATGGAAAAAGGTATTCCATGCAATGGAAATCAAAAGAAATCTGGAGTAGCAATTCTCATATCAGACAAAATAGACTTTAAAATAAAGACCATTACAGAAGACAAAGAAGGACACTTAATAATGATCAAGGGATCATTCCAAGCAGAAGATACAATAATTGTAAATATTTATCCACCCAACATAGGAGTGCCTTAATACATAAGGCTAATGCTAACAGCCATAAAAGGGGAAATCGACAGTAACACAATCATAGTAGGAGACTTTAACACCCCACTTTCACCAATGCAAAGACCATCCAAAATGAAAATAAATAAGGAAACGCAAGCTTTAAATGAAACATTAAAAAAGATGGAGTTAATTGATATTTATAGGACATTTCATCCAAAAACAACATAATACACTTTTTTCTCAGTAGCTCATGGAACATTCTTTAGGATAGATCATATCTTGGGTCACAAATCAAGCCTTGGTAAATTTAAGAAAACTGAAATCGTATAAGTACCTTTTCTGACCACAACGCTATGAGACTAGATATCAATTATAGGGAAAAAAAGACTGTAAAAAGTATGAAAACATGGAGGTTAAACAATATGCTACTAAACAACCAAGAGATCTCTGAAGAAATCAGAAAGGAAATCAAAAAACATCTAGAAACAAATCACAATAGAAACACAATGACCCAAAATCTATTGGATGCAACAAGAGGGAAGTTTATAGCAATACAATCCTATGTCACGAAACAAGATAAATCTCAAATAAAAAACATAACCTTACACCTAAAGCAATTAGAGGAAGACTCACCAAAAAAAAAAACAAAAAAAATAAGGTTATCAGAAGGAAATTAATCATAAAATCAGATCAGAAATAAATGAAAAAGAAATGAAGAAAACAGTAGCAAAGATCAATAAAACTAAAATCTGGTTCTTTGAGAAGAAAAGCTCAATTGATAAACCATTAGCCAGGCTCATTAAGAAAAAAAAGAGAGAAGAATAAAATTAACAGAATTAGAAATGAAAAAGGAGAAGTAACAACTGACACTGCAGAAATACAAAGGATCATGAGAGAGTACTACAGGCGACTATATGGCAGTAAAATGGACAACCTGGAAGAAATAGACAAATTCTTAGAAAAGCACAACCTTCCGAGACTGAACCAGGAAGAATTAGAAAATATAAACAGACCAATCACAAGCACTGAAATTGAAACTGTGATTTAAAAATCTTCCAACAAACAAAAGCCCAGGACCAGATGACTTCACAGACGAATTCTGTCAAACATTTGGAGAAGAGCTAACACTGATCCTTCACAAACTCTTCCAAAATATAGCAAAGGGAGGAACACTCCCAAACTCATTCTACGAGGCCACCATCACCCTGATACCAAAACCAGACAAAGATATCAAACAAAACAAACTATAGGTCAATATCACTGATGAACATAGATGCAAAAATCCTCAACAAAATACTAGTAAACAGAATCCAACAGCACACTAAAGGATCACACACCCTGATCAAGTGGGGTTTATCCCAGGAACGCAGGGATTCTTCAATATACACAAATCTATCAATCTGATACACCATATTAACAAATTTAAGAATAAAAACAATATGATATCTCAATAAATGCAGAAAAACTATCAACAAAATTCAACACCGATTTATGATAAAAACCCTCCATAAAGGTGGGCATAGAGGGAACTTACCTCAACATAATGAAGGCCATATATGACAAACCCACAGCCAACATCATTCTCAATGGTGAAAAACTGAAACCATTTCCACTAAGATCAGGAACAAGCCAAGGTAGCCCACTCTCATAGCTATTATGCAACATAGTTTTGGAAGTTTTAGTCACAGCAATCAGAGACAAAAAGAAATAAAAGGAATGCAAATTGGAAAAGAAGAAGTAAAACTGTCACTGCAGATGACATGATACTATACATAGAGAATCCCAAAGATGCTAGCAGAAAGCTACTAGAGCTAAACAATGAATTTGGTAAAGTAGCAGGATACAAAATTAATGCACAGAAATCTCTTGCTTTCCTATACACTAATGATGAAAAATCTGAAAGAGAAATTAAGGAAAGACTCCCATTTACCATTGCAACAAAAAGAACAAAATACCTAGGAATAAACCTACCTAAGGAGGCAGAAGACCTGTATGCAGAAAACTTACAGTTTATAGACACTGATGAAAGAAATTAAAGATGATACAAACAGATGGAGAGATATACCATGTTCTTGGATTGGAAGAATCAACATTGTGAAAGTGACTATACTACCCAAAGCAGTCTACAGATTCAGTGCAATCCCTATCAAAATACCAATGGCATTTTTCAAAGAACTAGAAGAAGAAAATTCACAATTTGTATGGAAACACAAAAGACCCCAAGTACCCAAAGCAATCTTGAGAAAAAGAAACAGAGCTGGAGGAATCGGGCTCCCTGACTTCAGACTATATTACAAAGCTACAGTAATCAAGACAGTATGGTAGTGGCACAAAAACAGAAATATAGATCAATGGAACATGATAGAAAGCCCAGAGATAAACCCATGCACATATGGTCACCTTATCTTTGATAAAGGAGGCAAGAATATACAATGGAGAAAGATACCCTCTTCAATAAGTGGCGCTGGGATAACTGGACAGCTACATGTTAAAGAATACAAGTAGAACACTTCCTAACACCATACACAAAAATAAACTCAAAATGGATTAAAGACCTAAATGTAAGACCAGACACTATAAAACTCTTAGAGGAGAACACCGGCAGAACACTCTGTGACATAAATCACAGCAACATCCTTTTTGACCCACCTCCTAGAGAAATGGCAGGACTTGAATAAAGATGTAGACATAGAGGGTGGACTTGAGGACATGGTGAAGGGGAATGGGAAGCTGGAACGAAGTGAGAGAGTAGCATTGACATATATACACTACCAAATGTAAAATAGATAGCTAGAGGGAAGCAGCTGCATTGCATAGGGAGATCAGCACATTGCTTTGTGACCACCTAGAGGGGTGGGATAGGGACGGTGGGAGTGAGATGCAAGAGGGAAGTGTGATGGGGATATAAGGGTATGTATAGCTGATTCACTCTTTTATACAGCAGAAACTAATACAACATTGCGAAGCAATTATACTCTAGTAAAGATGTTAACAAAAAAGTCAATATAATTTTAAACAAAGTTTTATCACATTCTGGTGCTTTTCAAAAACTGTTAACTTTTCTTGAGCACATTATTTTTGTATATATACACTAGAATCCCTTTTCATACAATAGGAGTTTACAAATCTAATATCTTTTTTTTTCCTTCTGTATCCTCATTAAACCTATGAATAATATTTTGTGAGTAAATTAATTCTGCCATGCACTTTAATGTGTTTTGTGGGCTATTGCCAACTAATATGTCTGAGACTTTCAAAACATAGTCTTGCTTTGCAGTAGCTGTTAAGAGACTCCAACAAGAGCACACAAGGAAGGTTCTGATGTTTCTGAAGAATGCTTGGAACACAGTTGTAAATGTAGTAAATAGAGACAGAATAACATAAAACAAATTGGTTGTGTTTAAAACATTTCTTTGTCTCCAGTTATTTAAAAAGCTGATATTTCTTGAAATAAAAAGATCCAAGAAATCAGAGGTACACGCAACTGTAACGTAACGTCACTGGCAAATACTATTCAGTAAACCTGGATTAACCTTTCATAATTAGCACTTCTCAGCCCAAGAAATCCCTAATATTCCACCCTAATTCCATTGTAACAAAATCCCTATAAGGTAAGTCATAAAAGCAACACTAACCCCTTCCAAAGCAGAGAAACAAAAATGTAGCACTATTTTCTACCGTGAAAGAAAGTTCTGGGCTGGCCATTTACATTATAGGATCTCAGATTTCAGTAAGGATTAAAGGCTGTATATTTTAAACAAGAGACATATAGAAATATCATGAAGATATTAGGACCCCTTCCCTACTTCTCCCATACTCCATATACCACATCTTAACCTAGCCAGCATAGAAAAATATAAGGATTTTCTTTGGACCTCAGAAAGTCTACCTTAAATTACCCAAGATTCAAAAAGCTCCACTTGTCACAGTAGTCATAAAATGCAGGCAGATTATCTGGGCCCCTTTATAAGTTTATTTCTTTGTGTACATATCTGAGGAAAAGAGGGGAAAGAAGTGCCTTGTTTGGATTGCAAAGTAAATTTAATTTTTCCAAATCATATTCACATCCATGTATATACGTAAATGAACCATTTAGCTATTGCTATATAGCAAACCACCCAAAACGGAATGGCTTAAACCACAATTCTGCATGTAGGCAATTTAGGGCGAGATCATCTTGGTGGTCTCAGCTGGCTCCCTTTTGGCGTCTGTAATCAGCTGCATGCCAGCTTTACTGATCTTAGCTGGGCTTTCTCATGTCTAGGACCTCAGCTAGGATGAATCCACTGACTCAGCTTTGTTCTATGTGGTTTTAATCCTCCAGCATAGGAGTTGGCAAAACTACAGCTCACTGCCTGTCTTTATATATAAGGTTTCACTGGAATAGAGCCATACCCATTTGTTTATTTATTGCCTATGTTTGCTTTCACAATAAAACAGGGAAGTTGAGTAGTTGTGACAGGAACCATATGGCCTTCAAAGCCTAAAACCTTTACTATCTGGCCCTTTACATAAAATGTTTGCTTGGGGCTTCCCTGGTGGTGCAGTGGTTGAGAGTCTGCCTGCCGATGCAGGGGACATGGGTTTGTGCCCCGTTCCGGAAGGATCCCACATGCTGCGGAGCCGCTGAGCCTGCGCATCCGGAACCTGTGCTCCGCAACGGGAGAGGCCACAACAGTGAGAGGCCCACGTACAGCAAAAAAAAAAAAAAAAAAAGTTTGCTGACCCCTGCTCTAGCAGGGCTCATTTACATGACAATGTCAGAGATCCAAGCAAAAGGGTGGAAACTCACAAGGTCTGTTGGGGCCTAAATTTGAAACCACCACAGTGCCACTTCTGCCATGTTCTGTTGGCCAAAGCAAGTTAGAAGTCCAGCCCAGATCCAAGAAAAGGGGAAATAGAATCCATGTCTAGATGGAGAAGTAAAAAGTCACATTTCAAAGGGCATGGGTTCAGGGAGCAGTGAAGGACTCTGGTCATATTTATAACCTGCCTCACTAGATCACATAACAATTGCCTTCAGACTAAAAGAATTGTGATGGAATAGGTGGATATATTTATAATATTTCATTAGGAAAGCCCATAAGAATCATGTGAGTCACTGTTCATCAAATACCTGACCTGTAGATTTTTGTCAAAAGGATGTATCCATAATTATTTTGGTAGAGATTATCTTTAGCACAAAGTGAGAGAGTGGCATGGACATATATACACTACCAAATGTAAAATAGATAGCTAGTGGGAAGCAGCCACATAGCACATGGAGATCAGCTCGGTGCTTTGTGACCACCTAGAGGGGTGGGATAGGGAGGGTGGGAGGGAGGGAGATGTAAGAGGGAAGAGATATGGGAACATATGTATATGTATATGTATAACTGATTCACTTTGTTATAAAGCAGAAACTAACACACCACTGTAAAGCAATTATACTCCAATAAAGATGTTACAGAAAACAAAAACAAACAAACAAAAAAAAACCTAGGCCCTGGAAGAGTCAGATAGAAGGCTGATTGTTCATTATACAACCTTAGGAGATAGTTATTGACTTTGATTCCTGATCCTGAAGGGAAATAAGATAAAGCTCAATTAAAATTACTGAACTCATTTAGGTGACTAGGTTATGGAAACAAATAGACCAAAGATGTAGGATGATTCCAATGCAATAAAAGTTTTCCTAGTAAATAGTCCACACAATGATTCAGGGACACAGACTTCTCTCACCTATGGGCCTGCCAGTCCTAAGGCAGGTCTTCATCTTACTAGCAGAAAAGAAAAAGAGAAGGTGGAGGAGGCTCACATCTTTCCTGAAAGTCTTGGCTCAAAAGTAGTACACAGCACTTCTGCTCATATTCTGTTGGTGAGAACTTGTCAGTTGGCTACACCTAACTGCAAGGGATAATGGAATTTGTAAGTCTAACTCTATATCTAGAAAGAAGAAAGAAATGGATTTTGATGAACAGTTTGGAGTCTGTGCCATAGTCTACCTTCTGGTCATCAGGTGTTCATTTGCATCTTTCTTTTCACATTTATAGAACACATTACCTTCACAAGGGAGACTGCCCAAAGTCTCCTCCAGTTACTGCTTCTAGCTCAAATCCAGGATCCCTGGATGATGTTTAGTCTTATCTGTAAGATCAGGATGTAGCCCTTTAAGGTCTGAAATGCCCAACCTCTGCACACACACAGATAAAATATACAATGATAAAACTAGGCCAGGATAAATGCCATAAAACTGCCACTCAGAAAATAGATGAATAGGAAATACACAACATTCACAGGTTAGTTGCAACGATGAATTCATGCTGGGAAGGTATTTTAATGAAGGAAGTTCCACTATTAGACACCAGATCTCCATTCTGAGATCTGGTTAATGAAGGAAGTTCCACTATTAGACACCAGATCTCCATTCTAAGAGGACCCCTGTTTTCTGTTCTTCTTTAAGAGTTTCTTCTTGGTCCATTATCATCCATGACCACACCTGAATCAGCCCATTGTGGAACATTACCTTTCTTGGGGGTTATGCAGTATTCACAGCCTGCCTCCAGCTCATATGAGTTTGGGGGCCCAAAATTATTTTAAGCCTTAAATAGTCAAAGGATTTTAACACAAGGATCAAAATTTATTTGGCAATACAGTTGGTCAAAATTTTAGTAGAATTCTGATCAATTTACATACAATAAGTTTCATGGGCCATACCTAAAATTACTTCTTAGACACGGTGTTCAAGACTTGTTTATTTCTTTGCTAAAACCTATGAAGACAAGAATTCTATCTTAATCCATCACTGTATACTAGAATCCAGCATTTACTAATTCCCTGTAGGAACACAAAGTAGGAACATTTGTTCAATATAAAAAGTGCCTAACATAATACCTACAATATAATTAGTGTTCATCCAATGGTAGCTGTTGAAGCTCATTGGAATTGGAGATAGCAAACTAGGGGCTTAATTCTAGCTCTACTTCTACATAGCTGGGTAAGATCATGCAAGTTAGTTTCCTCATATTCTAAATCTTTCTCACATTATTGTTGTTGCTTTGCACTTTTATAATTCACCTCCAATCCTTGTTGTTTTTGCACTTTTATGATTCACTACCAACAAGTGATGAGGAAAGGACTAATCTTGAGATCAAAATACCATGAGAAGCCCATAGGCATATCTTTAGGAAAGTATTCAAACGACAGGTGCTATAAGGATAATAGGATTTGTTACAAGAATCAGTTGTCATCCAACCCAGCATGATCCATTAAACACAGGCTTCATCTAATGCCATGAGATTTGAGTGGGGCCTATTATAGGTGGTTAATTGTTTGAGAACCCTGTGATGGTTTACGTAGCTTTGGAAATGCGTCAGTGAACACATATTTTTTGAAATTTGGTTGTTTGTAATGAAATTCATAATATGTCTAATATCACAAAATAGCCAAGGAGAAGCTGGAGCTGTGCACTGTGTACAATAAAACTTCTCTTTAAAATTTGGTGAGTGACTTTAGGTCAGTGATTCCAACCCTGGCTGCACACTAAAGTCATTTGGAGAGGTTTTTATGAATACCAGTGCGTGAACCTCACTCCAGAGATTCTGATATAAATGCAATTTTAAAACCTCCCCAGTGATTCTGATGGAGAACCACTGCTTTTAAAAGGGAAATATGTCATCATGAAGGACACCTTTTTTAGTGCCTGTTACTAGAGGCAAGAAAATATCCTGCCTATACTACAGCTTTTATACAGTGTTATTACTTGGACTAGTCATGGCCTTTTTAGTCATTTTTAGATGAAAAATTGTTTGTTTTGTGAGGAGGGATGGGATGAGCAGTAGGGGGTTGGGCTTAGGGAGGCTCCATGATAGTCAACAAAGTAACACTTGCCCCTTCCTCTGCAGCACATCATGCTTGTGCAGCGTCAGATGTCTGTGATAGAAGAGGACTTGGAAGAATTCCAACTTGCTCTGAAACACTACGTGGAGAGCGCTTCCTCCCAAAGTGGTTGCTTGCGGTAAGTGCTCCTGTGCATGTGTCTTAGATGAAGGTGGGGTCTGGAGGACTGGTATTTGAGAATCTTCATCTAAAGTTATGCTGGTCTTTCTAGCCCTCAGGGTGATGCAGAATTTGCTATCTCCAATTCCAATGAGCTGTTTTCTCTTTTATCCTTGGACTCTGTGTGGATTTGAGCATTAAGAGCACCAAGGGAAGTCAAATAGACTGAAATTCCTCCTTTTGCATCCAGGCAGACTCACACTCTGATTTAAATCATCTCTGGTATATGAGGCCTCAACTCTAATGCATCTAGCTCTGATTGCTACCTTGAGAGTGCGCCCTATGGCCTAATAACCACTATTTCAGCCATTCATTATGAAATTGCACCATCTCTGAAGTCTTGATGGCAGGACTTTGTCATTTAAAAAAAAAAAAGTTATTTCCATGGCCACTCCAGCTCAGGCTTCTGTTATCTCAGGCTACTAAAATATACTAACTATACCTCATCTTCAGTTTCTCTACTCCAAGTAGTCCGAGAAACAACTACTACAATTATAATTTCCCGGAAACAATTATCATAGAATTCTCTTACTCAGAAACCTGCAATAACTATCTAATGAGTAGCTTATCAAATGCCAGAAGTTTATCCTGACCCTACAATTATACTACCAACAGACCCCAGAGATCCATAGCACTGCTACCATTTGTTCTCCCTCACCTGAACACTATGCCTCAACAGTGCCCAGCTGCATATTGCCTTTCCAGCATAATCTATTGTCTTACTGCTGTGCCTTCGATCTGGCCACTCTCCTTCCCAGAAGTGTGCACCCAGCTTCAGGTCTCTGCCAGACCATGCTCTACCTTAATGCCAAAGATCAAACTCACCTGCTCCTGGAAAACTGCCACAACCAAATCCACCCCTACCTTAGCAGCTTGTTTAAATTGTATTTCACAATACTCTTAGAACATTGGGAAAGCTTTTTAGCACATGTGTGCATGCATGTATGTGCACATAGAAACACATACTTTATGTCTCTTTGGTGTTCCTCCCAGTAATTACTAGTTATATTTTATGCGCACTCTGGCAGAATACTTCTGCAGCTAAGAAGTCTGGCTCTGGAATTAAACATGGGTTGTATTAACTCAGTGGGTTTGGGAAAGAGAAAAACAAATACCGTATGCTAACACATATATATGGAATCTAAAAAAAAAAAAAAAGGTTCTGAAGAACGTAGGGGCAGGACAGGAATAAAGATGCAGATGTAGAGAATAGACTTGACACAGGGAAGGGGAAGGGGAAGTTGGGATGAAGTGAGAGAGTAGCATTGACATATATACACTACCAAATGTAAAATAGATAGCTAGTGGGATGCAGCCTCATAGCACAGGGAGATCAGCTCGTGCTTGTGACCACCAGAGGGATGGGATAGGGAGGGTGGGAGGGAGATGCAAGAGGGAGGGGATATGGGGGTATATGTATACATATAGCTGATTCACTTTGTTATATAGCAGCAGCTAACACAACATTGTAAAGCAATTTTACTCCAACGAAGATGTTAAAAAAAAAGTTACTGGGGGGGGGGGGACCTTGAAGATGGCGGAAGAGTAAGACGCGGAGATCGCCTTCCTCCCCACGGATACACCAGAAATACATCCACACGTGGAACAACTCCTACAGAACTCCTACTGAAGGCTGGCAGAAGACCTCAGACCTCCCAAAAGGCAAGAAACTCCCCACGTAACTGGGTAGGGCAAAAGAAAAAACAGAGACAAAAGAATAAGGACGGCACCTGCACCAGTGGGAGGGAGCTGTGAAGGAGGAAAAGTTTCCACACACTAGGAAGCCCCTCCGCGGGCGGAGACTGCGGGAGGCAGAGGGGGGGAGTTTCGGGACCGCGGAGTAGTGCACAGCGACGGGTGCGGAGGGCAAAGCGGGGAGATTCCTGCACAGACGATCGGTGCTGACCGGCACTCACCAGCCCGAGTGGCTTGTCTGCTCACCCGCCGGGGCGGGCGGGGCTGCGAGCTGAGGCTCGGGTTTTGGTTTTGGACGGAGCTCAGGGAGAGGACTGGGGTTGGCGGCTTGAACATAGCCTGAAGGGGTTAGTGCACCACGACTAGCCGGGAGGGAGTTCGGGGAAAAGCCTGCACCGGCCGAAGAGGCAAGAGACTTTTTCTTCCCTCTTTGTCTCCTGGTGCGCGAGGAGAGGGGTCTAAGAGCGCTGCTTAAAGGAACTCCAGAGACGGGCGCGAGCCGCGGCTAAAAGCGCGAACCCCAGAGACGGGCGCGAGCCGCGGCTGAGGGCGCGAGCCCCCGAGACGGGCGCGAGCCGCGGCTGAAAGCGCAAACCCCAGAGACGGGCGCGAGCCGCGGCTGAGGGCGCGAGCCCCCGAGACGGGCGCGAGCCGCGGCTAAAACCGCGGACCCCAGAGACGGGCGGGAGACGCTAAGGCTGCTGCTGCCGCCACCAAGGGGCCTGTGTGCGAGCACAGGTCACTCTCCACACCCCTCTTCCGCGGAGCCTGTGCAGCCCGCCACTGCCAGGTTCCCGGGATCCAGGGACAACTTCCCCGGGACAGCGCACGGCGGGCCTCAGGCTGGTGCAACGTCACGCCGGCCTCTGCCGCAACGTCACGCTGCCTCTGCCGCCGCAGGCCCGCCCCGCACGCAGTGCCCCTCCTTCCCCCATCCCCCAACCCCCGGCCTGAGTGAGCCGGAGCCCCCGAATCAGCGGCTCCTTTAACCCCGTCCTGTCTGAGCGAAAAAACAGACGCCCTCCAGCGACCTACACGCAGAGGCAGGGCCAAATCCAAAGCTGAGCTCCTGTGAGCTGTGAGAACAAAGAAGAGAAAGGGAAATCTCTCCCAGCAGCCACAGAAGCAGCGGATTAAAGCTCCACAATCAACTTGATATACCCTGCATCTGTGGAATACCTGAATAGACAAGGAATGATCCCAAATTGAAGAGGTGGAATTTAGGAGCGAAATCTATGATTTTTTTCCCTTTTCCTCTTTTTGTGAAGGTGTACGTGTATGCTCCTGTGTGACATCTAGTCTGTATACTCTAGCTTCCACCATTTGTCCTAGGGCTCTATCCGTCCATGACTTTTTTTTAAAAATTCTTTTTCTTAATAATTAAGTTTAATTGTAATAACTTTATTATACTTTACCTTCGTTCTTTCTTTCCTTCCTTCCCTCCCTCCTTTAGACAACGAATCACCCCAAATTGAGGAGGTGGTCTCAGGGAGCAGGATTTATGATTTTTCCCCCTTTACCTCTTTTTGTGAAGGTGTATGTGTATGCTTCTGTGTAAGATTTTCTCTGTATAGCTTTGCTTCCAACATTTGTCCTAAGGTTCTATCCGTCCCTTTTTTTTTTTCTAAATATTTTTTAATTCAATAACTATATTATACTTTATTTTATTTTTACTGTATCATCTTTCTTTCTGTCTTTTTTTCCTTCTTTCCCTCCTTCCTTCCTTCCTTCCTCCCTCCCTCCCTCCCTCCCTCCTTTCTTTCCTTCTTTGCTTCTTTCTTCCTTCCTTCCTTTCCTCCTTTCCTTCTTTCTTTCCTCATACTTCTACTAATTCTCTCTACTTTTTCTCCCTTTTATTCTGAGCCGTGTGGATGAAAGGCTCTTGGTGCTCCAGCCAGGAGTCAGGGCTCTGCCTCTGAGGTAGGAGAGCCAACTTCAGGTCACTGGTCAACAAGAGACCTCCCAGCTCCACATAATATTAAACAGCGGAAATCTCCCAGAGACCTCCATCTTAACACCAGCACCCAGCTTCACTCAACGACCAGCAAGCCACAGTGCTGGACAACCTATGCCAAACAACTAGCAAAACAGGAACACAACCCCACCCATTAGCAGAGAGGCTGCCTAAAATCATAATAAGGCCACAGACACCCCAAAACACACCACCAGACGTGAACCTGCCCACTAGAGAGACAAGATCCAGCCTCATCCAGCACAACACAGGCACTAGTCCCCTCCACCAGGAAGCCTACACAACCCACTGAAACAACCTTAGCCACTGGAGACAGACATCAAAAACAACGGGAACTACGAACCTGCAGCCTGCAAAAAGGAGACCCCAAACACAGTAAGATAAGCAAAATGAGAAGACAGAAAAACACACAGCAGATGAAGGAGCAAGATAAAAACCCACCAGACCTAACAAATGAAGAGGAAATAGGCAATCTACCTGAAAAAGAATTCAGAATAATGATAGTAAGGATGATCCGAAATCTTGGAAGTAGAATGGACAAAATGCAAGAAACAGTTAACAAGGACTACAAGAACTAAAGATGAAACAAGCAACGATGAACAATGCAATAAATGAAATTAAAATCACTCTAGATAGGATCAATAGCAGAATAACTGAGGCAGAAGAACGGATAAGTGACCTGGAAGATAAAGTAGTGGAAATAACTACTGCAGAACAGAATAAAGAAAAAAGAATGAAAAGAACTGAGGACAGTCTCAGAGACCTCTGGGACAACATGAAATGCACCAACATTCGAATTATAGGGGTTCCAGAAGAAGAAGAAAGAAAGAAAGGGACTGAGAAAATATTTGAAGAGATTATAGTTGAAAACTTCCCTAATATGGGAAAGGAAATAGTTAATCAAGTCCAGGAAGCACAGAGGGTCCCATACAGGATAAATACAAGGAGAAACACGCCAAGACACATATTAATCAAACTGTCAAAAATTAAATACAAAGAAAGCATATTAAAAGCAGCAAGGGAAAAACAACAAATAACACACAAGGGAATCCCCATAAGGTTAACAGCTGATCTCTCAGCAGAAACCCTACAAGCCAGAAGGGAGTGGCAGGACATACTGGAAGTGATGAAGGAGATAGCCTGCAACCAAGACTACTCTACCCAGCAAGGATCTCATTCACATTTGATGGAGAAATTAAAACCTTTACAGACAAGCAAAAGCTGAGAGAGTTCAGCACCACCAAACCAGCTTTACAACAAATGCTAAAGGAACTTCTCTAGACACGAAACACAAGAGAAGGAAATGACCTATAGTAGCGAACCCAAAACAATATATAAAATGGAAATAGGAACATACATATCAATAATTACCTTAAATGTAAATGGACTAAATGCTCCCACCAAAAGACACAGATTGGCTGAATGGATACAAAAACAAGACCCTTATATATGCTGTCTACAAGAGACCCACTTCAGAACTAGAGACACATACAGACTGAAAGTAAGGGGATGGAAAAAGATATTCCATGCAAATGGAAACCAAAAGAAAGCTGGAGTAGCAATTCTCATATCAGACAAAATAGACTTTAAAATAAGGACTATTAAAAGGGACAAAGAAGGACACTACATAATGATCAAGGGATCGATCCAAGAAGAAGATATAACAATTGTAAATATTTATGCACCCAACATAGGAGCACCTCAATACATAAGGCAAATACTAACAACCATAAAAGGGGAGATCAACAGTAACACATTCATAGTAGGGGACTTTAACACCCCACTTTCACCCATGGACAGATCATCCAAAATGAAAAAAAATAAGGAAACACAAGCTTTAAATGATACATTAAACAAGATGGACTTAATTGATGTTTATAGGACACTCCATCCAAAAACAACAGAATACACATTTTTCTCAAGTGCTCATGGAACATTCTCCAGGATAGATCATATCTTGGGTCACAAATCAAGCCTTGGTAAATTTAAGAAAACTGAAATTGTATCAAGTATCTTTTCCGACCACAACGCCATGAGACTAGATATCAATTACAGGAAAAGATCTGTAAAAAATACAAACACATGGAGGCTAAACAATACACTACTTAATAATGAAGTGATCACTGAAGAAATCAAAGAGGAAATAAAAAAATACCTAGAAACAAATGACAATGGAGACACAACGACCCAAAACCTATGGGATGCAGCAAAAGCAGTTCTAAGGGGGAAGTTTATAGCAATACAAGCCCACCTTAAGAAGCAGGAAACATCTCGAATAAACAACCTAACCTTGCACCTCAAGCAATTAGAGAAAGAAGAACAAAAAAACCCCAAAGCTAGCAGAAGGAAAGAAATCATAAAAATCAGATCAGAAATAAATGAAAAAGAAATGAAGGAAACAATAGCAAAGATCAATAAAACTAAAAGCTGGTTCTTTGAGAAGATAAACAAAATAGATAAACCACTAGCCAGACTCATCAAGAAAAAAAGGGAGAAGACTCAAATCAATAGAATTAGAAATGAAAAAGGAGAAGTAACAACTGACACTGCAGAAATAAAAAAAATAATGAGAGATTACTACAAGCAACTCTATGCCAATAAAATGGACAATCTGGAAGAAATGGACAAATTCTTAGAAATGCACAACCTGCCAAGACTGAATCAGGAAGAAATAGAAAATATGAACAGACCAATCACAAGCACTGAAATTGAAACTGTGATTAAAAACCTTCCAACAAACAAAAGCCCAGGACCAGATGGCTTCACAGGTGAATTCTATCAAACGTTTAGAGAAGAGCTAACACCTATCCTTCTCAAACTCTTCCAAAATATAGCAGAGGGAGGAACACTCCCAAATTCCTTCTACGAAGCCACCATCACCTTGATACCAAAACCAGACAAGGATGTCACAAAGAAAGAAAACTACAGGCCAATATCACTGATGAACATAGATGCAAAAATCCTCAACAAAATACTAGCAAACAGAATCCAACAGCACATTAAAAGGATCATACACCATGATCAAGTGGGGTTTATTCCAGGAATGCAAGGATTCTTCAATATACGCAAATCTATCAATGTGATAAACCATATTAACAAATTGAAGGAGAAAAACCATATGATCATCTCAATAGATGCAGAGAAAGCTTTCGACAAAATTCAACACCCATTTATGATAAAAACCCTCCAGAAAGTAGGCATAGAGAGAACTTTCCTAAACATAATAAAAGCCATATATGACAAGCCCACAGCAAACATCATCCTCAATGGTGAAAAACTGAAAGCATTTCCACTAAGATCAGGAACAAGACAAGGTTGCCCACTCTCACCACTCTTATTCAACATAGTTTTGGAAGTTTTAGCCACAGCAATCAGAGAAGAAAAGGAAATAAAAGGAATCCAAATCGGAAAAGAAGAAGTAAAGCTGTCACTGTTTGCAGATGACATGATACTATACATAGAGAATCCTAAAGATGCTACCAGAAAACTACTAGAGCTAATCAATGAATTTGGTAAAGTAGCAGGATACAAAATTAATGCACAGAAATCTCTGGCATTCCTATATACTAATGATGAAAAATCTGAAAGTGAAATCAAGAAAACACTCCCATTTACCATTGCAACAAAAAGAATAAAATATCTAGGAATAAACCTACCTAAGGATACGAAAGACCTGTATGCAGAAAATTATAAGACACTGATGAAAGAAATTAAAGATGATACAAATAGATGGAGAGATATACCATGTTCTTGGATGGGAAGAATCAACATTGTGAAAATGACTCTACTACCCAAAGCAATCTACAGATTCAATGCAATCCCTATCAAACTACCACTGGCATTTTTCACAGAACTAGAACAAAAAATTTCGCAATTTGTATGGAAACACAAAAGACCCCGAATAGCCAAAGCAATCTTTAGAACGAAAAAAGGAGCTGGAGGAATAAGGCTCCCTGACTTCAGACTATATTACAGGGCAGCAGTGGTCGGGACAGTATGGTACTGGCACAAAAACAGAAAGACAGATCGGTGGAGCAGGATAGAGGGCCCAGGGATTGACCCACGCACATATGGACACCTTGTCTTTGGTGGGGGAGGCGGGAATGTACGGTGGAGAAGGGACAGCCTCTTCGATGAATGGTGCTGGGAAAACTGGACAGGTACATGTAAAAGTATGAGATTGGATCACTCCCTGACACCATACACAAAAATAAGCTCAGGATGGATTGGAGACCTAAGTGTAAGGCCAGAAACTATCAAACTCTTGGAGGAGAACATAGGAAGAACACTCTATGACATGGATCACAGCGGGATCCTTTCTGACCCACCTCCTAGAGTAATGGAAATAAAAACAAAAATAAACAAATGGGACCTGGTGAAACTTCAGGGCTTTTGCGCAGCAAAGGAAACCATAACCAAGACCAGGGGACGGCCCTCAGAGTGGGAGAAAACATTTGCGGATGGGGCGGCTGACAAAGGATTGATCTCCGGGGTTTGCAGGCAGCTCATGCAGCTCAATAACAGGAAAACAAGCAACCCCATCCAGGGATGGGCGGAGGACCTAAACGGACGTTTCTCCAAGGAAGATGTACAGAATGCCGGCGAACACATGGGAGAATGCTCGACATCATTAGTCATTGGAGAAATGCAAATCAAAACTACAATGGGATGTCATCTCGCACCGGTCAGAATGGCCATCATCAAAAAATCAAGGAACAATAGATGCTGGAGAGGGTGTGGAGAAGGGGGGACACTCTTGCACTGCTGGTGGGAATGTGAATTGGTTCAGCCACTCTGGAGAACAGTGTGGAGGTTCCTTAAAAAACTACAAATAGAATTACCATATGGCCCAGCGGTCCCACTGCTTGGCATGTACCCTGGGAAAACCAAAATTCGGGGAGAGTCGTGTACCAAAATGTTCGTTGCAGCTCTATTTACAATAGCCAGGACATGGAAACAACATAAGCGCCCATCGTCGGATGGATGGATAGAGAAGATGTGGCACATATACACAGTGGAATGTTGCTCAGCCTTAAAGAGAAATGAAGTTGAGCTATTTGTGGTGAGATGGATGGACCTGGAGTCTGTCATGCAGAGTGAAGTGAGTCGGAGGGAAAGAGACAAGTGCCGTATGCTGACACATATATATGGAGTTTGAGGGAAGAAGGTGTCGTGAAGAGCCTGGGGGTGGGATAGGAATAAAGACGCAGACCTACTGGAGAACGGACTTGGGGATATGGGGAGGGGGAAGGGTGAGTTTTGACAGGGCGAGAGAGAGTCATGGACATATACACACTAACAAACGTAGTAAGGTGGATAGCTGGGGGGAAGCAGCCGCAAGGCGCGGGGATGTTAGCTCGGTGCTTTGTGGCGGCCTGGAGGGGTGGGATGGGGGGGGTGGGAGGGAGGGAGACGCAGGAGGGAAGACATATGGGAGCATGTGTATATGTATGGCTGATTCGCTTTGTTGTGGAGCGGAGGCTGACACACCATTGTGAAGCAATTGTACCCCAATGGAGATGTTTAAAAAAAAAAAAAAAAAAAAAAAAAAAAGTTACTGAAAAACCCAAGCAGAGCAATTGTGTGACCCATGTATAACACACACACACACACACACACACATTTTTTGATTCCTCTTTTCGCATATTTTGTAATCATGAAGGCTTATTTAATCCCTGTGTTTGGCACGGGGAGGTACCAACTGAATACATGTGATGCACACAGTGTATTCTCAGAACCATGCATGACTTTGGAAAGTTGAGAATAGTTTCTGCTTCCAAGGATCTAGGAAACCAGTTGGGAAAATAGGATACTCATTCATGAACAATTAAAGCCATGTTCTTGGCCTTAATTTCACAGCTGTTAAGTAGAATAAAATGATTTCTGAAGTCACTCTCAGCTACCAAATTCTAGAATTTGTATGTATTCTGAACTCCATGTCAAGGATGTAGGGAAGATGAATGTGGAACTGCATTGTAAGAATCAACCCTGGGAGTTGTACTATGGCCAAACATCCTTAAGAACTCATGGTACCCTGTGGCACATTGAACCATTAGTTTATCAGCATTTTTATATAGACAAAATAAAAGGGTGGCCGTAGTGTGGTGGAGAATTGTGGGAACTATCCCTCCTGTGTGCCCTTTACTCCAGTGATTAGGCTCTGTGAGTTAAGGTAGGCCACCTGGGGAACAGAGGAAGCCAAGACGAAGTGTGTCCTGTTCCTGATGAGCCAAGCTACCTTAGGTAAGATGTTTAACCCCAATCGTTCCTGAGCTACATCATTTTTCCCCATTTCACTGACATTTTCCAGCTCCTGGAATGTTCAAGGTGTCCTGGAGCTCAGGGCTGAAGCTCTAAGTGACTTATCCAGAGACAGCTTAGCCAAAGAACTCTTGCTTTAGCCAGTGAGTTTTTAAGTGCCACAGGAAGTATGAATACATTGAAGAGGAAGACTGAGGGTGTTTAAGTTAGTAAAGTCACAAAGCAAAAGCTCAGAGTTACATCATGTAATTTTAAGTTTGCAAATAATTGAAAGCTAATCATTCAAGCCCTAAGCCCTTTTAACAGAAATATTGCTGACTGAAGTTTCTAAAAATTTTATCATTAACCTTTTCTTGCTGTCTCAGTGTCATCACTGCATATGTATTATTATCTGTATTGTACAGTCTCAAATATCAATGTCCTTAAATGTCATTGCTGTGTATTGGTCAGTTTTGCCCTTAATTGAAAGCACCCAGTCTGTAGAACAATTTTGATTAGCATTTTCACCCATAGTCCTTTGAGACACAATCTGAACTGGTCTTTCAACTCTTCCATCTGGCTCTTGACCAGATGGCCTACAGTCAGGAAGAAGGAGAAAGGAGCAACACCAACAAGCCATCCTCTCATGTCTGAACCTAAGGACAGAAAGTTTCCCAGAAGTCCTTGCTTCTCAGCATACTTCCCTTGGCATCTCATCAGCCCAACTCAAGTTACATGGCTATTCCTGGTTACAGGGGAGGTTAGAAAACAAATATTTAGCAGAAAGGAGATCGTGATGACTGTCTCAGCCCAGCACTGATGGGTACATTGGATATATTGCAAAATGAACAATGGCAGGGTTTGGTTAGAGAGAGGGGAATAAAAGTTGGGGAGGCAACAGACAGTATCTACCATATGATTCCCAGAGTGACTGTGAAGGTAAAATGACTTAATCCATGGGAAATGCTTAAACCAGGGCCTGGAACAGAGCAATACATGTTAGCAACCATCGCCATTGTTATTAGTATGTATAATAATGTAATAATTGTTATCATCATTATTATTGGCTTGCTGCTCCTCATTGTTTTCAAAGATTTGTCTTTTTCCCTCATTTTCTTTTCTGTTCCTTTTAATTCTGTCATGTTTCTCAACTTTGATAGCATTAAGGCTTAGCTTTCACTCACCTAAGGAAACTGCTACTTTGTTTTTCACTATTGAGCTAACAGCTCACACACATACATACACACACATATACACACATACAATATACCAATTACTGGGCAAAACATTCTACATGTAATGCTTTATTTAGTACTCAGTACTATTATTACCACCATTTAACAGGTGAGGAAACAGGTTAAGTAATGGGCCCAAGGTGACAAAGCTCTAATACATGGTGGATGAAGGTAAGCCTGTATGGCTATACTTCAAACCACTACCTTATCACACTGTGTTTATCTTCTTCAGTCCTTCAAAACTTGAGCATCAGGCTAAAATTTTGTGAATTTCTTGTGGCTAGTCTGGAAAATGGCAGGTTCAGATAGCAGGATAAGTGATTTTTATATGTAATAAGTAATACAAATGAATTAGTTTGTAGGAGGCAGTTCATAGTCATGGACTGAAATTTGACCATTACATTGTCAGATTACATTTGGGGATTACAGATCCTTTTAGACTATGATGAGAACTATGGATTCTCTTCCCAGGAAAAAGTAGATATGCACAGTAATTTTCAGCTCATTTCTGGGATTTCAAGGAACCCCCCCAAAAGCCCATCTATAAACTCCTGGGGTTAGAAAATCTCTAGTTTCACTTTCTGTTCAATTCCTTTGATTATGTTATAAACCTTTCCCGAGAAAATCTGAAATTGAACTAATAACAATACTTGCTACATCATATCTTAACTGAAGCAAGCTTGATCAATAGCTCTGTGAAAAACACCAAACTACAAGCCAAATAAGTATTACAATTTCTGTGTAGTTACCACCATCTGCTGGCCACACTTAGGTAAATCCTAAATTTACACTGAGCTTGGCTATTTTACCGTATGTTCGCTATTAAATCAATATTCTATTCTCCCAATTTTTCCCAATCTCTCAATTTATTGGGATTGAGATATACACACTACTTTATATAAAATAGATAATAAGGATCTACTGTGTATCACAGGGAAGTCTACTCAATACTCTGAAATGACCTATATGGGAAAAGAATCATAAGAGTGGATATATGTCTATGTATAACTGATTCACTTTGCTGTAAACCCAAAACTAACACAACACTGTAAATCAACTATACTCCAATAAAAATTATTTTTAAAAAATTAAAAAAGAGTAGTTTATACAAACTACTATGTATAAAATAGATAAGCAACAAGGATGTATTGTATAGCACAGGGAATTATAACCATTAACTTGTAATAACATTTAACGGAGTATAATCTGCAAAACTACTGAATCACTATGCTGTATACCTGAAATATAATGTAAATCAACTATACTTCCATTTAAAAAAGCACCACACTGGGCTTCCCTGGTGGCGCAGTGGTTGAGAGTCCGCCTGCCAATGCAGGGGACACGGGTTCGTGCCCCGGTCCGGGAAGATCCCACATGCCGCGGAGTGGCTGGGCCCGTGAGCCATGGCCGCTGAGCGTTCGCGTCCAGAGCCTGTGCTCCGCAACGGGAGAGGCCAAAACAGTGAGAGGCCCGCGTACCACAAAAAAAAAAAAAAAAAAAGCACCCCATCTGATTTGTTTTTTTAAATCCTTATTGTTTTTCTAACCTCTGATTTTGATTTATAATCTGAATATACTGTGAAACGTTAGGCTGAACAAGCTGGACTTGTGGAATTAATTTTTTAAAGGAATCTTTATATTTGTGTCCTACTCTCCCTTAAATTTATGAATCTATCCCCTCTTCCTTTCTTTCTACCTTAATTTGGATCTTCATCATCTCTCACCTAAGCTAATTTCACTACCTCTCTAGCTTTTCTTCCTGCTTTGAACTGTTCTCCATAGGCTACCTCACACGGCCATCAGAAGGATCTTTTAAAACCCAGCTTCAACAGAGACTCTCCCTGCTTTAAACCCTTTTGTGTCTCCTCATTGCTACCGGATTAAATCCAGTCTTCACCTCAACTTGTCTTTTCACCCACCTCCTCTCTCTTCACTACTCCAAAACATATTATATAGGCTATTAGCCACTTTCAGGCTAGTCCAGAAGGCTGGAAGGAACAAATTTGTCTTCCCTAAATTGGAAAAGCAATTACAAAAAAAACTACAATTATGGCCAGAATATGGACTCAAACTTGATCTGGACAGCAAGAAAGTTGAGAGGTGTGAGTGTGTAAAAGAGAAAGGAGGAGGACCAACACTGGGCACTGGCAAAGTTGGAGTTAGTTGTGTAGCAGTGTGGTCCAGGTGACTTAGCTTACAGCAGGACCCCAAACAAAAGCTGTCAATCCAGAGATAGAGGTAAGGGCAAGAGCTTTGGAGGCTGATTGGACTGATCCAAAGAGCAACAGCTGAGGGCAAGGAAGGTGGCATGCACTCACATTTTTCTGAACGCTGGCAAAACTCACAAAATCTTTTTGAATAGATATATGAATGAAATTTTACAAAGTTATATTTGTGATTTCTGAAATATACTGAGACAGTATTCATGATGCCAAACCAGAAAACTAAAAACGTATATTAAACAAACAGACATGTTAATCAATTATTGACAAAACTTCAATTTTCATGCAGGAACCATAGGTGTTTCCTATACAAATGGATAAGATTAGAGGTGATTAGAAATATTAGTTTATTTCTTGTATTTAATTTCCTGTGGCTAATTACACCTTTCCTTTTCCATTTCAGTATTTCTATACAGAAGCTTTCAAATGAATCTCACTATACGATTTACGAGTTCTGGGAGAATAGTAGTGTGTGGAATAGGTAAGTTATGAGCAGGCCTTATTTTTTTAATTTTTTTGCCAGGGAGGTGGCAATATACATGATATAATTTTAGAACCTGTAGAAAAAACTCCATTCCCTTTACCTCACCTTAAAACCTGTCTTATTTGCTCATTTTCCTAAATCTCACTCTTTTTATGGATTTGAAATTACTTTCCTTTTGAAGCACAAAAACTTTTGATTATGATCACACTTTAAGAATTACCATTTTACTGATGCTTTCAGGTAAACAGATTTAGATGTGGGTCATGGGTGTCTAAGGTATGCAGGGGTGGGAGACAAAGGATGCAGAAAAAGATGAAAATAACTTTACCTCCTAGTTTTTCTTAAGCTCTGTGGTTTTTATTTTGCAATATAGCTATATATAATGGTTAAGATCATCATAGCTTAACAGCTTTTTGAAATGTCTTTACTTACTGCAAATAAAAGGGAAATTCAAGACATTGTTTGGAAAAGATGAAAAGCATGTCAACTTCTCTTGTAATCATTCAGTTTTGTATATAATTATATTTGTTAACTATTCCTAGATAAAGTTAAAAAATAAATCAAGTTCTTTGAAATTAAAATAATTATTAATAAGTAACAAATATATAATTAGAAAAATAGATGAAGGAAATTTTGCTATTCTGAGATTATATAGTTCTAGTTGGCTTTAAATGGCACAGAGAATATAGCTCTCCAATAAGTCCATATTTTGGGGTGTTAAATGATGGTAATGAAACAAATACCTGGAAATTTATTTGATACATATTTCACCTAAAATTTTTATTTTTGTGGCTATTTTAAACACTGTGCTATAATGCATAATGACATCAATAGAATTTCAGGCACAAAAGGGAGCTTTAAAGGCAACTTATTCAACTCTGCAGTTCCAGGCCTACACTTTTAGATAATTTTTCTTTCTTTTTATCCTCTAGAGATGGAAAATCTATAGTCCTTCTTCTTAGCTATCCTATTTTTTAAACATCCTGATGCCCAAGATAGTCTTCCTTCTGTTTAAACTTCTTGCTGTAATTACAGTTATCTCCTTTTGTTTTATCTTCTCTAGAGAATTAGTGCTCTCCTGTTTTAAAAAAAAATTCTGGTGATACTTGTTAAATTACTCCTTAGTCTTTTTTTAAGGGTAAATAACCAAGAAAAGAAATCCGTATTCAGGCACTTAATCTAAATCATCCGAAACCTTGCCACCTTGAGTGAATTTGAACTGTGCTACATTCTACTCAGGAAGATTGTAATAAATTGCACAGCCGTAACCTATAATTATTTATACAGCCACCGTCAGATGAATTATAGCAAGACCTTCCAAAGAAGTAATGTGGATTTCTTGGAAACTCCAGAACTCACGTCTACTATGCTAGTTCCTGGTAATTATCCTGGGTTCACAATTCTTCTATGTGCTTTTGTATTGCCTTTCTCTGTTTAAAAGACAGTATGTTCTAGCGCCTTCCCCTTCATCAACTGTACTCTATTTTTTTATCTATCTTAAAATTGGAGAGTGGGGGTAGGAAATAAGAGATCTATATATTTTTTCTATTGCCTTTAGTCCTTAGTTGACCCCATTTGTATTCCTGGCTGTATTAAACCTAATATTAGTCATTTGCTGGTCACCTTTTAACAATTTGAAGTACAAATCATGACATTTCAAAAAATTATTCAAATACTTTACTATATTATAGTGTATTGAATAAATTTGAAATAGGTGACCATAGATTGGAGATTAGAATTATGTTAGAAATATTTTTATTATAATAATTGTTAAATATTTTTTGTAATTGGAGAAAAAGGAGAAGGGAAAGAGAAATTTGAAATGAACTTGCCTGAGAAGTCTGGCCTAGCCAAAGCTTATTTAAGATAATTGAGAACAAAAATTATTTGTTCATCTACCCATCCATTCAATTACCAATTAAACATACTTTTACTGAATGTTAATAAGTGCTAAGCACTGGGGATACTGGGGTTCCTAGCCTGTTTACTAGCACTGATTGAGCTCCAATTATGAACAAGCATTGTGTTGGGAGCTATAGAGGGTACAAAGTAAAAATACAGTCCCTACCTATAAAATGCTTTCTGTCCAGTAGGAAAGACAAATGTTTGTAGAAAAATAACAAGCTCAGGACATACATAGTAGTTACCCATTAGACTCATAATGTGCTATGTGAATTTAGAGGAGTGGATTGCCTCTTTAACAGTTTTTAATGAGGAGATGATCCTTGAGCTGGACTTTAAAAAATTAGATTTGGACAAATAAAGATGGAGAAGAAGGTACTTAGAGGTAAATTGTAGACATGAACAAATGTAAGAAATGTTAAATGTGCTGTGTTAATTGGTGCAAAGATATGATTAAAGCATAAGGCTTGTATATGGTACATGTGCAAAGAGAGGAGAGAGTAGGAAATGGGAGTTGAAAATAAGGAATTTTAACTTTCTTCTTACAGTATTATGGAGCCATTAAAGGTTTTTGAGAGGGCTAGTGAATGCTCTAATCAGTAGTAACTGTGGCAGGAGGGAGAAAGGTGAATGTCACGAGAGGAGAGAAATTGGTCAGGCAGGGGAATAATCTAGGCCAGGAAAAAAAAAAGCATCTGAACCAAGATGATATCCATAGAGTTCCCTTGCAGATAGAATTTTCAGAAGTTAACCATAGCAAGATGATGGTTGAAGCCGGGGGTTGGTGAGAAAGTGGGTAGGTAAGAAGAAAATATCTAACAGAAGCCTGAGGAACTGCCTTTATTTAAAAGGCAGAGAGAAAAGCCTCCTTTCATTAAGGAGACTGAGGGGAACCAGAGATAGGAGAGTCACAGTTGCAGAGTATCAAGGAAACCAAAAGAGGAGTAACATGCAAGGTACAGTGCTCCTCAGGGGGCCTATGTAGGAGAGCATGACTGAAGAGAATGGGACTGAAAATTGGATTTGACAAGAGAAGTTTTAATAAAATGCTAAGAATTTTAAAATTAGGGTAGATTTTGATGGATTGGCAATAAATGGAAAATGAAAAAGTCAATTCTGGAATTGAAGCTAGGTGAGGAGATGGGGAGATCAGGTGTCAATGCTTTCAAGTTGGCTGACTCTGACAGTCTCAGCCTGATTTTTTATATTTACTCTAGATCTTAAGGGCAGGTTTATGCACTATTAGTATCATTGGTACATGCATTCTATTACTCTTTCTCTCTCAGAGCATTTCCTAATTTAGAGAGAAAAACTGAGTACAGATAAAACTGGATCAATTCCTGTTCTCAGAATTCAGAGTGAATACAATTTAATGCCTTTTAATTGCTACCCTATTTTTCATTGATTTTCACATCACATCTAATTTCTATAACCACTGGAATTTGATAGAAAAAAAAAGTTAGGCTTGATTCTAACACAATTTTAAAAACCTACTTCAAACAAGATTTTTAACATCTATTGGGCCATCCTACTCTATTTTAAACTGAAAGTTTTATCACTGTTAACAGCTGATTTCCCTTGGGGAAAAACAGCAGATATATCTCCCTGGACAAAAAGCTGAAATTAGCTTATAAATATCATTTATGATTTTAATGTCCATATGACTTATATTTGTAATAACTAGTTTTGTGCATTTTGTTTATGTAGTTTTGAAATGCTGCATATATTTTGACCTAAAATAAAAATCTGAAAGTTATTACAGTTAGAAACACAGAATGAGTGGGTTTGTATTACTAATTCACAAATAACAATTTCTAATAAGACTTTTTTTTTTTTTTTTTTGTGGTACGCGGGCCTCTCACTGCTGTGGCCTCTCCCGTTGCGGAGCGCAGGCTCAGCAGCCATGGCTCACGGGCCCAGCCACTCCGCGGCATGTGGGATCTTCCCGGACTGGGGCATGAACCCGTGTCCCCTGCATCGGCAGGCGGACTCTCAACCACTGCACCACCAGGGAAGCCCAATACTGCCTTTTAATTAAGATTTCTAAGTGGTTTACTTAAGATACATCTTAAGAAATAAAGCAGGGACTTCCCTGTAGCGCAGTGGTTAAGAATCTGCCTGCCAATGCAGGGGACATGGGTTCAAGCCCTGGTCCGGGAAGAGTCCACATGCCACAGAGCAGCTAAGCCCGTGCGCCACAACTACTGAGCCTGCGCTCTAGAGTCTGTGAGCCACAACTACTGAGCCGCGTGCCACACCTACAGAAGCCCATATGCCTAGTGCCCATGCTCCATCCGCTATTAGAGAAGTCACCTCAGTGGGAAGCCCGAGCACCGCAATGAAGAGTAGACCCCGCTTGCCGCAACTAGAGA
This sequence comes from Phocoena sinus, assembly GCF_008692025.1. Classification (NCBI taxonomy): domain Eukaryota; kingdom Metazoa; phylum Chordata; class Mammalia; order Artiodactyla; family Phocoenidae; genus Phocoena; species Phocoena sinus. Next base: position 34,493,946 of record NC_045779.1, read on the forward strand.
AAGCCCGTGAGCAGCAACAAAGACCCAACTCAGCCAAAAATAAATAAAACAAATTTATTTAAATAAACAAAGCAAATAAACCAGTCTGCACTAGATACAAAAATATAAACCAAAATATATTCCTATGAACTCTCAAATATAAAAATCACTTAAATGAGGCATACTGGAATATGGAGCCTATGCTGATAAGCTATCATAAAACACCCAGACAAAAAGAGTATGAGAATTGGTCTGTGGAGCAGAATATCCCTTGGCAAAGGAGAAAGCCTTATGGTTATGGGAAAAAAGGATACATAAGAAAGTAAGATCCTATTGCCAGTCAGTGTATTATTTAAACAGCTTTGAAAACAAATTTTAATCCTTCACATTTGTCTGTTTCTCACCTCATTCCACCAATCTTACTTCTTTGACATAGGTTTGTCTTTAGGATACTTACATTTACTGGGGAAAATATTTCTAATTTTACAATACAGATATACTAAAAAAAAATTATTTAAAACACATCCACTTACTTATACCCAAACTTCCTGAACTGGGAAGATTAAAACAACAACAACATGATTTTATCTTCAGGGCGTTTATAATCTCATTGCCAAGACAATCTCTATTCATATATAACAAAAACTTTTTAGTTAGACTGCAACCAAGTGTCAAAAGATATGGTACAACTAACAAGTGCACAGGAAAGTTCAATCAAGTCAGGAAATAGTAACTTGAAAGATAAGTAATTATACAGACTAAAGGTGAGGGAAAATAGTCTCTTTAAGAATGACTTGCACCTTGAACTAACTTAGCCCTAGCAGTTATTTTCATTATTAAAAAAAAACTCTTTTTCTCTTTTCAGCTTCATGGTGGATCCTGAACAACTAGCTGTTCCTTAACATTTTCTTTATGGTTCCAAGTAAAAAACAACTGTTCCTATCTGAAATGTGAATTAGAAAATTCTCTGTACTTATTAATCTACTCTCTACTTTTGTTTAAATATATTTACCCTAAGATGTGCACTCTTCTTAAATGTCTTCTATCATTTTATCTTTCATGTAAATTTTAGCTCAACTTTCAAAGTTCACTATTATCCTCAATATTTGCTGCTGTATTGCTACATACAATAAACCTAAAACCCTTTAATATCAAAATCATAATATATGAAAAGTATACATATAAAGTAACAAAATTGTTATGATAGAGAAAAAAACATTTAAAGTGAGAGCTTTTAGACTATTACTTCATAGAACAGCTTCTGTAGACCTGTCATAAACTATAAAGGTTAAATCAGTGTTTTGTGATTTTTAAGTATCTGCTTTTCCATGAGTGAAATGTATTCTTCAGTAATACCTACTCCATTCCCAACTCAGGATCCTATAACTATTCACTTTATGTTACTTAAAAAGCTAATACATGATCCAATATGACTGGTATCCTTATATGCAAAGAGAGAGAGCAGGGATGTTTAAGCTTAAAAAAACATTAATACATGAGCATAAACCAATCTTCACTATAACCAATAGAATCTCTATCCATCTGTCAAGTTATAAACTGGTTTTTCATAAGTGAGCAATTCTGTGACAGGGTACCATTTAGTAATGTAACACCATTATATCATTTGTTAAGAAAATGTGGTTCAAAATTTTTGGCACATGATCCAGAGGTCTAACTTTACTTATGAAAAATAGACATTTGCATTTAAATAATGATTTCAAAATATTTTAAAACCAAAATTTTAACCTAAGTGAACAAAGAATTATAAAACAAGTACAAACTTTAGGGAAATAATAAAATATGTACTGGACAAAAAACATCTATTTTTCAGTTTCAACACTAGAATGACTACAATCCCAGTTTCACTAGAAAAACTAAAACTATGTACCTTATATATTCTGCTGTACAAGCTCATAAATTAAATATTTTTAATAAAATCTCTTTTATTCTGATAAATGCTGCTAATGAAAATGCAATGCATATAGAAATTTGTTTATTCTCTAGGCCAAATTCCTCTGAAACCACAGGTCTTCCAGGAAACAAACATAAGGTGAATTTTTCCTTTTTTTTTTTTTAAACTCAGACAAAAAGGAAGGTTGAACTAAAATTTTATTTTTTAAATATGAAAGTTAACCTAACATATTTTCTCAAACTAACTTTTACCAACACCTTTGTGTACTCTCAGTCCTCATTCAGTCTAAATAAAATTAAAGAATTTTTAATAGCTTCTACTAGAAATAGGTAGTAAATATTGACATACACACATGTGTGTATATGTGTGCGTGTGTGTGTGTGTGTGTGTGTGTGTGTCTGGTCATTTCTAAAGATGATAAACATGAAACAACACCTGGCTCAACTCTTTTAATTTATATACAAAGCAAAGAACAACATGAATGGAGATGTACAATGATTATTCAAATAAGCTATACATATGTACAAAGGCAAACAGATAATAAAACAGTCTTTGCAGTCTCACTCTGATTATATACAGTAAGAAAGGATCAAAAGACTTTGAAACCTCGAGGACTTCTAATATACAAACTCTTCTTGAAAACGCTGGTTATAAATGATTTCAAAAATAGAAATTATAGCTAATCAATATATTGTTCTGGCCAGTCAGTTTCTGTATCAGATTCAGAAAGTACATCAAGTCATTTGGATACTAGGCACTTTCCAAAGTTAGAATGGTAGTATGACTTTAAAAGGGGTCTGCCCTCAGTAACAGTGCTAAATGGAAGGGCTCTTTGGATTCCAAATTGGAATAGGTTCGATCATATTTTTTTTTAACTAAAGTCAACAGACTTGGATAATAGGCAAATAATAAAGCAAACCAATTTAATTATATGGTAATTCTGACCCCAGCTCTTTTTAAATTACTTTTTTATTGAGATGACCCCAGCTCTTATATAAATTACATGTATTTTTGTGTATGTGCGTGTATTCATACACATATAAATACTAGAAGCTATAATATAAAGGGAAATAGTAGGGCAAAAATGAGTGTAAAAAACTGGGCCGTAGGTGTAAACTCATTTTTAAGTAACCAATAAATTTATGGCTAGTGAAGGTTCTTTTTTTTTTTCCTACTTGAAAAGCAATCTTTTTCTGGTGAACAAAGCAATTAAAAGTGGTATACTAAAGACCAAGTTGGGAAATCTGCCATGGACTAAAGTTTGAATCTGGGTAACAAGTCTAAAGACCAGTGAAGAAAAAGGTACTGGTTTTAGGAGTTCAGAATTCAGTTTAAGATAAACTTTCTGCCAAATGATGTCCTTGAATGCCTTGCCAATAGACCCAGGGATCTGAAAGAATCTGAGAATAGAACTAGGGAGAGTTTACACTTACCTTTATATGAGCAATTCTTTGTGACACTGTGCTGGAACCAACTTTTCTTTTTAACAAAAGTGACAAATTGCAGATTTATTGTATAGAATTTCTAGGAGCTAAAAGTTTAAACCTCCAAATTCTTCATCCATACACTTGTTATAAGAAATTACAGCACTGAAACTTAATGCACCTCAATTATTTGCAAATGCCTCAATTATTCCTCTTTTGGAAATAAAAGAATCTTAGACAATGTTGTTATTATCACAAACCTAGAGAACAATCATATATTTGAAAAGAAATACTTCTTAAAATATTCTCCCTCCTATCACTGAGAACTATTCATTGAACATCCTGAATCATTCTAAACCTCTAGAGAGATTGTAATGATCCTTTCAAGTGCTGGTATGAAATCAGTGGGAAACAGAACAAAAGCAACTTTAAAAGCAACAAGAAATTATGTATCATATGTACATCATAGCATATACTTTATATTTGAGAATGCTTACAGCTTACATTTTCATTCCATTATTACAAGCGATGAAAAACAAAAATTGCAAGTAGCATGCAAATTATAAATACAGTCTTCCCATTTCACTAACCAAATTCCTACTTTCCAGTGTTACTTCCCTATTTATGCAAGAAACTGCCTGCAAAGCTGAAACTGATTAGAAAATTCTTTATTGTTTAAAGTATCTCTTTCTCATTTTAGGAGAAACCAAATATCCAACCATCAAAATTAAAAATAAACTGAATTGTTACAGTCCGTTACAGTTATTGTTACTAGATCCACTTCATTTGCAGGTGTCCAAAATATAAAACTAGTAATTCTTTATCTTCAAATACATACATTCTCAAAATGCTACTTAAAGCTTTGGTTGTTTTCCTGTAATAGAGAAGAAAAAGTTAACTTATCAATTAGATTGAATGAATGTACCTTTTACTAATTAGTTTATCAAACCAAATGTTGTGACCTATTAAGTGTTTGCAGATCTAAATGCATGTTACTATAGAAACTATTAAGTAACTGGAATTTGTCAAATAAAGTAGTTCTTCTGTGTTTAGTAAAACTTATATAATACATATATTATATTTAAATATATTAGATTGTATTCAAAACCCGTTGTTCTGTTTTTGTGGTACCTAATTTTTAGAAAATATTATTAATGCATAAAACAAAAGTAAACTCAAAATAATGTGTAGGTCAAACTTCTATTGACAAAATAAAATGTTGTTAGAAGTGGAAAGCCTTCAAATGAGAAAGCGACTCTATTTTATATAGCACTGAAGTTTAGATTTATTCTTATAGACCAAGGATTATATGCCCCTAAGATCTCTGAACAGGTAGAAAAATTCAAATATCATCAAGGATGCTTTACCTCATTAAATATTCCTGTGAGCAAGGTATTATGAAAAAAACTTTTAAATTTATGCTTTAATTTTAAAAAGAATTGGCTGGATGTCGACAAGGTAGTGAGTTTAAATTAAGAGCCATTGATACACTATGAATAAACTAAAATACAAAAAATTGTAATTATGAAAAAAAAGCTATGGATTCCAAAGGGTAAGAAATCCCCCAAATGGAGAACACAGGAGGTATTTTATATCTCACATTTGACCCATTCTTAGCATACCTATATTCTGAACTCATCTCAGTAGAATACTACAGGCATTCCTCACTTTACTGCTCTTTGTAGATACTGTGTTTTTTACAAATTGAAGGGTTGTGGCAACCTTGCATCAAACAAGCCTGTGGGTACCATTTTTCCAACACCATCTGCTCACTTTGAGTCTCTGTGTTATATTTTGGTAATTCTCCCAATATTTCAAACATTTTCATTATTATTATATTTGTTATAGTGATCTGTGAACAGTTATCTTCAATGTTACATAGCAAAAAGATTACAACTTGCTGAAGGCTCAGATGTTGGTTAGCATTTTTTAGCAATAAATAACTAAATTGTTTTTTAATTAAGATATGTAAATAGTTTTTTTCCAGACATAATGCTATTGCACAACTAAGAGCAGTATAGTGTAAACATAACTTTTATATGCACTGGGAAACCAAAACATTTGTGTGACTCCCTTTATTGCAATGTTTGTTTGGAACCAAATTTGCAACATCTCTGAGGTATGCCTGTATACCTTTTATACACCTTTACCTGTATAAAATGGTGTTTATGAAAACTATAAATAAAAGAAATTCAAATTCCAGTCAAAATGGAAGTAAAGACCATAAAAGATGAAAATCAACAGCTACTGAGTACATAATGAGAGATAAGTACCATGCTAAAAGCAATTTCATACATTTCATTTAATCCTAACAATTAGAAATCATCCCCTTATCACAATTGCAAAACTGAGGCTCAAGAACGTTTAGTGACTTGCCTAAGCTTGAACAATATACCAGTACACAGGTGGAGCTACAACTTGAACCCAAGCTTGGCATGAAACTCATGTCCTTTCCAATCAATATCCTGAAAGATACATGTATGTATTTACTGTGTGTATTTACTTTGATATAATTTGATGAGGTGACACAGAAATATAAAGGGCTAAGAAACAGCAAAGATGTGTCGAAGAATAGTTGTGTTGTTTTACTGTATAAAAGGAGTAACTGAACAGAACAGAGTGCCCAGAAAGACCACATGTAAATATATTGCCGCAAAGGTGGCAGAGGACTATCCTTTCGCTAAATATTGCTAGGATGACTGGATATCCATGCAGAAAAAAATAAAACTTCACCCCTACCTCACACCATATAGTAAAATCAATTTCAGGTGAATTATAAAACTTAATTGAAAAACAAAAATATTTCCTAAAATATGACAATTCCATTCTATTTTTGACCAGAGTCGTAATTACTTGCAGTAATTGGTTATATTATACATTTAGATTTATGTACTTTTCTGAATTATATTTCACAATGAGAAAGATTAAAAAGGTTTAAAAGACACATATTTTAGAATTAAAACTATACAAAAATATTTAAAAGATAAATATTTAGGATTAAAACGATACAAAATTAGAAAACTACTTACTGGTTTTTGAAGTACAATGGGATGATCAGGCAGAAAGTCTGGTTTTTTTCTGCAGATGGAAACACTTGAGAGCTTCAACAGAAAATCTCTGCTGTATTTGATTCTCTCTGTAGATATCAAAACATCAAATGTAATGTTATAAAGCACAGAACTCTCCCAGAACACTTTTTGGCTCATTTCTTTCTGGATGTCCCTTAACTGTCCATTATTTTATAAAATGGTAAGTAGTTTTTATGTAAAAGAGAAGTGGGGAAAAAGCTCTGACAAACATCTACTGCCTCCAATTTTCCTTTTACACAGAAACAAAGCCAATTAACCAAGGAAACATTTCAGAAACTTGGTAACGCATTGCTTCTTTTATCTGGTTTATTCATATCTAGTAAAGAAATCTTCTATTATAAAATATAACAGGTATAACACCTATTGGGCAATTCAGATACTGATAAGCCTATGGAAATGGAACCCTAATAAGCCTGTCTAGTCTTTATATTAACTTACTAAAAATTTAATACAATCCAATAAATTCAAGAAACATTTATTGTAGATAATGGTGAAAAAGGTCCAAAATAGGGTCCGATCTTCAAGGAGAACAATGATTCAAATATTTGCAGATTTGTCATCAGAGACTATCACCATCTTGGTCTATATGAGACCATTTGCTGGGCCAGAAATAGTGGAGCTATAATCTTTAAATTTCCAACAGAAAAGGACTGAAACCTAGGTTCCCATATTGTGAAATAAAAGAAAAAATATATATATGGGTTTCTGTCCCTGTTCCTGGCACAAAAATCCTTTCCCTTGTAATTTCCTAAGTGATAAGAGCACTAGGGGCGTCTTTTGTTCTAATATTTGTTCCTTGACACTAGTTCCTGACCCGGAGCTGCTAAATCTCTTAAAATTTTCTGGGTGATTTGGTCTTCTGTTCTAATGAGGTGACTCTTGGTGGGCTTCTGGATGGGGGCTGATCACCAGAAAGACCAAGCCATGATTAGAAGCTTGGAACTTTCAGCCCCACCGCTACATCCTCTGAGAAAGGGCTGGAAATTGAGTTAAGGATCGATGGTGCCTACGTGTTGAAGCCTCCATAAAAATCAAAAAAGTAAAGAGTTTGGAGAGATTCTGGGTGGGTGAATACATCCACGTACCAGAGAGTGGTGTAACTCAACTCCACAGAAGCTCCTGCACTTGGGACCCTACAAAACCCGGCCCTATGTATATCTTCATTTGACTATTCATCTACATTCTTTATCATACCCTTAATTATGTAATAAACTGGTAAATGTAAGAAAGTGGTTTCCCTAAGTTCTGTAAGCTGTCCTAGAAAATGACAGAATCCAAGAAGGGGGTCTTGGGAACCTTTACTTGTAACTGTCATCAGAAGTGGAGGGTAGTCTTATGTGACCAGGCCATTACCCTGTGGCATCTACAGTAATTCCAGTTTATATCAGAATTAACTTGAATTATAGGACACCAAGCTGGTTTCGCAATGAATTGCTTGATATGTGGAAAAACCTCACATCTAGTGTCAGAAGTGTTGTGAGTATAATAGAGTATTGAGAGTAGAGGAAAAACACAGGAGGAGTGTAGTTTTTCCCTTATACATAGCCAGTGAAAAAAATCCTTCAGGAATGCATATGAAGTAAAAAACATTTTCAGATGAAAGAAAACTAAAAGAATTTGTCACCAGCCGACCTGATCTATAAGAAACACTAAAGGAAGTCCTCCAGGTTGAAGGGAAATGATACCAGACAGAGTCTTTCATCTTAAGATTTAAAAGAGAACAAAAGAGAAATGGCAAATAGCTGAATAAATATAACAGACTCCTTTTTTTTCCCCCTTATCTAAGTTTTATGAAAATATGTATGATTGTTGAAAAGCAAAACTTCTGACACTGCCTGGTGAGATTTCCAAGGTATGGAGATATAATGCATACAGCTATAGCAAAAAGATCAATGCAGGGGGATAAAGGAAAGGAAACTACATATGGTTGCAAAGTTTTGCCATCACTGTTTTGCATGAAGTACAATATTAACAAGTACACTGAGAAAGTTAGATATTATAATCCCTAGATCAACCACTTAAAAATACAAAGAAATACAGCTAAAAATACAATAGATATAATTAAATGCCAAAAATTAAACTTAACAAAATCCAAAGAACAGGGGAAAACAAAAACAAACAAAAATGAGGACAAACAGAAAACAAATAATAAAATTATATGCCTAAATTCGACCATATCACATTAAATCTCAATGGTCTAAACCAGGGTCAGCAAAATTCTTCTGTAAATGACCAGAAAGTAAATACTTGAGGAGTTTGGGACATATAATCTCTGTCACAACTACTCAACTCTGTCTTGTAGCAGAAAAGCAAACACAGATAATAACTAAATAAAGCATGTGGCTGTATTCCAATAAAATTTAATTTCCAAATTGGGCATTTGGCCTGAGGGCCATAGTATACTCACTCCTAAGATAAACACTGCAATTAAAGGCCATAAATTGACACAACAAATAAAAAGAGACACTGTTACATGCTGCCTGCAAGAAATACACATTAAACATAAAGACACAGATAGGTTGAAAGTAAATGGATATAAAAAGATATACCACACAAAGACTAAGAACAAGAAGGCTAGAGTGGCTCTTAACATTAGATAAAGAGATAACAATTATCAATGTGTTGTGCCTAAGGACAGAGTTTCAAAATGCATGAAGCAAAAATTGACAGAAATAAAGGGGGCAACACACAATTCCACAAAAATATTAGGTAATGTAAAAACCCTTCCCTCAGCAACTGATATAACTAGACAAAAAAAAAAAAAACCAGAAAAGACACAGATCTTAACAATACTATGGACCACCTTGATTTAACTGACAATTAGAAAAGTTACATCAACAACTGCAAAATACAAATTATATTCACAGAGATATGGTACAGTAACCAAGAGAGACTATATGTTGGCTATAAAACAAGTTTCAATAAATTTAAGAGGCTTGGAAAAAAGAGGACTCAAATAAATAAGATCAGAAATGAAAAGGGAGACATTACAACTGATACCACAGAGATACAAAGGATAAGATTATATTATGGACAGTTATACGCAACAAATTTGACAACCTCTAAGAAACTGATAAATTCCTAGAAACATACAACCTACCAAGACTGACAACCTACAATCTATTTCTATTTCATGAAGAAATAGAAAATATGAAATTGAATCAGAATCAAAAACCTCCCGACAAACAGAGGTCCAGGACCATATGGCTTCACTGGTGAATTCTACCAACCATTCAAAGGAAAATCAATACCAATCCTCAAACTCTTCCAAGAAACACTCCCAAATTCAATTTATGAGGCCAGCATCACCCTGATGCAAAAACCAGAAAACGATGCCATGAGAAAAGAAAATTACAGGCCAATATTCCTGATGAACATAGATGCAAAAATCCTCAACAAAATATTAGCAAACCAAATTCAACAATACATTAAAAGGATCATACAGCATGATCAAGTGGGATCTATTCCAGGGATGTAAGGATGATTCAATATCCACAAATCAATCAATGTGATATACCACATCACAAAATGAAGGACAAAAATCATATGATATCTCAATAAATACAGAAAAAGCATTGGACAAAATTCAACATCCGTTTATACTTAATACTCTCAACAAAGCAGATATAAAGGGAATATACCTCAACCTAATAAAGGCCACATATGACAAGCCCACAGCTAACATCATACTCAATGGTGAAAAGCTGAAAGCTTTACTTCTAAGAGTAGGAACAAGACAAGGATGGCCACTCTTACCTCTTTTATTCAATATAGTATTAGAACTCCTAGCCAGAGCAATTTAGCCAAAAAAAGAAAAAGGTATTCAAATTGGAAAGGAAGAAGTAAAACTGTCACTATCTGGAGGTGACATAAAGAAAACGCTGAAGTCTCTACCAAAAACTGTTAGAACTAATAAGTGAATTGAGTAAAGTTGCAGGACACAAAATCAATATTCAAAAATTTGTTGTGTTTCTATACACAAATAAACTATCAGAAAAAGAAACTAAGAAAACAATCCCAATTTCAATTGCAACAAAGAATAAAAAAACCTAGGGATAAATTTAATCAAGGAGGGAAAGACCTGTATGCTTTAAGACATTAATTAAAGAAAATGAAGATGACACAAATAAATGGAAAGATATTCTGTGCTCATGGATCACAAGAATTAATATCATTAAAATGTCCATATTACCCAAAGCAATCTACAGATTCAATGCAATCCCTATCAAAATTCCAATGGCATGTTTCACAGAAATTGAACAAAAAATTCCTAAAATTCCTAAAATTTGTATGGAATCACAAAAGACCCCAAATAGCCAAACCAATCTTGAGAAAGAACAACAAAGATGGAGGTAACACACTCCCTGATTTCAAACTATATTACAAAGCTATAGTAATCAAAACAGTATGGCATTGGCCTAAAAACAGATGTATAGATAAACGGAACAGAATAGTAAGCCCAGAAATAAACCCACTAATATATGGTCAATTAATATACAACAAAGGAACCAAAACTATACAATGAGAAATGGACAGTCTTTTCAATAAATGGTATTGGGAAAACTAAACAGCCACATGCAAAGGAACGAAACTGGACCCTTTACTTTACACTATACACAAAAATTAACTCAAAATGGATTAAATGCCTGAATGTACGACCTGAAACCATAAAACTCCTGGAAGAAAATATAGGCAGTAAGCTCCATAACACTGGTCTTGGCAATGATTTTTTGGATTTGACACCAAGAGCAAAAGCAACAAAAAGTAAAAATAAATCAGTGGAACTACATCAAACTAAAAATCTTCTGTATAGTAAAGGAAAACATCAACAAAATGAAAAGGCAGCCTACTGAATAGGAGAAAATATTTGCAAATCATATATCTGATTAGGGGCTAATATCCAAAATATATAAAGAACTCATACAATTCAATAGCAAAAAACCCCAAACAACCTGATTTAAAAATGGGCAGAGGATTTGCATAGACATTTTTCCAAAGAATACATACAGATGGCCAATATATACAAGAAAGGATGCTCAATATCACTAATCATCAGGGAAATGCAAATCAAAACCACAATGAGCTATCACATGTTAGGAAGGTTGTCATCAAAAAAACAAGAAATAACAAGTGTTGACGAGGATGTGGAGTAAAGGGAACATGTGCACTGTTGGTGGAAATGTAAATTTGTGCAACCATTAAGGAAAACAGTATGAAGGTTCCTCAAAATCAAAAACAGAACTACCACATGATCCAACAATTTCACTTCTGGGCATTTCTAAAGAAAATAAAAATACTAATTCAAAAACATATATGCACCCCCATGTTGAGTGCAGGACATCTACAATAGCCAAGACATGAAAACAATCTAAGCGTCCACTGATGGATGAACAGATAAAGCAAATGTGGTGTGTGTGTGTATATATATACACACACACACACACACACACACACACACACAATGGAATATTATTCAGGCATAAAAAAAAGGAAATCTTGCCACTTGCAACACATGGATGGACCTTGAGGGCATTATGATAAATCAGACAGAGAAAGACAAATACCATATGACCTCACTTATATGTGGAATCTTAAAAACAAAACAAAACACCCCACAAACTTACAGATGCAGAAAACAGATTGATGGTTGCCACAGGTGGGGCTAAGGGGTAGGTGAAGTGGGTCAAAAGTTACACATTTCCAGTTATAAAATAAGTCCCAGGGATGTAATGTATACAGCATGGTGACTATAGTTAATATTACTGTATTGCATATTTGAAAGTCACTAAGAGAGTAAATCTTAAAAGTTCTCATCACAAGAGAAAGAAAATTTTGTAACTATGTATGGTGACAGATGTTAACTAGACTTACTGAAGTGAACATTTCCCAATATATACAAATGTCAAATCATTATGTTGTACACCTGAAACTAATATAATATATATGTCAACTTTAAAAAAATGCTAAAAATAAAAAAAATAAATTTAAGAAGCTTGAAATCATATAGACTATATTCTCTGACAACAAAGTAAATTAAGAAATCTATTAATAAGATATCCAGAAAAATCTCAAATATCTTAGAAATTAAATAACATACTTTATAATAATTCACAAGTCAAAGATAAGTAAGTTAAAAATAGTTTAAACTTAATGACAATTAAAATATAATGTAGGGCTTCCCTGGTGGCACAGTGGTTGAGAGTCTGCCTGCCGATGCAGGGGACATGGGTTCGTGCCCCGGTCTGGGAAGATCCCACATGCCGTGGAGCGGCTGGGCCCGTGAGCCATGGCTGCTGAGACTGTGCGTCCGGAGCCTGTGCTCCACAATGGGTGAGGCCACAACAGTGAGAGGCCCGCGTACCGCAAAAAAAAAAAAAAAAAAAAAAAATGTAAAAATTGCTGCAGTGCAACTAAAGTAGTGCTCCAAGGAAAACATAAATTCTTTATTTTAATTGAAGTATAGTTGATTTACAGTATTGTGTTACTTTCAGGTGATTATATATATATAATATTGTGTATAATATAAAAATATAAGTATATAAATATACAAAATATATATATTTTCACATTATTTTTCATTATAGGTTATTATAAGATACTTAATATAGTTCCTTGTGCTGTAGAATAAATCTTTGTTGCTTATCTATTTTATGTATAGTATTTTGTATCTGTTAATCCAATACTCCTAATTTATCCCTCCTCCCCTTCCTTTCCCCTTTGGTAACCACCAGTTTGTTTTCCATGTCTGTGAGTCTGTTTATGTTTTGTACATAGATTCATTTGTATTATTTTTTAGACTACATATATAAGTGATACATATAATACCTGTCTTTCTCTGTCTGACTTACTTCACTTACTATGATATTATCTAGGTCCATTCATGTTGCTGCAAATGGAAATATTTCATGCTTTTTTACGGCTAATATTCCATTGTGTATATATACCATATCTTCTTAAGGCAACTGACTGTTGATGGGCACTTGGGTTATTTGCATGTCTTGGCTATTGTAAACAGTGCTATGAACATTGGGGTGCACATGTATCTTTTTGAATTAGAGTTTTCATCTTTTCCAGATACATAGCCAGGAGTGGGACTGCTGGGTCATATGATAACTTTATTTTTAGTTTTTTAAGGAACCTCAATACTATTTTCCACAGTGCCTGTACCAATTTATATTCCCACCAACAGTGTAAGAGAGTTCCCTTTTCTCCACACCCTCTACAGTGCTTATTATTTGTAGACTTTTTGATGATGGCCATTCTGACCGGTGTGAGGTGATATCTCATTGTGGTTTTGATTTGCATTTCTCTAATAATTAGCAATGTTGAGCATCTTTTCATGTGCCTGTTGGCCATCTGTTATGTCTTCTTTGGAGAAATGTCTGTTTAGGTCTTCTGCCCATTTTTTGACTGGGTTGTTTGTTTGTTTGATATTGAGTTGTATGAGCTGTTTGTATACTTTGGAAATTAAGCCCTTGTCTGTAGCATCACTTGCAAATATCTTCTCCCAGTCCGTAGGATGTCTTTTTGCTTTGTTTATGGTTTCCTTTGCTGTTTTTATGGTGTCATGTCTTATATATAGGTCTTTGAACCATTTTTGTAAATGCTGTGAAGGAGTATTCTAATTTCACTGACTTACATGTAACTGTCCAGCTTTCTCAACACCACTTGTTGAAGAGACTGTCTTTTCTTCATTGTATATTCTTGTCTCCTTTGTCATGTATTAATTAACTGTAGGTATGTGGGTTTATTTCTTGTCTCCTCTGTCATGTATTAATTAACCTTAGGTGTGTGGATTTAGTTTTGGCCTCTCTATTCTGTTCCATTGATCTATATGTCTGTTTTTGTGCCAATACCATGCTGCTTTGATTACTGTAGCTTTTTAGTATTGCCTGAAATCTCACAGGAGGGTTATTCCTTCAGCTTTGTTCTTAAACATTCCGTTTTTTTAGGTTTGTAATTTTTTTTTTTAATTTAAGTACAGTTGATTTACAATGTTGTGCCAATCTCTGCTGTACAGCAAAGTGACTCAGTTATACACATATAGACATTTTTTTTATATTCTTTTCCATTATGGTTTATCACAGGATATTGAATATAGTTTCCTGTGCTATGCAGTAGGACCTTGTTGTTTATCCATCCTATATATAATAGTTTATATCTGCTAATCCCAAACTCCCAGTCCTTCCCTCCCCCATGCCCCTCCCCCTTGGCAACCACAAGTCTGTTCCTTATGTCTGTGAGTCTGTTTCTGTTTTGTAGATATGTTCATTTGTGCCACAGTTTAGAGTCTACGTATAAGTGATATCATATGGTATATGTCTTTCTCTTTCTGACTACCATCACTCGTTCTTATACATTCTTATAATAAGAGAATATCTACAACATATGACCTAACAATCCACCTAAAAATGCTATAAAAAGGAGAGCAAAATAGAACTAAACCCAAAATAGAAGAAAGGAATTCATAGAAAGGAAACATCACCAAAATAGAAAAAATATATAAAATTAAAATGCCAAAAGTTGGTTCTTTGAAAACAGAAACAAAACTGACAAATCTCAAGCTAGACTAACTGATAAAGAAAAAGAACACAAATGATCAATATCAAAGATAAGAAAGGGGTTATCACCACAGTCCTATAGACATTAAATAGAAAATAAGAGAATACTATGAACAACTTTAAGCCAACATTTGACAATTTGGATGAATTGGATATACTATAAGTTCTTGTGTGGACCTATTTTTTCATTTCCCTTTCGTGGAAAACTAGGAGTGAAACTGCTGGGAGGAAAGGAGAGATTGCTGCTGCACAATGTGGAAGAAGTGAAAGAATTTTCCAGTGATGGAAATGACTTGTGGCTTTTAAAAGAACTAATGGCTAATACTCAATTCCAAGTTGTTCTCTGGACTATGCTGCCAAATAAAGAAATTGAGGAAGGCTATTAGGAAGTAAACCTGAAAGATGAGAAGATGAAAAATAAGAAAATTAGAGAAACAATCAGAGTCAAGTAGGCTAATGTTACTAATATATTACTAATATAACAGTTTTAGGAAAAGAACACAAAGAAAATAGAGATGGGAAACATTATCAAAGAAATATTCACAAATTTCCACATCAGAAGAACCTAAGTCTTGAGATCAAAGAAGTTCACCAATTGATCAGGAGAAAACTTTGAGTTAAAAAAAAAAAAGACTACAAAAAGAGACACAACAATAGGAAATTTCAGAAAACCTAAGGTAAACACACAATCCAAAATACTTCCAGAGCAACAATGGCAAAACAAAACAAAATAAAAAACAGAAACAAAAGACAAAGCCATTTACTAAGGGCCTTGGAGAACTGGGGATCAGAATGGCACTGGACTTCATAGAACTAAGAGCCAATTAACATAGACTGCTAGAAAATAAAGCAAAATGCCTTAAAATTTTATAATGAAAATAATTTTCAACCTGGAAATTTTAAAAATCAAATTCTATATTTAATCAACACAAGGGAAACCCAGCTTGTTCTTGTGAGTTCCCAAAGCACAGGCTCCTGAGGTTGAAGATTCACTCACTGTGTTTCACTCAGCAGGTTTTGACAGCACTACCAAGCAGAGCTCTACTAATTCTTATTTTCATCCTCTTCCTCTTCCTCCATAGCTTTATTGAGGTATAATTTACATAGTATAATATTTACTCATTTTGAGTGTACAGTTAAATGATTTTTAGTATATTTACAGAGTTGCACAACCACTGCCCCAATATATTTTTGTTTTTTGGTTCTAGGCAGTGAAGGAAATCTCTGCCAAATCATTAGCTGACCATGAAGATATCACAAAAGAGACCTGAGTGGCCACAAATGCGAAATATAGAACTTTTACATCAACTATCATCAGATACCTCACTCTCATTTGTTGTCACTCTCCATTCCCAATCCAATCTAGGCAATCATTACTCTGTTTCTATAGATTTGCCTTTTCGAGACATTTTATATCAGTGGAATCATATGATATCAGATCTTTTGTGTCTGGCTTCTCCACTTAGCATAATGTTTTTAAGGTTCATCCTCAACTCAGCATTTTCTATCCAACCAAACTACCAATCAAGTGTGTAAGTAAATACACAGATTAAAAGAATTCACCAACCCAATGCCCTTTACAATGAAGCTCCTGAAGAATGCACTTGAGCAAAATGAAGAAAAAAGAAAGCAAAGGAATTAAGAAGAGAGTGATGTCAGCGAAAATTGCCAAGTAGGGAACTCTAAAAGTCCTTCCCTCCACAAAAGCAACAAATAAAGTGTCAAAAACTTCCAGAATCAACTTTTTCCTAAATTCTGGAATTTAATCAAAACCTTGCAAAAAACAGGGGAATGCTTAGTGAAGAAAAAATCAGCTAAATTTGGTAGAGTTTTGTGGCATTTTAACTTGCCTGGGAACATCTCCGCCAACCCAGTTTGGCTGTGGCCTTGAAAATAACAGGCCTCATTCCTGATTTAGGTTCCCACTACTAGAGAGAGCAATACAGACCAGTCTCAAAGAATAGTGGTGGCATTTTTTTTGACCTCTCTGGTGGCTCCCTGAAGAATCATCTCAAAGGACTTGCCTATATTTCACCTAAGAACTCTCCCAGGTCTGAGGCTACTATCTGAATCTATTTGTCAAAACTTTTAGATGGAAATGTATTAGCCACTTCCACCTAGGACAAGGGATAACAACTGGAGCAAACAATAGGCAAAACAAAAAGCTCAGGAGGAAAGGCTAGGGAAAGAGATGTGTTGGGGAATAAAGGCATGAAAGACTCTCAGATGTTCCAAGGAATTTAGAAGGCTACATGCATGCTAAAGGCTAGGCTCATGCTCACAGAAAGGCTTGAGGAGTTCCCAAGCTCTCACCCCTTGCTGACCTTCAGGTTCCTCACAAGCAATAAGTGAAGGCAAAGGCAGAGCTGTAAACTTCTAGACTGAGTACTGAAGGCACACCCCAACACACACACAGAGGTCATATGCAAAGACTGGGAAAGGGCTTTTTTTGGTTCTAGGTATTAAAGGAAATCTGTGCCAAATCATTAGCTGACCATGAAGATATCAAAAAGACTTGAATGGCCACACATGACAAATAAAGACTTTATACTATTAGTTCAGAAAACTCATTAAACAAGAAAAACAACAATTACAACAAACAAGAACAACAGACCCTGGGAAGGGGGGAAAATCTGATTTCTACAGTTAGCACATTATAATACTCAAAATATCCGGTTTCAACAACAACAAAAAATACAGGTCATGGAAATAATAAAGTATGGCCCACACACAGGAAAAAAGAAATTAATAGAAATCTTCCCTGAGGAAGCAGAGATATTGGACTTACTAGAGAAAGACTTCAAATAAACTAATTTAAATATGCCCAAAGAGCTAAAGGAAACCATGAGAAAAGTGTCTTGCCAAAATATCAATATCATTAAAATATCAATAAAGAAATGGAAATTATAAAAAGGAATCAAATAGAAATTCTGGAGAAGAAAATTACAATAACTGAAGTGAAGAATTCACTAGAAAGGTTCAACAGTAGATATGACCAGGCAGAAGAAAGAAGCAGCAAATTTAAAGATAAGTCAATGACATTATCCAATCTGATGAATGGAAAGAAAAAAGAATGAAGAAAAATGAACAGTGCCTAAGGTACCTGTGGGACTACACAAGAATACCAACAAATACATAATGGAAGACCCAGAAAGATAGGGGAGAGAGAAAGGGCAGAAAGAATGTTTGAAGAAATAATAGCAGAAAATTTCCCAAATTTGATGAAATACACACACTGACACATCCAAGAAGCTCAACAAATTACAAGCAAAATACACTCAAAGAGATTCACACTCAGATGCATTATAAGCAAACTGTTAAAAGACTAAGAGAAAATCTTGAAGAAAAGCAGCAATTTATCACTTACAAGGGATTCTCAATTGGAGAAAAGGCTGATTTCTCATCAGAAATCATGGAAGCCAGAAAGCAGTGGGATGAAAAAGTTACTAAAAGCAAAAAACACGTCAACCAAGAAATCTATATCTGGCAATACTACCTTCAAATGAAAAAGAAATTGAGACATTTGTAGATAAACAAAAACCGAGAGAGTTCATTGCTTGTAAACCTGCCTTACAAGAAATGCTAAAGGAAATCCTCAGGCTGAAATAAAAGGACAGTACACAGTAATTAGAATTCACACGAAGAAATAAAGAACACCAGTAAACATAACTACATAGGTAAATATAAATGTCAGTATCAATGAATTTTTGGATGTGAGTCCTCTTTTGTCCTGTATGATTTAAAAAACAAATACATAAAAATGCAAATCTAGGTTGATAGATTATGCAATGTATAAAGACAAAATATGTAGAAATATGTATAAAGACAATAACAACATAAAGGTGGGATATAGCTATATAAGAGTAAAGTTTTATATAATTTTGAAACTAAATTGATATTAATTCCAACTAGATTGTTGTAAATTCAGTTATTCCCCAGTGCAACCACTAGGAAAATAACTAAAATATATATGACAAGGGAAATAAAAAGGGAATAAAAATGATACACTAGGAAG
The DNA here is from genome assembly GCF_008692025.1 of Phocoena sinus. NCBI lineage: Eukaryota > Metazoa > Chordata > Mammalia > Artiodactyla > Phocoenidae > Phocoena > Phocoena sinus. The sequence continues at coordinate 34,512,926 of NC_045779.1, forward strand.
AATTTATTAAACATAAAAGAAGGCATTAATGGAGGAACTGAAGAATAAAAAAAGATAAAAGACTTACAGAAGACAAATAGCAAAATGGGTAGAGCTGTTCTTCCTTATTAGTTATTACATTAAATGTCACAAACAATTAAAAAGCAGAGATTGGCAGAATGGATTAAAAATATGATCCAATTATATGTTGTCTAAAGATATTCACTTTAGATCCAATCACAAAATAAGCTGAAAGTAAAAGAATGAAAAAGATATTTGATGCAGACAATAACCAAAAGAAAGCTGGAGAGGGTATACTAACATTAAATGAAAACGAACTTTAAGACAAAAATTGTTAAAAGGGAAAAAAAAGGATATTATATAACGATAAAGGGGTGAATTCATTAAAAAGATAACAATTATAAACATATATGTACCTAACAACAGAAAGGAAAAACTGACAGAATTGAAAGAAGAAACACACAGTTTAACAATAACAATTGGAGCCTTCAAAACCCCACTTTCAATAATGTATGAAAAACTAGACAGAAGATCAAAAAGGAAAGAGAAGACATGAACAACACTATAAGCCAAATAGACCTAACAGACTATACAGAACACTTCAGTCAACGACAGCAGAATATACATTCTTTTTAAGTACACATAAAACATCCAGGACAAACTGTATGTTAGACCACAGAAGTCTCAAAAAGTTTTAAAACACTGATATGCAAAGTATTCTCTCTGACCACAATGGAATGAAACTACAAATCAATAACAGAAGTAAAACTGGAAAATTTACAAATATGTGTAAATTAAAAACATATTCTTAAACAACCAATGGGTCAAAGAGAAAAATAACAGAAGAATGAGAAAACACGTTGAGACGTGAAAACAAGGAGACAACATACCAAAATCTATGGGATGCAGCAAAAGCAGCACTCAGAGTAAAACATACAGCTATAATTGCCTATACTAAAAAAATGGCTCAAATCAATATCTAACATTAAAAATTAAAGAACTAGTAAAAATAAGAGCAAACTAAATCAAAAGCTACAAGGATGAAGGAAATAAAGATTAGAGTGGAGATAAATGAAATAGAGATAAAATAGCAACAGAGAAAATCAACAAAACAAAAAGTTGGTTATTTGAAAAGTTTAAAATTGATGAAGACTAAGAAAAAAAGACTCAAATTACTAAAATCATAAATGACAATGATTTTGTATCCTGTAACTTTGCTGAATTCATTAGGTTTAAATTTTTTATGTGGATTCTTTAGGATTTCTACACATAAGACCATGTCATGTGTGACTGGAGAATACTTTGTCCTTTCCTATTTGAATGTCTTTTATTTCTTTTTCTTGACCAATTGCTCAAGTGAGAGCTTCCATAATGTTAAGTAAAAGTGGTGAGAGTGGGCATCCTTGACTTGTTCTTTACCTTAGAGGGGAAAGCTTTCAGTCTTTCACCAGTGAGTACAATGTTAGCTGTGGGTTTTCCATATATACCTTTTATCATGTTGAGGAAGTTCCCTTCTATTCCTTGCTTCTGAGATTTTACCAAGAAAGGGTATTGGGTTTTGCCAAATGCTTTTTCTGCATCAAATGAGATAGTGATGTATCTTCTTTGCCCCTGCCTTCTGTTAATGTGGTGTATTATGCTGATTAATTTTAAAATGTTGAACCACCTTTGTATTCTTGGGATTAATCCCACTTAGCCATAGTGCATAATCTTTTATTGTGCTGCTAAATATGGTTTTCAAGTATTTTACTGAGAATTTTTGCACCCATATTTTAAGAGATATTGGTCTGTAGTTTTCTTTTTGTGTGATATCTTTGTCTGGCTTTTATATCAGAGTAATATTGGTCTCATAGAGGAGTTGGGAAGTGTCCCTTCCTCTTCGATTTTTTGGAAGAACTTGGGAAGGACTAGTATTAATTCTTCTTTAAATGTTTGGTAGAATTCACCAGTAAGGCCAACAAATCTTAGACTCTTCTCTGTTGGGAGATTTTGTATTACAAATTCAATCTCCTGACGTTTTATAGGTTTACTCAGATATTCTATTTCTTCTTGAGTAAGTTTTGGTAATTTCTGTGTTTCTAGTAATTTTTCTATTGCATCTAAATTACCTAATTGGCATACAATTAATTATTCATAATTTTCTCTTATGATCCTTTATTTCTTTAAGCTCATAGAAATGTCCCCACACAAAATCAGTGGTATTTTATACACAATTAATAAATAACACAAAAAGGAAATTAAGAAAACCAGTTTTTTAGCATCAAAAATAATATGTAGGAATACATTTAACCAAAGAGGTATAAGGCTTGTACACTGAAAACTAAGAAACTGCTGGAAGAAATTAAAGAATACCTAAATAAATGGAAATATATCCCATGTTCACAGATTGGAAGATTCAATACTGTTAAGATGGCAATAATCCCCCAAAGTGACCTACAAATGCAATGCCATCCATATCGAAATTCCCACAGTCTTGTCTTTTTCTTTTTTTTTTGCAGAAATGGAAGCACAGATTCTAAAACTCACATGGAATTGCAAGGGATCTCAAATAACCAAACAACCTGGCAAAAGAACAAAGTTGGAAGACTCATACTTCCCAATTTCAAAACTTAATATAAAGCTATAGTAAACAAAACAGTGTGGTACTGAAATAAGGGTAGACTTACAGATCAAGGGAACAGAACTGAGAGCCCAGAAATAAACACATAAACCTATGGTCAAAGGTTTTCTACAAAGGTGCCAAGATTGTTCAATGAAGAAAAAAACTGTCTTTTTAAGAAATGGTGACGAGAAAACTGCATACCTAATGCAAAACTATAAAGTTGGTGTCTTACAGTTTTCAAGTACAGGTGTTTTTTGTTTTTTGGTTTTTTTTGCAGTACGCGGGCCTCTCACTGTTGTGGCCTTTCCCGTTGCATAGCACAGGCTCCAGACGCGCAGGCTCAGCAGCCATGGCTCACGGGCCTAGCCGCTCCATGGCATGTGGGATCTTCCCAGACCGGGGCACGAACCCGTGTCCCCTGCATCAGCAGGTGGACTCTCAACCACTGCGCCACCAGGGAAGCCCCCAAGTACAGGTCTTTTATCTCCTTAGGCAGGTTTATTCCTAGGTATTTATTCTTTCTGATGCAATTGTAAATGGGACTGTTTCCTCAATTTCTCTTTCTGAGCATTTGTTGTTAGTGTATAGAAATGCAACAGACTTCTGTATATTAATTTTGTATCCTGCAACTTTATCAAATTCATTGATGAGCTCTAGAAGTTTTCTGGTGGCATCTTTAGGGTTTTCTATGAATAGTATCAGGTCATCTTCAAACAGTGACAGTTTTACTTCTTCTTTTCCAATTTGGATTCCTTCTATTTCTTTTTCTTGTCTGACTGCTGTGGCTATGACTTACAATACTATGTTGAATAAAACTGGTGAGAGTAGGCATCCTTGTCTTTTGCCTATCTTAAAGGAAATGATTTCAGCTTTTCACCATTGAGTATGATGTTAGCTGTGGGCTTGTCATATACAGCCTTTATTATGTTGATGTATGATTCCTCTATGCCCACTTTCTACAGAGTTTTTATAATAAGTGGATGTTGAATTTTGTCAAAAGCGTTTTCTGTGTCTAATGAGATGATCATATAATTTTTATTCTGCAATTTGTTAATGTGGTGTGTCACAGTGATTGATTTGCAGATATTGAAAAATCCTTGCATCCTGGAATAAATCCCACTTGATCATGGTGTATGATTCTTTTGATGTATTGTTGGATTCAGTTTGCTAATATTTTGATGAAAGTAACTGAAGACGACACTAATATTTGGAAAGATATACCTTGTTCATGGACTGGAAGAATTAATATTATTCAAATGACCATTTTGCCCAAGGCAATCTACAGATCCAATGCAATCCCTATGAAAATATCAATGGCATTTTTCACAGAACTAGAACAAATAATTTTAAGATTTGTATGGAAACAGAAAAGACCCCAAATAGCCAAAACAATCTTGAGAAAGAGGAACAGAACTGGAGGTATCATCCTCCCTGACTTCACTATATACAAAGCTACAGTAATCAAAACAGTATGGATAAACAAAAAGGTCTTACTGTATAGTACAGGGAACTATATTCAATATCCTGTAATAAATCATAATGGAAAGAATATGAAAAAGAATATATATATGTGTGTATGTATAACTGAATCACTTTGCTGTACATCAGAAACTAACACAACATGGTAAATCAACTGTACTTCAATTAAAAAAAATAACAGTAGGATACAAAACATACACATAGATCAATGAAATAGAATAGAGGGCCCAAGAAATGAACCCATGAATTTATGGTCATTTAATCTACCACAAAGTAGGCAACAATATACAATGGAGAAAAGAAAGTATCTTCAATAAGTGGTGCTGGGAAAACTGGATAGCTACATGTAAAAGAATGAAACTAGAACACTCTCTAACACCATATACAAAAATTAACTCAAGATGGTTTAAAGACCTAAATGTAACACTGGAAACCATAAGATTCCTAGAAGAAAACATGGGTGAAACACTCTTTGACATAAATTGTAGCAATATTTTTTTGAATCTGTCTCCTAAAGCAAAGGAAATAAAAGCAAAAATAAACAAATGGGCCCTATTAAACTTAAAAGCTTCTGCACAGCAAAGGAAACCACTGACAAAACAAAATGATAACCTACTGATGGGAGAAAATATTTGCAAATGATATGACCAATAAGGGGTTAATATCTAAAATACATAAACAGCTCATACAACTCAACATCCAGAAAACAAACAACCCAATTAAAAAAATGGGAAGAACACCTGAATAGACATTTATCCAAAGAAGACATAGAGATGGCCAACTGGTACAAGAAAAGATGTTCAACATCGTTAATCATCAGAGAAATGCAAATTAAAATCATAACAAGATAGCACCTCACACTTGTCAGAATGTCTATCATGAAAAAGAACACAAATAACAAATGTTGGTGAAGATGTGAAGAAAAGGGAACCCTGGTTCACTTCTGTTGGGAATATAAATTAGTGCAGCCACTGTGGAAAACAGAATGGAGATTTTTAAAAAAACTAAAAATAGAACTACCATATGACTCAGCAATTCTATTCCTGGGTATTTATCTGAAAAAAATGAAAACATACATGCATCCCAATATTCACAGCAGCATTACTTACAATTGCCAAGATATGGAAGCAACCCAGTGTCCATCAACAAATGAATGGAATTAGAAAATGTGGCATACATATACTATGGAATATCACTCAGCCACAAAAAAGAATGGAAGTTTGCCATTTGTAACAACATGGATGGACTTGGAGGGTATTATGCTAAGTGAAATAAGTCAGAGAAAGACAAATACTGTATGATATCACTTATATGTGGAATCTAAAAAATAAAAGTAACTATTAAATATAACACAAAGAAATAGACTCACAAATATAGAGAACAAACCAGTGGTTACCAGAAGGGAGAGGGAAGGGGGAGGGGCAATATGGGGGGTAGGGAATTAAGAGGTACAAACTACCATGTATAAAATAAATAAGTTACAAGGATATATAGTATAACGCAGGGAACATAGCCAACATTTTATAATAACTATAAATGAAATATAACCTTTAAAATTGATTCAGTATTCTGCATACCTGAAACTTATATTATATTGTATGTCAACTATACCTCAATTTTAAAAAGTGAATGTTGGCTTATAACTCACACCATATACAAAAATTAATTCAAAATGGACCTAAATGTAAGAGTTAAAACTGTAAAACTCATAGGGATAAATCTTTATGACCTGAGATTTGGCAATTTCTCAGAAATGACATCAAAGGCATGGGCAACAGAAGAAAAAACGATAAATTGGACTTCAACAAATTTTTAAAAATGTGTACATATAAGTATACTATTAAGAGAATGAAAAGACAAAGGAAAAAGTCCTTGACAATTATATATCTGATAAGAGTCTAGTGTCTATTATTACATATCTGATAAGGGTCTTATATATACATATCTAATACCTAATAAATATATGTATATATTTATTACACACACACATAGACACACACACACATACATAGGGAGAGAGAGAAGGGGAGGAAGGCAGAAGGGAAGTGGGAGAGAGAGGGAGAGAACAGATGAGGGTCTAGTATCTAGAACTCTTAAAACTCAACAACAAAAAGAAAACAACCTAATTAAAATATGGTCAAAGGACATGAATAGACCTTTCTCCAAGGAGAAATACAAATGGCCAATAACACATGAAAAGACACTCAAAATCATTAGTCATTAGAGAAATAAATATCAAAATCACAATGAGATACCACTTCACACCCACTAGATTGGTTATGATAAAAAAAAAAAGATCCTAGCAAGGATGTCAAGGAATTGGAACCCTCACACATTGCTATTGGTAATGTAAAGGGGTATAGCCACTGTGGAAAAGTTTGGCAGTTCCTCAAAATGTTAAACACAGAACTACCATATGACCTGTCAAATCTACTCACAGGCATATATCCAAGAGAAATGAAAACAGGTGTTCAAACAGAAATCTGTACACAAATATTCATAGCAATATTATTCATAATAGCCAAAAAGTAAAAACAACTGAATGTCCATTAACTGAGAAATAAATAAAATGTGGCTTACCCATACAATGGAATATTATTCATCCATAAAAAGGAATGAAATACTGATACATGGATGAACTTTGAATACCTTATGGCAAATAAAAGAAGCCACAAACAAAAGGTAATATATTTTATAATTATATTAAATGAGATGTCCAGAATAAGTAAATCCATAAAGACAAAGAGCAGATTAGTGTTTGCTGGTGGCTGGGGAGAGGACTGAATGAGGGAGTACTGCTTAATGGGTATGAGGTTTCTTTGGGGGTAATAAAAATGTTCTGGAATTAGATAGTGGTGATGGTTGCATGATATTGTACATTTATAATGGTTTAAATGATGAGTTTTACTTCAATCAAAAAGAAGAAAAAAGAAACCTGAGAATTGCAAGGGGAATATCCCCAGATAACAGTAGAAGTCCATTCCAGGAAAACAGCTTCACAGCAGTACTGAAGAGTAATTAATCCATACTGGAACAGGATAATGGAAGATTCTAAAAGGAAAGTCTCCTTCAGGGGAAAAACTGCCAACTGATATATATATGACCATAAGGAAAATATATATATAAGTGTGGCAGAGTTGTTGGAGCAACTGATGCGCAAAGTTAACAACAGTTGCATAGAAAAACAAGGCAAACGTTAACTCCAGGAAAAAAGACGGATTGTATGAAACGGAGATATGCACCTCTCAGCCAAGCAACTGTATTTATATAGTCATATAATATAAAGAGTGATGATGCTATAAATGAAATTTAAGTAACTATGTGATGGGGAGGGGTTAGATAGAAGGGTTGAAGAAGTGAGGGGACTGATGTGAAAGACATAAATTCTCATTTTCCAAAAGACGCTTTCAAAATATAATATAAAAAATGAGAAATATGGAAACAATTTAAATATTTTCTTTAGAATATGGAGTTAAATACTGGAAGAAAATGCTAATAGAGTATTTTTTATAACTTGTAACTTTTAAATTACATACATAGATTGGTTGACAAAAATTTGGAAACTAAATTAATAAATAATCTTTACTTTATTAAAAAGTAGCTGGTGTGGGAAAGACTATTTGTTCTTCCCAAGAGCAATTCTTCCTTTCTGCTTCAGCAATAGAATTAGCTGGCTGGAAAGCTAAAGATTATATTTTCCAGTCTGCTTTGTACAGCATGACTAAGTTCTGGCCAATGAGAAATTAAATAGAAGTTATATATGCAACTTCTGGGTCATACTTTTTAGAACTTTCTTCCTCCTTCCTTCCTGATGGCTAGAGAGGGGACATGTGGCTGGAGTAGAGGCATTCATCTTGTGCAATAAGATAGAAGCCATGTATTGAGGATGGTAAAGCCATAGGACAGCATAATACAGGGGCTGGTAGCAACTTCACAAACCAGAATGAGTACACCAGCTCAAAATTTTACATGATACAGAAGATACAGAAATAAACTTCTATCTTGTTTCAGTCACTGTTATTGTGGTCTCCCCTTTAGAGCAGTCAAACCTATAACCAAATATAGACAGAAATCAACCAAAAGAATATAATAAAATTTCTTATGTACCTAAGGTTTGCAGCTAAGCAAATATTAACTTTACATGAATGCTAAAACTCTTATGAAAGTTGAGAATTATGGTAAAAATTTACCTTTTTTAACTGGAGACTGATGTTGTTCATTAAGACCTTGAGAAAAGGCTTGCATTCCATTCGTCTTACACTATTGAAAGAAGAAAATACATTTTTTATCTAAGGTTTTATAATTTTATCTAACATTGTTTTTTAATCCATTTTTAGTTTATTTTTGTGTATGGTGTTAGGGAGTGTTCCAATTTCACTCTTTTACATGTTGCTGTCCAGTTTTCCCAGCACCACTTATTGAAGAGACTGTCTTTTCTCCATTGCATAGTCTTGCCTCCTTTGTCATAGATTAGGTGACCATAGGTGTGTGGATTTATCTCTGGACTTTCTATCCTGTTCCATTGATCTATATTTCTGTTTTTGTGCCAGTAGCATACTGTTTTGATTCCTGTAGCTTTGTAGCATAGTCTGAAGTCAGGACGCCTGATTCCTCCACCTCCATTTTTCTTGCTCAAGATTGGATATTTGGGGTCTTTTGTGTTTCCATATAAATTGTGTGTGTTAATTAATTTGATTGTGGTAATCATATCACAATATGTATGTATATTACATCATCAGGTTGCATAACTTTTTAAAAAAATCATGTTGTTCAACCTAAATATATTAAATTTGTATTTGTCAATCATATCTCAATAAAGCTGAAAAAAAGTAAATTTACTTTGTCATGCCTGCACATATTAACAACTGAAAATGTAGATTATTTCAAATCATTCATAGCATGTAAGAAAGTACACCTACTAAAATTTTATAAGGTGATTATCTATGTCTTATTTCATTTAACTGTCATAATCTTACAAGGAAGTAAAGAAAGTGTTATGATCACCATGTTACAGGCAAGGGAAATCAAGACAAAAAGTGTTTAGTAACAAATCCAAAAGTGCATAGATAAGAGGTAGTCAAGCTAGCTTTTGAAACTCAGGGCTACTGCATATAGTTATGAAGAATGTGGATCTAAAGGGGTATCATTCACAGCACAGATGTGGCAGATATCCTAGCAGGTGGCAGCAAGGTATCTTATTCTAACAAAATCTGTATTTTTATATAATTTTTTGTTCTTCTTCTAATTCTTGTAAAGGCACCAAATGGATAGCAGTGGCCCTATTAAACCCACTCATTTAACAAACACAGAGTGCCTACTACATGACTGGCACTGTGCTTTGTATTGGGAATACAAAGATGAACATAGGGCTTCCCTGGTGGGGCAGTGGTTGAGAGTCCGCCTGCTGATGCAGGGGACATGGGTTCATGCCCCGGTCTGGGAAGATCCCATGTGTCGCAGAGCGGCTAGGCCTGTGAGCCATGGCTGCTGAGCCTACACATCTGGAGCCTGTGCTCCGCAACAGGGGAGGCCACAACAGTAAGAGGCCCACGTACCGCAAAAAAAAAAAAAAAAAAAAAAAAAAAAAAGATGAACATGACATTCCAGTATATGTTTCTGGAGGGATCACAAACTAAAAGGTAGACAGAAAAATAAAACACTAAATGACAATGAAACTTGAGAAGATCTATAATAACGATATGCAGAAGGTGCAATGGAAGGAAGGGGTATCAAATTTGACTTAGAAATTTCAGGAAACACTTTACATAGGAAGTGATGCTTAAACAACACTTATAGGATTAATAGGAATTAGGCTGGCTGACCGGTGAAAAATGAATGTTTATGGAAGAAAAGCAGCCTTTGAGCTGCAAAACATGGGATAATATGGCTAGTTTAGGAAATGAAAAATGTTGACCAGGCTTGAATAAAGCAAAATAAACACCATTTTTTTTTCAAGTCAAGGTTCTTTACAATTTGTGGTGAAATACCCAATCTGCACACCTAGGTATTCTATTTAGCCTTTTCATTTTTATAGCAAAAATGTTCCCAGACCCTGTCACTTATCTTAAACAAATGTACACCACTGAGATAAGGAAGGAGAACAGGAAGAGAGAAATTCATATCAACATCCATTCCTAGGATGAAAATTTAAAGAGTAAGATTTATAAACACTCTCAAAAGGCAAAATGTAAACAGGAAAAATACTGTAACTCATAAAGAACTAATTTCTGTAGTATAAAGGATCTCCTAGGAAACAATGGGGGAAAAAGCCTATAAAAAAGAATGGTGCATTTAGTATTGTCCCAGAGGTCTCTGAGACTGGCACATATATGCAATGGAATATTACTCAGCCATAAAAAAGGAACGAAATTGGGTCATTTGTAGAGACATGGACAGACCTAGAGACTGCTATACAGAGTGAAGTAAGTCAGAAAGAGAAAATCTAGAAAAATGGTACAGATGAACCTGTTTCTAAGGCAGAAACAGAGACACAGTTGTAGAGAACAAATGTATGGACACCAAGGGGGAAGGAGGAAGTGGGATGAATTGGGAGATTGGGATTGACATATATATATATATATATATATATATATATATATATATATATATATATATATACTAATACATATAAAATAGATAACTAATGAGAACCTGATGTATAGCACAGGGAACTCCACTTCACTTGCTATAAAGCAGAAACTAACACAACATTGCAAAACAACTATATCCCAATAAAACTTTTTTTTAATTAAAAAATATAAATAAATAAATAAAAAGAATGGGTGAAGGCCATGAATTGGTAATACAGATGAAGGGAAATTCATATTATTTTTAAACAGATCAAAGATGGCCACACATTCTTGACATTCTTTTATCTCCTCCCCTTGAATCTGAGCAAGCTCTGTGATTGCTCAGACCAATCTAATATGACAGGCCCCTGCTGGTTTCCAGGCCTTAGTCTTGAAACCCAGATGTGGTGCTGTAAAGAGCCCAAGCCATTTGGTGAGGTCATTTGTAGGTGCCCCTTCCAGTCTACAGGGGCAGCTAAACTCTAAACCAACAGCCAGCATTAACTACCTGCCATGTGAGTGAGCCATCTGGCCATCCAGTCCAGTCAAGACTTTAAAGCACTCCAGACCTAGATGTTATCTGATTGCAACCACATCTTTGAGAAATGGTCACCTAAGACCAGTCAGCCCACAGACACATGAAAGATAATAAGTTGTTGTTAAGCCAAAGTTTTCAAGTGCTTATTTATGAGGTAATAATTTAAAAAAACAGATTAAAAGAAGTTGTTCAGGCAGAAGAAAGATAATACCAGTAATAAACCTGGATTTACACAAAGAAATTAAGAGTGCTGGAAATGGAATAAATGAAGGTAAAATAAAATTCATTCTTTTATTTTAAAAAATTATTTTAAAATATAATATACAAAAGCAAAAATAGTAGCAATGTGCTGTGTATTTATAGCACAAACTAAAGTAAAATTATGACAATAGAGCAAGAATGGGAGGGAATACACTACAAAAAGGCTATGAGATCTAAGAAGTGAGTTTAGCAAGGTCAATATACAAAAATCAATAGTATTTCTATATCCTAGTATCCAAGATGTGGAATTTGAAATTTACAAAAAACACCACTTAACAATAGTATCAAAAAATACAAAATGCTTATAAATTTGACAAAAGATGCTCAAGACCCCTATGCTGAAAAAAACAAAGCACAGAGAGAAATGTCATGTTTATGGATCAAAAACTCAAAATTAAGATGTCAATTCTTTTCAAATTAATTTTTAAACTCAATCAAAATTCCAATAGGCTTTTTTGTAGAAACTGACAGCCTCATTTAAAACTTATATGGAAATGCAGAGGACCCAGAATAACAAATTTGAAAAAGAATAAAGTTAATGAACTTTCATTACTTGATTTCAAGACTTATCAGAAAGCTACAGCAGTCTGTAAAGTGTGATGGTGACCAAGAGATAGACATATAGGGAATCTAGTATATAGCATGATAACTATAGTTGACAATACTATATTGTATATTGAAAGCTGCTAAGAGGGTATATCTTAATGTTCTCACTATAACAAAACAACAACAACAAAATAGTGATTATGTGAAATGAAGGATATGTTAACTGAACCCATTGTGGTAAACATTTTACAACATACACACGTATCAAATCATCACATTCTATACCTTAAACTTACACATTATATGTCAATTATATCTCAATAAAGCTGGAAAAAAACAGACATATAAATCAGTAGAACATAACAGAGTTTAGAAATAAATTCACACATATAGGATATAGTGATTTGCTTTTGTATATTATCTTTTAAAATAATTTTTTAAAATAAAAGAATAAAAAGACAACTCAAATATTAGAAACATGCAAAGGATCTGAACAGACACCAAAAAGAAAAAAGAAAACTACAGATGGTAAATAAACTCATGATAAAATGCTCAATCTCATTAATTATTAGGAAAATGCAAATATAAAATACGATGAGATACAACTACTCACACACTAAAATGGCTAAAAATGAAGACTGACTATATCAAGTGTTGACAAGGATGTGAAGCAACTGGTACCTCACACACTACTAGTGGGAATGTAAGAAAGTACAACCACTTTGGAAAACATTTTGGCAGTTTTTAAACCAACTTAACATATGATCCGTCAATTCCACTCCTGGGTATTGTGTGCATGTCCGCACAAAGACGTGAACACAATTATGCACAGCAAAATTATTCATAATATCCCAAAACTAGATACAATCCAATGTCCATCAACTGAGGAATAAATAAATTGTCCTATATTCACACAGCAGAATACTATTCCAAATTAAAAACAAACCAACTACTGCTATCTACAAGGACATGGAAGAATCTCAAAAACATTATGCTGAGCAAAAAAAAATCTAACACCAGGGCTTCCCTGGTGGTGTAGTGGTTGAGAGTCTGCCTGCCGATGCAGGGGACATGGGTTTGTGCCCCGGTCCGGGAAGATCCCACATGCCGCAGAGCGGCTGAGCCTGTGAGTCACGGCCGCTGAGCCTGCGCGTCCAGACCCTGTGCTCCGCAACGGCAGAGGCCACAACAGTGAGAGGCCCGTGCACCGCAAAAAAAAAAATCTAACACCAAAGAATATAGACTGTGTGATTTCATTTATATGAAATTTTAGAGCAGCCAAAACTGATGTATAGTTAAAGAAAGCAGATCAGTGGATGCCTGGAGGAGGGAGCACTAGGATTAGTGGAAGTGGGGATGGTGAATGACTATAAAGGAATAAAAGAGTATTTTGGGGGAAGATGAAACTACAGCTCTATAGCTTCATTGTGGGGTTCGTTACATGAGGTATATATTTATCAAAACTCTTTGAACAAATGGGTTCATTTTTCTGTATGTAAATTATACCTTAACAAAGTTGGTTTAAAAAAATACAGAGTTAGTAAAAAGTGTCCTTCATTATAAATTATGTGATATATCTCTGACATAGATTCTGTTCGCTTTTGCATTATAACTGAAGCAGCAGACAAAATTTTAAACTTAGAAGTGTATCTAATTAATTGATTTTTCTCTATAAAATTTACAATATTAACATACTCCTTTTTACTTATAAAGTTTCTAAAAGAAGGTCAAGGGTTCCAAAGAGTGGTATGAATATTATTATTGTATTAACTAGGGAAATGCTAACTACTGGAACAGATAAAACAAAACATTACAATGGCTTAAAAAATTAATATAAAGCAAGTGTAATTAAGATATCATGGTACTGACACAGAGATACACAAATAGATCAATGGAAAAGAATTAAGAGTCCAGAAACAGGCCCTATTTATCTGAAAACTTATAAAGATGGCATAAATGTGAATGGAAAGAATAAATCATTCAATGAATTGTGCTTTACAACTGGTCTTCTATATGAAAAAAATAGATTTCTATCTATATCATACAAAAATTAACTTCAGGTAGACTATACACTTAAATATTAAAGCAAAACTTTAAATCTTTTTGAAGAATATATAGGAAAAATATCCTTTGATCTTAGGGATGAGAAAACTTCATAAACAATGATACAAAGCATGAAATCATAAAAAAATTTAAAATATGACTACATTAAAATTTTATAGTTTGAAAAAAAAAACACACACAAAAAATAAACAATTCTCTCATAGACCAAGAGAAATGGGCAAATGATATGAACTGATAATTCACAAAAGAGAAAAACCAAATGGCCAAATTAAACATAAGATGCTGCATTCAAAGTAATAAAGAATTAAAAATTAAAACCGACAAGATACATTTCTCACCCATTAAACATGAAAAAAGAGTGAAAGTCACGGGCTTCCCTGGTGGCGCAGTGGTTGAGAGTCTGCCTGCCGATGCAGGGGACATGGGTTCGTGCCCCGGTCCGGGAAGATCCCACATGCCGCGGAGCGGCTGGGCCCGTGAGCCACGGCCGCTGAGCCTGCACGTCCGGAGCCTGTGCTCCGCAACGGGAGAGGCCACAACAGTGAGAGGCCCGCGTACCGCAAAAAAAAAAAAAAAGAGTGAAAGTCTGACAATAACAAGGTAAGGATGCAGAAAAATCAGAGTACTTCATGCATTGCTTGTACAAATCACTTTGGAGAGAAATTTGACAGTATATAGCAATTCTACTACAGGTTTATACTACTGAGAACCTCTCAAACATGTATTAAACATAACATATAGATGGGTGTTTATTGTAGCATTTATTATAAAATATTTCTATTTCTATTATAAAACAGAAACAAGTGTCATGCCCATGACAGAAAATGGAACAAGAAATGTGACAGCTTAATATATATATATAAAGAGATTATTCTGTATCAGCACATATTGAACTGCTTTACTCATTTTAACAGTTGCCTAGTATTCCATTTATAAATATATTTATGCTAGTCTATGCATAATGTATTTGTGGAAGTTTCTAGATAAGAAAGGGGTACAATGGTTACTTCTGATCAGAGGAAATAGGTGACTGGGGGATAGAGATTGGAGGGAAACTTCACTAAATGTCATTTTGTATATTTTAAATTTTTAAATTTGCGACTATTTTATTTAGTCATTAAATTAGAAAATTTTAAATATAAACCTAAATGTGAAAAAACATAGCAGAATATGTGTAGGTAAAATATTATTTATATAAAATTGTAGAACAGTTAAAACAATTCTATTTGTTATAGCAAAAGTACTAATACATTCACGAAAACAATAATAAATTGAGGACAGTTATCTTGGGGAAGTATAGGAAGGAAATGGGATGGTGCAGGGATATATAGGTTTTTAAAATTTTACCTGTAAGGTTTTTTGCTTTAACATTTTCTAAAGCAAATAAAACAAAATATTTAGATTTGAAAACGGTGAGCAATGGGTATTAATAAGTGTTTATTCTCTTTAATATATGCCTGAAATAGATCATAACTTTTAAAAAGTATATAAAGCACTTAGTATAGTACCTGGCACACAACAGCCATCTAACAAATGTTACTTTCCAGTCGTAATGCTTTATTTTATTATAACTTCTAAGACTTACTCTGCTAACTCCAGTTTGTAAGTACTGGGTGTTGCATGGATATTCGTTTTGGAAGTTGAAAGGGAATACTGTTCCTGTTAGGAGAGAAAAAAAAAACGTTTTAAATATCTATTACTTCAATAAATGGTATACCACCACCTAAAAACCTTAAGTACCTAGGATATTCTAGGCACTGTTTTGAAATGTTTTCTGATAGTTCATTTACTCAACACAATGAAATGTCAGCCACCATGTTAGGAGATGGGTTTATAAGCATGAAAAAAGCTCAGAGATAAAAGAGTTCATAGCTTATTTTTAAAAAAACAAGTTCATAAATAATGACTATAATAAAAATAAGTTATGTGACAGGTACAGAGAAGATACCAGGGGAGAGTAGAGTGGGCTTTGGGGGTATCAACTAAGGCTTCACGAAAAGAAATAATTCAATCTGGGTCTTGAAGAAAAAGTAGATTTCTTTGAGGATGTGAGTTGTCCAGAGAGTATAGAAGTATGCTGAGAAAGGCTAAAATTAATTTCTGATTTACTTAACTATTCTGCTTAATAAACCCCTACTCCTGTCCAGATCTTAAGAGGATATAATTAAATGAGAGATCAGGGCTACCAGCCCACTCCTACCTACCCCTGAAATAGCCTTCAAGGGAAAGGATCAGTGGAAAACTGAACCTGTACAAATGAGGGAGGGATGAGTACTGTAAAAAGGCTAGTCACAGAAAGAAGCGGCTGCCAATGGTTTTATTTCCTTCGCTTTAGGAAAAAATCTGAGACTTCGCCCTACACAACTGCTTCTTCAGTGCACCAGAAGGATACAGCTTCAGCATTGCTAAACTATGGTCCAGAAGATCCCTTAATTTCATTTTGTCTGTCCTAAGTCACAGCCATCTTCAAAGGAAACATTACCAAAGTAGAGACAATCTTCTTTGTAGGAACCAAAGATAGGAGAAAAAATGGAGGACTGAGGAGCTGTGTCATTTCTATATTTTCCGATTCATCTTTGTACCCAGTAAAAGGGCTATATTTTCCCTTTTCTAAGTAGCCAGTTATTCAGTTGAACACATGGACTAAACAGAATTTAAATAACTTTTATATTTTATGTATAGACAAATATACATAAAATATAAATATATATACTAGTAATGAAAATAATAACAAAAAATTTAGAAATTAAATACCAAGTATTTCAAGAATTTGTCCAAAAGTTTAGTTTTATGGGCAAGGAAAATATTTTAGAAAATTTAGATTTCCTGAAAAATTAGATTTTATGTTCCAGCTCAAGCACAGCCTTAATCTGTAAGTGTTGCTTGGTACTAATTTTTTTCAATTAGGTATATTTTTTAAAGTCTAATGCTCTCTCCAGATGACTGCTCTGCAGTGATCATAATCACAGGACACAATTTGTATTGAGAGTATCATTCTGAGCAGAAGCCAGTTGTTAACCATGAAAATGAGACATGAAAAAAAAAAAAAGATACACAAGTTGCTCTCAGGCAAAAAAAATACATGAGTTCTTCCCACCTTTGCTGGTCTGGTAGACCATTAAGAAATGTCTTAATGTAAGTCAAAACCACAATGAGGTATCATCTCACACAGGTCAGAATGGCCATCATCAAAAAGTCTACAAATAGGGCTTCCTTGGTGGCGCAGTGGTTGAGAGTCCTCCTGCCAATGCAGGGGACATGGGTTCGTGCCCTGGTCCGGGAGGATCCCACATGCTGCGGAGCGGCTGGGCCCATGAGCCATGGCCGCTGAGTCTACGCGTCCGGAGCCTGTGCTCCACAATGTGAGAGGCCACAGCAGTGAGAGGCCCGCATACCACACACAAAAAAATAAATAAATAAAAAGCCTACAAATAATAATTGCTGGAGAGGGTGTGGAGAAAAGGGAACCCTCCTACACTGTTGGTGGGAATGTAAATGGGTGCAGCCATTATGGAAAACAGTATGGAGGTTCCTTAAAAACTAAAAATAGTTAACATATGATCTAGCAATCCCACTCCCGGGTATATATCCAGAAAAGACAAAATTTCTAATTCAAAAAGATACATGCATCCCAATGTTCATAGCAGCACTATTTACAATAGCCAAGATATGGAAACAACCCAAGTTCCCATCAACAGAAGATGTGATATATACACAATGGAATATTAGCCATAAAAAAGCATGAAATAGTGCCATTTGCAGCAACATGAATGGACCTAGAAAATATTATACTTAGTGAAGTAAATCAGACAAAGACAAATATTATATGATACCATTTACATGTGGAATCTAAAAAATAATACAGATGAATCTATTATAAAACAGACTCACAGACATAGAAAGTAAACTTATGATTACCAAATGGGAAAGGGAGGAGCAGAGGGATAAATTAGGAGTACGGGATTAACAGATACAAACTACTATACACAAAATAGATAAGCAACAAAGATTTGCTGTATAGCACAATTAACTATATTCAATCTTATAATAACCTATACTGGAAATAATCTGAAGATATATATATATATATATATATATATATATATATATATGTATATAACTGAATCATTACTGTATACCTGAAACTAACACAATATTGTGAATCAACTATATTTCAATAAAAAAAGAATCCTTCTCTTTGGTAATACTTCTAAATTCTTTAAACAGTGGAGATCATTGGTTTTCATTATTTTTTAAACATCCACCATTTATATATTTATTTACTTATATATTGTATACACACATTATTTATATATTATTTGGCCTTTCAAATACTAATTAGCCATTAACCAATTAATTTTTTAAAATGTGTACCCTAGATTACTCACCGGGAGAAGTCAGATGACGGACAGGTCTTGCTGGTTGAAGTGGTTTACCAATCAACTTTTTGGTTTCCATTGTTTCAAAGACCTTGAGGTTCCATACTTTAGGCGGGAAAAATACATTTTATCTTCTAGACAAGATAATCAAGTTGCTTTAACATATATACAAATAACCACGACATTCATTTGAAGAGAACTATTTTATAAGTTAAGGTGGAAAACACAAAACAAAGCATTTAAAATAACATGCAACAAACCATAGACCCCTTTGCAGCACCTGTCACAACTGAATATTCCCTCTTTAAAACATTTTCTTCCCTTAACTCCCCTGACTCTTTTCTTTAAGTTTTGTTTCCTATTTCTTTGATTGCCTCTTCTAACTTCCTTAGCTGATTCCTACTTTTCTCCAAATAAACTTAGGGATTCGTCCAAATTTGGCTTTGGTCCTCTTAGCTACTCTCATCTATTCTTATGATTGCAACTACCTATCTGCATGATAAATATGCCCTAATTTACACATCCAGCATCTACCTCTCTTTTAAATTCCAGTTTTATCTTTCTAATTGCCAAAAGATATTTCCATTTATATTTTACTATAGGTACCTCAAATTTAACATATCCAAAATTGCAGTACTATTTACAATAGCCAGGACGTGGAAGCAACCTAAGCATCCATCGACAGATGAATAGATAAAGAAGATGTGGTATATATATACAATGGAATATTACTCAGCCATAAAAGAAATGAAATTGAGTTATTTGTGGTGAGGTGGACAGACCTAGAGTCTGTCATACAGAGTGAAGTAAGTCAGAAAGAGAAAAATACCATATGCTAACACATATATATGGAATCTAAAAAAAAGGTTCTGAAGAACCTAGGGGCAGGACAGGAATAAAGATGCAGATGTAGAGAATGGACTTGAAGACACGGGGAGGGGGAAGGGTAAGCTGGGACAAAGTGAGAGAGTGGCATTGACATATATACACTACCAAATGTAGTGTACATATATACACTACCAAATGATAGCTAGTGGGAAGCAGCTGCATAGCACAGGGAGATCAGCTTAGTGCTTTGTGTCCCCCTAGAGGGGTGGGATAGGGAGGGTGGGTGGGAGATGCAAGAGGGAGAGGATATGGGGATATATGTATATGTATAGCTGATTCACTTTGTTACACAGCAGAAACTAACACAACAATGTAAAACAATTATACTCCAATAAAGATGTTAAAAAGAAAAAAAAAGACTACTTGGCACAAGGCAAGTGCTAAATAAATGTTATTACTATAAAAAAAATCAAATTCATTACTTTGACTCCAAAGATGTCCCTCCTCCTGTATTCCTTAAGTCATCACCAACTCCCTCATATCACCCTCAGTTAAAGACACCTTAAATTTGTCTATATTAGAGCCCCCACACCATAATCAGTCTCTAATTCCAATCTATTCTACTTCCAAAATATCTCTCAAATATATTTTCTTTACTCCCACCACTACTCTTTTAGTCCCACAGTAGTTCTTAATTCATCTCCCTGAACACCTAGACTGATTAAACTACTCCCTCTCCCTATGTACCTATGTACCTGGGACACAGTGAATATGCCCTTATCATGCCACTTAGAGAACACTGTACTATACTATACTATATACCACACTATAATGGCTGATTTGTCTTCCATACTAGGCAAAAGTGAGGAACAGAGTCTTCTTAAAAGTGAGGAACAATATTTTCATTCCTCCTGTGTCCCCTACAACTAACTCAGTACTTGGACGGGATCCAAAGTAGGTGTAAAACAAGCATCTGCTGAACAAATGGGTGAATATAGTCTCCAAACTATGATCTCCTTACACAAATACCTGCTTAAAAAACTTCAGTACCCCATCACCTCCTGAATTATTAATAGAAACAGGACCCAACATCCATGTGTCATGCACAGTAAACCACTTATCTATGTCACATTATTTAATATTCAGAACAACTTTATAAATTAGGCACTATTAACAGCTAGAGCTCAGGTCTTGGGTCAGCCTACCTAGGTTCATATCATAGCTCCACCACTTAGTTATGTAATTATGGAAAACAATAACCCCTATCTCCTAAGTTTGATGTGAAGACTAAAAAAGAAAATCTGTATAAAGCATTAGCACAATGCCTGGTACATAGTAAAAGTTAAATAAATGTAATTTTATCATTTTTTTATCCTCATTTTACAGAGAAGGCTTAGGGAAATCAGGTAACTTGCCCAAGGTCATGAGTCTAAAAAGTGATGGGTATGCTCATCCCCATGCTTTTGGCCAAGATGCTATGATCAAGCTAGCCCCATACTCTCTTTCCACCTCTCACACAGGCAGAACTGTCCAAGTTTCATTAAGTACCCTTCTTATGTGCTCATAAATCACCCCTGTATCCTCTTCCAGTGTGTTGCATTAGTTTCAAATACTTATTATCTGACTATAAAATTATAGCTCTATCACTCAGGTATATCTCTAATGGCTAGCACAGTGTCTAATACACAGTACATGTTCACTAAGTTGTTGAATTCATAAATGTTATTTTGTTTCATCATATATATTCAGGTGCTCTGTTTGGAGTTCCATCACTCTCCCTGCTGCTCTTCTCCCAAATTGCTATTCATCCTTCAAAGCCAAGGTCAAGTTCCCTCTACTTCCTTGGAAAGTATCCTCATGTCTCAACGCTAACATTAAATAAACTGGTTCACATGAAGTTCTCTAGTTCCTAACAAATAGTTGATAGTAAAATAACAATAGTGGTAGCAACAATAATGATTTTTCTTTCTTCCTCCAGTGGTCCATATTGTATTGGGTTGGCCAAAAAGTTCATTCGGGTTTTTCCATGACTTCTTATGAAAAAGCTGAATGAATTTTTGACCAACCCAATATTTTGCCTATTAATTTTTCTAAAATGTATCATACAAAAAATCTATTATATGCCTAATTGGTTAGACTGTGAGTTAGTTTAAGCCAAAAAAACTAGGCTTTATTTATCTTTGTATTTTAGTAGCTGCAACATAATTAGTTTTACTAAATAAATCTATAAATTTAAATACCTCCTATTTAATGAAAATCTTCTGATGCCTGAATGGACCAAAAGCTTTCCAAATTTTGATACCTATCAAGACAAAGTCAAAAGTAAAACTCCACCTGATTTTGCACTTGCTCATCCAGAAACTGATTGTAACCCATGATTTTAAGCAGAGGTTGGTCTAAGTGACTGTTTCCCTAAATATAAAATAGGGTTAATCACTTTCTTTATGCTCCAAAGAAATGTTTTCATCTTAAAAAAAATGCCTTTGGACATAATTCAAGTGTTAAAATCATAAATTTATAAACTATCTCTCAAAGTTAGCAATGATAACTAAGCACAAAATAGTTACTTTTTCTTGAAATTTGGAGAGATGCAAGCCAGTACTCTAAGTTAACACCCATCTAGATTTGTAATGTGTATGTTAACTGGTATTTCAGCACAGTGATTAACAACCTTCTAAACAAAACTAATGAACTACTTTGATATAATAGGAAAAAAAATAGTTATAAGCATATGTAGCAAAAAAACCCCACTTCAAATAGTTATTGAATATTTTCTATGTGGAAGGGAATATTTTAATATGGACCAAAGAACAGTCTAATATTGCATTATTTAATGTTTATCCTAGCCATTTTAATTAGGACTCTAATACTAGTAGTAGTAATTTTCCATCCTGTTTCCCATATGAAAAGAATACAATAGAGTACTTTGGCACACACTTTTTTATTTTTCATTGCTCAGCTGAAATCGAGTTGGTAGGTTGTAAAGTCTTTCCAGTTGCTGAGCAATGCAAATCCCCAGTATTCAATGCAAATCCACAGTTGCCAAGTGTTGGGGAGTTACAGAACTCTTATATGATTTTACAACACATGTAAATAAACAAGCAAACAAACGAAAAGATTTTTCAGTACCACCTACCCTTTCAATTTGTAGTATGAAAACTACAGCAAAGTCCCCAGATACATAAATCCACATCAGTTAAGGAAATTATTAAAGTAAACTATGTCTGCATAGAGACAGTGACATTATAGGGAATAAGTTTGCGATGCATACTACATAACAGCATCATGTCTTAAACAGTGTTATTAATGGAAAAGTATTTACCTTATACAATAATAAGCAATTATTATTGTAAAACTGATCTAGGATCAGAATCTATGAAGGACAGGGCTCCACAAACCAAAGCCTAATTCTCTGGGTTACAAATAAAGACAGCTGAACTACACAGTCAGCATATAAAATAACTTCAATCTTAAACTCTAATGTCTGCTCACTCATTGAATGTAGAACTCCTTTCCTTTGAAGCTACCTAGGTTAGGCATTTATGATATCAAGTGTTACAAAGAACAGTTGCAAAAAAAACATAACCCTACCTACAACATTGGGTAGCAAGTAGTGGGCCTGTCATAAAGTTGTCTTTGAAATGTAAATATATAGTTTTGTGGTATAAATATTTTTAAAGGACATTTTGATCCAATGTCTCAAAAATTCATTATATTAACACATGCTGAGAAATGGTTACTAACTAAAGTTGTTTTTCAAGTTTACATAAATCATCTTAAAATGCCAAGTGGTATGAACAGAACACTGGTTTGCAAGTCAGGAAACCTGTGTAGGTGCTATTCTTCATCTAGAATACTAACTATATCTTAGGTTATTTGTTTGTTTAAAAAAAATATACCAAACTAAATATAAGGGCCTACCAATTCTGAAATTACAAATTAACCTAAAATTTTCTAAAATATAGTACCATGAGATAAGTATATATACTGATCAATTGGGGCAAAATTTCATTACCCAACATATCCTATTCTTTTTTAATTAAAACTCCATTTTTTGAGATCCTACTACATGTTAAATGCTTTACATATACTACCTCATTTAATTTTGAGCCATACATTAACTGTTGTAGAAAATCATTATTAGCTACTTTTCAGATGAGAAACCTGAGGCTAAGAAAAATAAGAGATATGCTCAAGTTCACACGGTTGTAATTGGTAGAAATGAGGTTCCGACTATAAAGTTCACGCCCTTGTCTCTAAACTTGTGTGTTTGGTAAGTAAAAGACACCTGACTCTCCACTATTCCATGTGGACACTATATGTATGGATAAAAAAATTAATTATGAGAAGGAACATTTATGTATAAAACCTTGCTGAATAAAGTGGTGTGTGCTAATAATTTTCATTTCCTCAATTTTCCATTTTTCTTCAACTACTAAATAAATTGTGGGATTACTATGCTTTCCTCACTCTGCAGACATGGTACACTGCCATTCTAATCCACAGAATGGATTAGATATATGAAACATAATATGTATTATACTTAAAAGCTGAATATTATACTTAAAATTTACAACTTAAATTCTAGATTTCTTTAGAAACTGCTGATGGTTCTGCTGCAATTAAGAAATAAAAGCATATAAAATTAAAGAAACAAGCTGAGAGAAGAAGTGAAAAGACCATGCTTTCATTTACTTCATGTATATTTCCCATATAGGATTATACCAGATAGGATTTAATCTTAATTTTCAACTTCAAAATATCTCTTTTACAAAGTTAGGATTCCTTAAAGCCAAATGCTGCTTGTAAGTAAACAGCACAAACTGATAACCTGATAGATGAAAAATAACATAAAGGAAATATAGAGGAGTACAGGATAAACTAATTATGACTTACATGACGAAAGACACTTTATACTCCACAAATCGTGTTGCCATATGCAGGAAAAATTAAAACTAAAATATCAAAAAGTTATAAGCCTAGAGTGTCCCCTTATATTTTCCATTTCATGCTTTCTGACCAAAAAAATTTTTTTTCTTTGTGAAGCATCTTTCAATACAAGCACAATTTAACATTGAGGTGGGATAAAACTGTCCAGGTAATGGGTGTTGGTGGTTGTCATAACTGATGTAACTGTCCTTTTTCAGGTTTTTTTTTTTTTTTTAGTTTTGCTAAAATATCAGCAATTATAAAATTTTGATACAAATATGTTGTACACCTGAAACTATTATAATGTTATATGTCAACTTTTGTAAAACAGCATACCCTTACATACAAGTTGCATAGAACATCTTCAAATACGTTCATTAACCATTTGATTTCCTTCTGTGAAGTGACCACATATGTCTTTTGCTTCTTTATTCTTACTGGGTTTTCTTTTCTTATTGAATTTAATTTATTATTAATAAAAACAACTACAGTAATCTCAAAAACAAAAACAAACTGTTGCCCAAAATTAGTAAGGATGATTCTAGGACATGGGAAACAGTCTTCAAACCATCCCACTACCTAGGACCAGGTCCTGGGACAGCGGGCGATGTGCACTTCCTTTTTGGGGCTTTTTATGTGTTTGTTTGGTTTTTGTTTTATCAATATCCCTTCAGCAGTGTAATTCCCTTGGCCACTGGCCCCTCGCCCGGTTTTCCACACCGGCCCCCACCCCTTTCCTTCCGACCTGCTCGCTCCCTTCACACTCTAAGAACCACCTTGGGGACCCTGTGGAGGCCCTGCCTGATTTGCGCCGACTGACCCCAGAGGTTCTCTCCCTCACCTCAACTTCCCCCGTTTCCTCCCTCGGAGACGGCGTCCACCGGCCTCCTCACACCCCGGGCCTGACTTCTGTCCCCGTATGGCTCGTCATCCCCGGCCACCTACCGCCTTAAGATCCGGGAGGACTTCGGGACAAGCAGCCGCGTCGCGGCGCTCAGCCCTAAACGCGGCGGCCGAGCGCCCGGCTGCCCGTCCGGCTGCCCGTCCGTGAACAGCTGCAGCCGCGAGTCCGCTCCAGGCCCAGGGTGGCGGCGACGAGGGCGGGGCAGACGGCGGCTCCCACGGGCGTTGGGCGGGCGCGGGGCGGGGCCTCGGGCGCCTGGGGCCCAGAGCGCGGCGCCGCCCGGCTGGAGCAGAACCGTTAAACCAGTGGCGTGCGTTTCTCGGGATGTGCAGGGCGCGAGGGGCGGGCGCAGCGTCTCGGGAGCCGCGCGTGGTGCGGAGGCTTCGCCGAGGTGCCTTTGGGACCCCAGCCGGCGGTCCTGCCTGCCCGACACGGGGAGGCGCGAGACGAGACGTCTGCGCGGTGCCGGGCGGCGGACTCCAGGAAGCGTCTGTGAGCTATGCCGCCTCTGTGAGCGAGGCCGCCGGTGAGCTGACGACTGAGCCCCTCCCGCGTCGGAGCTGCCGGCGGATCCCGCAGGCGCTGGCAGCTGTCCCTGGCCTGAATCTAAGTGGTGCTAGGATTCGGCCTGTCATGGAGTAAGGGAAATGGTTAACTTCTGACAGGAATACATAT
Organism: Phocoena sinus; assembly: GCF_008692025.1. Classification (NCBI taxonomy): domain Eukaryota; kingdom Metazoa; phylum Chordata; class Mammalia; order Artiodactyla; family Phocoenidae; genus Phocoena; species Phocoena sinus. The sequence goes on from NC_045779.1 coordinate 34,538,700, forward strand.
CGCACACAGACTGCCGTCCTGAAAGGAACAAAATTGGTTGAGGCGACTCCATCTGAATCCGAATCCTTTATTTTTAATTTTCACTTTTATTCTTTTACTCAATTTTTCACTGTTATTTTTGAGAGTCCCCACTTGGTACTACCACTATACTAGGGGGACGTGGAGGCGGAACACGGGTGAACACGGGTGTAATTACAGGGCTCACAATCCGGTGGGCCCCTGGGCTGGTGAACAAATTCTGTGGGCTGTGCTAAGTATTGCGATAGGGGAATAGATTTAAGTTGGGAGCATAGTGTAAGGAATGCCTAAACTGACCCTTAGGCTTGGAATGTTAGAGCCGTTTTCGGAACAGCTTAGGCTTGGTTTCTTCCAGCTGGCTGGAGGAAGAAGGCAAGGAAGAAGAGACGGTGCAAAGGGAAAAGAAAACTTGTCTGGCGTACAGTAGTTGGAGTAGGGGAAACAGCAGTGTGGAAAGGAAACAGAAGTGGACATAAATCAAAAGTTTGAATCTTTCATAACTTTTTGAATATTGGAAGGGTCGTTCTCACAGCACTATGGAGGGCGGATTGTGTGTGTGGGGTGTAAGATATAGCAATATTAAACAGGCCACAGAAGGCTTCCCTGGGGGTGTCTGCAATAACTCCAATAAAAAATAATGATGTCTGAGATAAGTACCAAAGAAGAAGGGATAGATCTGAGAGATGCTGCTGAAGTGAAATCAATAGTTTTGTGACAGACTGGGTGAAAGGAGTGAATAAGAAGAGAGTCTAGGGTGACTCGGGGTTTCAGAATTGGGTGAACAAGTGAATAGGTGGTGATGACATAAGACAGGGAACACAAGAGGCAGAACAGGTTTAAGGAGGGAAATGATGAGTTCAAACTGGGACTTGTAAATATGAGATTATAAAAGAATATTTAAGTTGAGGTTTTCAAACAGCTTTTTTATGTACACACAAAAAAATATGTACCCATACATATATAACATACATACACGTTATAGATAAATTGGAACATTAGGAAAGGGATGCTGATTAAGAAAACCCATTCCAGAAAAAAGTATTTAGAAAGAGGACTCAAAAGGCAAGTACTGCAAAGGAGGCTGTGTAAAGGCAAAGAAAGCTTGACTGGAATGGGATAACTGAACATGAAATGCCTCTTTGAAAAGGGATCATCTAAGCTAGGGCTGAATGCTGATGTAGAATAAGAAAAAGGTATTTAGGGAAAGGGAACTGTACGTATTAATGTCCTGGGGTGAGAAAAAACAAAGTTTAGCATATTTCAAAAACTGATTAAGACCAGTATGGTTGAATAGAAAGCAAGAAGAGAATGCTGAAGATGAGTTTGGAGAGACAGGAAAAGCTGAAATCCTACAGTTTTTTGTAGGCTCCAGTAAGGAGACTGAATTTTATTTTAAGAGCAATGGGAAGCATTGAAGTGTTTAAGTGGGACAGTAATATGGTAGGATTTACCATTTTAAAAGGTGTGGAGTTTCACAATCACTTCCATGCATAGTCAAGTTATTGCTAGCTATTTAGGTGTAGAAAAGGCTTCCAGCAACATTCTTACCTTCCACTGAGACAGCTCACCTGGCTTCAGAGACTAAAGTGCAGGTCAGAAGAGGTGTCATGATAAGAACATGTCCTGTGGCATGAAGCACCAGAAGTCTGTGGATAATGAAGTCAGTAAATCCTTTCAACCCCCAGATGTAAAAAATTGTAGGTGTAGGATTCAGTTCTCATTAATCTAGTCAAAACAGAAGTTTTCTTCTTGAGGAATATGTTTAACAATGTAACATATACAATTATATATACATCATACAATAAAATTAGTTTTACATATTACTAAATGAAATCAATAGAAATTATGATAAAAAAGTGAGATGGAAGAAAAAAATTTTTTTCAAATAAAACCAAAATCAGTAATCTACTTCAAGGTATAAATACATTTTAAATATAGTTAATAAGCAGACTCCTAATTTTTTGGATAATTGATGAAGAAGAATAAATTATATAAACACATTGAAATTTTTAAAAATCTCTTGTTGATTTGGTAAGAAATATTGGCATCTACAAGGATAATCCAGAACTTATAATATACATCTACAAAAAGAGCTTAACAACAGGTTAGTGAGCAATTTAAATACTAATTACACTGCCCAGGAAAACTTGAAATGCCCTGAAATCATTGAGCTCACATAAGAAACTCATGACAAGTTTCCCCAAATTTAACAACACTAAAAATTGACACTACAAGTTGTTACTGAAATTAACTTTTCTAAACTTTCAATAATAAAAATAAATTTTGATTGCCTATCCTGGAGAAAATACCAAATTATTTATTCTCACAAAGAAAATGCACTACAAAATTGTTTTCAAATGAAGAGGCAATCAAAAAACTAAAAATACAGGCAGTTAATTTAAAATATTTTTATGGATTTTTTGATGTTTGTGGTATTTGTCAGCTTTTTAAAATTTTTAATTTGTTGTCATTGCATTGTTTTTCTCATTCTAAATAAATATTTACTTTGGTTCAAAAAAAAAAAAGGTTTGGAGACTGTATCAAGGAAAATACAAAAGTGGAAATAGGAATCCCAGTTCCCAATTAGAAGGATAATAATTAAGAGTTAAATGTGTCTTACTACTTGTAAGTAGAGGTTTTATTTACAATTGTATTTTCTTAGCTTATTTACCTTCACAATACCTTACATTTAGTTAATAAAACCTTGTATGATCACAAATAACCTTGTATGAGCACAAGTAACACGTACACAAACTGGTTTCTTGTTCTCATGGTAGGTACTGTCTAGTTAGGGTGCAGTTACACAGAGACAATTCCAATTCAATAGCTAATTGTTAAGATAAAGGCATTCATGGTGTGCCTGTGTAGTTCTACTGAAAGCCTGGGAGTTGGGAAAAGCTGAAGAGGTAGCATTACCTAGTGTTTACCAAATGATCTCCTTACCAACCTCCTGTCAGTATTCTTCCTCTTATTCCACAAACATCTACAAAGCATTTTATGGAAGATACACATACACACACCCCCAAATACAGATAATCATTGAAACAATGCATGAAAAGCTATAATAGCAATTTGCTTCCACTCAGCTTAGTTCAGAAAAAAAAAAAAAAGAAAAAATTTTGAAAGTCTATGCCTATTATGTGCCAGGCACTGAGGATATAAAAACCAAACTGAGATACGACTTGCATGACTGAGGCACAACTAGTAAGAAGAGAACAATAGTCTAAGAGTACCTATAAACCTGTAAGTAGAATAGAGGGTAGTATATGTGGCAGAAGTATTTACATGGAATAGAAGTAGTACAAGGAAAGAATTCTGTCTGGGTGGAAAGGAGGAGAGGAAGGATCATGGAAGAGTTTGCAGGGGAGGTAATGCCTAAGGAGGATTTTCAAGGATAGAAAGGAGTTTACCAAGTTAGACAGGGATATTCCTTGCAGGCAGAAGGACACGTCCAAAGGCATATAGAAATAAAACAGAAGCAATACCAAAAAATATCAGTAATTCAATACTGCAGAAACACAAAATATGAGACACTGCTTGGGTAGTGGTTCAATATTAGGCTAAAGAAGAATGAAGAGCCTTTAATCTCCCTTATAAGCATGTGGAGAGATGCTGAAGGACTGTAGGTAGGGTATGATAAGATCTTATGTGCATCTAAAAAATAATCACTTAGGTGACTAATGTGGAAAATGGATTGAGGAGAGGTACAGGCAGCAGGCAAGGCAAAAATAGAAGCAGAGGGACCTGTTCATAGCCTTTTACAGGAAATGTTGATGAGAGTCACAATTAAGATAGGGAGGAACCATGAAGAGACGTGCACATACTTCAGAGAATAGGGAGAACTGATGGATTGTAGAGGGTGTGAGATGAGAAATAAAAATGGTGATGCCAGTTATCGATTTAGGCAGCCAGATGGATCTCAGAAACAATGAAAAGATATTGTGAGTTCCCTGAGGAGGAATGAGGGAATGGAATGAATCTAGAGTGTAGGTGGAAGAATGGAACAAAGGTAAGAATAGGTGAAATAAGAAAACAACCGCTGTAAGAGGAAGGGGGTCTCTGTGAAAAGTGTGGTAAGGGGCTTTAGGACTAAAGTTTTCATATGGTATCTGTGGGAAATTTGCAGAGAGAGCTGAAGACAGGTAAACAATGTTGAGGTGTAATTGAAGGTAAAGATCAAAAATATGTAGTGGCATTTGTGGTTATGGGATTCATTGGTAAATATAGAAGATGATAGATTGGAATAATCAAGAAATTAGAAGTGTTGAAGGTGATATTCAGGAATGGCAGTACAAAAAGGGTCAGAATTTTGGATAGAGGAAGCATATGTTCAGAGAGTGGATATCTGAGTATGAGTTTGGAGATGGAGTGGTTCTAACTATGGGCGCCCAGAGTGCAGCTACAGTGGTGAATAGCAGACGCGTAATGGAGATAAAGGTCACTGGACTTGAGGGAATCAAAGAAATGAGTCCAGACCAGAGTATTAGAGAGGCCATTCACATTGACATTTAAATCAATGGCATGTGATAAGAATGAAAACCAGATACTGAAGTCTGCATTAATTATGGGGGAGTAAAAGAAGACCTGTGGATGGCAGATGGTAGGCAGAGAGGAACTTTTAAAGGAAGGAGTCATACAGCAGGTGTGTAGGAAGAGGCCAGGAAAAAATAAGGCATTACATAATCTAAGGAATTCTCTACAAATCTCCTAAGCTTATTCTTGCTAAAGGCTTAATGACTAATGAAAATGTAATGTATTTTCTCCAAGATTATTTAAATATCAAATATCTTAAGTCAATGGTATATTTGGCATAGAGTATCAGACACTGGGGCAAGATTTTTCAGAAAATTTTATTTAAACACTGGGAACTTACAGTAGTTCTATATCCAAACATTACACATACACATAAGACACTTAAAAACTTCAGAGCAATGTGTGTGATCACTTCCTTTTTAGCAAGTTACCTTAAATGAGTTTTAGTTACATTTACAAAACTGAAGCCTATCTCTGTGGAGGATCAAAGACTCTCACCTGTTAAATTACAAACTGCACTCAGATATTTAGCCTTACCTAAAAACTTATTTGGGAGGCAGTCCCAAAAGAATATAGGCTTCTCATTTTTGTTTATCAATGGTATTCCACCTAAGGTCAAACACATGCACATTTATCAAACATAAAGAACCTTAGTATTTATTTAAATTTGTAACCGAACATGTAAAATAAATTTAAAAATTAAAAGCCTTTACAAACTTTTTTTAGCATTTTGTGCTATTTAACAATCATTTTAATAAATATTGCTATTACAAGAAAGAGAAGTTATATTAATTAAAATTCATTGTATGTCAGTTTCCTTATATTTAATATGTAATATTCCTACTTATTTCCTATGATTTTGTTAATTATAAAAAAGAAAATAAATACATGTAATAATATTTAAGATAAAATGCTATAAAATTAATAATGATATAATAAAATAAAAAAATGTTTTTTAAACTAGAGTATTCTATTCTTTGTGAAATGAATACTTAGGGCAAATATTTTATTTTCTTCCCAGAGATGAGTTACACACAAGTATAGCTAGATCAAAAATAAACAAAAGCTAAACAAAAGAAATGGTGTTACTACTCAAATACAATCAAAGCTTTTTCTATATTAGAAAATGTGAATGCCAGAGCAAGTGCATGTGAACATGTATTGTGTATATTTTCATCATGATTTAGTACAGTGTTTCTCAGAGTATGACTCAGGGAAAACCAACATCAGAATCATTAGTGCTTGTTTTGAATGCAGATGCCTGTTCTACGCAAAATCTTTTTCAGGTCTATGGGAGTGGCACCTCAATTTCCTCTGGCAAAGCAGAAACAAGACGCTTTCTCTTAGGATTTCTGTGAATATTATATAGCACATGTTGTAAGGCTAGCACCATACTTGCCACCTATCATTATTAGGATTCTTTCTTTTCTGCCAAAATGACATATGTATTCTCACAAATGACTTGCTCAAGAATACCTGATCATGGTTCTATTTTTCTCTTTTCTAAGAACTAAGCCTTTTTTTTTTTTTTTTTCCTACCTTGGACCACAGGGGACAAATAAATCCTTCCTTTTCTGATGAGTGGCTATGTTATATTCTTTCCAATAATGTTTTCCCAGCACTTTCTGTGTTCTACTTATGTACTAGTCACTGGAAGGCTAAGTATAAACTGTCATAAGTTTGGATGTAGTTAATTAAAAATTTATGGTAATTCATATAAGACTAAGCTTAAATATATAATATGTTAACTTTAAAACTTAAGGTTTTATGGATGAAACTCATTGGTTTGGGTTTTAATAAATTTAAAACTCAAGAATCAAATGACAATGTAACAAATACTGATGTGATCATCATTTAGCATTCTTATCTGTTTATCAAAAGGAAACTTAACACTTTCCAACTATTAGTTAATCTAGCACAGAAATAAAGTAAAAATCATTTATCTTCTATCACTCATAGATAACTATTCTTAATGTTTAGTGCTTAATTTTTCTTAGTTTTTTCAACACATAACATGTAAAATCATTTTTTTAAAGTGAATTATACTCTACATATTGATTTGTGATCTGATTTTGTCCCACAATATTTTGTAAACCATTCCAACTGAACAGATGAAAAATTTCATCATATTTTTAATGACTGCCTGTTGTTTTACAGTACAGGTGTACCATAATTTATTTCACTTAGTCCACATTATTGAATTTTGAGACTTTTTTTTCTTTTTAACCTCCATTATAAATAAAAATGTGATAAACATTGTTGTACATATATATTTGTTATCTTATCCATAACACCTTTAGGATAAATTCTTAGAGATAGAATAACTAGGTCAAAGAATGTGTGTGTGTGTGCATGTGTGTGTGTGTGTACCTTCCCATATCTTCGAAATTGCAGGAATATTACTGCTTTTTAACTTTTGTTAATATGGTAGGTGAAATTCTTTTTTCATAGTTTTTAACGTATAGTCTTTCATCATTAGCACATTTTTTAAAAAGATGGTGTTTATTAATTATTGTATTTCTTCTTTTGTGAATTGCTTTTTCATGCCTTTAGTCTCTTCCCGTATTAAAAAAAGTAATTCTTTATACTATTTTGAAAAGATCTTCACCAGTTTATCTTTTGGCTTTACTTATGATTTTTTTTCTTTTAATCATACAATCTATTAATCCTTTCCTATTAATGTATTTTTTTAATTGAAGTATAACTGACTTACAATATGGCATTTCAGGTGTACATGATTCGATATTTTAATACATCACAAAATGATCACCATGATAAATCTAGTTACCACCTATCACTATATTGTTATTAAACATTATTTACTATATTCCCTATGTTATACATTACATCCCTGTGACTTATTAATTTCCTAATGGGAAGTTTGTATCTCTTAATCTCCCTCATCTATTTCACCCATCCCCCCACAAACCTACCTTTTTGTTCTCTGTATCTGTGCCTCTGTTTCTGCTTTGTTATGTTTGTTTTGTTTTTTAGATTTCACATATAAGTGAAATGACATGGCATTTGTCTTTCTCTGTCTGACTTATTTCACTTAGCATAATACTCTCTAGATCTATCCATGTTGTCACAAATGGCAACATTTCATTCTTTTTATGGCTAAGTAATATTCCATTGAATATATATGCCACATCTTCTTTATCCATTCATCTGTTGATAGACACTTAGGTTGCATCCATGTCCTGGCTATCATAAATAATGCTGGACTGAAAATAGGGTTGCCTATACCTTTTGAATTAATGTTTTTGTTTCCTCCACAAAAATACCCAGAAGTGAAATTGCAGCAACCTATGGTAGTTCTATTTTTAGTTTTTTTGAGAAACCTCCATACTGTGTTCCATGGTATCTGTACCAATTTGCTTTCATACCAATAGTGCTCAAGGGTTCTCTTTGCTCCACATGCTCACCAACACTTGCTATTTGTTGTCTTTTTTATAATAAACATTTTGACAGATGTGAGGTGATATCCTGTAGTTTTCCCTGATATTAGTGATGTTGAGCATCTCTTCATATGTCTGTTGACCATCCATATGTCTTCTTTGGAAAAATGTCTATTCAGGTCCTCTGCCCAAGTTTTGTTTTTTTTTTGGTGTTGAGTAGTATGAGTTGTTTTTTGTATATTTTGGATATTAACCTATTATTAGATATATTGTTTGCAAGTATCTTCTCCCATTCAGTAGGTTGCCTTTTGTTCTGTTGTTAGTTTCCTTTGCCATGAAAAAGCTTTTTAGTTTGATGTAGTCCCATCTGTTCATTTTTGATTTTGTTTCCCTTGCCTGAGGAGACATATCCATAAAAACATTGCTAAGACTGATGTCAAAGAGCATACTGCCTATGTTTTCTTCCAGGAGTTTTATGGTTTGGGGTCCTACATTTAAGTCTTTAATCGATTTTGAGTTTATTTTTGTATGTGGTGTGAGAAAGTAGTCCAGTTTGACTCTTTTGCATCTAGCTGTTCACCATTTATTGAAGAGGCTGTCTTTCCCCATTGTACATTCTTGCCTTCCTTGTTGTAGATTAATTGACCATACATGTGGGTTTATTTCTGGCTCTTGGTTCTTTGTTTTTTGGCTCTTGATTTTTGATTCCATTGATAATGTGTGTCTGTTTTTGTGCCAGCACCATACTGTTTTGATTACTGCAGCTTTGTAGTATAGTTTGAAGCCAGGGAGCATGATATCTCCAGTTTTGTTCTTCTTCTGCAAGATTCTTTTGGCTATTTGGAGTCTTTTGTGTTTCCATACAAATTTTAGAATAATTTGTTCTAGTTCTGTGAAAAATGCCACTGGTATTGTGATAGGGATTACAATGAATCTGTGGTCATTTTAATAGTATTAATACTTCCAATACATGAGCATGGTATATCTTTTCATTTGTTGTGTTGTCTTCAATTTCTTTCATTAATGTCAGTTTAATGAGTATAGGTCTTTTACCTTCTGTAAAAGATTGGTTAGATTTAGTCCTAGGTATTTTATTCTTTTTGATGCAATTGTAAATGAACTGTTTTATTTCTGATAGTTTGTTGTTACTGTATAAAATTCAACAGATTTCTTTATAGTAATTTTGTATCCTGCAACTTACTGAATTCATTTATTCTAGTAGTTTATTGGTGGTGTCTTTAAGATTTTCTATATATATAGTATCATGTCACTGGCAAACAGTGACAGTTTTACTTCTTCCTTTCCAATTTGGATTTCTTTTTCTTGTCTGATTGCTGTAGCTAGGACTTCCAATACTATGTTGAAAAGAAGTGTGAGAGTGGACATCCTTGTCCTTTTCCTGATCTTTGAGGAAATGCTTTCAGATTTTTGCTGTTGTGTATGATGTTGCTGTAGGTTTGTCATATATGGCTTTTATTATGTTGAGGTATGTTCCCTCTATACCCACTTTGTTGAGAGTTTTTATCATAAATGGATGTTGAATTTCTTTCTTATTAATATCTGCTTTGGGCTTCTACTTGGAAAGATTTTCATTAGCATAAGATTATATAAACATTTACCTATACATTCTGGAACAAACATAAATTCCAGACCCAAGCACATTTAAGAATTTAACATACCAATTCATTCAATCATTTATCCATTCATGCAACAAGTATCTATTGAACACATACGCACTAGGCATTCTTCTAAATGCTGGAAATAAAGCAGCAAATAAGACCAAGATTCCTGCTATCATGGAGTTATATTCCAAAAGGAATATAATCATGTTGCATATAATTTAATGTGGGATTTCAAGTTACTGGGGAAAGAATGTATTACTCAATATACAATGCTGCTACAACTAATCAACGATTAAGAAAATAAACGAATTAGATTTTCATTTCATAAATCAAGTATATTACAAATGGATTAAAAAATCTTTATTTTTAAAATAAAAGCATGAAAATACTGGAAAAAACATAAGCGAATATTATATAAAGGAACATTATATGCATTCTTGAACATGAAAACTTTAGAGTAAGATCTCAAGGCAATTTTAGAAAAACCTCTTATTTTTTAAAAATGGAATAGAACAAGGTAATTTTTGAACAATAATCTTTATTAGTATATTTTTAAAGGTACATATAATCCTGAGCAACTGCATTTATACATTTATCATTTACTCTTTGAAATTTACGTGTAGTTTGTTCCAAACTCTCTGATGAGTACATTTTTATACTAATTAGGAACATAAATAATTAAAAATATTATTCTTATCCATGGAATAGCCAATTAATTTACTCAGAGCATCTCATTATCTAATTCTACTACTTCAAAAGCTTTAGAATATTACCTCTCAGTTAATCTTTTTCAAAACTGCAAAGATGGGCAGTGCAAGAGCTGATTCCTTAAATCCTAGTGAATTCTTAGAAAACTATGTTGCTTTATGTCTTTGATCTGTATTTTGAATAAATTTGGTAATTATTTAACTAGCTATATTTGAGAAGAATGGTAAAAGTAACTGCATCTCATCTCAATATTTTAGCCAGTATAAAATGTTACAGGCTCCCTTCACATATAAGTATTCCATATTTATCCCAATAAGAAAAATTTACCATGATCTAATGAAAAGGAGGACAACCTAATATACATACATCTTTGTAAATGGTTAAATATTGTGAAATATGTTATGTGAAATACTTCAGTCTCCATAAAGGAATACATAGAGATGATTAACATTAAATTTCAAAAATCTAGGCCAGAACTTTTATAATTAGTAAATTTAAAAATGACAAAAATAAAAGACAAAAAGATCCTGTGACAAAGACAAAGACAAAGATCCTGTGATCTTTGAGGAAAAAACATTTACCCAACATATCTCCAGCTGTGGACAAATAAATATTTTTATTCTTGTATTTTAAATTACTACCAAAATATTATATCTTTCTACAAACAACATAAAACAAGCATACAGTATCTAGAAATGGTCTTTATCTGACAAGAATGCCAAGTCTTTGAAGGTACACTAAATTTTTTTTTCCTGAATAAGGTCACTATAATCTTAGTTAAAGTTACAGTAAGCAGTTCAAGCAAAATGTGTATTGCTTAGATTTTAAAGCAAGCAATTGTGTTACTGTTTAATTAAAATATAAGTATAAATGTGAAGCTATTATACCAACATTTATAAACACTTCTTAGAAATACAGATCAGAAAGTAATGGAATAACTGATTTAAAAATAATGAAAGGTTGATGTTATATGTAAAATTTGGGAACAAATCAAAAATATATTTAAGAGATGTAAAAGAACATGAAGACCAAGCTTTATTATTTGGAGCTTGAAAACTTAGCAGCAAAACAACCTATCTGCATATAATGTAGTACAATGAGCATTTGTTCATAAAAGACTCCCAAAGTCTTAAAACTTCATACATAAACCAGAATGAAATCCATTAGGTAAATGACTTAAAGATGCCAGAGTAGTTTATCCAGAACTGCTAGATACTCTCACCTGCATTACCAAATCATAAACAAGCTTATGCAAAACTGTGTTCTGGATAACTCACTCTTATAGCTCCCCAATAACATGCTCGGATAAGGCAGATCAAACCTAAGAGATAAGCAACTGCCCAAGAAACATAGGTTGCATGAAATCGCCTTGCAAAACCTTGGGTGCCAACCTAAAATAAAAAGCAATATAAAAATAAAAGGTTAGAAACTGAGAACTTGTGTTGGCTTACATGCAGTTTTTATGAAGTATATTCCTAAGATAACAAAACCCCAACAAAATATGAGTTGCTGCATTTGTTGGCTACCACTAACAGAGTAAAATTTAATAAAATGACATTGCTAGCTACATTAACTATGAACTTTATAAAGTAAACAAAAATTCCATTAAAATATCTTATTTATAAAAGGAATTTAATCTATATAACCCCAATGTCATCCCCATATTGATAATAAATCTCTGTTTCACTTGAATAAAAAGAAGAATGGTTTTTCAGACCTTCATAGCTGAATGAGCATTGCTTCAGCTTTGGCCATGACAAAATTGGTTCTGGCACTAAATAAAAACAAATGGGCTTTTGTTAAATGGAGGGTAAAATTCCCAATGTCAAGGACCTTCAGAGGGATCCCAAGACATGATTTCACCTGGATGGGCAAGCTCCAGGCCAATGGATTGGCTTCGGATTGCTCATAGTTCTTCAGAAGCTTCTGGGCCTGGTATGCGAGGGAGGGAGGTTCTTCAGCGATCAATGAAGGCTGTTCCAGACCTCACCATTTACTACTGATAAAGTTAAGAGGAAAGAATTCTAACAGCGAGTAGAGTAATACTCACAGTTAATCCAACTCCAATGAAAATACATATCATTCCAATGGTAATATATGCACAGCAGCGTCTTCGAGGAAGTGCACTACCCACAGAGGAACTGCAAATTCATGAGAACAAAACAGAATATTAAGTATTTACATGAAGATTCTCCATTTCATCTTTGTGAATACTTATCTACGGCTTTAGTAATACATATACTTCTATTTATTTATTCAACTTGAGAGACAAGAACGTACATAATAATATGTTTAATGAGTGATCTAAATCATACCTGGTGAATTTGTGTGTGAGTTATTGTGGCTTTAAACAAAATTCAAGTGTTGATCATTGACAAAGTCCACAAAAACTCACTATGGTCAATAATGATCATCCAAGATAAAAATTTATTTCCAAAACAATCTATTCCAGAATGGAAAATCAGTGCTGTCTTACAAATAGAAATTGATTTTTTTTTACATTTATAACCATTGTTATATGTTTAGTGTAGAAAATTTGGAAAATAAGAATAAAGAATAGAAAGGAAAATTACCTGTAATTCCACTACCATAAATACCACTATTTTTCTCCAGCCATTTTTTACAACTTACCAATTTAGCATAAACATTTTCTTACATCATTAAGTATCCTCAAACTTGAATTCTGATAGATGAATATAACATAACTTAACCAATTCCCTAGTATTGGACACTTTTTTCTTCTTGGAAATAATGCCAGGTAAGCAACATCTAAAAGCACTGTGCTTATTTTTTTTTAATGAAAGTATAGTTGATTTACAATGTTGTGTTAATTTCTGCTGTACAGCAAAGTGATTCAGTTATATATATATATATATATATATATATATATATATATATATATTCTTTTTTATATTCTTTTCCATTATGGTTTAACACAGGATATTGAATATAGTTCCCTGTGGTACACAGTAGGACCTTGTTGTTTATCCATTCTATATGTAACAGTTTGCTTCTGCTAACCCCAAACTCCCAATCTATCCCTCTCCCCCACCAACTACCTTGGCAATCACAAGTGTGTTTCTGTTTCATAGATAGGTTCATTTGTGTCATATTTTAGATTCCACACATAAGTAATATCACATGGTATTTGTCTTTCTCTTTCTGACTTACTACACTTAGTATGATAATCACTAGTTGCATCCATGTTGCTGCAAATGGCATTATTTCATTCTTTTTTATGGCTGAGTAGTATTCCATTGTATATATGTACCACATCTTCTTTATCCATTCATCTGTCAATAGACATTTAGGTTGTTTCCATGTCTTGGCTATTGTGAATAGTGCTATGAACATAGGAGTGCATGTATCTTTTTGAATTATAGTTTTGTCTGTACATATGCCCAGGAGTGGAACTGCTGGATCATATGGCAACTCTATTTTAAGGTTTTTGAGAACCTCCATACTGTTTTCCACAATGGCTGCACCAACTTCCATTCCCACCAACAGTGTAGGAGGGTTCCCTTTTCTCCACACCCTCTCCAGCATTTATTTGTAGACTTTTTTTTTTTTTTTGCGGTACACAGGCCTCTCACTGTTGTGGCCTTTCCTGCTGTGGAGCACAGGCTCTGGACACGCAGGCCCAGTGGCCATGGCTCACGGTCCCAGCCGCTCCACGGTATGTGGCACAAACCCGTGTCCCCTGCATCGGCAGGCGGACTCTCAACCACTGCGCCACCAGGGAAGCCCCTATTTGTAGACTTTTTAATGATGGCCATTCTGACAGGCATGAGGTGGTACCTCATTGTAGTTTTGATTTGTGTTTCTCTAATAATTAGTGACATTGAGCATCTTTTCATGTGCCTGTTGGCTATCTGTATGTCTTCTTTGGAAAAATGTCTATTTAGGTCTTCTGCCCATTTTTCAATTTGAGTTGTTTGTGTTTTTGTTTTTGAGCTGTATGAGCTGTTTGTATATTTTGGAAATTAAGCCCTTATCAGTCACATCATTTGCAAATATTTTCTCCCAGTCTGTAAGTTTTCTTTTCACTTCCTTTATGGTTTCCTTTGCTGTACAAAAGCTTGTAGGTTTGATTAGTCCCATTTGTTTGTTTTTGCTTTTATTTCTATTGCCTTGGTAGACTGACCTAAGAAAATATTGGTACAATTTATGTCAGAGAATGTTTTGCAAGTGTTCTATTCTAGGAGTTTTATAGTGTCATATCTTATGTTTAAGTCTTTAAGCCATTTTGAGTTTATTTTTGTGTATCATATGAGAGTGTGTTCTAACTTCACTGATTTATATGCAGCTGTCCAAATTTCCCAACACCCCTTGCTAAAGAGACTGTCTTTTTACCTATTATATATTCTTGCCTCCTTTGTCAAAGATTAATTGACCATAGGTGTGTGGGTTTATTTCTGGGCTCTCTATTCTGTTCCATTGATCCATATGTCTGTTTTTGTGCCAATATCATACTGTTTCGATTACTGTAGCTTTGTAGTATTGCCTGAAGTCTGAGATGGTTATGCCTCCAGCTTTGTTCTTTTTCTTCAGGATTGCTTTGGCAATTCTGGGTCTTTTATGGTTCCATATGAATTTTAGGATTATTTGTTCTAGCTCTGTGAAAAAGGTCATGGGTAATTTGATAGGGATCACATTAAATCTGTAGATTGCTTTGGGTAGTATGGCCATTTTAACAATATTAATTCTTCCCATTGTGCTTATTTTTCATTGTTTTCTTATGATAAATTTTTAGAATCAGAATTACAAAATTAAAGAGATTAAACTTCTAAAAATCTTTTAATACATACTGCAAGAAGCCTATGGGAATTTCATAAAATATATTTCTCAATTGAAATTCCAAATCCAATAGTTTTCAGTTCTCTCTACTTCTAATTTTTTTAATTCCCAAAATGATAAAAGTATAGCAAAGATCAAAAAGCCAACTGGTATTTTCTTCTCTTCCTAAATAAACATATATTAACACATATCATATATCACACATTGTGTTAGTGGATGATATAATTATCTGATTTGTTTGTGTATGGCCAGTGTCCACATTATGCCTACCACATGGTAAATTACTCATAGAATGTCTACTAAATAAATGAAACACAGAAATGCATCACTTACTAGGCATAATTTAGAAGTGTGCTATTCCAAAAGGTTAATTTTGCATAACAGAAAAATAGCTTCAATTCCCAAATCTTTTTTAAAATTGATGAATATTATTGCAAATATGTATCATAAAAATTCCTGAATAGTTGAAGAAAAATAGAAACATGTGGATGACCTGGGGGGGTCATCATTAATTGCAGTAGTGTACAACCTGCTATCTGGAGTTATTAGGGCATCTGTGATTCATTGCCTCTATGTTACATTTAGCCTTAGACTGCTTTTAGTTTTAATAACTATGTCTGCATTTGGTGATTTTTCCTGCCTTATATCTCACAGCTGGCCATCATTTCTCATTTACCTATGTATCTGCCTCTGGCAGTCTAATCTACCATGGATTAGAAGGCAACAAATTTGTTAGAATATACTCAATAATTCAAAAGGGTCTAAGTGAATACCAGAGTAGCTTTTCTGTGAGCCAAAGGAACACACTTTAGTATATTAATTTCAGTGCATGAATTCTACTTAGAAAACCCATGCTCATTTTTCATCACTCAACTTAAATAGTCACTACCTCTGGAAAATCTTCCCAGGAAAGAAATAACCTACTGCTACTCTACAACCCAAGTGCCATCTTATCATAGGGAGAAGGCAATGACAAAAACACCTATCACATGCACAATAAAATCTCATACATTTAATACAAATATGGTATCTGTATGCAATATATAGTATTGTTTTGCAAGTGTTAAAACTTTACACGTACATGTGTTAAACTGTATGCTTCTGTGACTTGATTTTTTTTTCCTCAGTACTCTACATGAGACTCTTCCATAGTCATATGTGGAAGCTTACTTCATTCATTTGCACAACTATCTTCCATTATATGGAATAACACAGCTTACTCATTCTCCCTGTTGATGGACAGTCAGGGTTTTGTTTTGTTTTGTTTTAAATGTTTTTGCTATTATAACAAGGCTACTTTGAATTTGCTTTTACGTGTTTCCTTATGTACATATGCAGGAATTTCTCAAACATATACCTAGGAATAGAATTTCTGGGTAGTACTGTAGACATGTTTTTAATTTTAACAAATGCCAAATTTATATACCCACCAACACTATTTGAGAGCTTCCACTGCTCCACCTACATCCTCATTAACCCTTCAACACTTGGTATTGTTCTCATGTTTGACAATTTCACGAGTGTGAATGGTATTTCATTGTGATTTTATTATGTATATCCATAATTTGCAGTGAGGTTGGACATCTTTTCAAATGCAGGTTGACTACTGGTTTTATTTTTCTATTAATTGCTTGTTCATACCTATTGTCTCTGTCTTGGGCTGTCTTTAACTTACTGATCCATAGATGACATTTATATAATCTGCATACTATTCCATGCAGCTATATATACTGAACATATTTTCTTATAGTCTGTTTTTATAAATTCAACTTTAATAACATATTTTGATCATGAGTATTTACTAATGATACCAATGTAACACAAAGTACTTCTAATATAGTCAAAGCTATCAGTCTTTTCCTTTAAGGTTCATACTTTTTATGCCTTGTCTAGGAAACTCTTTCCTACTTCTGTCATAAAAATATTTTTCTATCTTTTCTTCTAAAAGTATTACAATTTTGCTTTTTGTATTGCCAGCTACAAATTGGCACTTGCCATCTACCTCTACAAGGATTAAATCATGAGTCACTGCAGCTGCTGACCTTCAACATCCCCTGAAAGGAGTTCACGGAGGAGTTCAGGAATGAGGCACTTTGTGCTCTGGGAAAAACTGGCAGAACAGGTCTTCAGATAGTTAGATATTTTCAGGAGATTTTATGAGCCCAATTCTTGTATTTCCTTGTATCTAGAAAAGTACTAAAATCCTTCATGGTGATGTCTGCTCCTTGTGACTAGTGGTAATCTTCATGAGACTAGCAGCAACCTCCTGCAAAAAATATGTGCTTGCCTGCATGTACTCCCCCTTTGCCAAAATTGCATTATACTGACCTTCCCCCCTCCCTCTTTGGAGCAGTTTCTCAGGGCTATCTGAAATGCAGTCTCCCGGGCTATAATCCTCATTATGCCCCCAATAAAAACTCACAGCTCTCACATTGTGTATTTTTTTTAGTCAGTAGTATTTATGTCGATCTATAAGAGCAGATTCCTTATAATTATATATTTTTATTTTACATATTTCAAAGTTAGATTATTTGTTGCACTCAAGTTCAAAATTTATATTTCTGATGAAGTGACCATAATGATAAAAATTCTTTTTACATCTGTTCTATGATTGCCATTGACTCAATATGGTAACAAGTCTTCTGCTGCAGTTGCCTTTTCCAAGCAATTGGAGGAAGGGAGAGAAAAGGAGGCCAAGCAGCTTTTGTCTTTAAGGAGAGTATCAGGAAGATGTATTCATCACTTTGTTCATATTCCATTGGCCCTAATATAAACACATGGTCACAATTATCTGCAAGAGAGGTTAGGAAATGTAGTCTCCAGCTGGGTGGCCATTAAGACTGACAGTTCTACTGCAAGGAAAAAGAGAACAGCAGTCTTTGCTATTTTAACTAATATTACTATTGCTATTTTATTGTTGGTTAGTGTTTGCCTGGTATATCTTTCATTTTGGTTAGTGTTTCATGGTTTCACCTTTTACTTTCATTCTATGTTCTCATATTTCATGTGTTTCTTCTTCAAATTGCATACAGATGTACTTAAATCTAGTCTGATAATTTCTTGCAAGTTTTATTGACAAGTTTAGTCTAATTATATATATTCTGACAAGTAATATATTTTGATTATCCCTTCTACCGTATTTTGGCTTTCTATTGTTTCTCTATCTGCTTTTCTACCCACTTTTCTGGACTTCTTTTGGATTGACTATGATTCTTTTATTTCATTTTCTACCTACTATTTAGAAAGTTTTACAATTTATTTTTATTCATTTAGCAGTTGCACTTAAATTTTTAATATGCATACCTTTTAAAAACTAAAACCATTTGGTAAATCTATCTTCCCAATAAATGCAAAGATCTTAGAAAGCTTTAACTCTAAACATTGCACTCCCATCTTACATGTTCTTGTTCTTCAATATTTCAGTTCAATTCTTTTATCTATCTATCTATCTGTTTATTTATTTATTTATATAATTTTGGCTGTGTTGGGTCTTTGTTGCTGCATGCAGGCTTTCTCTAGTTGAGGCAAGCAGGGGCTACTCTTTGTTGCAGTGTATGGACTTCTCATTGCGGTGGCTTCTCTTGTTGTGGAGCATAGGCTCTAGGGGGCACACGCAGGCTTTGGCAGTTGTGGCATGTAAGCTCAGCAGTTGTGGCTCGTGGGTTTAGTTGCTCCGCATGTGGGATCTTCCTGGACCAGGGCTTGAACCCGTGTCCGCTGCATTGGCAGGTGGATTCTTAACCACTGCGCCACTAGGGAAGTCCCAATATTTCAATTCAATTCTATTTTTGTTCTCCAAATTTGTTAGCATTAATACTATTACTGTTATGTTTTTGGTATTTTATATAGTGTTCCTGATGAATGTTTAGAATTTCTTGGTTTATACTTTCCTTATTCTTACAGAGCAGAAATTTCTTCAGGGATATTTTCCCTAAATTCATCTTTTATCAATTTTTTAGTGAGGGTATCAGAATGGTAACCACTCTTTTTGGTTGTTACTGCTGGTTAGTTGGTTCTGCATCTGCAAATATCTTTATTTTACCTTCATTAGTCTGTGATGGTTTAGACACTTTGACAGTTAATTTCTCTTAGAACTTTGAAGTATTTTTAAACTTTTTGGCTTCCATTGTTGTAGTTGAGATGTTTGCTGCTATCTTTTTCATACTAAAAATCTGAATTTTCTGTCTTTGCTTTTAATATGTTCTATTTATTTTAGGTTGTCTGCAATCTCACTATAACATATTTGTTTATTCTGCTTGGATTTCATTGTTCCTTTTGAATCTACAGGTTCATATCTTTCATAGATCTGAAAATCCTTAGGGATTATCTCTTCAAAATTCCTCTAGCCCATTCTCTAGTTTTTCCTTCTAGATCAGAAATATATCAGATGCTCTTATATATATTTATTTCAATATTATTTTCATCTTTGTCTCTCTGACAGATTCTAGGTAATTTACTTTACTCTATCTTCCAATCCATAACTTTAGTTGTCAACTTAATCTGACCTGCTGTTTAGCTTGTTCCACTGTACTTTCATTTCTGTAATTTTTAATTTCCAGAAGTTTTACTGTATCTTTCAAAACCTGCCTGCTTATTGTTTGGGTTAATTAATTTTTTATTTTTAAATAATTGTAGACTCAAAAGCAGTTATAAGAAATAATACAGAGCGCTCTCATTCATCCTCTACCCAATTTCCCCCAGTGGTAACATCTTGCAAACTACAGTACAATATTATAACCAGCGTACTGGCATTAATACAATCCACTGATATTCATATTTCCTGTTTTACTTATATTCATTTATGTGTATGTGTATATTTAATTCTGTACAATTTATCCCATGTGGAGGTTCATGTACCCACCACCACAGTTAAGATACAGAAGAGTTCCATCACTGCAAGGATCCTTTTATAACCACACTCACCTCCCTCTTGCCTACCCACCCCCTGTACTCACCACACTATCACGCACCTGTTCTCCATTCCTAAAATTTTGTCATTGCGAAACTGTTATATAAAAGGAATCATGCTGTAAGCCACCTTGTGTGACTGGTTTTCACTCAGCATAAATTCCCAAAGATTCACCCAAATGGTTGCATGGATGAACTGTTGTTCATTCCTTTGACTGTTGAATAGTATGTCAAGGTCTGGAAAAATCACAGTTTGTTTAACAATTCAGCCATAGAAGGACATCTAGGTTGTTTCCAGTTTCAGGCTATTAAGAATAAAGTTGCTATGAACATTTATGTACAGATTTTTGTATGTGCCCAGGTCGTTTCTTATAGACTCTTATCTGTCTTCTCTTATTTCTATTTTAAAAAAAAGACATTTTAGACATGGTTATAACATATTCTATAGCTAACATTATAATATCTGAAGTTCCTAGAAGTCTAATTATGCTGTTTGTTATCAATGCCAATTCTGCTTATTGTATCTTGTGTCCTCATGTTGGTATTTTTGTTAAGAACTTATTTTGACAGACCTTAATATAAGAAACCCTAGCAGGCATGGTTTAGGAATGTCTTCATCCACAGAGAATTTTCATTTGCTTTTCCCAGGCTCCCTAGGAGCCTAGAATGATACCAATCTTAAACTACTTTAAAATGATTTCTGGGACTGGGTTTTCTTAGACCATATAAACAAGGTAAAATATAAACCTGAAATTCACTGTTCTTATAAAAATTTCCATTTGTATTCTTCCTTTTCTGGTGGGCATTTTCCTTGACCTACTCTATTCATGAAGAATAGTCCTTTATTGGGGGGGGGGATGGATGGTATTCCAACTCTCCACCTTCTGCAAGACCAAGGTCTTCTCTCTCATTCTTCATTTGAACACTGAAATCCAAGTATCTGGGTCCCTAGTATCCTTAGGACAGCCCTGGTGGTCATTTGCTCTCCATTTTTGTTCCCTGGGGATTTTCTTAACTTTCATATGAGCTGAACAATGCATTTAAAAGGATATTTGTAATGGTTAACTAGTCTTTCATATTACTGGATGTGAAAGTCAAGAGCCTCTAATATACAAAAATGTGGACACTGAATATCCAAGAGGAAAAGATCATGCAAGGTTTCTCAAACATCTGATTATTCACCCTTCAAATTATTTACCTTCCCCTTCATAACACTCCCCTGTGAAACACTAGCATTGTGAAGGACACCTGGAAAATAAAGATGGTGCCAAGCAGTGTTATTTAAGCACAATTTTCAGATGAGTTAGCCAGGGAAGTCTTTATTAGGTGAAACTTAAGGGCAGGGTAAGATGTGGATAGGTGGGAGAGTAAGTCATCTTAGCTGCTAACAGTAGCTAGAAAAAATAATACTTTTGTTCAAGGAACAAACAGCAAAATAACCTTTCTTCCAGAGAATGTTTCTGTAAGTGAGTAAAATTAAAGGGATTTTCAGCTAATTTGTGAGGTTAAGTAGTTATTTTCCAAGTAAACAGGAATGAGAAAGGGACGAGCCAGGTCACTCCAGTCCTAGCAGGAGACTAAGGGACAAAAGCAAGAAACTCTATTGTATATTTATGGAAGTAGAAGAATTTGTTGAGGCTGGTGGTGTGTGTAGAGGTAGAAGAAAACATAATAAAGATACCACTAGAGAAATTAGGCAAATATCTAAACTTGGAGGGCTGTATAAATCTTGATAAGAAGTTTAGAGTTTGATTTTGGATTTTAGGCAATTGGTCTGTAATAATCTACATGGTGCATTTATGTCAATAAGTATAAAATATCTTTCCTTAGCACACTTCATATGGCCCTAATAGAAAAACCTAAAATAACAATGGCAATGGCACCTCCTTGGGTTGTGCAATATACAACCTGCACAGATGTATGCTATGGCCATGAATTTGGGAGCTACTAAAAGGTTTGAAGCTGGAGAGTTTGAAATCATATTTTCACTTGGAGACCTTTACTCTAATAAACTGGAAGAGAACTATAAGGCTGAAGACCAAGAGATAAATTAGAAAGCTATTGCAGTAGTCCTGGTGAGAGATCCTGAATGCTTGAACTATATATAATACAAATAGTAAGAATAAGGTGACAGAATTGAAATGTCAAGAGACAGAATTGACAGGACCTGTTTCCATTTGGATATTGTGAATAAAGATACACTCAGATTTCTGGCTTGGTCAGCTGAGCAGATAGCAAAACATTCATTAATGTAAGTTATTCATCAACACACAAGGACGATTAGTTTGCAGAGTGGGGTGGGCAAGTTGGATACATTCTGTTTGAGATGCCTATGGGACACCAGGTTGAAATAACTACAGGCAAATGGTGAATACAGATTGTATATTTACATCTGAAGGTCTGAAGAGAGATCTGGGGTGATTTAATGATATATTGGTTGTGATTTAGTGGCATATAAATGATATAAAAACATATGAGAAAGCACAGATATATTGTGATTAGATTCCAATCCTGGAGAATAGCGATATTTAATGAGTTGGAAGAGGAAGTGGAGCCAGGAAAGGAGATAGCAAATGAATGTTCTGAGAAGTGGGAGAAAACCAGGAGAAAGTGATGTCTGAAACCAAAAGAAGAACAAATTTTAAAGAAAAAAAGCAGGGTAATCAACAGAACCAAATACTAAAGAGAAAAGAAGGAAATGAAGATTGAACAGATCTATTAAACTTTGCAAGTGGGGAGAGCAATCAAGATGGCAAAGTACTCAGACGTGAAGCTCACCCTCTCTCACAAATACAACAAAAGTACATCTATACATGGAACGATTCTCACAGAATATCTACTGAATGCTGGCAGAAAACCTCAAACTGCTGAAAGGGCAAAGAAAATCTCCATGTAACCAGGTGGGAAAAAAGAAAACAGGAAAAAAAAAAAAAAGAAAAATGAAAATTAAAAAGGAATCAGGACCAGACCTGTGCCCCTGGGAGGGAGCTGTGAAAGAGGAAAGATTCCTGCACCCTGGGAAGCCCTTTCAGCAGCTCCCCGGACAGACGTAAGGGGAGCTTCAGAGCCTCTGAGGAGAACACTAGTAGCCGTTTGCAGCAGCCCAGCCTGACACGCCCATCTTTGGTTCTGGCAGGGACTGTGTGCTGGAATTCGGGCTTTAGAGATCAGAACCAGGGAGAAGACTGGGGTTGGCTGTGTAGAAACAGACTCAGAGGGCTGGAATCCAGAGTGGCCATGCTGGGGGTGTACACCAAGGAAGCCTAGGCCACCTTAGAGGCCAGTCGCCATTGTTTGGGGGCTGCTCTAGGGAGGGGCGGGACCTGGATTGTAGCTTTTTTCCCTGTGCACGTGCTTGCAGAGGCAGGATACTGCCTGCACAGGCTCCAAGGGTGGTCCCGAGCCTCCACTGCAGCCCACCCAGACACCAGGAGTGGTCGCCGGGCCCCTGCGGACACCCTCCCAGACCCCAGGAGTGGTTGCCACGCCCTGCTGACTCCCTTCTGGACCGCAGGAATGGTCATGGGCCCCTGCTGATGCCCTCCTGGACTCCAGGAGTGGTCATGGCCCCCCTACCGACTTCCTCCTGTACCCCAAGAGTAGTTGTGGACTCCCACTACCACCCATCCGAACTCCAGGAGTGGCTGTAAGCTGCCTTCATTCCCATTGCATGCCCCAGGGGGTGTGCCTGAGCCACCCGCTGCTGTCAAAAACCCCAAGACCAGAAACCAGCAACCTCAACCAGCACCCCCTATCAAGGAAATAACAACCAGCACACACTGAAGAAAGAAGTAACAGGCATCCGTATTAA
The DNA here is from genome assembly GCF_008692025.1 of Phocoena sinus. Classification (NCBI taxonomy): domain Eukaryota; kingdom Metazoa; phylum Chordata; class Mammalia; order Artiodactyla; family Phocoenidae; genus Phocoena; species Phocoena sinus. The sequence goes on from NC_045779.1 coordinate 34,562,495, forward strand.
AAACAGCCCTTGCACCAAACATACTAAACCCACACAAGCTACACAGGGACAGCCCTACATATAAATAGCCCTCCAAGACCACAGTAGATAATTGTTTCTCCTAAATTCACAGAGTAAGAGAAATATAAGTAAAATGAAAAAGCAGAGGAACCACTCACAGTTAAAAGACCAAGAGTATTCCCCTGAAAGAACAAACAACGAAGCAGACCTCTTCAGTCTAATAGATACAAATTTCAAAGAGAAGATAATGAAAATACTGAAGGAATTAAGAAAGGCTATTGACAGAAATGCAGAGTATTGTAAAAAGGAACTAGAAACTATAAAGAGGAACCAAGAAAAATTAGAAACCTCATTTGCAGAGACGAAAGCTGAGCTAAAGGCAATACATACCACAATAATGCAGAACAAATAAGTGACCCGGAAGATAGAATAATGGAAATCATGCAATCAGGACAGAAGACAGAAAGTTAAATGAAAAAAAAATGAAAGTGATGTAAGAGACCTATGGAATAATATAAAGCATGCCAACCTATGCATAATAAGGATTCCAGAAGGGGAAGAAAGAGAAAAGGGGATCAAAAATGTATTTGAAGAAATTATGGCTGAAAACTTCCCAAACTTAAAGAAGGAAACAGATATCCAGGTACAGGAAGCAGAGAGGGTCCCAAACAAGATAAACCCAAACAGACCTACACCAAGACATACCAAAATGGCAAAAGTTAGATAAAGAGAAGATTCTAAAGGCAGCAAGAGAAAAGCAAAGAGTTAATTACAAGGGAACCCCCAAAAGGCTGATTCCTCTACAGAAGCGATGAAGGCCAAAAGCAAGTGTCAAGATATACTCAAAGTCCTGAAAGGGAAAAATCTGCAAATAATCTCTACCCAGCGAGATTATCATTTCGAATAGAAGGTGAGACAAAGAATTTCTCGGGCAAGCAAAAACTAAAAGAATACAGCAATACTAAATCTATCCTAAAGGAAATATTGAAAGCTCTTCTCTAAATAGAAAAGAAGTAAGAATCTATAGAAAAGAGAAAATCACAATTGGAAAATATATCACTTAAATAAGCCAGTACGCAGATTAAAAAAAAAATTATGTGAAAGTTATGATAACCACAATGAACAGCAAAAGGATGAAGATGAAGATGTAAAAGAGGACATCAAAATCATAAAATGTGGGGGAGGATAGTAAGAAAATGTAGATTTTTTTCCCCTAGAATGTGTTTGAGCCAATATGACTACCAGTCTAAGGCAAGTAGATATAGGAGGGTGTTAACATTTTTGATAAACAGGGTAACCACAAATCAAAAACATACCATAGATTTACAAAAAACAAAAAGAAAAGAACATAAGCATAATACAAAAGAAAAGCATCAAGCTACAAAAGTAAAAAGAAAAAGAAAGGAATAAAGAAGAAATATGAAATCAATGGGAAAACAAGGTTTAAAATGGCAATAAATACATATCTATCAAGAAGTACCTTAAAAATCAATGCACTCAATGCTGCAATCAAACAACACAGAGTGACAGATTGGATAAAAAAAAACAAGAGCCTATGATATGCTGCCTACAAGAGACTCACTTTAGGGCAAAGGACACAATAGATTGAAAGTGAGGGGATGGAAAAAGATATTTCATGCAAACAGAAATGACAAGAAAGCGGGGGTCACAATACTTACACTAAATAGAATTTAAAACAAAGCCATAAAGAAACATAAAGAAGGACATATATAATGATAAAAGGACCACTACAAGGAGAGGATTTTACACTCATCAACATATATGTACCTAATACAGGATCACCCAAATACATAAAACAAATACTAACAGACATAAAGGGAGAAATTGACAGGAATACAATAATAGCAGGAGATTTTAACACCCCAGTCACATCAATGGACAGATCTTCCAGACAGAGAATCAATAAGGCAACAGAGAAAATAGATGATACAATAGAACAGTTAGACTTAATTGATATTTTCAGGACATGACATCCAAAAAAAACAAGTGCACATGTAACACTCTCAAGGATTGATCGCATATTAGGGCCAAAACAAGCCTCAACAAATTTAAGAGTATAGAAATTATCTCAAGCATCTTTTCTGACTACAAAGGCATGAAACTAGAAATTAACCACAGAAAAAGAAATGAGAACAAAATGATCACATGGAGACTAAACAACATGCTACTAAAAAACAAATGGGTCAATGATGACATCAAAGATGAAATTTAAACAAAATACCTATATAGTACTACCATATGACCCAGCAATCTCACTACTGGACATATTCCCAAAGAAAACCATAATTTAAACAGACACATGAACCCCAATGATCATTGCAACACTATTTACAATAGCCAGGACATGGAAGCAACCTAAATGACCATCAACAGAGGAATGGATAAAGAAGATGTGGTACATATATACAATGGAATATTACTCAGCCATGAAAAGGAACAAAACTGGATAATTTGTAGAGATGTGGATTGACCTAGAGTAGAGTAAGTCAGAAGGAGAAAAACAAATATTGTATATTAATGCACATATGTGGAATCTATAAAAATGGTATAGATGATCTTATTTGCAAAGCAGAAATAGAGACACGGACATAGAGAACAAATGTATGGATACCAAGGGGGAAAGAGGAGGTTGGGGGGAATTGGGAGATTGGGATTGACATATATACAGTATTGATACTATGTATAAAATAGATAACTAATGAGAACCTACTGTATAGCTCAGGGAACTCTACCCAATGCTCCGTGGTGACCTAAAGGGGAAGAAAATCCAAAAAATAGGGGATATATGTATAGCTGATTCACTTTGTTATACAGTAGAAACTAATACAACATTGTAAAGTAACTATACGCCAATAAAAAATAATTTAAAAATAAGTAAAAAATAAAAAAATACCTTGAGACAAATGATGATGAAAACACAACCATACAAAACCTATCAGATACAGCAAAAGCAGTTATCAGAGGGAAGTTCAGAGATACAGGCCTTCCTCAAAAAACAAGAAAAATCTCAAATAAACAACCTAACATACCACTTAAAAGAATTAGAAAAAGAACAAACAAAATCTAGAGTCAGCAGAAGAAAGGAAATAATAAAGATCAGAGAGGAAATAAACAAAACAGAGATTAAAAAAATAGAAAAATTAATAAAACCAGGAGCTGATTCTTTGAAAGGGTAAACAAGACTGACAAACCTCTGGCCAGTCTCACCAAGAAGAAAAGAGAGAGAATACAAATAAACAAAATAAGAAATGAAAAAGGAGACATAAAAACTGATACCACAGAAATACAAAAAACCATAAGGGAATACTATGAACAATTATATGTCAACAAATTCGAAGACCTAGAAGAAATGAACATTCTTCTAGAAGCATACAGCCCACCAAAACTTAAAGAAGAAATAGATGATTTGAACAGACCAGTCACTAGAACTGAAATAGAATCTGGAATTTAAAAACTCCGTACAAACAAAAGTCTGGAACCAGGTGGCTTCACAGGTGAATTCTACCAAACATACAAAGAACTTATACCGATCCTTCTCAAACTCTTCCGAAAAGCTAAAGAGGAAGGAACACTCTGAAGGACATTCTATGAAGCCACAATCACCCTGATACCAAAACAAGACAAAGACACCATGAAAAAAGAAAATTACAGGCCAATATCTTTGATGAATATAGATGCAAAAATTCTCAACAAAATATTAGCAAATCAAATCCAGCCACACATAAAAAAGATGATAAACCATGACCAAGTGGGATTCATCCCAAGTTCACAAGGATGGTTCAACATACGCAAATCAATGTAATATACCACATAAACAAAAGAAAGGACAAAAACCACATGATCATATCAATAGATACAGAAAAAGCATTTGACAAAATTCAACATCCATTCATGATAAACATTCTTACCAAAGTGGGTACAGAGGTGACATATCTCAAAATAGTAAAAGCTATTCATGACAAACCCACAGCCAACATAAAATGAAATGGTGAAAAGTTGAAAGGCTTCTTGCTAAAATCTGGAACAAGACAAGGATGCCACTCTCACCACTTCTCTTCAACATAGAATTAGAAGTCCTAGCAACAGCAATCAGACGAGAAAAAGAAATAAAACGTATCCAAATTGGAAGAGAAGAGGTAAAACTGTCATTTTATGCAGATGATATGATTCTATGTATAGAAAATGCAAAATACTCCACACAAAAACTACTAGAACTGATAAACAAATTCAGAGAGATATCAGAATATAAGATTAACATACAGAAATCAGTTGCATTTCTTTATGCCAACAATGAAATATCAGAAAGGGAATGTAAAAAAACAATACCTTTTAAAATCACAACCCAAAAAATAAATACTTAGGAATAAACCTCACCAAGGATGTGAAGGACTTACATGCTGAGAAGTATAAAACATTAATAAAGGAAACTGAAGGTGATTCAAAGAAATGGAAAGCAATCAACAGATTTAATGTGATCCCTTTCAAATTACCCATGACCTTTTTCACAGAACTAGAACAAATAATCCTAAAATTCATATGGAACCATAAAAGACCAAGAATTGCCAAAGCAATCCTGAAGAAAATGAACAAAGCTCGAAGCACGACCATCCCAGACTTTAAGCAATACTACAAAGCTACAGTAATCAAAACAGCATGATATTGGCACAAAAACAGACATATGGAACAATGGAACAGAATAGACAGCCCAGAAATAAACCTACAGGCAATTAATCTTCAACTAAGGAGTCAAGAATATAAAATAGGAAAAAGTCTCTTCAGCAAGGGGTGTTGGGAAAGTTGGATGGCTGCATGTAAATCAATGAAGTTAGAACATGCCCTTACACCATACACAAAAATAAACTCAAAATGGCTTAAATTCTTAAACATAAGACATGACACCATAAAACTCCTAGAAGAAAGCATAGGCAAAACATTCTCTGACGTAAATGGTACAAATGTTTTCTTAGGTCAATCTCCCAAGGCAATAGAAATAAAAACAAAAATAAACGAGATGCAATCAAACTAACAAGCTTTTGCACAACAAAGTAAACCATAAACAAAACAAAGAGACAACTTACAGAATGGGAGAAAATATTTGCAAACGATGTGACTGACAGGGGCTTAATTTCCAAAATATACAAACAGCTCATACAACTCAACAACAAAAAAGCAACCCCAATTGAAAAATGGGGAGAAGACCTAAAGAGACCTTTCTCCACAGAAGACATACAGATGGCCAATAGGCACATGAAAAGATGCTCAACATTATTAGAGAAATGCAAATCAAAACTACAATGAGGTACCACCTCACATCAGTCAGAATGGCCATCATTAAAACGTCTACAAGTAACAAATGCTGGATAGGGTGTGGAGAAAAGGGAACCCTCCTACACTGTTGGTGGGAATGTAATTTGGTGGAGCCACTTTGGAAAACATTATGGAGTCTCCTCAGAAAACTAAAAATAGAACTACCATATGATCCAGCAATCCCACTCCTGGCATATATCCTGACAAAACTCTATGTCAAAAAGATATATGCATGTCTATGTTCATAGCAGCACTATTCACAATAGCCAAGACATGAAAACAACCTAAATGTACATTGACAGATGAATCGATGAAGAAGATGTGGTACAGGGACTTCCCTGGTGGTCCAGTGGTTAAGAATCCACCTTCCAATGAAGGGGACACAGGTTCAATCCCTGGTCGGGGAACTAAGATCCCACATGCTGCAAAGCACTCTAGAGCCTGCGCACCACAACTAAGACCCGACACAACCTAATAAATATTTTTTTTTAAAAAAAAAGATGTGATACATATATACAATGGAATACTGCTCAGCCATAGAAAAGAATGAAATAATGCCATTTGCAGCAACATGGATGCAACTAGGGATTATCATATTAAGTGAAGTATATAAGAAAGAGAAAGACAAATACCATATGATATCACTTATATGTGGAATCTAAAATATGACATAAATGAACCTATCTATGAAACAGAAACAGAATCAGGGACATAGGGAATAGACTGGTGGTTGCCAAGTGGGGAGAGGGTTGGACTGGGAGTTTGGATTAGCAGATGCAAACTGATATATATAGAATGGATAAACAACAAGGTCCTACTGTATAGCACAGAGAACTATATTCAATATCTTGGGATAAACCATAACGAAAAAGAATATGAAAAAGAATGTGTGTATATATATATATATGTATAACTGAATCACTTTGCTGTACAGCAGTAATAACAACATTGTAATTTGACTAAACTTCAATTAAAAATAAATTAAAAAAATAAAATTTGCAATTGGGACATGAATTTTGTCAGAGCAAATTTCAGTGGCCTAGTGGGGACTGATAATAATTCTACTTTACTCCTGGAGAAATGTGGCACCATGATAAACTAAAGAGATATGTCTTGAAAGGAAGAGACATGCATCCCTCTAAGAAGAAATAAAGTGAGTATAGATATAAAAAATTGTTTAGAGGTAGGAAGTGTGAAGATGAGGGAGTTCACAGATAGCCTTAAACATCTGAGAGAGACAGGAAGAAGGCAACTCATTTGCTGAGATAGAGAAGAAGGTATGAGGGATGGGGGTTTAAGAGGAACAGAAAATATCTGGAGATAACCACTTTGAGGAATGGGGGAGAGAGTTAATCAAGGACACTTAAATAGGGAATATCAAGCAAGGGTTTAGCTGAAATGTAAAGCTCTACATTTGTAAAGAGCTAATCAACATAGAATTTTTTCAGCTCTCAGTTGTCTTGGTAAAGGAAGGAAGAAGCCATGGCCATATTGATGCAAGATTGGTGGTTTGAAAAGCAGGTAGATGGATCTGAATTTCAAGGGATGATGATCTAGCCAATCTAGAAAACCTAAGAGTCTCTCTATACCTACATTCAAAATGAGCTTATCATCTCTTTGCTGGACACAGTTCTTCTAGATCTTTCATTCCCTATCTCAGTGAATGGTTCTACAGCCTCTCAGATACAAGGTCATTCTTGACCCCAATCTCTCTCTTGTCCCTTCACATTAAACCCTATCTATTCCATTTCCTTCATAGCACACCTATACTTTGACTCCTCTGTACCTCTATACCATTGCACAGGTTGCTCCTTCTACAAGGAACCATTGGCCCTTTTTTTCATATCACTCCAAGTCATTTTTAACATCCCTCCTTCCTGGAAGCTTTCATTCACATTCCCTTTCCCTCCAGTCTGGATTAGGGGCCCTTCAGAGCAGAGCATGCTGGGTATACCCTTCCAAAGCGCTTAAAACTTTATTGTAATGGTCTATTCTCTTCCGTATACCCACAAGACTAAGTCCCTTGAAGGCAAGGTTATATCTTTATTTTGAGCACCTAGTACCTAGCACAGGACATTGAATTAATGAATAATTATAAAAGAAAGCACTAAACAGAAAAATAAAAGGATAACTTCTAAGAATGAGTCTGCTATTGATTAAAATGACTGGAAGAGATCCCTAAAGTACCTCAGTGATGTAGGAGAAATGATATTCATTGATAATTATCATGAATTAAATCATCATGTCTACTAATCTTAAGTCCATTAAAACATCTTCATGGAAATATCGCCCAAGTTGTTATTTCAGAATGCTAGGACTACATCTCCTGCCCAGCAGTAGCTACAAGCTGCCCAATTGAAAGAGAAACCTCACCTTCAGCTACAACAGCCTCAGTGATTGCATGAGTAAAAAACAGTGAGATAAAAAATGCTTCTTGGTCTCTGGAGCCCTGGGGGAAGGTATTCCCCACTTGTTTTGTGAGATATAAAAATAACACGCTAGTTTCATAGCAATGATTTAGTAACTTTTATAACTTAAAAATAATTTTAGGACATTTGCTATTTGAGTTTAAAGAAATAAAAATCTCAGAATCTTACTTCAACAGATGACTCATCAGTTTTTTAAGAAAAACATTCAAAAAGAAAAGAAATCTAGATATGACCCATGAGTGTTCATGTAATAACAGCATCTTTGCTCAAATAAGTAATGCATGCCCTAAGTCCTCCCAAGCTCAGCATGTGATTCCAATTCTACACACACATTCCTCTAAGAATGATATTTAAGCTGATTTATTTCATGTGAATTTGAAAGCAAGTTGTTCCTTAATTGATAAATTCTTCTCCACATTAATACAGTCTTGTGATACCTTAACCAATGGTAGAATATCTAGACATTCAATACTTCTTTATTATTAGCAAAATATTGCCATTGTTCTAAAATAATTAACCAACCAAGCAAATCACTTGAGCAAAATCCTTACCCTTTCTAACAGTTCCTCATCTAGAAAATGAGGATAATAATTCTTGCTATCCAGGATTTTTGTAAAGATTACAGCTAATATATATGTGTACACAAAGCAACAATCACTGTGCTTAGCACACAATCTGCTAATCATTAGAAGTTTTTTATTTTCTAAAAGATTTTTAAAATCTAATTTAATGTTCTTCATAAAGATATATGCAACTTAATTGTCTTCATTTTTGTGAAAACACAGATAACATACAGAAATATGGATTATTCACACACACGTGTATTTGGTATGTCCCTGAAGTATATATTTTTCTGTGCACTTATTTTGGGTTATCCACTTTGCTTCTCCATGTACAGACTTGTCCTGGATTCAGCTAAGTTAAGCATTCATATGATTAATTTCACAAATAAATAAAAAAGGAAATATCTGTTCCTTTGAAGCTAGAAATGTGCTATAAAGAAGTTATTCCCACAGGATTATATTTAGTTGGAATCAGATCTAGCACAAATAAATGGCGATATTTTGTTACATATATTCTACTTCTTAGACACTTTTTAATTCTTTCCTCCTATAAACCACTCTTAGGATTATTTTACTCTCAAAATAGATATAGTATTTATATTATTCTAAGGATCACAAAAATGTAACTATGAGCTGATATTTTTATTTTAAATATTAATTATCAAAACATTCCAGTCTAATTTCCTTTGCTTACTTTCCACACATGTAAGTGGAAAACAGTAATTTTTGAATTAAAATTTCATTATCAAAATAGATGCTGTGGGGGCTTCCCTGGTGGCGCAGTGGTTGAGAGTCCGCCTGCCAATGCAGGGGACATGGGTTCGTGCCCCAGTCCGGGAAGATCTCACATGCCGCAGAGCGGCTGGGCCCATGAGCCATGGCCACTGAGCCTGCGCGTCCAGAGCCTGTTTTCCCCAACAGGAGAGGCCACAACAGTGAGAGGCCCGTGTACCACAAGCAAAAAAAAAAATAGATGCTGTGCAGAAAAGAGTATAGCAGGCCTAACACTGCTATCCTTAGACAAGTTGGCTTGTAAGGTAAGCCCTGGCTGACACCTGGGAACTTAGATTTCAAAAAAGTTCTAACTATTCCCTTACTGATAAGAGTGGGTTGCTATACCTAAATTAATTGTACAACCAATATGGCTTATGCCAAATACCTGCTTTCCTTCTGGGAATATGGAATTGTGGCATGCGCTATGCAGCAGGTGCCTATGTGACCAGCTCCAATTAGACCTAATAAGCTTCTCTGGTCAAAAACGTTTCACATATGTTGTTAACAATTCATTGCTGGAGGAATGAAGTCCTGTTATGACTCCACTGGGAGAGGACTCTTAGAAGCTTGCTCCTGGTTTCCTCCAGATTTTGCCCCACATGCCTTTTTCTTTTGCTGATTTTGTTTTGCATACTTTCACCATAAAGCTGTGAGTATAACTGTATACTAAGTCCTATTAGTTCTCCTAGAAAGTCAAAATATCTTAGGGTGACTTGGGCGTCTCCCAACATAGATGGCATAAAATGTCTTTAATCAAAATGTCTTCTAGTTTCTCCCATTTTTATATTGCCTTTTGTTATTTTCCTTAGGTACACCATTTAGGAATATAGAGAAATTGACTGAAGAGAGATAAATAATTATAAAAACTTTGCCATCCAACTTCCTAATTATAAACCCCCCAAAATTTGGCTTTTTCTCCAAGATTAAAGTCCAATTTTTTTATACAGTCCATTTTAAAAATATAAATTTTAGATTATTTGCAACAGATTATATAACCACTTAGCACATTTGAAAATCATTACCAGGTTACTGATAATTTTAGTAATTTTCACTTTCTCTAAAGGTAAATTGATTTACCTTTAGAGAACAGATAATCCCAATCATTTCAATTTCAAAATGGAATATATTAATCAGTCCAAAGACGTCTTTTTTTTAGTCTTGAAAAGCATAAACATGTTAACCATACATTCATCCCATAGTATGTCTTAAAGTCAAAATTTACTTAAGTGAGAATTCTGAACTCTTTAAATTGTTCTCAAATATTTCCCAACATTATTTCCAGTGGTACAGAACTTACATTTTTTTGCAGTGTGGGCATTTTGCCAGAGTGTTGAACCTCAGTTCCATCCACTGTAAAACAAATAAGAAGAGAGGTTGAAAACAAAAACTGAAAACTATCCAATCTGATAAGATGTTTCTTTTAGTTCAAATGTCCTCAGGGATCACAGCAGAAGCCATCAACCTTTTCATAGTTATATGAGCTTTTCCCCTCCAACACATCTCCCCCTCCCTTGAAATAAAGGTTGGGATTCCCCTCTGAAACAGTTCCCACGATTTTTTCAAGGTTCTGATGCAATCTAGGTTTGCTTTACAATGAAAACTGGATGTAATGTTGAAATTCGGGTCATTTCATTCACCTTTATGTTTCAGTCCACTGCCAGAAAATAAAAACGTATTTCATGTACCTTCAATGTTGTTTTTCCTCTAAATATTGATGATTAGCTTTTTAAATACATGAGTATTCAGACTCATTACTAAAAATGCAACTATTCTATTTATGTAGAAAATGCACAAAGTAAATAAACTAAACAAGTTAGATACAGGTAGAACTAATGTCAGGAAGCTGCTTTCTGTTCTATAGTAGCTTATTCTATGTAACAAAATACATTTCTTCTACAGACAACTTTCTTTCAATTTTCTTCCCTGTAATGTAGGTAATAAAATGGGTTACCTTCCTCACAGTATTGTTATTCAGATGCTTGAAACAGCTTACTGGTAGTAAAGTCTTTGAAAGGAGGTACAATATACATTTAAAGTAAAACTTAAAAATTAAAAAAAATAAAGTAACTCTTTACCACAAAAAATATATTTCAAAATACCTTCCTCACCTTCCATCATTTGCTTTTCTATATATCTTCTTGTAAAGTGTATATTTCTTTTGTATAATTCCGTGTAGTACATTAGCAGTTTTATCAAAATAACTTTTCTTTCACTAAAATTAATTTTTGCTTAGGATTCCAGGTCACTCAGTTTTCTTCAAAACTCTCAAGTTCTAGGTATAGTAGAGCTTCAAAAAGTTATGCATATTCAAATGTTTTCCACATAACAGGGGAAAACTTTCAGAAAGTATGTGTTACTTGACTATTTTTTCTTTTTAATTTTTTAATGATTAGCTTTTTAAAAAGAACAAAAATAAATCTGAGTTTGTTTGGACTTCTTTTTCTTCATTTTTATTTCAAACCTCCTGAAAGTTACTTAACCTTGAAATAATCTCTCTCAGTCACAGTAGGAATATAAAGTCCCAAGGTAAATAAACTAGAAATGAAACTTTACATGAATGTTCACTCTTTTCACAATGATTATTTTTCAATATCTAGAATGTCAAACGAAGGCTACATTGTTTTTCAAGAAGCCTTAACTCTTTCTTTCAGCATTTATTTTATAACAAGTTAATTTATTCTTAATAGAAAAAATGCTTAAATTAATGTGCTAAACAGATTTACATAGATTTCTACAGAAATTGGCACCAGAACAGTAAGAAGTGAAGAATACAGAAATCTTACTAAGTACTTTTTCATGTTTTTGAAATTAGTTTTAGGGTAGTTGTTGAACTTGTAATGTCATTTCAAATTTTATTTATAAATAACAAACACGTTTTTCATTGTTAAGAGAAGCAAAGTGGCTGAGGAAGCAATTATGAAACCCTTAAGAGAAGAGTAACTCAATATCCAAGCTTGAAGGCTAACACACTGGCACAGAAAATCTAGAATTTTAGATGACCAACCTATGGGAGATTATTTAGTCCAATTTTATCATTTTAGCACAGATTATATATGATAAATTCAATTATTACTAACAAACAACTAAGACTCTGTTGTATGATTAGTAAGTTATACAGCCAGCAACCTAACACATCTGGTTTTGTTGTTATCTGTAAGTACTCATTTGAATGCCGCAAACTAAAAATAGAAAAATATTTATTATTAGAAATGTTTGTCATAATCTATTTGAATGAATGCAAATACCTGTGATTTTGAAAGGATTTACTACTATTCTCTTGTCTAAAATGCAGCCTCTGCACTCTTAAAATTTTACTGCCAAACCTTGAAGTGTCAATAGAAAAAAAATCTAATTTTTCCTGTTTTTTAATTGGATAAATTTGATATGTAACACTGTACAAATTTAATGTATATAGTCTACTACTTTGATATATATATATATCTTGTAACATGGTTGCCACTGTAGTGATATTTATCAATTACATAATTATAGTACAATATTATCGTCTCTATTCATTATTCTGTGTATTAGATCCCTGTGACTTATTTATTGTTACAAGTTTGTACTATCAATCTTATCCTCCACCTTCCATTCTCTGGTAGCCACCATTTTCCTGTTTTTCACAGGTTTGATTTTTTTTCAATTCTAGATATAAGGGGTATCATACAGTACTCGTCTTTCTCTGACTAGTGACTCATCTTGCTTAGCAAAATGTGCTCAGGGTCCCTCTATGTTGTCACAAATGGCAGGATATCCTCCTTTCCCATGGCTGAATAATATTCCATTGTGTATATATGTATCACATCTTTTTTATCCATTTATCCATTGTGGACATTTGTGCTGTTTCCATATTTTGGTTATTGTGAAAAATAGATAGATATTTTCTATCAGAACGATTAAAAGCAACTTCTCTAAAACCCAATTATTTTTAGTAGAGGTCTTCCAATATTTGGCTTATTTCTAACCATTCTGTATAACAGGTAAACTTAGTTTCCCCAAGATATATTTTTAAATCGATTTTAGAAGGCATGTAAGAAAGGTATACTGCTAAAACTAGTCATTTGATAGTACCCTACTAGGTTTTAATTTTTAATGGATACAATAGGCAACTGGTGTGATTATTTTAAAGTATGTTCAAGTTAAAACTGCTGCCACTCTCTGCTAAGCCACCAAACCATAGAACCGTGTGAACTAGTGAAGAAAATCTGAACCTGTCTGAAGGTACTACACTGGCCCATTTCAGGGCAAAGTTTGAGCCATCATCTATGATTCAGGCACATATTGTAGATTTTATTGGAAAATGTCAACTCTACACAGAATGTGGACTTGCCTTTCAACAGCAACAGTGAATACCTGCCCCACATAGATGCAATATTAAACTCTCTGCTGTTCAGTTGTCTTAAGAAACTTCTTTACATTCATGGAGGACTAGCTTGTATTACCTTTATTCTTCTGGAAAATTATTTTCTTTTTTTTTTTTTTGCAGTACATGGGCCTCTCACTGTTGTGGCCTCTCCCTTTGTGGAGCACAGGCTCTGGACGCACAGGCTCAGTGGCCATGGCTCACGGGCCTAGCCGCTCTGCGGCATGTGGGATCTTCCTGGACCGGGGCACGAACCCATGTCCCCTGCATCGGCAGGCGGACTCTCAACCACTGCGCCACCAGGGAAGCCCCTGGAAAATTATTTTCTAAGCAATGTCTCCTAAAACATTGGTCTGGCTAGGCAATCCCCTCAAAATTGCTTGCACATACTAGATAAAACTTCCTCTTGGACTTTAACATTATTTATTTAACATAAGAAATTAAGTTTAATTAATTTAATTATAATAATTAAGTTAATTATTATTTAATCATTTAACATTGTTTATTATTATTTTAACATATTACATAATAAAAGTGCTAAAGAATATAACTATAAAAATTCTGCTTGATTTTTTTTTTTTTTTTTTTTTTGGCGATATGCGGGCCTCTCACTGTTGTGGCCTCTCCCCTTGCGGAGCACAGGCTCCGGACGCGCAGGCTCAGTGGCCATGGCTCACGGGCCCAGCCACTCCGTGGCATGTGGGATCTCCCGGACCAGGGCACGAACCCGTGTCCCCTGCATCAGCAGGCAGACTCTCAACCACTGTGCCACCACGGAAGCCCTCTGCTTAATTTTTTTATCCTAGCAATTCCCAATGATCCTGGAACTCTTTACTGGCATAACACTTATTATTATCCTATAAAATGAGTGTTCTAATGAATACACTTTGGAAAACACAAATCTAGCTTTTCTCAACATTATCCATGGTTCCAGCCAGGCTGTTAAATGAATACTGTGAAGTGAATTCCTAGTAAATTTAATTTTAGCATTAGAACAGTGATATTATATTACATTGTATTATGTTATTATAAATGAAGAATATTGTTGAGGACACAGTCCATTATAATGTTGTTTTATCTTAATCCATGGGAATAATTCTCTCTTAGGTCTCAGTATTCCAGTAAAAGCTCCTATGTGAACTTTTATGAAAACTTCACAAATATCTTATAATACAGCAGTCCCCAACTTTTCTGGCACCAGGGACCGGTTTCGTGGAAGACAATTTTTCCATGGACCGGGGGAAGGGGGGGAAGGGATGGTTTCGGTATGATTCAAGCACATTATATTTATTGTGCATTTTGTTTCTATTATCATTACATTGTAATATATAATGAAATAATTATACAACTCACCATAATGCAGAATCAGTGGAAGCCCTGAGCTTGTTTTCCTGCAAATAGATGGTCCCATCGGGGCGTGATGGGAGACAGTGACACCGGAAGTGTGTTGCTTCTGTCCAGTCTACTCTGTAATCTCGTTTTGGTTGCTGTCACTGCAGAAAACCCTGCTTCACAAAGACAGGATGTTGGAAATGGAAGCAGGCTTTTCAGTGCTTTTGTGGCAATCTCAGGATATTCTGCCTTGACTTTAATCCAGAACGTATGGAGATTTGAAGTTGTCTCAAACATACTTTTAAGGCCACCGTCATCTTCAGTCTGAAGAAGTTGATCCTCTTCTAGCACGGACAAAATTGATTCAGCTGGCTTATTCACAAGTGGGTCACAGATCCATTCCTTCCCAATTCAGGGGTCTTTTCTGGTTGGGAAGTAATGCTCAAACTCTTCTGATCATTTTGAGATAGGTGATCATGCACCAGCTGGGAAAAAGAAGGCCCTGGCTCAGTCTCTTTCAAAATTTCTGCTTATGTTTGAAACATGACAAAAACCCCAATGTTCACTCATCGCCCCCATAATTCCAGTTTGGCTTTGAATGTAGCCACTTTATCTGCCAAATTGAACACAGTTGTCATTCTCCCCTGAAGTGACAGATTGAGTTCGTTGACCAGGTTGAATATGTCACACAAGTAAGCAAGTTTTGCAACCCATTCTGTATCACTGAAATGTGCAGCCAGTGGTGGCTTTTTCTAAAAGAAATCTCTGGAGCGGCTCTCGTAACTCAGAAACTCTGGTTAGTGATCTACGTTTAGAAAGCCATCTCACTTCTCTGTATAAGAGAAGACCTGTGTGCTCTGTGTCCCTCTCCTCACAGAGCCACGCAAACAGATGTGAGTTAAGAGCATGTACTTTAATGTGGTTGATAATTTTAATCACATCCTGCAAAACGTTGTTAAATTCAGGTGATATTTTTCAGCTAGCCAGCATTTCTCTATGGATGACACAGTGTGTAGACTCACATTCAGAAGCAACCTCCTTGACCAGACTAGTGAAACCAGAAAGTCGTCCAGTCACTGCAGCTGCTCCGTCTGCATATCCAGACACAAAATGACCAATTCAGTTTTCCTGATATGTAATCATTCAAAAACTTGAATAGTTCTACAGCTGTGGTGTTGATTGGCAACAAAATTGCACATAACATACACTCATGCACATCCTCCTGAAAAATATATCACACAAAAGCGAGCATTGTTGCCTTGCTGTCAACATCAGTAGACTCGTCAACCTGGGTTGCATACCACGGTGACCCATTAATTCTCTCTGACAATTGTGCCTCAATATCCTCTGCTAATTCATCTAGTTATGGTATTAGCTGAAGAGGAACACGTATCACCTTCTGAATTGCAGCCTCTCCTAAAAGTTCACGACAAACGTCCTTATCAGTAGGCAGGATCAACTCTTCACCAATAGTAAAGGGTTTCTTAGCTTTAGCAATGCGGTTAGCCACTAAGAATGATGCTCTCAATGCAGACACATTTGATGAAGTGGTGGCCTTCAATAATTGCTTCTGTTCTTCATGTTCACATTTTTTTCTTTTGAAAGACTCCAAAGACTTGTCTTTTAATGCAGGGTGCTAGGTCTCCCTGTGGTGAAGCAGTTTTGAAGGTTTCATGGCTTCGTTGGCTAGCTGGTCGCCACATATTATACAAAGCAGACTTGCAGAATGTGAATCACCTGTGGCAATGAACCTATAATTTAAGTAGGACTCTTGGTATTTTCTTTTAAATGCAGCTTTCTTTTCGTTGGCAGTATTAGAGTCTTCTGCTGTCTAATCATTGAGTCTCTCCCCCTTTTCAAAGAAGCTCTCCAGCAACGTTTGTTTTTTACTCATTTTGGCTAGGGTTAGCTTGTGGGCTTACCAAAACTGTGACTGAGACAAGTGTGCAGCGTGGGAAAGAGGCGCAGATGGAAGTGGTAGACAAAATAATGGGCGGGCCATGCACGGACTAAAATAAGTGTAGGATTCTGACTTAAAGCCTGCCATTAGATGCAGCTGTACAACTGAAGTACATCAACTCACTTGCCACCATAATGCCTGCCACCAGA
This sequence comes from Phocoena sinus, assembly GCF_008692025.1. Lineage (NCBI taxonomy): Eukaryota > Metazoa > Chordata > Mammalia > Artiodactyla > Phocoenidae > Phocoena > Phocoena sinus. The sequence goes on from NC_045779.1 coordinate 34,579,393, forward strand.
TGCAGCTTAATTGTCACTTGCCACTCACTGATAGGGTTTTGATATGAGTCTGCAAGCAATTGATTTATTATGGTCTTTGTGCCATCAAACTTCTCTGCTAATGATAATCTGTATTTGCAGCCACTCCCCAGCGCTAGCATTGCTGCCTTAGCTCCACCTCAGATCATTAGGCATTAGATTCTCATAAGGAACTTGCAACCCAGATCCCTCATGTGCGCAGTTCATAGTAGGGTTTGCACTCCTGTGAGAATCTAATGCTGCTGCTGATCTGACAGGACGCAGAGCTCAGGCAGTAATGCAAGCAATGGGGAGCAGCTGTAAATACAGATGAAGTTTCTCTCGCTGGCCTGCTGCTCACCTCCTGCTCTACGGCCCAGTTCCTAACAGGCCACAGACGACTATCAGTCCGTGACCCAGGAGTTGGGGACCCCTGTTGTAATAGATTATGTTTTCCTCCTTTCATTAACCATAGAAGGCTCATAGCTAACATTCAGTAAAATTTTATCAACTACACAGGAATAAATATTATGCGTACTTATACACTTATGCATGACCATCATATTTCTGTCCTATTTTTCATTCTCCCTGACCATTTCATATTTTATTTTTCAATGCTATTGGACTTTGTAATTTTTCTCAATTGCTTTTGGGCCTTGTAAGCCAAGGCTGAAACAAAGTATGGAATAAATAGATGAATTATCCTATTAGTTAAAAACTTGAAGGGCAAAGACTACTACAAAGAATGTAAGATTACTTGGATCAGCATAATAACAAGGATAAGGTGAAGTTTTCAAGTCAAAATTAATAGTTTCCAGGTCTGTTTATTTTTTATTTTTTGTGCTGTACGCAGGCCTCTCACTGTTGTGGCCTCTCCCGTTGTGGAGCACAGGTTCCGGACGCACAGGCTCAGCAGCCATGGCTCATGGGCCCAGCCGCTCCGCGGAATGTGGGATCTTCCCGGACCGGGGCACGAACCCATGGCCCCTGCAATGGCAGGCGGACGCTCAACCACCGCGCCACCAGGGAAGCCCCAGGTCTGTTTATTTTTTGTAACACTCAGTATCTCTCATTAGTCTGAAACTCTCCAAGGTAATAGCCACCCTAAAGGTATGTACTCTGTTCTAGTCACCAAAAACTTTGTTTTCTGGGAATTTTGAAATAATCTTTAAATACCACACGTTAATCCAAAACACCCTTTCCTGCCAAAGACTTAAAGTTTTAAAATCATAATTACTATGCTAATATGATTCAGGTGCCTGCACTGAATATTAAGTAAGAAGGAGCTTACTTTTAGAAGTTCATTTCTGACTTGCAAATTACTTTAGTAATTTTCTTCTGTGGAGAAAATATCTAAATGCATAAATTTTAATAAAAGCCATGTCACACACATCTATCTAACCTCTCAACTTGGATCATTCTCTAGAATTCACTTCCAGATGATTTCAAAAACTTAAATATAAACCTTTGTAAGAGTTGTCTTTAATTTTACTTTTTTCCTCATTCCCTCATCTATACTAATATCAGTATAGCCAATTCTTTCTCAAATTCTTTATGCTATTCATGACTATCATCATCACTTTTCTGAATAATAAAACCTAAATATCTGGTCTTGTGTTTCTTCAGGCTTGCCCATATGCAATCTATTATAGACATAGCATCAATACACACAAAATTAATTATAAAGCCCTGCTTTAGCTTTCCATTACTCTTAGGATAATTTCACTTCCTCTAGGCTAGATGCTTCCGTATGTACACTAAGAACACTCCATATTTCTCTGCTTAGCCTAACTAGATTTCATATAATTATTGTTTTAATTTTCTTTCTCCTATTAGACTGGAAAAATCCCATAAGGGCAGGGGACACAGCATGTAGCCCAGTGTCTGGTACACACTCAATATATATGTTTGAAAAAATGAAATCGGCTCACTTACAATATGTCTTATAAGGACTATCCATGCCAAGGATTTGGAATATAAAACATAACTGGGCAAAAATGCAAATGCAAGGTAATTGTGGAAGGGAACTCACTGAAGTAAGCTGAAAAAATCTATTTTGAAGAGTTTTAAATGATATTTCAAATGAAATATGCTTGCATATAAGAAAGAAAAAGATAGTAAATATATTTTATTTATATTTAAATTAGTCGATTAATTCATATATATCAATACTTACAGAGGGAGTAATCCTATAGTAAATCAATAGTGATTTCTTTTTCTTTTTTTAACATCTAAATATTTTCCTTTTATCTATTTATTTACTTTTAAACATCTTTATTCGAGTATAATTGCTTTACAATGGTGCGTTAGTTTCTGCCTTATAGCAAAGTGAATTAGCTATACATATACATATATCACCATACCTCCTCCATCTTGTGTCTCCCTCCCACCCTCCCTATCCCACCTCTCTAGTTGGTCACAAAGCACTGAGCTAATCTCCCTGTCCTATGTGGCTGCTTCCCACTAGCTATCTATTTTACATTTGGTAGTGTATATATGTCCATGCCACTCTCTTTGTCCCAGCTTACCCTTCCCACTCCCTGTGTCCTCAAGTCCACTCTCTATGTCTGCGTCTTTCTTCCTGTCCTGTCCCTAGGTTCTTCACAATCAATTTTTTTTTTAGAGTCTATATATATATATGTGTTAGCATACGGTATTAGTTTTTCTCTTTCTGACTTACTTCACTTTGTATGACAGACTCTAGGTCCATCCACCTCACTACAAATAACTCAATTTCGTTTCTTTTTATGGCTGAGTAATATTCCTCTATATATATGTGCTACATCTTCTTTATCCATTCATCTGTTGATGGACACTTAGGTTGCTTCCACGTCCTGGCTATTGTAAATAGTGCTGCAATGAACATTGTGGTACATGACTCTTTTTGAATTATGGTTTTCTCAGGGTATATGCCAAGTAGTGGAATTTCTGGGTCGTATGGTAGTTCTATTTTTAGTTTTTTAAGGAACCTCTATACTGTTCTCCATAGTGGCTGAATCAATTTATATTCCCACCAATAGTGCAAGAGGGTTCCCTTTTCTCCACACCCTCTCCAGCATTTATTGTTTGTAGGTTTTTTGTTTGTTTGTTTGTTTTTTTGCGGGACGTGGGCCTCTCACTGTTGTGGCCTCCCCCGTTGCGGAGCACAGGCTCCAGACGCACAGGCTCAGTGGCCATGGCTCACGGGCCTAGCCGCTCCGTGGCACGTGGGATCTTCCCGGACCAGGGCATGAACCCATGTCCCCTGGATCGGCAGGCAGACTCTCAACCACTGCACCACCAGGGAAGCCCCTGTTTGTAGGTTTTTTATGATGGCCATTCTGACTGGTGTTAGGTGATACCTCACTGTAGTTTTGATTTGCATTTCTCTAATGATTACTGACATTGAGCATCCTATCATGTGTTTGTTGGCCATCTGTATGTCTTCTTTGGAGAAATGTCTGTTTAGGTCTTCTGCCCATTTTTGGATTGGGTTGTTTGTTTATTTGATATTGAGCTGCATGAGCTGCTTGTAAATTTTGGAGATTAATCCTTTGTCAATTGCTTCATTTGTAAATATTTTTCCCATTCTGAGGGTTGTCTTTTCATATTGTTTATGTTTTCCTTTGCTGTGCAAAAGCATTTAAGTTTCATTAGGTCCCATTTGTTTATTTTTGTTTTTATTTCCATTTCTCTAAGAGGTAGGTCAAAAAGGAACTTGCGGGCTTCCCTGGTGGAGCAGTGGTTGAGAGTCTGCCTGCTGACGCAGGGGACACAGGTGCGTGCCCCGGTCCGGGAAGATCCCACATGCCGGGGAGTGGCTGGGCCCGTGAGCCATGGCCGCTAAGCCTGTGCGTCCGGAGCCTGTGTTCCGCAACGGGAAAGGCCACAACAGTGAGAGGCCCACGTAGCCCCAAAAAAATGGACCTTGCTGCGATTTATGTCATAGAGTGTTCTGCCTGTGTTTTCCTATAAGCGTTTTATAGTGTCTGGCCTTACATTTAGGTCTTAAATTCATTATGAGTTTATTTTTGTGAATGTTGTTTAGGAGTGTTCTAATTTCATTCTCTTACATGTACCTGTCCAGTTTTTCCAGCCCCACTTATTGAAGAGGCCATCTTTTCTCCATCACATATTCTTGTCTCCTTATCAAAGATAAGGTAACCATATGTGCGTGGGTTTATCTCTGGGCTTTCTATCCTGTTCCATTGATCTATATTTCTGTTTTTGTGCCAGTACCATACTGTCTTGATTACTGTAGCTTCAGTATAGTCTGAAGTCCAGGACCCTGATTCCTCCAGCTCCATTTTTTTCTCAAGTTTGCTTTGGCTGTTTCAGGTTTTTGTGCTTCCAAACAAATTGTGAAATTTTTTGTTCTAGTTCTGTGAAAAATGCCAGTGGTAGTTTGATAGGGATTGCATTGAATCTGTAGATTGCTTTAGATAGTAGAGTCATTTTCACAATGTTGATTCTTCCAATCCAAGAATATGGTATATCTCTCCATCTGTTTGTATCATCTTTAATTTCTTTCATCAGTGTATTATAGTTTTCTGCATACAGGTCTTTTGTCTCCTTAGGTAGGTTTATTCCTAGGTATTTTATTCTCCTTTCATCACTTTAAATATGTCCTGCCAGACCCTTGTGGCTTGCAGAGTTTCTGCTGAAAGATCAGCTGTTAACCTTATGGGATTCCCTTGCATGTCATTTGTTGTTTTTTCCTTGCTGCTTTTAATATTTTTTTCTTTGTATTTAATTTTTGATAGCTTGATTAATATTTGTCTTGGCGTGTTTCTCCTTGGATTTATCCTGTATGGCACTCTCTGCACTCCCTGGACTTGACTGACTATTCCATTTCCCATATTAGGGAAGTTTTCAACTATAGTCTCTTCAAATATGTTCTCAGTCCCTTTCTTTTTCTCTTTTTCTTCTGGGACCCCTATAATTCGAATGTTGGTGCATTTAATGTTGTCCCAGATGTCTCTGAGACTGTCCTCAATTCTTTTCATTCTTTTTTTCTTTATTCTGCTCTGCAGTAGTTATTTCCACTATTTTATCTTCCAGGTCACTTATCCGTTCTTCTGCCTCAGTTTCTTGTATTTTCTCCATTCTATTTCGAAGATTTTGGATCACCTTTCCTATCCTTACTCTGAATTCTTTTTCAGGTACACTACCTATTTCCTCTTCATTTGTTTGGTCTGGTGGGTTTTTACCTTGCTCCTTCATCTGCTGTATGCTTCTCTGACTTCTCATTTTGCTTAACTTACTGTGTTTGGGGTCTCCTTTTTGCAGGCCACAGGTTCGTAGTTCCCATTGCTTTTGGTGTCGGCCTCTAGTGGCTAAGATTGGTTCAGTGGGTTGTGTAGGCTTCCTGGTGGAGGGGACTGGTGCCAGTGTTCTGGTGGATGAGGCTGGATCTTGTCTTTCTGGTGGCAGGACCACATCCAGTGGTGTGTTTTGGGGTGTTTGTGACCTTATGATTTTAGGCAGCCTCTCTGCTAATGGGCGGGGTCGTGTTCCTGCCTTGCTAGTTGTTTGGCATAGGATGTCCAGCACTGTAGCTTGCTGGTTGTTGAGTGAAGCTGGGTCTTAGTGTTGAGATGGAGATCTCTGGGAGAGCTCTCGCCATTTGATATTACATGGAACTGGAAGGTCTCTGTTGGACCAATGTCCTGAACTTGGCTCTCCCACCTCAGAGACACAAGCCTGACACCCAGCCGGTGCACCAAGACCCTGTCAGCCACAAGGCTAGCTTCCACTGTCACAAACTTTGGACAAATGTCTTTACTACTGCTCTCAGCAATCTTGTGAATATGCTATTATTCTCCCCATTTTCAGATGAGGAAATCAGAATTTAGCAAAGTTACATAACTTGCCCAGCATCACATAGTCAGGCTTTAGTATGGCCAGGACCCAAATCCAAACCTAATTCTCAATAGTGATTTTTTAAAAAGAAATTTTTAAAAAAGAAATCTTTTCACTATCCCCACCAAATATATCCCCTAATTGATGTACTTGGTCACTGACTTAATCAATAAAATATAAATGCAAGGAAGAAGATTTATCTTATCCTAGTAGATCAGAAAAATCATAGAAATTCTGGTTAAATGTAATAAGTTGGACAAATGCATGCATTTGTATTTCCTTTCCCAAACCTGACTAAAATGACAGTAAATTGTGTTTACAAATGTAAAATACCATAAGAACAAATAGAATCCGAAGAGAAATTACCTTGAATTTTCAGACAGTGGAAAGCTGATGGAGACTTGGTAACAAACTGAAAGGGATGCTGAAACCTGATTGCCTAAAGAGAGATATCCAATGAAAAGCAGGCTGATTCAACTGAAGAACTACAAAATAGTTCAGACCTTGGGACTCCAAGGTGCTTTCAAAGATAGGAGTTGGGGGTAGTGATAAAAACAGGAGTATCAGTTCTAGACTCTTCCCTCCATATCACAAAACCAAAAACCCCTCCCTCCCCAACACATGCAAGAGAAGAGTGATTTATTCTCTCAAAGAAGAAGGACTGTGAACTTAGGAACACCAGGCACAGCAGAAGGCAAGAATAAGACACCATTCTAAAAACAAAGGAGTTAAATAAGTCTACAGTCTGAACAGTAGATGAGACCTTCATTCCTATTATCCTTTCTTAGCTCCTAGAATGCTGTCTCCCAGATATACCTCTTACAAGAAGTCAGAGGATTATTCCCCAGAGAAACTTGCCCTAAAAAAAAAAAAAAAGACATTGATACTAATAGTTGGCAGTTCTTCAAGAAAAGAGAAAAAGGAGAAGAGGAAGAAGAAAGATGAGGAGGAGGAGGAAAGAGAAGAAGAAAGGAAAAAGGGAGGGAGGGAGGAAAGAAAGGAAGGAAGGAAGGAGAAAAAGTTTAGCCCCTGCTGCATACTTAGAGATTCCAATCAGTAACTTGCTCTCATATATAAATGAGCTCCTCATTAAAACCTCTATCAGAAAATAAAAACAAATAGAAGCAATGGAGAGAAAATAGAGACAAGGCATAAAGAAGAATAATACCTCAGAAAACATAACTAATAGCTTCAGAAAGATGCCATAAAGAAGAGAATGTGATTTAGAAAAAAGAAAAATTAATCAGAGAACACAGGAGAACTCTTAGAAATTAAAAATTAATTTAGATCATCTGAAATTTAAAATTTTAATTAAGTTTAGAAGATATAGTTGAGGAAATTTCCCTGTAAGTAAAAGAAAAAGCCAAAACTGAAAAGTATATTAAAAAAAAAAAAGAGAGAGAGAGAAAGAGAGAGAGTGTGTATGTCAATTCAGGTGATCTAATCTCAGGGGTTGTAGAAAGATGGAAGAAAGAAAATGGAGTGGACTATAAAAGGATTCACTGAGTAGCCAGACAATGAGGTCAAAAAGATTCTCCTTAAGGCACATTCTAATACTATTTCAGAACCTTGGAGAAATGAAAGAGGAAAATAAGAGAAAATAAAGAGAGAAAAATAGGTCCATGGTAAGGGTCAGGAGCCAACAGCAGTTGATCTTCCCATCAACAGTGGAGCAAAGCCCTCAAATTTCTAAGGAAAGAATTGGCAACCTATAATTCTACATCTGGACAAATTATAACATGAAAATAGGGTTAGATTAAAAACTGTTTAAGAAGTAAAAGGTTCAAATTTATTTCTCTGCATCTTTTCTCAGAAAGCTAAGAGAGGATGTGCTCCAACAAAATAAAGCAATAAACCAAGAACTGTAAGGATGGCAGAGGATCCAACACAGGAAAGAGGTAATAGGAATTCCTAAGATAAGATGAAGGGAAGTCACAGGATGACAGCTGTGTAGGAGGAAGTCTAAATAATAGATTCCCTGACCCATTTGACTATATTGACAGGAATTTTGTAGTTCTATGAAAGAATATGAGAAGAACTAGTGATTTGTACATAAAAAATTAAAACAAATCTAAAAGAGGGAGGGACAGGAGAGAAATGTAACATATTACTTGGCTCAGCTGTGAACACAATTTACCTAATCATAAAAAATGTAAAGACTAAGTATTAAATAAATAAAATATTATAACTCTACTGGGAGTATGAAAGTGGAGAAAGGACTATGAGAGCAGGCAGGGTGGTAAGAGTGCTAAATCTTCAACCTGCGTTTTACAAAGTAATAGGTAATATCTAAAACTGCTTAATCAAAAAGAAAAAAACAAGCAAACAATTTAAACACATGGAAGTACATACCAGAAGAGCAGCTGAAAGAGTCAAAAGTATTTGGGGGATGAAAATTGGGGTTGTGTTAGGTAAAGAGATGACCACCATTTTCCCTTTAAGCTTTACAGTCCTATTTGACATGTGAAGTTATTATACATGAATTACTTTATCAAAAATAAAAATTAGAAGGGAAAAAGAGCAAACAGTCTACACTTTCTTAAGCTCATTCATCCCTTAGTGACAGCAGGTCTTGTTTATAAACCACTGCAACCTCAGCTCTCCCCATGGCTACACTCTGGAAGGTTTCTTTAGTACTTAGGTTCTAAGGATAATCTTTTGTCTCCTTTGGAGGCTAAATAACAAAAGAAAACCTGTTCTTATTCTTCCTGATGGGGTAAGTCATTATGAAATTAACATTTAAAAATCAAGCTTAGGGTTAAAGTTAAAAGTAGTAAAACAAGAACTCCTATAATTTTTGTTCATGTCAAACTACTTATACTTTATTTTTTATCCAATAACTTATCTAATTACAGATACCACAGTAATTCCCGTTACTCCAAGTTTCATATATAACAATCAGAAAAATTTTGATAAATTATAATGAGAATATTTCTTGAATCCAGAACCATGAAACAAGGCCACTACATGAGAGTGTGCATTTTGCGCTCTGCTGAGGAGATGAGGGTAGGAGGTAGATTCAGTTACTCACTAAGCCAGGATACCCAAGTTGCTCTGCCTGGAGCACAGGGTTCTTGTTTGTTATTAGCCTACCCAGAGAGGCCCTTTTTGCAAATGAATCAGTCAGGGGATGCACCTTATATGTAATTCACAAACAATGCAGTACATCCTAGTCGTGGCTCTGATTGACTGTCTTTCTAACAAAGGCTCTATTTTAATCTTTTGATCAATTTGCACTTGGACAAACTATAAGACTATGAGCAGTGGTCAAATCTGTGTGATCAAGACCTACATTTACAGATTGATGTCCCTGTCACAAATGTCTTGTTACGTACCAAGAACGTATTTCCACAGTGCCCACACACAACTCTTGTACCTTCTGGTTGGACTGGCAGTGCAGGTTGAGCTGGCTGTTCTTCAGAAATAAGCATTACTGGGCCAAGGTTAATTATGCGTCTACTGTGGAAACAGACAGGAAACAACTTCATTATCCCACAAATGGACTGAGAGCGAAACCTACACTATGGGGCCAAAAACATGGAATATAGTATTGAAAATAGGTTATACTTGTTTTATAAATTAAGTGAATTAAATGTCAGCCTTTAAAGCCAAAATCACAGAAAACAGCAATAGTCAATATTTCAAAAGCAAAAAAATTATTTGGAATTGGACCTAATCAAATCACCTTGGGAACCATTTAACTACTGTTTCCAAGTTCTTATAAATTCAAATCTTATCATTCCTTATCTTATCTTACCCTATCTAGGAAGACAACTTGAGTAAAAGACTAAGTAAGTTAAAAAATTGTACATTAACAGATATATGTGTGCCATGAATGTACCAAAGTGCTGAGTCACAACCAAATTTCTCTGGGTAGGCTGGTACTCCTTAATGTCTGTTTAATTGGAGTTGGACAGAAAGGACAATGGTAGGCTCCTTTCCTTTCCATTTCCCAGGTTACCATCAGATGGGGTTGCAAATGATTCACATAATGGTCAAGAAGACAGGAAACACAGAAACAAAACACAGTTAAGGTTTTGATATACTTCTATCGGTGCACTTCCATACACCATTTGGCAGAGGCACATGACTACAGAATTTATTGCATAGCTTATACTCAGCAAAGACTAGTGAAATAACACAATTTAAAGTATACAATGATTACTAAAACACTTCCAACTTAAGATGAAATATATCAAAGATAAACTAATTGTTTATTTTTAATAAAATATGAGTCACTGATTTATTACAATCTATTAAGTAGTTATGTAGCATCAAGAAAACTTTCATTGCTTATTCAAGAACATCAGTTTACAAATAAGTGTAACCAGAGGGGATTCAAGATGGCGGAAGAGTAAGACATAGAGATCACCTTCCTCCCCACAAATACATCAGTAATACATCTACATGTGGAAAAACCCCTACAGAACACCTACTGAATACTGGCAGAAGACCTCAGACCTCCGAAAACCCAAGAAACTCTCCACGTACCTGGGTAGGGCAAAAGAAAAAAGAAAAAGCAGAGACAAAAGAATAGAGACAGGACCTGCACCATTGGGAGGGAGCTGTGAAGGAGGAAAGGTTTCCACACACTAGGAAGCCCCTTCGCGGGCAGAGACTGCGGGTGGCGGAGGGGGGAAGCTTTGGAGCCGTGAAGGAGAGCGCAGCAACAGGGGTGTGGAGGGCAAACTGGAGAGATTCCCGCACAGGGGACCAGTGCCGACCAGCACTCACCAGCCTGAGACGCTTGTCTGCTCACCCACTGGGGCAGGTGGGGGCTGGGAGCTGAGGCTCCAGCTTCGGTCAGATCCCAGGGAGATGACAGGGGTTGGCTGCGTAAACACAGCCTGAAGGGGGCTAGTGTGCCACAGCTAGCCAGGAGGGATTCTGGGAAAAGGTCTGGAGCTTCCAAAGAGGTAAGAGACTTTTTCTTGCCTCTTTGTTTTGTGGTGCGTGAGGAAAGGGGATTAAGAGCAATGCTTAAAGGAGCTCCCGAGATGGGCATGAGCCGTGGCTATCAGCGCAGACCCCAGAGACGGGCATGAGATGCTAAGGCTGCTGCTGCTGCCACCAAGAAGGCTGTGTGCAAGCACAGGTCGCTCTCCACACCTCCCCTCCCATGAGCCTGTGCAGCCCGCCACTGCCAGGGTCCTGTGATTCAGGGACAACTTCCCCTGGAGAACACACGGCATGCCTCAGGCTATTGCAACATCATGCCGGCCTCTGCCACCACAGGCTCACCCTGCATTCTGTACACCTCCCTCCCTCGGCATGAGTGAGCCAGAGCCCCCGAATCAGTGGCTCCTTTATCCCTGTCCTGTCTGAGAGAAGAATAGGTGCCCTCAGGTGACCTACACTCAGAAGCGGGGCCAAATACAAAGCTGAACACCAGAAGCTGTGCGAACAAAGAAGAGAAAGGGAAATCACTCCCAGCAGCCTCAGGAGCAGCAGATTAAATCTCGACAGTCAACTTGATGTACCTTGCATCTGTGGAATACCTGAATAGACAATGAATCACAACAAATTGAGGAGGTGGACATTGGCAGAAACGATATATTTTTTTTTCTATTTTTCACTTCTTGTGAGTGTGTATGTATATGCTTCTGTGTGTTATTCTGTCTGTATAGCTCTGCTTTTACCATAAGTCCTAGGATTCTGTCTGTCCATTTTTCTTTCTTTTCTTTTTTTAGGATAGTTTTCAGTGCTTGTTATCATTGGTGGATTTGTTTTTGGGTTGGGTTGCTCTCTTCTTTCTTTATTTTTTATTACTTTTTAAGTTTTTTAACTTTATTTTATTTCATTTTATTTGACCTCTTTCTTTCTTTCTTTCTCCTCCCTCCCTCCCTCCCTCCTTCCCTCTCTCCCTCCCTCCTTCCCTCTCTCCCCCTCTCTCTCTCTCTCTCTCTCTCCCTCTCTCTCTCTTTTTCTTTCTTTCTTTCTTTCTGCATTTTATTCTCAGCTGTGTGGATAACAGGCTCTTGGTGCTCTGGCCAGGCATCAGGGCTGTGCCTCTGAGGTGGGAGAGCCAAGTTCAGGACATGGTTCCACCAGAGACCACACAGCTCCAAGTAATATCAAACGGGGAAAATCTCCCAGAGGTCTCCATCTCAATGCCAAGACCCAGCTCCACTCAACGACCAGCAAGCTACAGTGCTGGACACCCTATGCCAAACAACTAGCAAGACAGGAACACAACCCACCCATTAGCAGAGAGGCTGCCTAAAATCATAATAAGGTCACAGACACCCCAAAACACACCACCAGACATGGACCTGCCCACCAGAAAGACAGGATACAGCATCATCCACCAGAACACAGGCACCAGTCCCCTCCACCAGGAAGCCAACACAACCCACTGAACAAACCTTACACACTGGAGGCCGAAACCAAAAGCAATGGGAACTACAAACCTGCAGCCTGCAAACGGGAGACCCCAAACACAGTAAGTTAAGCAAAATGAGAAGACAGAGAAACACACAGCAGTTGAAGGAACAAAGTACAATCCCAGCAGATCTAACAAATGAAGAGGAAATAGGCAGTTTACCTGGAAAAGAATACAGAATAATGATAGTAAAGATGATCCAAAATCCTGGAAATAGAATGGAGAAAATATAAGAGACATTTACCAAGGACCTAGAAGAACTAAAGACTAAAAAAACAATGATGAACAACACAATAAATGAAATTTAAAATTCTCTAGAAGGGATCAATAGCAGAATAATTGAGGCAGAAGAACGGATAAGTGACCTGGAAGATAAAATAGTGGAAATAACTAATGCAGAGCAGAATAAAGAAAAAATAAGGAAAAGAACTGAGGACCATTTCAGAGACCTAGGGGACAACATTAAATGCACCAACATTCGAATTATAGGGGTCCAGAAGAAGAAGAGAAAAAGAAAGGGACTGAGAAAATATTGGAAGAGATTATAGTTGAAAAGTTCCCTAATATGGGAAAGGAAATAGTTAATGAAGCACAGAGAGTCCCATACAAGATAAATCCAAGGAGAAAGACGCCAAGACACATATTAGTCAAACAATCAAAAATTAAATACAAGAAAAGAGATTAAAAGCAGCAAAGGAAAAACAACATATAACATACAAGGGAATCCCCATAAGGTTAACAGCTGATATTTCAGTAGAAACTCTGCAGGCCAGAAGGCAGTGGCAGGACATATTTAAAGTGATGAAAGGGAAAAATGTACAACTACAGTTACTCTACACAGCAAGGACCTCATTCAGATTTGACAGAGAAGTTAAAAGCTTTACAGACAAGAAAAAGCTAAACGAATTCAGCACCACCAAACCAGCTTTACAACAAATGCTAAAGGAACTGCTCTAGGCAGGAAACACAAGAGAAGGAAAAGACCTACAATAATAAACTCAAAACAATTAAGAAAATGGTAATAGGAACATACATGTCGATAATTACCTTAAATGTAAATGTATTAAATGTTCCCACCAAGAGACACAGACTGGATGAATAGATTAAAAAAACAAGACCCATATATATGCTGTCTACAAGAGACCCAATTCAGACTTAAGAACACATACAGACTGAAAGCGAGGGGATGGAAAAAGATATTCCATGCAAATGGAAATCAAAACAAAGCTGGAGGGCTTCCCTGGTGGCGCAGTGGTTGAGAGTCCGCCTGCCGATGCAGGGGACATGGGTTCGTGCCCCGGTCCGGGAAGATCCCACATACCGCGGAGCGGCTGGGCCTGTGAGCCATGGCTGCTGAGCCTGTGCATCCGGAGCCTGTGCTCCCCAATGGGAGAGGCCACAACAGTGAGAGGCCACGTACCGCAAAAAAAAAAAAAAAACCAAAAAAAAACAAAGGTGGAGTAGCAATTCTCATATCAGACAAAATACACTTTAAAATAAAGACTATTACAAGAGACAAAGAAGAACACTACATAATGATCAATGGATCAATCCAAGAATAAGATATAATATTTATGCACCAACATAAATATTTATGCACCAACATAGGAACACCTCAATACATAAGGCAAAGGCTAACAGCCAAAGAAGGGGAAATCGACAGTAACACAATATAGTAGAGGACTTTAACACCACACTTTCACCATTGGACAGATCATCCAAAATCAAAATAAATAAGGAAACACAAACTTTAAATAACACATTAAACAAGATGGACTTAATTGATACTTTTAGGACATTCCCTCCAAAAACAACAGAATACACTTTCTTCTCAAGTGCTCATGGAACATTCTCCAGTATAGATCATATCTTGGGTCACAAATCAAGCCTTGGTAAATTTAAGAAAACTGGAATTGTATCAAGTTTCTTTTCTGAAAACAACGCTATGAGACTAGATATCAATTACAGGAAAAAATCTGTAAAAAATACAAACACATGGAAGCTAAACAATACACTACTTCATAAGCAAGAGATCACTGAAGGAAACAAAGAGGAAATCAAAAATACCTAGAAAGAAATGACAATGAAAACACGCCAAGCCAAAACCTATGGGATGGATTAAAAGCAGATCTAAGAGGGAAGTTTATAGCAATGCAATCCTACCTTAAGAAACAAGAAACATCTCAAATAAACAACCTAACCTTACACCTAGAACAATTAGAGAAAGAAGAACAAAAACACCCAAAAGTTAGCAGAAGGAAAGAAAACATAAAGATCAGATCAGGAATAAATGAAAAAGAAATGAAGGAAATGATAGGAAAGATCAATAAGACTAAAAGCTGGTTCTTTGAGAAGATAAACAAAATTGATAAACCATTAGCCAGACTCATCAAGAAAAAAAGGGAGAAGACTCAAACCAACAGAACTAGAAATGAAAAAGGAGAAGTAACAATTGACACAGTAGAAGTACAAAGGATCATGAGAGATTACTACAAGCAACTATATGCCAATAAAATGGGCAACCTGGAAGAAAAGGACAAATTCTTAGAAATGCACAACCTTCTGAGGCTGAACCAGGAAGAAATAGAAAATATGAACAGACCAATCACAAGCACTGAATTAAAACTGTGATTAAAAATCTTCCAATAAACAAAAGCCCAGGACCAGATGACTTCACAGGTGAATTCTATCAAAGATTTAGAGAACAGTTAACACCTGCCTTTCTCAAACTCTTCCAAAATATAGCAGAGGGAGGAACACTCCCAAACTCATTCTACGAGGCCACCATCATCCTGACACCGAAACCAGACAAAGATGTCACAAAGAAAGAAAATGACAGGCCAATATCACTGATGAACATAGATGCAGAAATCCTCAACAAAACACTAACAAACAGAATCCAGCAACACATTAAAAGGATCATGCACCATGATCAAGTAGGGTTTATTCCAGGAATTCAACGATTCCTCAAAATACACAAATCAATCAATGTGATACACCATATTAACAAATTGAAGGATAAAAACCATATGATCATTTCAATAGATACAGGGAAAGCTTTTGACAATATTCAACACCCATTTATGATAAAAACCCTGCAGAAAGTAGGCATAGAGGGAACTTACCTCAGCATAATAAAGTCCATATATGACAAACCCACAGCCAACATCATCCTCAATGGCGAAAAACTGAAACCATTTCTATAAGGTCAGGAACAAGACAAGGTTGCCCACTCTCATCTTTATTATTCAACATAGTTTTGGAAGTTTTAGCCACAGCAATCAGAGAAGAAAAAGAAATAAAAGGAATCCAAATCGGAAAAGAAGAAGTAAAGCTGTCACTGCAGATGACATGATACTCTACACAGAGAATCCTAAAGATGCTACCAGAAAACTACTAGAGCTAATCAATTAATTTGGTAAAGTAGCAGGATACAAAATTAATGCACAGAAATCTCTTGCACTCCTATATACTAATGATGAAAAATCTGAAAGTGAAATTAAGAAAACACTCCTATTTACCACTACAACAAAAAGAATAAAATACCTTGGAATAAACCTACCTAAGGAGACAAAAGGCCTGTATGCAGAAAATTATACGACACTGATGAAAGAAATTAAAGGTGATACAAACAGATGGAGAGATATATCATGTTCTTGGATTGGAGTAATCAACATTGTGAAAATGACTATACTACCCAAAGCAATCTACAGATTCAATGCAATCCCTATCAAACTACCACTGGCATTTTTCACAGAACTGGAAAAAAAAATTTCACAATTTGTATGCAAACACAAAAGACCCCGAATAGCCAAAGCAATCTTGAGAAAAAAAAAAACGGAGCTGGAGGACTCAGGCTCCCTGACTTCAGACTATACTACAAAGCTACAGTAATCAAGACAGTATGGTATTGGCACAAAAACAAAAAATATAGATCAATGGAACAGGATAGAAAGCCCAGAGATAAACCCATGCACATATGGTCACCTTATCTTTGATAAAGGAGGCAGGAATATACAATGGAGAAAAGACAGCCTCTTCAATAAGTGGTGCTGGGAATACTGGACAGCTACATGTGAAAGAATGAAATTATAACAGTCCCTAACACCATACACAAAAATAAACTCAAAATGGATTAAAGACCTAAATGTAAGGCCAGACACTATCAAACTCTTAGAGGAAAACACAGGCAGAACACTCTATGACATAAATCACAGCACGATCCTTTTTGATCCACCTCCTAGAGAAATGGAAACAAAAAAAAAATAAACAAATGGGACCTAATGAAACTTAAAAGCTTTTGCACAGCAAAGGAAACAATAAACAAGACAAAAAGACAGCCCTCAGAATGGGAGAAAATATCTGCAAATGAAGCAACTGACAAAGGATTAATCTCCAAAATTTTAGAGCAGCTCATGCAGCTCAATATCAAAAAAACAAACAACCCAATCCAAAAGTGGTCAGAAGACCTAAGCAGACATTTCTCCAAAGAAGACATACAGATTGCCAACAAAGACATGAAAGAATGCTCAACATCATTAATCATTAGAGAAATACAAATGAAAACTACAATCAGATATCATCTCACACCAGTCAGAATGGCCATCATCAAAAAATCTCCAAAGAATAAATGCTGGAGTGGGTGTGGAGAAAAGGGAACCCTCTTGCACTGTTAGTGGGAATGTAAATTGATACAGCCACTATGGAGAACAGTATGGAGGTTCCTTAAAAAACTAAAAATAGAACTACCATAGGACCCAGCAATCCCCCTACTGGACATATATCCTGAGTAAACCATAATTCAAAAAGAGACATGTACCACAATATACATTGCAGCTGTATTTGCAATATCCAGGACATGGAAGCAACCTAAGGGTCCATCAACAGATGAATGGGTAAAGAAGATGTGGCACATATATACAATGGAATATTACTCAGCCATAAAAAGAAACAAAATTGAGTTATTTGTAGTGAGGTGGATGGACCTAGAGTCTGTCATACAGAGTGAAGTAAGTCAGAAAGAGAAAAACAAATACTGTATGCTAACACATATATGTGGAATCTAAAAAAAAAAAAAAAAAATATATATATATATATATATATATATATATATATATATATATATGGTCATGAAGAACCTAGGGGCAAGATGGGAATAGACTCATATCTACTAGAGAATGGACTTGAGGACACCTGGAGGGTGAAGGGTAAGGTGGGACAAAGTGAGAGAGTGGCATGGACATATATACACTACCAGATGTAAAATAGATAGCAAGTGGGAAGCAGCCGCATAGCACAGGGAGATCAGTTCAGTGCTTTGTGACCACCTAAAGGGGTGGGATAGGGAGGGTGGGATAGGGAGGGTGGGAGGGAGGGAGACGCAAGAGGGAAGAGATATGGGAACATATGTGTATGTATAACTGATTCACTTTGCTATAAAGCAGAAACTAACACACCATTGTAAAGCAATTACACTCCAATAAAGATGTTTAAAAAAAAAAAAGAAAGAAAAAGAAAAGATAAATGGGCAGAAACAGAGTAAGTAAAATACGAAAAAATCTGAGTGCACTGCATATAGCAAAAGTAAATTTTTTGTGTGAAACTTTTGTTTCAAATATATGTGTGTGTATGTATGTATGTAGATGAACATATATGAATTTTGGGTTGTAAAATAAAATGTATTTTATACTTGGCATGCAGCCAAAAGTTTAAAAATTGTGAAAAGCACTGATTTGAACTATTTATTTTCTCTCTCAGAGCTTCAGATTTGTCATCTATAAGCTGGAAATAAACATAACAGCAAATAAAAGTAAAGCAAATAACTGTAACCATTAATTTCAAACTAAGCAGTATTATTCCTTTAACAAAGAAAAAAATGCTGTAGGCCATATAATTACTTTGAGGTGAAAGACTGTTTAGAACAAACCTGCCACATAATGAATCTTTAATAAGTACTTGTTGAATGAACAAATGAATGAATGAATGAATCTTCATGTCTTACCAGTTGGGTCTTGGACATCCTATTCGCCGTGATGTGTCCTTACAAATGAGGAGACAATTACAAG
The DNA here is from genome assembly GCF_008692025.1 of Phocoena sinus. Taxonomy (NCBI): domain Eukaryota; kingdom Metazoa; phylum Chordata; class Mammalia; order Artiodactyla; family Phocoenidae; genus Phocoena; species Phocoena sinus. The sequence continues at coordinate 34,597,678 of NC_045779.1, forward strand.
GGCATCTAACATACTTCTTCCCTGTTGGGGGGTTTTTGATTGGCTATATAAGAGAAGAAAATATAAACACAGCAAATTAACCAAAGTACAAATTGCCAAAACTTGTTTGTATATAAAATGGAAATGATTCTTAAAATCTAAGGCTCCCCATAGTGCTACCAAAGTACACATTAAGGAAAAATGCATCGTAAGTGATTTTTTAAATTTTATTGTAGTTGATTTACAATGCCATGTTAATTTCTGCTGTACAGCAAAATGTCTTGGTTATACATATTCTTTTTCATATTCTTTTCCATTATGGTTTATCACAGGATATTCAATATAGTTCCCTGTGCTATAAAATAGGACCTTGTTTTTTATCCATCCTATATATAATAGTTTGCATCTGCTAGTCCCAACCTCCCAATCCTTCCCTCCCCAATCCCTCTGCCCCTTGGCAGCCACAAGTCTGTTCTCTATGTCTGTGAGTCTGTTTCTGTTTCACAGATAGTATCATATTTTAGATTCCACATATAAATGATATCATATGGTATTTGTCTTTCTCTTTCTGACTTACTTCACTTAGTATGATAATCTCTAGTTGCATCCATATTGCTACAAATGGCATTATTTCATTCTTTTCAATAGTTGAGTAATATTCCATTGTATATATATATATATATATATATATATGACATCTTCTTTATCCTTTCATCTGTCAATGGACACTTAGGTTGTTTCCATGTCTTGGCTATTGTAAATAGTGCTGGTATGAACATAGAGGTGCATGTACCTTTTCAAACTAAAGTCTTATCTGGGTATATGCCCAAGAGTAGGATTGCTGGATCATATAGCAACTCTGTTTTTAGTTTTTTGGGGAACCTCCATACTGTTTTCCATAGTGGCTGCACCAATTTACATTCCCACCAACAGTGTAGGAGGGTTCCTTTTCCTCCACAATCTCTCTAGCATTTATTATTTGTAGACTTTTTAATGATGGCCATCCTGACCAGTGTGAGGTGGTATCTCATTGTAGTTTAGATTTGCATTTCTCTAATAATTAATGGTAAATCATAGGTGATTTTAAATAGCTCAAATGTTGGTAAACACTATAAAATTTGGGGAACTGTAGAGATTTAATTAGAAGGGTGTATTTCAAAATTAGTTTGTATTGGCCTGGAGTTGTTTTCCATTTAAAGTTCACAAGGCAAGGTCATTTATCTGCCTGGCCAGGGGCAAACATTCACTGAGGGTTCTTGCACATGTCTGAGAAAAGCAAGCTCAAAAAGAATAGTAAGGAAAGAGGAGTATATTACAAATTTGAATTTTTCTTAAACTTTACTCACTAGAATACAAGTGATTAATTTTATGGCAACTTTTAGCTTAAAAAACACTTATTATAGCTCCTAATGCTAGCATTTCCTTTTTTCTTTAACTTTACAGTAAATTTAAAAGTTAGAATAAATAACACCAAAGAAAACACTCCTCTCATTACTAGGACTTAAGCTTGTTAAAGCAAATAAGCTCTGATGCACTGAGAGGAATAGAACACCACTCCTGTGGCATGCTTGCCAAAATGTATAACCTGAATTTAATCACAAGATAACATCAGACAAACCCAAATGAGGAACATTCTACAAAATATCTTACCTGTACTCTTCAAAACTGTCAAGGCAATAGAAGACAAAGACTAAATTTCAGATTAAGGGAGATTAAAGAAACATGATAATCAAATGCAACATGTAATTCTAAATTGACTCCTGGACCAGATTTTTTTTTTTTTTTTTATGCGTTACGCGGGCCTCTCACTGCTGTGGCCCCTCCCGTTGCGGAGGACAGGCTCCGGACGCGCAGGCCCAGCGGCCATGGCCCACGGGCCCAGCCGCTCCGCGGCATGTGGGATCCTCCCAGACCGGGGCACGAACCCGTGTCCCCTGCATCGGCAGGCAGACTCTCAACCACTGCGCCACCAGGGAAGCCCCAGATTTTTTTTTTTTAATGGAACAATTGGGCAAACATGAATTAAGTTAAAAGATTAAATAACAGTATTGCATCAATGTTAATTTCCTGAATTTGATAACTGTACTGTGATTATATAAGTGAACGTCCTTTTTTTTTAGGAAAATTTACACTAAGTTTTAGTAAATTTACACTAAAATGTTTAGGGGTAGAAGAGCACCATGTCCACAATTACCTTAAAAGGTTTTGAAAAAAATATTTATTTATTTAGAGAGAGAAAGCTACTTTGGCAAAGTGTCAATGTTTGTGGAATGTGGGTGAGGGGCCCACATGGGAATTCTCTATACTATGTACTACTATTTTTCTAACTATCTGTAAGTCTACAACATATTTTTTTTTAAGATTTAAGAATTTTAAGTAAATAAACTTGGTAGAAATATATATAAGTTAGCAATAAGCCATCTGCAATTTATTAAACTATATTATAGATAGAATCTGACAATCTAAAATTCACAAACATCCAGAATGTGTTCCTATATAACCTAAAGTATCAAAAACCAGAATTTGTCTTAATTTCTCTGTATACATATTTTACCATTAAGTAAATGTGTGTTGGGCAAATGACAAGATTTATTTTTATACAGACATACCTCATTTTACTGTGCTGTGCTTTATTGTGCTTTGCAGATACTGTGCTATTTTACAAATTGAAGGTTTGTGGCAATCTTGCATCAAGGAAGTCTATCAGCATCATTTTTCAAATAGCATTTGCTCACCTTGTGTCTCTGTGTCACAATTTTGGTAATTCTCACAATTTTGGAATGTTTTTCATTATTATAATATTTGTTATATTTATCTGTGATCAGTGATCTTTGATGTTAGTACTGTGATTGTTTTGGAGTGCCACAAATTTTGCCCATATAAGACAGCAAACTTAATCGATGAATGTTGTATCTGTTCCGACTGCTCCACCTAGTGACCCCTTCTCTCTCCCTCTCCTTGGGCCTCCCTATTCCCTGAGACACAACAATATTGAAATTAGGCCAGTTAATAACCCTACAATGGCCTCTAAGCATTGAAGTGAAAGGAAGATTCACACATCTCTCACTTTAAATCAAAAGGTAGAAATGATTAAACTTAGTGAGGAAGGCATGTCCAAAGCTGAGACAGGCCAAAAGCTAAGCCTCTTGCACAAAACAGCCAAGTTGTAAATGCAAATGAAAAGTTCCCAAAGGAAATTAAAAGCACTACTCCAGTGAACATACAAATGATAAGAAAGCAAAACGGTCTTATTGCAGATATGGAGTAAGTTTTAGTAGTCTGGATAGATGATCAAACCAAATACAACATTCCCTTAAGCCAAAGCCTAATCCAGAGCAACACCCTAACTCTATTCAATTCTATGAAGGCTAAGAGGTGACAAAACTGTAGAATAAAAGTTCGAAGCTAGCAAAGGTTAGTTTATGAAGTTTAAAGAAAGGAGCCACCTCCAAAAACTAAAATTGCAAGGTGAACTGCCAACGGCCCAGCTCGCAAATTCCAGATATCAGGAGCAGCTCTGACCTGGAAACTCTAATCCAAACTAATCCAACTCATTAGGTGCAAGTCCTCTGCACAAGGTCCCTGAAGCTAGACTAAGGGTGAAAGAAGAGGTATAAATTCCATGAAGATAGAGACATTAGCTGTCAATCACATAGAGGTTAAAGGAAAGAAGCTGAATCTGAACCCCAGCAGTCTGACTCCAGGGCTTGTGTGCTTAACTGCATAACCAACAGTATGTGTTATGCAAAACTGCAGAATTTTTCAATTCCTGTCCAAGATGACAGAGTAGAAGGGCCTTCAGCTTACTTCTTCTCATGGCTCACTGCTGAACAACCATCGATTAAGAAGAGTGGAACCCACTAAAAAAGATATTTTACATCCAAAGACATAAGAAGAACCACAATAAGACAGTAGAAGGGGTGCACTCCTGATATAATAAAATTCCATACCCCCCCAGGTGTGTGGCCCACAAACTGGAGAACAATTATATCGCAGAAGTTCTCCCATAGGAGTGAGAGTTCTGAGCCCCACATCAGGCTCTGCAGCCTGGGGGTCTGGCATTGGAGGAGGAGCCCTCAGACCATTTGGCTTTGAAGGCCAGAAAGGCTTGATTGCAGAAGCTCCACAGGACTCCTGCAGAGACTTTGGAGACTCAGAAACAGAGACTCCACTCTTAGAGGGTGCACACAAGGTCCTATGTGCACTGGTAGCCAGGGTAAAAGCAATTACTTCATAGGAGCCTGGGGCAGACCCACCTGCTGGTCTTGAAGGGTATTCTGCGGAGGCGGGAGGGTGGCTGTGGCTCACTCTGGGGACAACAACACTGGTGATAGTGCTACCAAGTGACATTCATTGGTGTGAGCTCTCCTAGAGGCCAACATTTTGGCATCAAGACCTGGTCCCACACAACAGGCTGTAGGCTACAGTGCTGGGATATCTCAGGCCAAACAACCAACAGGGTGGGAACACAGCTTCATCCATCAGCAGACAGGCTGCCTGAAGGGTTCCTGAGCACACAGCTGCCTCTAGACACACCCCTTGATACAGCCCTGCCCAACAGAAAGCCAAGACCCAGCTCCACCTACCAGTGGGTAGGCACTGGCTCCACCCACCAGGAAGCCTGCATAAACCTCTAGACCAGCCTCACCCACAAGGAGGCAGACACCAGAAGCAAGAAACCACAGTCCAGCAGCCAGTGGAACTGAGTCTACAAACACAGGTCAGAATCTACCCTGGGACCAGCTGGTCCCTGGCCCTCGGTGATGAGAGGGGACTGTACTACTGGGACACACAGGAAATCCCCTACAGATGGCCACTTCTCCAAGGTTGAGAAACATAACTAACCTTCTATTTACATAAAAATACAAATAGAATTTTAGACAAAATGAGAAAACAGAGGAATATGTTCCAGACGAAGGAAAAAGATAAAACCCCAGAAGAACAACTAAGTGAAGTAGAGATAGGCAAACTACCCAAGAAAGAGTTCAGAGTAATGATAGTAAAGATGATCCAAGAACTCAGGAAAAGAATGGATGCTCAAGCAAGAACTTACAATAACTTTTTAACAAAGAGTTAGAAAATATAAAGAACAACCAAACAGAGTTGAAGAAAACAAAAATGAAATACACACTAGAAAGAATCAATAGCAGAATAAATGAGGCAGAGGAATAGACAAGTGAGCTGGAAGACAGAATGTTGGAAATCACTGCTGTGGAATAGAATAAAGAAAAGAGAATGAAAAGAAACAAAGACAGTTTAAGAGATCTCTGGGACAACATCAAATGTACCAACACTTGCAATATTGAGGTCCCAGAATGAGAAGACAGAGACAATGGGCCTGAGAAAATATTTGACGAGATAATAGCTGAAAAATTCCCTAACATTGGAAAGGAAACAGGAACCCAAGTCCATAAAACCACAGAGAGTCCCATACAGGATCAACCCAAGGAGGAACATGCCAAGACACATAATAACTTAACTGATAAAAGTTACAGATTAAGAGAAAATATTAAAAGCAACAAGGGAAAAGCAATAAATAACATACAAGGGAATCCCCAAAAGACTATCAGCTGATTTTTCAGTGAAAACACTACAGGCCAGAAGGGAGTGGCATGATATATTTAAGTGATGAGAGGGGAAAAACCTACAACCAAGAACACTCTACCCAGCAAGGGTCTCATTCAGATTTGACAGAGAAATCAAAAGCTTTACTGACAAGCAAAGTTAAAAGAATTCAGCACCACCTAAAACAATTTTACAACAAAAGTTAAAGGAACTTCCCTAGGCAGAAAAGAAAAGCCCACAACTACAAACAAGAAAATTATGAAATGGGAAAGCTCACTGGTAAAGGCAAACATAAAGTAAAGGTAGAAAATTATCCACACACAAATATGGTATCAAGACAAGTAATCATAAGAGGAGAGTACAAATTCAGGATATTTGTAATGCATTTAAAATTAAGAGACCAGCAACTTAAAACAATCATGTATATATAGAGAGACTGCTATATCAAAACCTCATAGTAACCACAAATCAAACATCTATAACAGCTATACACACCAAAAAGAAAAAGAAATCCAACAAACACTAAAGTTAGTCATCAAATCACAAGAGAAGAGAACGAAAGAGGAAAGGAAGAAAAAAGACTTAACAAAAACAAAACCAGAACAATGAACAAAATGGCAATAAGAACATATGTACTGATAATTACCGCAAATGTAAACAGATTAAATGCTCCAACCAAAAGACATACACTGCCTGAATGGATAAAAAACAAGACCCATATATATGTTGTCTACAACAGAGACCCACTTCAGATCTAGGGACAAATACAGACTGAAAGTGAGGGGATGGCAAAAGGTATTCCATGCAAATGGAAATCAAGAGAAAGATGGAGTAGCAATACTCACATCAGACAAAGTTAGACCTTAAAATAAAGACTGCTACAAGAGACAAAGAAGGACACTACATAATGATCAAGGGATCATTGTAAGAAGATATAACCATTTTAAATATATATTCACCTAGCACAGGAGCACCTCAATATATAAGGCATATGCTAACAGCCATAAAAGGAGAAATTGACAGTAACACAATAATAGTGGGAGACTTTAACATCTCAGTTTCCTCAGTGGATCATCCAGAAAGAAAGTCAATAAGGAAACACAGGCCTTAAATGACACAGTAGATCAGATGCACTTAATTGATATCTATAGAGCATTCCATCCAAAAACAGCAGAATACATTCTTTTCAAGTCCACATGGAACATTCCCCAGGTTAGGTCAAATGCTGGGCCACAAAGTAAGACTTGGTAAAGTTAAGAAAATTGAAATCATATCAAGCCTCTTTTCCAACCACAACACTATGAGATTAGAAATCAACTACAAGAAAAATACTGCAGAAACCACAAATACATGGAGGCTAAACAATAGGCTACTAAACAACCAAGAAAAAAAGAAGAAATCAAAAAATACCTAGAGATAAATGAAAATGAAGATGCAATGATCTAAAATATATGGGATGCAGCAAAAGCAGTTCTAAGAGGGAAGTTTACAGAGATACAAGCTTATCTCAGGAAAAATCTCAAACCTAACGTTACACTTAAAGCAACTAGAGAAAGAACAAACAAAACTAATAGTTATTACAGGAAAGAAATCAAAGAGATCAGAGCAGAAGTAAATGAAATAGAGATGAAGAAAACGATAAAAAAGATCAATGAAACTAAAATCTGATTCTTTGAAAAGATAAATAAAATTAATAAACCTTTAGCCAGACTCATCAAGAAAAGAGGGGAGAGAGGCCAAATCAATAAAATTAGAAATGAAAAACAGAAGTTACAATGGACACCACAGAAATACAAAGGACCATAAGAGACTAGTACAAGCAATTATATGCCAAGAAAATGGAAACTTAGAAGAAATAGACACATTCTTAGAAAGGTGCAATCTTCCAAGACTGAACCTGGAAGAAATAGAAAATATAAACAGACCAATTACAACTACTGAAACTGAATCTGTGATTTAAAAACTACCAACAGACAAAAGTCCAGGACCAGATGGCTTCACAGGCAAAGGCAAATTATATAAAACATTTACAGAAAAGTTAACACTATCCTTCTGAAACTGTTCCAAAAAACTGCAGAGGAAAGAACACTTCCAAACATTCTATGAGGCCACCATCACCCTGATACCAAAACCAGACAGATACCACAAAAAAAGAAAATTACCTGCCAATATCACTGATGAACTTAAGACACAAAAATTCTTAACAAAACATTAGCAAACTGAATCCAACAATACATTAAAAGGATCATACCCCATGATCAAGTGGGATTTATCCCAGGGATGCAGGGATTTTGAATACCCGCAAATCAATCACTGTGATACACCACATGAACAAATTGAAGATTAAAAACCGTATGATCATCTCAATAGATGCAGAAAAAGCTTTAGACAAAATTCAACACCCAGTTATGATAAAAACTCTCCAGAAAGTGGGCATAGAGGAAACATACCTCAACATAATAAAGGCCATATATGACAAACCTACAGCTAACATCATACTCAACGGTGAAAGCTGAAAGCATTTCCTCTAAGATCAGGAACAAGACAAGGATGTCCACTCTCATCAGTTTTTTTTTCAATATAGTTTTGGAAGTCCTAGCTGTGGCAATCAGAGAAGAAAAAGAAAGAAAAGTAATCCAAATTGGAAAGGAAGAAGTAAAACTGTTACTGCAGATGACATGATACTATACAAAGAAAATCCTAGATATGCTAGCAGAAAACTATCAGAGCTCGTTAATGAATTCCGTGAAGTTGCAGGATACAGAATTAAAACACAGAAATCTGTTGAATTTTTATACACTAACAATGAAAAATCAGAAAGAGAAATTAAGGAAACAATCCCATTTACCATTGCATCAAAAGGAATAAAATACCTAGGCCTAAACCTATCTAAGGAGCCAAAAGACCTGTATTCTGAAAACTCTAAGATACTAAAGAAAGAAATCAAAGATGACACAAACAGATGGAAAGATACCATGTTCTTGGATTAGAAGAATTTATATTTTCAAAATGACTATACTACCCAAGGCAATCTACAGAGTCAATGCAATCCCCATTAAATTACCAGTGGCATTTTTCACAAAACTAGAACAAAAAATTTTTTAATTTGTATGGAAACATAAAAGACCCCAAATAGTCAAACAAATCCTGAGAAAGAAAAATAGAGCTGGAGGAATCAGGCTTCCTGAATTCAGAGTATACTACAAAGCTATGGTAATCAAGACAGTATGGTACTGGCACAGAAACAGAAATTTAGATCAATGGAACAGGATAGAAAGCCCAGAAATATACGCATGCACCTATGGTCAATTAATCTATAACAAAGGAGGCAAGACTATACAACAGAGGAAAGACTTCTCTTCAATAAATGGTGCTTGGAAAACTGGACAGCTACATGTAAAAAAAATGAAATTAGGATATTCTTTAACACCATACAGAAAAATAAATTCAAAATGGATTAAAGACCTCAATGTAACAACAGATACTATAAAACTCTTAGAGGAAAACATAGGCAGAACACTCTGACATAAATTGCAGCAATATCTTTTCT